>NW_016107315.1:10659066-10662669 GCF_001604975.1 Cebus imitator
TGAATGTGATGGAGAGAATGAATCCAAGCTGGAAAACACTCTTCAGGATATTATCCAGGAGAACTTCCCCAACCTAGCAAGGCAGGCCAATATTCAAGTCCAGGAAATACAGAGAATGCCACAAAGATATTCCTCAGGAAGAGCAACCCCAAGGCACATAATTGTCAGATTCACCAAGGTTGAAATGAAGGAAAAAATGCTAAGGGCAGCCAGAGAGAAAGATCAAGTTACTCACAAAGGGAAGCCCATCAGACTCACAGCGGATCTCTTGGCAGAAACCCTATAAGCCAGACGAGAGTGGGGGCCAATATTCAACATCCTTAAAGAAAAGAACTTTCAACCTAGAATTTCATATCCAGCCAAACTAGGCTTCATAAGTGAAGAAGAAATAAAACCCTTTATGAGCAAGCAATTGCTGAGAGATTTTGTCACCGCCAGGCCTGACTTACAAGACCTCCTGAAAGGAGCACTAAATATAGAAAAGGAACAACCAGTACCAGCCACTCCAAAAATGTACCAAACGTTAAAGAGCACTGATACAATTAAGAAACTGCATCAATTAATGGGCAAAACAACCAGCTAGTATCAGAATGGCATGATCAAATTCAAACATAACAATATTAACCTTCAATGTAAATGGACTAAATGCCCCAATCAAAAGACACAGACTGGAAAATTGAAAAAAAAGTCAAAAAGCCTCTATGTGCTGTATCCAGGAAACCCATCACACATGCAAGGACACACATAGGCTCAAAATAAAGGGATGGAGGGAGATTTACCAAGCAAATGGAGAGCAAAAAAAAAAAAAAAAAAGCAGGAGTTGCAATCCCAATCTCTAAAAAAAACAGACTTTAAACCTACAAAGATCAAAGTGACAAAGAAGGGCATTACTTAATGGTAAAAGGATCAATGCAACAAGAAGAGCTAACAATCCTAAATATATACACACCCTAAATATATAATATATATATGCACCCAGATACATAAAGTAAGTTCTTAAGGACCTATAAAGAGACTCAGACTCCCACACAACAATAGTGGGAGACTTTAACACTCCACTGTCAATATTAGACAGATCAATGAGACAGAAAATTAACAAGGATATCCACGACTTGAACTCAGACCTGGACTAAGCAAACGTAATGGACATATACAGAACTCTCCACCCCAAATACATTCTTCTCAGCACTAGATCACACCTACTCTAAAATTAACCACATAATTGGAAGTAAACCACTCCTCAGCAAATGCAAAAGAACAGAAATTATAACAGTCTCTCAGACTACAATGCAATCAAGTTAGAACTCAGAATTCAGAAACTAACTCAGACCCGCACAACTTCATGGAAACTGAACAACTGGCTCTTGAATGTTGACTGGATAAACAATGAAATGAAGGCAGAAATAAAGATGTTCTTTGAAACCAATGAGAACAAAGACACAACATACCAGAATCTCTGGGATACATTTAAAGCAGTGTCTAGATGAAAATTTATAGCAATAAATGCCCACATGGGAGGCAAGGAAAGATCTAAAATCAACACCCTATCATCAAAATTGAAAGGAGTAAGATCAAAAAAATACAAAAGCTAGCAGAAGACAAGAAATAACTAAGATCAAAGCAGAACTGAAGGAGATAAAGACACACAAAAAAATTCAAAAAAATCAATAAATCCAGGAGCTGTTTTTTTGAAAAGATCAATAAAATAGACCACTAGCCAGATAATAAAAAAGAGAGAAGAAACAAACAGATGCAATAAAAAATAAAGGGGATATCACCACCAATTCCACAGAAAGACAAACTACCATCAAAGATTACTACAAACAATTCTATGCACATAAACCAGTAAACCTGAAAGAAATGGATAAAGTCCTAGAAACTTGCACCCTCCTAAGCCTAAACCAGGAAGAAGTCAAAACTCTGAATAGACCAAAAACAAGGGCTAAAGTTGAGGCAGCAATTAATCCTACCAACTAAAAAAAGCCCAGGTCCAGATGGGTTCATGGCCGAATTCTACCAGACATACAAAGAGGAGCTGGTACCACTCCTTATGAAACTATTCCAAACAATCCAAAAAGAGGGAATCCTTCTTAAATCATTTTATAAGACCAACATCATCCTGATGCCAAAACCCGGCAGAGACTCAACAAAAAAAGAAAACTTCAGACCAATATCCATGATGAACATAGATGCAAAAATCTTCAAAAAAATACTGGCAAACCAACTACAACAGCACATCAAAAGGCTTATCCATTACAATCAAGTAGGCTTCATCCCGGCAATGCAAGGCTGGTTCAACATACCAAGTCTATAAATGTAATCCATCACATAAACAGAACCAAAGACAAAAACCACGTGATTATCTCAATAGATGCAGAGAAGGCCTTCGACAAAATTCAACAGTCCTTTATGCTAAAAACTCTCAGTAAACTAGGTATTGATGGAATATATCTCAAAATAATAAAAGCTATTTATGACAAACCCACAGCCAGTATCATACTGAATGGGCAAGGCAAAAACTGGAAGCATTCCCTTCGAAATCTGGCACTAGACGAGGATGCCCTCTCTCACCACTCCTATTCAATATAGTATTGGAAGTTCTAGCCAGAGCAATCAGGGAAGAAAAAGAAATAAAGGTATTCAATTAGGAAAAGAGGAAGTCAATTGTCTCTATTTGCAGACGACATGATGTATATTTAGAAGACCCCATCGTCTCAGCCCCAAATCTCCTGGAACTGACAAGCAACTTTGGCAAAGGCTCAGGATACAAAATCAATGTACAGAAATCACAAGCAATCCTATACACCAATAACAGACTTAAAGAGAGCCAAATCAAGAACGAACTGCTTCACCATTGCTACTAAGAGAATAAAATACCTAGGAATACAACTAACAAAGGATGTAAAGGGCCTCTTCAAGGAGAACTACAAACCACTGCTCAATGAAATAAGAGAAGACACAGACAGACAGAAAAACATTCCATGCTCATGGTTAGGAAGAATCAATATTGTGAAAATGGCCATACTACCCAAAGTAATTTACAGATTCAACACTAACCCCATCAAGCTATGACCCTCTTCACAGAACTGGAAAAAACCACCTTAAACTTCATATGGAACCAAAAGAGAGCCTGCATAGCCAAGATAATTCTAAGCAAAAAGAACAAAGCTGGAGGCATCACCCTACCTGACTTCAAACTATACTACAAGGCTACAGTAATCAACACAGCATGGTACTGGTACCAAACAGAGATATAGACCAATGAAACAGAACAGAGGCCCTGTAGGCAACACCACACATCTACAACCATCTGATCTTTGAAAAACCTGACAAAAACAAGCAATGGGGAAAGGATTCCCTGTTTAACAAACGGTGTTGGGAAAACTGGCTAACAGTGTGTAGAAAGCAGAAACTGGACCCCTTTCTGACACCTTACACCAAAATTAACTCCAGATGGATTAAAGACTTAAACATAAGACCTAACACCATAAAACCCTAGAAGAAAACCTAGGCAAAACCATTCAGGACATAGGCATAGGCAAGGACTTCATAACTAAAACACCAAAAGCACTGGCAAGAAAAGCCAAAATAGACAAATCAGAC
>NW_016107315.1:10662724-10695020 GCF_001604975.1 Cebus imitator
ATTAGTGTGAACTGGCAACCAGCAGAATGGGAAAAATTTTTGCAATCTACCCATCTGACAAAGGGCTAATATCCAGAATCTACAAAGAACTAAAACAGATTTACAAGAAAAAAACAGACAAACCCATCCAAAAGTGGGCAAAGGACATGAAGAGACACTTTTCAAAAGAAGACATTTATGAGGACAACAAACATGATAAAATGCTCCTCATCATTGGTCATTAGACAAATGCAAATCAAAACCACACTGAGATACCACCTCATGCCAGTTAGAATAACAATCATTAAAAAATCTGGAGACAACAGGTGCTGGAGAGGATGTGGAGAAATAGGAACACTTTGACACTGTTGGTGGGAGTGTAAATTAGTTCAACCGTTGTGGAAGACAGTTTGGTGATTCCTCAAGGACCTAGAAATAGAAATTCCATTCGACCTAGCAATCCCATTACTGGGTATATACCCAAAGGATTATAAATCATTCTACTATAAAGACACATGCACATGTATGTTCACTGCAGCACTGTTTACAATAGCAAAGACCTGGAACCAACCCAAATGCCCATCGATGATAGACTGGACAAGGAAATTGTGGCATATATATACCATGGAATACCATGCAGCCATAAGAAATGATGGGTTCGTGTCCTTTGTAGGGGCATGGATGAAGCTGGAAACCATCATTCTCAGCAAACTGACACAGGAAGAGAAAATCAAACACTGCATGTTCTCACTCATAGGCGGGTGTTGAACAGTGAGAACACATGGGCATGGGAAGGGGAGCATCACACACACTGGGATCTGTTGTGGGGGAATAGGGGAGGGACAGCACGGGGTAGGGAGGTTGGGGAGGGATACATGGGGAGAAATGCCAGATATAGGTGATGGGGGATGGAGGCAGCAAACCACATTGCCATGTATGTGCCTATGTAACAATCCTGCATGTTTTGCACATGTACCCCATAACCTGATGTGCAAGAAAATATATTTAAAAAAGATGTAGAGCAGCTGTATTACCCCAAAATTTCCTTTGTGCCTCTTTATAGTCAACCTCTCCCCAAGCCCAGCCCCTGACAATCACAGCTATTCTATGTCCTTGTAAGTTTTGTCTAGAAATGGAGTCACAGAGTATGCAGTCTTTGCAATCCAGTTTTTTTCAATAATGCTTTTAAGATTCACTCGTTGTTGTACACATCAACAGGTCACCATTTTTCACTGCTGAGCAGTATTCCATTGTGTAGATGTTCCACAATGTATTTCTATTTGGGACAGTTATGAATAAAGTCATGAAAAACATGTGTACAGGCTTTTGTGTAAACATAAAGTCTCATTTCTCTTGGGCAAATGCCTAGGAGTGAGTATGCCGGGTCACTGCTGGATAAGTGTATGTTTATCTTTTTAGGAAACTGCCAAGTGACTTTTCTAACTGGTTATACAACTTTACATTCCACCAGAAATGTATAGGCATTTCAGCTGCTCAAATCGCACCCTTGCCAGCTCTTGCTACTGTCAGTTTTTAAAATTTTAGCTATTTTAACAGGTGTGGTTTTAACTTGCATTTCCATAATAATTAATGGTGTGAAACGTCTACGTGTGCTTATCTGCCATGTTATGTCTTTTTTGGTCCATTATTAGTATAAAAATTTTTTGCCCATTTTAAAATTTGGCTGCCTTTTAATTAGTTACTGAACTTTGAGAGTTTTTTTTAAATATATATACATTCTGTAAACAAGCTCTTTATCAGATATATGATTTGCAAGTATCTTCTAGTCTGTGGCTTAACGGCATCTTTCAAGGAGCAGGAGGTAATTTTGATAAAAATCCAGTTTACCAGATTTTTCTTTTTTGGATTATGCTCTTTGTAGTATATCAAAATATCTTTGCCTAAGCTAGGGTTGCAAAGATCCCCTATATTTTCTTCTAGAAATTTTATACTTTTACATTTTATATTTAGGTCTATGACACAGATTGAGTTTTTATAAATGACATGAGGTACTGATCAAGTTCATTTTATTGCATATGGACATCCAACTGTTGCCACAGAATTCCTGAAAAACTGCCTTTTCTCCATTGAATTGCTTTAGCACCTTTGCTGAAAATCAACTGGCCACATTTGTGTAGGTTTATTTATGGACTTGTATTCTATCTCACTGATCTACCCATCTACCCTTTGCCAATACAGTCTATCATTGTAGCCTTTCTACTAAGTCCTGAATACTCTAATTTTAATTTGCAAGGTTAAACTTTTTCTTCTTCTACTGGCTAGTTATATAAATTACTTAATAAGTTCTCTTTTCATTTGTCTATAGTGGAGTTTGTCATTGATTTGTAAGAACTCTTTTCTACATTAAGAATAGTAACCATTTCCTATATTACAAATATTGTCCCAATTTGTTTGCATTATAATTGTTTCAAATATGTGTACATCCATAAACTGTAATCAAAGCTATTACTCTTCTCCTTATGACTCTTGCTTAGAAAGGCCAAGATCATATAAATATTCGCTGTTTTATTAATTATTCATATATAAATCATTCATCTGGAATCTACTTTGACATACGACATATGTAGGAATCAATTATTTCTTCTCCAAATGCTGAATTTTTCCAGTCAATTTACTAATTCCTCTTATGTTATCTAATAATGGAGGAATTTTAAATTAGCAGACCCTGTTCTTTTTTCTGTACCACTCAGAATGACCAGTTGAATAACCATGCTAAGATACAGAGGTGCCCATGAGGGCATCGGTCTCTAAGCCAAAAAGCCACAAAGCAGACACTGATATGTATATTCAACAAATGTGCGGCAGCACTATTTACCAGGCACTGTGCTAGGTGCTGAGATGTCATCATAATGAAATCTAAAAGGTTGGCAACGAAGGGACAATCTATACATGAGACAGCATCACTGCACTTTGTGTCCTGGGCCTTGCAAAAATTCACCTCTGTTCTTTCACTCCTACAGAAAATAACAACCACCTGGCTTTAAAAGATGCCTCCATCTTATCTTCCATCAAAGATTCTCCTTTTAGAGCTGCTTCCATGGCAAGCAGGTGCCTCGCCTTACCTCCAGAAGTGCCCATAAGCACTGTTAAACACTTGGACTCCAGGTGGCAAGGAGAGGTCCACTCCGTGTGTTATAAGTTTTCGATTGTAATTTCATGATTCTTTCTCATCTTGCTGCTATCAATCAGGGCACCTGACTTTAGGAGGTCCTTATGTTACCTATCAGCTGACAGTTGGAAATACAAATTTACTGAACTTGCTAGAATTTTATGTAAAATTAACTAAGTAAGGGTCTGAGTGAGACCCTGAATGACAGCTACAAGCAAAATATAGGACAGTCCATTTCATCTACAAGGAGTCTTTATTTGCTTGCTTCCTGGTGCTCTGATGTGTTTAGGACAACTCAAAAACTGGTAAGTGATCAACAGTCCTCTAATTGACAAGATTTATTGATAGCTAAGGATTCTGAAGATCATTTATCTTACATAAAGTAACACAAAAACAATTTTGGAAAGTCTCCTTACCATGTGAAAAGCTGCTCCATTTAGCCCCTTACAACAGCTGGAAGAGTCCAAGGTTATAAAGGCAGGGGACACTCAAGTTCTCTATTCTTGCCTCTACTAATTAATAAATTCATTTTGAAACTGAAGCTAGATGGTAAATACAAGAAATTCGTATCAAGTTTTTTACTGATATTGATAATACAGCCTTGTATGGGATAGAGAGCAAGGTACCTCATCTCACAAACTGATAAGTAAGTACAAAACTAGAACTAATCTAAAACCAAGGGAATCTTTTGCCTCCAGGTAGAATATAATGGGTTTCAGCCAAATGAAAATTCTGCTATAATAACTTAAAAAAAAATTTGAAAAAATTATATTTGTAAAGCTTTGGGAGTAACAGGAATACATGAGCTAAAATTCAAAGTCATGAAGAGCCCTTTCTAGAACTAAAGCAAAAATCAATATAAGAATCTTAAAGTATGACCTCAGGAGTTTCAGTGGATCATGAGTGTTCCTAAAAATGATCAAACCTAATCAACTTACGTTATACACTAATAAAACAGGCTTTTTTTGGTAAAATATCTTATTAAAACTCTGAAAATAGGTAAAACTTGGGGGAAAAAAAACCCCAGCTACTCTGATACAAGAATGCAAGCTTGCTGTTGACAAATATTTAATATGTCTCACTATAAATCAACTGATTGGTATTCTAGTATATGCATTAGTGTATACACAAGACGCTTTGTTAAACCAGTTTCAGTCCTCTGGAAACTAATCACTACTGAATACAAAACTGAGAATCACAACCTGAAACACGGTGATGAATCACAGTCACACCATCTGAGGGGCTTCCTTCCATTGGAGCTCCCAATCCATGTTAAGTCTCTTTTAAACTCTAACAAGGGCCTCCAAATGTCAGTGAAGAGTTGATACATACAAACTCTGTTAATACTACAAAATGGGTTTTTAAGAAAATCATATAAAATATGCCAAACATCTCCAAGTCTATTTGACTTTAGGAAATAAAAACATTATGGTACCCAATGACTTGGTGTCTCCTCTGGAAACAGCCCCATCTATAACTTTATCTCCAATTTTCCACTGCAATCTCCTATTCAAGTCATACCTATGAAATTTACAACGAGGGAAAATAGGAGATCTGGCATATAAAACAACAATGAAAGAATCAAGTATCCAAAGGTACAAAAATAAGAACACATTTTACACTTGTATTTTATGTTCCAAAGTTTATTTCAAAACTGTTTGTGTTTATCAAAATAGTTATAGGTCCACTTTTTACTCAACCTCATCAACTTGCAAGATCAGATCCAAGAAAGGGCTTCACAGTGGTCAATAAACCCCTCTGAAACCAACCCAAAACATATGTTTGTATCTTTCTGAAGACAGGAACCACAGCTTTCATTGGGTGCTCTAAGAGTGTAGGACTCATTAAATATGACATATACAAGGCAAGGGAAAGGAATTACGACATGAGCAAAGAGATCAGGAAGAGCCACAGAGGGTGACCACAATTAATGTAATCTTCATTTCCTTGGTTCATCTCTGTAACGTTTATTAATCTAAATAAACATTGTTTGCCAGGCGACAGGACACTGACAAAATATAAACACACACACAGTCCCCTCTCTCAAGGACCTCTCTCAAGGACCTTACTATTGAGCAAGGGGGACAAGTGAGCCATCTGGAGTAAGACAGACTTGGCATTGCCCCATCCAATTCCAAAGAGAAAGGGCAGTCAGGGCACGTGCTCCCCCAACTTCATCATCTTCCTTTTTTAGCCATCCACAGGCCCTCTTTTATTTTTATCCAGCAAAATAATATGCCTATTCTGTGCCTGGCTGCATCCCAGGTGCCAAGATTTAGGTATCTCTATAAAGAGGGTCTCACTCTAAAAGGTCTTATTTTCCTACTCACCAGACATAGTATTACAAATGCTGAAAACCTACATTTTTTTTATTGGGTTTCAGAGTTTAAAATAGTTCTGAACTAAAATTTAAAAATATCAAATTAGGCACTGCTTATACTACAATGGAAATAATTTATTACACTTCTATAAGGCTAATAGATCAACACCACACATACAACTTCTTGATGTGCCAGGACAGGCATTCCCCAGGAACTGAGACCAGTCACTAACTAGTCTCACATGGCCCCTCTCAGTGAGCACAAGAGAGTGATCAAGCATAGCAGCCTGCGTGTAAACAAACAAGCTGATTCTCTTTTTTTTTTGAGACAGATTCTCGCTTTGTCGCCCAGGCTGGAGTGCAGTGGCAGGATCTCAGCTCACTGCACCCTCTCCCTCCCAGGTTCAAGCGATTCTCCTGCCTCAGCCTCCCGAGTAGCTAGCAGTACAGGCACGTACCACCATTGCTGGCTAATTTTTGTATTTTTAGTAGAGACAGGGTTTCATCTGGTTGGCCAGGCTGATCTTGAACTCCTGGCTTCATGTGATCCACCCACCTCGGCCTCCCAAAGTGCTGGGATTAAAGGTGTGCGTCACCATGCCTGGCTCGATTCTTTAGTATATTTTAAAACACTAAAATACCTTTTAGAGTTCAGTCTGTTCCGCAATATGTAATGCAAATAACAGGAGTCCAAATTTATTATGTTTGCTCTAACTGCTGATTTTTTGTTTTGCAAACTTATCTTTCTTCAACAGGCATACATTTCTTACCTCAAAAAGCTTTAAAAAAAAAAAAAAGAAAAAAGAAAAGAAAAAGAAAATGTAATATTTTAAACTCCCTAAAGGTTTCCTATGTTATGACCTAAGGTGAATGTAAGTTGTTTCAGTTTCCATATGTATTTCTGTACTAATAGCTACTGTTTTGAGTGGTTTGAAAGCCCTTTTGAAATTCTAAGAAACTAAACTGCTATCAAATAAACACCAAGACTTTCATTTCTTTTTTTTTTTAATCAACATTTTAAAAAAGAAAGAATAATCCCTACTTTAGAAGTTAACCTATTCCCTAAACATAAATAACCTAACACTCTAAAAGCTAAATACAACTAAAAACAACATATGAGAAAAACACAAGAGCAAAGGTCCTAGGCCTGCCCTTCCTCCCCATTTTCCCACGGCAGCCAACATTTCAGAAATTCCCCTGAGGACAAATTTACAAAAGGAACAAGGGCACTTCAGCTGCTCTTCCTCCCACATTGAAAAGGAGGCAGGAAAGGAAAATGAGGCTAGGCTCTAATGTTAAGGGTCTCTCTGGGACCACAGCAGCAATGCCATAGAAACATAAAGCATCCCGTGATGTTTCCCAAAGCAGCAGCACTGAGACAGTAACATCTGATGACTGAAGGCTAATTTTGTGTCTGGTGTTATGCTAAGTACTTTACATGTATTCAGTCATCTAATCCCCTCAACAATCCTAAACGCAGGAACTATGAACCCCATTTCACAAATGGAGGTAACAGAGCCCAGAGATGCAAGTGAAGTGGGGAAGGAGAATAGGCAGTGCTGGGGCCCTACACCTCTGGAGAGGAAGCTGAGGCCTTGTTGAGGGGTGACATGGGGACAAGAGTGGTTAGGCAGAGGAGGTAGATGGCCCTGGGGCAGGACCGGACCTGGAGTGTGCCTAACAGCAAGGAGGTGGCATGACTAGAGCTAAGGGAGCAACTGGGAAGGTAGTGAGAGGAAGTCTGGGAATAATGGGATGCCAATCTTTTGGGCTGTGTTGGCCAAGGTGAGGATGCTGGTTTTGATTCAGAGTGAAATGGAAGGTCTCTAAATAAGTCTTCAGCAGAGGAATGACATGATCCAACTTAAATTGTACAAAGAGTAAAACATTGTTTTCCTTATGAGTGGGGGTTACCTGAAACTGCCACCTCAGTCTGCTGACCCAAGAATTCTCTCCTTACAGCTGCTCCCCACTGCAATTCTCGACTTACTCTTGCCCAAACCTCAGATCCTCCTCTCATCTGGAACTTTCCACATCAGAGAACTGTGGTAGAAGAAACAAAAGAAAGAAAACCTGCCTCTAAAATCCCTCCTTTCTCTTGCTTTCTAAAATACGCACACTCATGCCAGTCAGCCCCATTAACACACTCAGACAAAATACCCAGACTCAGTGCCAGAGTTCTGCTTTGAAATTTATATAAATATTAAATTTGGTTTTTGTTCAGATACTAGAACTTACAATGATCAATTGTGCACACCTTTGTCATTCTACACAGGATTTTAGAGGAAGGGAATAGGAGGCACTAAGGGCCCATTTAAAACAAATAAACAAAAAATCCCTTTCTAGTTAAAAGCACTAAGAGCCCTTAGCAAACTGCAAAGGTTCTGTGTACCCAAGAAAATGAGTTGGAATAAGGCAGTGAGGAAATCTGACATGCAGAGGACCAGGGGCACTAATCAGAAGCTCCAGGGAATGGCAGTGGAAAGGAAGCAGGCAGGACAGTCTCCTCTGGGGTCCTCAGAGGAGAGGAAAGGACAAGCAGTCAATGCAGAGGAGTCCCCAACAGGGGTCTAGCTTGAAGTTCCAGACATTGGTTCTGAGGACACACATCAGAAAAAATTTCCAAGGGGTCTAAAATGTGGTTTTCACTTATCTCTACATGAGCAGAGAGTGTGATTAAAAATGGGAGGCAGAGAAGAAAAAAAATTAAACTCTAATTATCAACGTCAAAAAAGAAATAGTCCCATTTACTCTTTAAACTTAAAGAAGTTAAAAACAATTTTTAGAGAACATCAGAATTTAAAATGTTGAAAATATCTTTTTCTGCTAATATCTAAAAATATTTGATTCTATATGTTAAAATCAGCAGTAAACAAGGCTGGATGCATATTAGAATCCTATGGAAGCTTCTGAATGTGAGCTTAAACCAAGTCAATCTGAATCACAATCTTTGAGAGTGGGGCCCAGACAACATAGGTATTTTTTAAAATCTGCCCCAGGTGAAACTAATGGATGGTGACCACTGAGAGCCACCAGTTTAAATCTTACCCTACCACTATTACAGTAGAATAAATTATACATGTCAAAATAGTACCAACATCTATTTCATTTCATCTGAGCCTTATAGCACAGTGAGAACAATAAGCACCACAGCTAAAAATGCTGTCGGGAAAATCAAAAAACAGATAAAGGATTTCTATCATATTTCTCAGGCCTCTAAAACATTTTTAAATGACTGAAAAACCCACCTATATGGTACGTATAGACTACCTCCCATAAACATTTCATGCTCAACAATCTTTACTAATTCTAAATAAAGTCTTTTTATTTATAGAGGGTTTATGCCAGATCAATTTTTAATTGTGATTTCTGAAATATTTGTTACTTACAGGTGTGTGAAATTTCAGGAAGCTTAGGAAAAGATTTTCATTTTTTCCTTCTGGTTTTACATGACAAGTGTAACACTATAGATGTATAAAGCATCTTTCAGAGTACATGACATTTCATTTGGCAGCTGGGTTATGGAAGGTGTATGCTCCATTTCTACAGATAAGGCTCCTTCATGCTATCTTACAGGCACACCACCTACCACCTTCTCTAATTCTGCTACCAATCTATTGTCCATTTTTACGGTTTCGTTATCTTAAGAGAATTTTATAAATGGAACTATATACCATATAAACTGAGTTGAGTGATTTTGCCCCTTGAGGTCCATCCAAGTTGTTATCAATAGTTTATTCCTTTTTATTGCTGTATAGTATTCCATGGTATGAATACACCACAGTATAACAATTAACGTGTTGAAGGATAACACCTGGACTATTTCAAGTTCATGGCTATTATAAATAAAACTACTGTGAACATCCATGTACAGATTTTTGTGAATGCAGGTATTCATTTCTCTGGGACGGACACCCAGGAATGCAATTGCAGGATCATATGCTAAGAGCATATGCAGTTTTATAAGAAACTGTCAAACTATTTTCCAGAGTATTTGCAGTAGTGATTTCTCTGTTACTGTCTTCATAATTGTTTTAGTTATTCTAGGTTCTTTGCCTTTCCATACAAATTTTAGAACAATGCTGTCTATGTCTATAAAACCCTTGCAGAATTTTGATAGAAATTATGTTAAACCTATAGGTCTATTTGGGAAAGACTGGCATCTATACTATGTTGTATTCCAATTCAGGAACATATGTTTCTCTATTTATTTAGGCCTTCTTTAATTTCTATTTAGTATTTTTTTTTTGTTAGATGTGTTTTGTTAGATATGTACCTAGGTATTTCACTTTCTTTGGCATGACTGTAAATTTTGGTATCTACATGCTCATGATCAGTATTATAGAAATGCAATTGATTTTGTATTGATCTTACATCCTGTGATCTTGCAGAATTCATTTTAGTTCCAGGAATTTTTCTGTAGATTCCATGAGATTGTCTATGTAGACATTCACGTCATCTGAAAGCAGAGACAGTTTTATTTCTTCTTTTCCTATCTTTGTATAACTTTCAGTACTATGCTGAGTAAAAGTGATTATGTGTATATCCTTGCCTTGTTTCTCAACATAGGACAAAAGCATTCAGTCTTTCACCATTAGGTAGGATGTTACCTGTAGGTTTTTTGTAGATTCTCTTTATAAAGTTGAGGATGTTCCTCTCTTATTCCTTGTTTACTTAGAGCAGGCAAAGAGTAATATTTTAATGTAGGACAAAATACAGATTTATTTAAAAAAAGACCTCTAGTTTTTTACACACCAACATGTGTGAGGACACACCCCACGACTCTAAACAATTTCCTTTAAATGCTGAACTGCAAATGAGAAATACTGTAGAGTGTGTATACAGGCTTTTTGTTTATATTCAAGACTTAATCTAAATCCAAACATTTGCACTGTATCCATATGGAGCCATGTTTCAAGTAACTCAGCTTTCATTGATATGGCATAACTGGTAGTAAGAATTAATGCAGAGACTAAATATTTCATCTTTGAAATATTCTATCAACTAGGAAACACCTAAAATAAGGATTTTTGAGATCCAGAGCTGTAACATCCTAGAAGACTCCAAACCTTAGGTGAGATGACAAAGTACTCAATACTTTAATGCATTTTAACTTGAAAATAAGGATTTTTAGGAAAACAGAAAAAAAGTCATAAATAATGTCAGGGTTTTAAAAATATTTAAAAATTGTGAATCTGTGATTCAAGAAATAATTTTCCCATTTTAGAGTTTCTATAATGAAGACATTTTTAAAGTATCATCTTTTTAAGAGTAAGTTCTTTCCTAATGCTGTTCTGCCAAAATCTTTACTTACCAAGAAATTCACTTGGAGCCTCACTACAAGCAGGCCACCCCACAGGACAAGCAGCCAGGCATTCAACAGTTTCAGCAGAACCTGGTCGCTCAGAGCAAAGGCATTAGGCCTGTCTTAGCCCAGCAGCCACAAGTTCATTGCCCTGTCTGTTCTTCCACTGGGTAAACTGATATGACAAGCAGCAATGAGCTCTCCACACCGTACACCACTGCACTGCACTGCATTCCCTACCACAGGAATTTCAGAGACTGCAATGAGAGATTCCAGAATTTTTCACACAGATCCTTTTCCCCCCATCCTTTCTAGCTCTGTGAAATCAACTTAATATACATTCTTGAAAGCCCACAGATCTGACTGAATCAATAGTGCCTGAGCATGATCTAGCTACCATTCCTCTTCCCAAATCCCTAGATATGATAGAAATTGCAGAAGGCAAGTAGGATCAGACTGAAAGAGGAAACTAGAGCCCCAAAACACAGCTGGGGGACGAGGAGAGCCTTCTGTGGTGCTCCTCCAAAAGGTGATGCACACTGGAAACAGGAAAGAACTGCACCCAGACAACCATTAGAAGGATTAACTGTGGACTAATTTCCTACCTCATAATGCTACACCAGCACCAAGCATGTCCAAGCAGATGTGTTCCAAGAATGTCCAAGCAGACATGTGTTCTAGGGTTTTTATAGATTCTCTTTATCAAGTTGCTTATGCTCCTCTCTATTGTGGACATTAGGAACAGAGAGAGAGGGATGGTGTCTAAGAGGTATATTAACAACCTAA
Source organism: Cebus imitator (assembly GCF_001604975.1). Lineage (NCBI taxonomy): Eukaryota > Metazoa > Chordata > Mammalia > Primates > Cebidae > Cebus > Cebus imitator. The sequence continues at coordinate 10,674,245 of NW_016107315.1, forward strand.
CAAATAGTAAGACCAGATAGCAGGGCTTCCCAGTTAGCTGTATGACCCTGCTCCTCTCCCATATCTACTAGAGTACTCAGACATCATATTCACAGACAAGTATCTGGGACTCTCAATAACAAAGATGAACAAACAACTAACATCCCTAAGAATGCAGGAAAAATGAGTACAATGAAAGACAGGAATCAAGTTCATCAAACAGAAGCAGCAGCACCCAAGAAAACCTGCTTAATGAAGCACTTTCAGAAGTGTTAAAATATAAAAAACAAAATATGCTCCACAGAATCAATGAAATGTAGTTCTAGAAAGAAAATTACTCTTGCATCAGACTTCTCACTGACAACTTTAAAAGCAAAAAGATGACAGAAAAATATCTGTGAAAACATATCTTCAAAGTTGGGAGAAAAATGACTTTGAATATATATTTCTATATCCAGCCAAACTATCATTCAAATGTGAAGACATCTGTAGACACATAAGGACTTGAATTTTTTTGCAAATCCTCTCTGAAAGGGTTACAAACAAAACAAAGCAAAATAAAAATAATCCAAGAAAAGGATGGGGAGTTCAAGAAATTCATAAAATTAAGTAAAAAGTATTTATCCAGATAAACACAGGCAATTAAGAATGTTATTAACCACAAAAGAAGTAAAAGCAAACTGATTCTTATCTGTAGGGTAGGAGAAATAATATGGATACTGTCTGACTCTAGACATTAAAGGTGGACACCAACACAAAAAGAAACAGATTACACAACATGAAAACCACTGAGGGGGAAAGAGCAAAGAAAGCTTGAATAATCTAACAAAATATGGGAAAAGGTAATAAATAATACGGCAAATGAAAACCACAAAATAAGATAGAACAAGGAAGTCCAAACATTCCAGTAATAATAAATATAAACAAAATAAAATTCACCTATTCAAAGACTGATTCATAGATTAGATACAAAATATAACTACATACAGGCATACCTCAGAGATACTGTGGGTTCAGTTCCAGACCACTGAAATAAAGTGAATGTTGCAATAAAGCGACACACACAAGTATTTTGTTTCCTAGTGCATAAAAAGTTATGTTTATACCATACTGTAGTCTATTAAATGTGCAATAGCATTATGTCTAAAACAGATAATGCACATAGCTTAATTTAAAAATACTTTAAGAGGGGCACATGTTCTCAGAATCTCCTGGAGCTGTGTCACAGGCAAAAAATTAAAACAAAACAAAACAAAACAAAAAAAACTTTATCAAGACCAGCCCAGGCAACATAGTAAGACCCTATCTTTACAAAACTTTAAAACTCTAGATATGGTGGTGCATGCCTGTAGTCCCAGTTACTCAGGAGACTGAAGTGTAAGGACTGCTTGAGCTCAGGAGTTCAAGTCTGTAGTCAACTATGATCATGCCACTAGACTCCAGCCTCGGCTACAGAGTGAGTTCCTATCTCAAAGAAGAAAAAAAAACTTAATTCTAAAAAAATGTTAACAATAATCTGAACCTTCAGTGAGTCGAGGCATGTATCTTTTTGCTAGTGGAAGTTCCTGCCTTGATGATGGCTGCTTACTAATCAGAGTGGTGGCATGGCTGTGGTTATTTCTTAAAATAAGACAACAATGAAGTTTGCTGCATCATTTGATTCTTCCTTTCATGAAAGATTTATCTGTAGCATGCAATGCTGTTTGACAGCATTTTACCCACAGCAGAACTGTAGAACCTCTTTCAAAGCTGAAGTGAATTCTCTCAAACCCTGCTACTGCTTTACTAAACTTACTACGTAAGTTTATGTAATAGTCTGAATCCTTTATTGTCATTTCAAAAATAATCACCACACCTTCACTAGAAGAATCCATCTCAAGAAGCTACTTTCTTCACCTGCGTTCATGGATTTAAAAAAATTAAGAAGCCACATTCTTTGCTCACCCCTAAGAAGCCCCTCCTCATCCATTCAAGTTTTATCATGAGACTGTAGTAATTCAGTCATATCTTCAGGCTCTCTTTCTATTTCTCTTCCTGTTTCCACCACATATGCAATTTCCTCCACTGAAAATCAGAACCACTGAAAGTCATCCATGAGAGCTGGAATCAACTTCTTCCAAACTACTCTTAATGCTGATATTCTGACCTCCTCCCATGAGCCATGATGTTCTTAATAGTGCATCCTTTCCAGAAAGTTTTCAATCTTTGCCCAGATGAATCAGAGGAAATTACTACCTATGGCAGCAATAGCCTTACAAGATGCATTTCTTAAATAAGACGACTTGAAAAATCGAAATTACTCCTTGATCCATGGGCTGCAGAATGAATGCTGTGTTATCTGCATGAAAACATCATCAATCTCCTTGTACATCTCCATCAGAGCTCTTAGGCGACCAGATGCACTGTCAATGAGTGGTAGGGCTTTAAAAGGAATCTTTTTTTCTGAGTAAACTATGCTGTAAACAGACATGTTGTCATCCAGGCTTTGTTGTTCCATTTATAGAGCACAGGTAGGATATATTTGGCTTAATTTCTTTTTTTAATTGTACTTTAGGATCGGGGGTCCATATGCAGATCATGCAGGACTGTCGCACAGATACATACATGACAAAGTGGTTTGCTGCCTCCATTGCCCCATCACCTATACCTGGCATTTCTTCCCATGTTATCCCTCCCCAACCTCCCCACCCACTTGGCTTAATTCTTAATAGCCCTAGGATTTTTCTGAATAGTCAATGAGGAGGGCTTCAATTTTAAGTCACCAGCTGAATTTACCCATAACAAGAGCGCCAGCCTGCCTTTTGAGGCTTTGAAACCAGGCACTGACTTCTCCTCTCTAGCCATTAAAGTCCTAGATGGGATCTTCTTCCAATAGAAGGCTGTTTTAGTTACATCAAACATCTGTGTTCAGTGGAGCCACCTTCTTCAATTGTCTTAGCTAGATCTTCTGGCTAACTTGATACAGCTTCTCCACTAGCACTTGCTATTTCATCTTGTACCTTTTATGTTATAGAGATGACTTCTTTCTTTAAACCTCATGAATCAAACTGCTAGTTTCAAACTTTTCCTCTGCAACTTCCTCCCCTCTCTTAGCCCTCAGAGAACTGAAGAGAGTTAGGGCCTTGCTCTGGATTAAGCTACGGCTTAAGGGAATAGTGTGGCTGGTTGGATCTTCTACCCACACCACTAAAACTTTCTTCGTATCAACAATAAGGCTGTTTCACTTTCTTACCATTCATGTGTTCATTGGAGTGGCACTTTTAATTTCCTTCAAGAACTTTTGTTTTGCATTCATAACTTAGCTAACGGTTAGGTGCATGAAGCCTAGCTTTCAGCCTATCTTGGCTCACTATGTCTTCCTCACTAAGCTTAATCATTTCCAGCTTTTGACTTAAAGTGAGAGACATACCACTCTTCCTTTCACTTGAACACCTAGTGGCCACTGTAATTAATCGGCCTAATTTCAATGTTATTGTGTCTCAGAGAACAGGGAAGCCCAAGAAGAGAGAGAGATGGGAGGATGGCTGGTAGGTGGAACAGTCAGAACACCTAGAACATTTATCAGGTAAGTTTGCTGTCTTATATGGGTGCTGTGTCTGGCACCCCAAAACATTTACAATAGTAACATCAAAGATCACTCATCACAGATCACCATAAAAGATAAATAATGACAAAGTTTAAGATCTTTTGAGAACTACCAAAATGTGACAGACAGACATGATGTGAGCATATGCTGTGGGAAAAACAGTGCAAGAGACTTGCTTGATAAAAGGCTGCCACAACCTTCAATTTGTAAGTAAACAAAAAACCCCGAAGATCTGAGACATGCAATCAAGTGCAATAAAATGAAATATACCTTTATTTTTTAAAAGGAATAAACCTAAAGCAATAACAAAACAGAATTTAAGGAATATGTACCAAATAGGTATACTTTCTTTCCTTTTTTTTTTTTTAACTGAACTTTAGGTTTGGGGTACATGTGCAGATCATGCAGGATTGTTGCATAGGTACACACAGGGCAATGTGGTTTGCTGCCTCCATCCTCCCGTCACCTACATCTGGCATTTCTCCCCATGTTATCCCTCCCCAACTTCCCCACCTACCCCACTGTCCCTTCCTTGGCCACCCCCCAACAGACCCCAGTGTGTGATGCTCCCCTCCCCATGTCCATCTGTTCACATTGTTCAACACCCGCCTATGAGTGAGAACATGTGGTGCTTGATTTTCTGTTCTTGTGTCAGTTTGGTGAGAATGATGGTTTCCAGATTCACGGAATGAATGGTTTCCAGGACATGTGTCCATGTCCCTACAAAGGACACGAACTCATCCTTTTTTATGGCTGTATAGTATTCCATGGTGTATATGTGCCACATTTTCCTTATCCAGTCTATCGTCGATGGGCATTTGGGTTGGTTCCAGGTTTTTGCTACTGTAAACAATGTTGCTGTGAACATATGTGTGCATGTGTCTTTATAATAGAATGATTTATAATCCTTTGGGTATATACCCAGTAATGGGATTGCTGGGTCAAATGGAATTTCTATTTCTACGTCCTTGAGGAAGTGCCACACTGTCTTCCACAATGGTTGAACTAGTTTACACTCCCACCAATAGTGTAAAAGTGTTCCTATTTCTCCACATTCTCTCCAGCATCTGTTGTCTCCAGATTTTTTAATGATCGTCATCTAACTGGCATGAGGTGGTATCTCAATGTGGTTTTGATTTGCATTTCTCTAATAATCAGAGATGATGAGCATTTTTTCATGTGTTTGTTGGCCTTATATATGTCTTCTTTTGAAAAGTGTCTGTTCATATCCTTTGCCCACTTTTGGATGGGATTGTTTTCTTCTTGTAAATCTGTTTTAGTTCTTTGTAGATTCTGGATATTAGTCCTTTGTCAGGTGGGTAGCTTGCAAAAATTTTTTCCCATTCTGCTGGTTGCTGGTTCACTCTAATTATTGTTTCTTTTGCTGTACAGAAGCTCTGGAGTTTAATTAGGTCCCATTTGTCTATTTTGGCTTTTGTTGCCAATGCTTTTGGTGTTTTAGTCATTGCCTATGCCTATGTCCTGAATGATTCTGCCTAGGTTTTCTTCTAGGGTTTTTATGGCGTTAGGTCTTATGTTTAAGTCTTTAATCCATTTGGAGTTAATTTTAGTGAAAGATGTCAGGAAGGGGTCCAGTTTCTGCTTTCTGCACATGGCTAGCCAGTTCCAACACCATTTATTAAACAGGGAATCCTTTCCCCATTGCTTGTTTTTTGCCAGGTTTGTCAAAGATCAGATGGTTGTAGATGCGTGGCACTGCCTACAGGGCTTCTGTTCTGTTCCATTGGTCTCTATCTCTGTTTTGGTGCCAGCACCATGCTGTGTTGATTACTGTACTTTTGTATTATAGTTTGAAATCAGGTAGCATGATGCCTCCGGCTTTGTTCTTTTTGCTTAGGGCTGTCTTGGCTATGTGGGCTCTCTTTTGGTTCCATATGTTAAGGTAGTTTTTTCCAGTTCTGTGAAGAAGGTCATTGATAGCTTGATGGGGATAGCACTGAATCTGCAAATTACTTTGGGAAGCATGGCCATTTTCACTATACTGATTCTTCCTAACCATGAGCATGGAATGTTTCTCCATCTGCTTGTATCCTCTCTCATTTCCTTGGGCCGTGGTTTGTAGTTCTCCTTGAAGAGGTCCTTTACATCCTTTGTTAGTTGTAGTCCTAGGTATTTTATTCTCTTTGTAGCAAGTGTGAATGGGAGTTTGCTCATAATTTGGCTCTCTTTAAGTCTGTTATTGGTATATAGGAATGCCTGTGATTTCTGCACATTGACTACGTATCCTGAGACTTTGCTGAAGTTGCTTATCAGTTTAAGGAGATTTTGGGCTGAGATGATTGGGTGCTCTAAATATACAACCATGTCATCTGCAAAGAGAGACGATTTGACTTCCTGCTTTCCTAAATGAATACCCTTTTTTTTTTTCTTGCCTAATTGCTGTGGCTAGAACGTCCAATACATATTGAATAGGAGTGGTGACAGAGGGCATCCTTGTCTAATGCCAGATTTCAAAAGGAATGCTTCCAGTTTTTGCCCATTCAGTATGTTATTGGCTGTAGGTTTGTTGTAAATAGCTTTTATTTTTTTGAGATATGTTCCTTCCATATCTAGTTTATTTAGAGTTTTTAGCATAAAGAGCTGTTGAATTTTGTCAAAGGCCTTCTCTGCATCTATTGAGATAATCATGTGGTTTTTGTCTTTGGTTCTGTTTATGTGGTGGATTAAGCTTACAGACTTGCGTATGTTGAACCAGCCCTGCATCCCCAGAATAAGCCTAATTGATCATGATGGATAAGCTTTTTGATGTGCTGTTGCAATTGGTTTGCCAGTATTTTATTGAAGATTTTTGCATCTATGTTCATCAAGGATATTGGCTTGAGGTTTTCTTTGTTGAGTCTCTGCCGGGTTTTGATATCAGGATGATGTTGGTCTCATAAAATGATTTGGGAAGGATTCCCTCTTTTTGTGTCATTTGGAATAGTTTCAGAAAGAGTGGTACCAGCTCCTCTTTGTACGTCTGGTAGAATTCAGCTGTGAACCCATCTGGACCTGGACTTTTTTTGGTTGGTGGGCTATTAATTGCTGCCTCAACTTCAGCCCTTGTTATTGGTGTGTTCAAGGTTTCAACTTCTTCCTGGTTTAGGCTGGGGAGGGCGCAAGTGTCCAGGAGTTTATCCAATTCTTCCAGGTTTACTGTTTTATGTGCACAGAGCTGTTTGTAGTAATCTCTGATTGTAATTTGTATTTTTGTGGAGTCAGTGATGATATCCCCTTTATCATTTTTTATTACATCTATTTGATTCTTCTCCCTTTTCTTTTTTATTAATCTGGCTAGCGGTCTATTTTGTTGATCTTTTTAAAAAAACAGCTCCTGGATTTGTTGACTTTTTGAAAGATTTTTTGTATCTCTATCTCCTTCAGTTCTGCTCTGATCTTATTTCTTGTCTTCTGCCAGCTTTTGAGTTTGTTTGATCTTTTTCCTCTAGCTCTTTCAATTTTGACAATAGGGTGTCGATTTTAGACCATTCCTCGCTTCTCATGTGGGCATTTATTTCCAAAAGTTTTCCTCTATACACTGCTTTAAATGTGTCCCAGAGATTCTGGTACGTTGTGTCTCCATTCTTGTTGGTTTTGAAGAACATCTTTATGTCTGCCTTCATTTCATTGTTTATCCAGTCAATATTCAAGAGCCAGTTGTTCAGTTTCCATGAAGTTGTGTGGCCCTCAGTTAGCTTTTTAATTCTGAATTCTAATTTGATTGCACTGTGATCTGAGAGACTGTTATGATTTACGTTCTTTTGCATTTGCTGAGGAGTGATTTACTTCCAATTATGTGGTCAATTTTAGAGTAGGTGCCATGTGGTGCTGAGAAGAAGGTATATTCTGTGGATTTGGGGTAGAGATTTCTGTAGATGCCTATTAGGTCCACTTGGTCCAGACCTGAGTTCAAGTCAGGGACATCCTTGTTAATTTTCTCTCTCGTTGATCTAATATTGACAGTGGAGTGTTAAAGTCTCCCACTATGATTGTGTGGGAGTCTAAGTCTCTTTGTAGGTCATTAAAAACTTGCTTTATGTACCTGGGTACTCCTGTATTGGGTGTGTTTATACTTAGGATCATTAGTTCTTCTCAATGCATTGATCCTTTTACCATTATGTAATGCCCTTGTCTCTTTTGATCTTTGTTGGTTTAAAGTCTATTTTATCAGACACTGGGATTGCAACTCCTGCTTTTTTTTGCTCTCCAATTCAATTGCTTGATAAATCTTCTTCCATCCCTTTATTTTTGGCCTATGTGTGTCCCTGCACGTGAGATGGGTTCCCTGAATATACGACAACAATGGGTTTTGACTTTTTATCCAATTTGCCAGTCTGTGTCTTTTGTTTGGGGCATTTAGTCCATTTACATTTAAGGTTAATATTGCTATGTGTAAATGTGATCCTGCCACTTTGATGCTAGCTGGATGTTTTGCCCGTTAGTTGATGCATTTTCTTCATTTTGCTGATGATCTTTACCATTTGGTATGTTTTTGGAGTGGCTGGTACTGATTGTTCCTTTCCTTGTTTAGTGCTTCTTTCAGGAGGTCTTGTAAGGCAGGCTGTTGGTCATGAAATCTCTCAGCAACTGCTTTTCCATAAAAGATATTCTTTCTCCTTCGCTTATGAAGCTTAGTTTGGCTGGATATGAAATTCTAGGTTGAAAGTTCTTTTCTTTAAGGATGTTGAATATTGGCCCCCACTCTCTTCTGGCTTGTAGGGTTTCTGCTGAGAGATCCGCTGTGAGTCTGATGGGCTTCCCTTTGTGAGTAATCTGACCTTTTTCTCTTGCTGCCTTTAGCATGTTTTCCTTCATTTCAACCCTGGTGAATCTGACAATTATGTGCCTTGGGGTTGCTCTTCTTGAGGAATATCTTCGTGGTGTTCTCTGTATTTCCTGGGCTTGAATGGTGCCTTGCCTTGCTAGGTTGAGGAAGTTTTCCTGGGTAATATACAGAAGAGTGTTTTCCAGCTTGGATTCATTCTCTCCATCACATTCAGGTACACCTATCAAACATAGATTAGGTCTTTTCACATAAACCTATATTTCTTGGAGGCTTTGTTCATTTCTTTTCACTCTTTTTTCTCTATTCTTGCCTTCTCATTTTATTTCACTGAGTTGATCTTCAATCTCTGATACCCTTTCTTCTGCTTGGTCAATTTGGCTATTGAAACTTGTGTATGCTTCGCGAAGTTCTCGTGTTGTGTTTTTCAGCTCCATCAAGTCGTTTATATTATTCTCTAGGCTGTTTATTCTTGTTAGCATCTCATCTAACCTTTTTTCTAGGTTCTTAGTTTCTTTGCATTGGGTTAGCACATGTTCTTTTAGCTCTGAGAAGTTTGTTATTTACCCACCTTCTGAATCCTGTTTCTGTCAATTCATCAGATTCATTCTCCATCCATCTTTGATCCCTAGCTGGTGGTGAGTTGTGATACCTTGGATAAGGAGAGGTGTTCTGGTTTTTGGTGCTTTCATCCTTTTTGCGCTGGTTTCTTCCCATCTTAGTTGTTTTATCTACCTGTGGTCTTTGTAGTTGGTGACTTTTGGATGGGGTCTCTGAATGGGCATCCTTTTTGTTGATGTTGAAGCGATTTCTTTCTGTTTCTTAGTTTTCCTTCCAGCAGTCAGGCCCCTCTGCTGCAGAACCACTGGAGGTCCACTCCAGACCCTGCTCACCCGGGGAACGCCCATGGGGGCTGCAGAACAGCAAGGGTTGCCGCCAGTTTCTTCCTCTGCTATCCTTGTCCTAGAAGGGTACCCACCAGATGTCGGCCTGAGCTCTCCTTTATGAGGTGTCTCTTTGGGTATACAGGGGTTGGGGAGTTGCTTGAGGAGACAGTCTGTCCCTTATAGGAGCTCAAGTGCTGTACTGGGAGCTCCACTGTTCTGTGCAGAGCTGCTGGGCAGGTACCTTTAAGTCTGCTGCAGCAGAAATCGTAGCTGCCTCTTTTCCCAGGAGCTGTGTCCTAGGAAGGTTGGCTTTATTTATAAGTTCCTGTCATGCTGCTGCCTTTTTTCATAGATACCCTATTCGGCACGAAATAGTCTAGTCACAGTCTGCCAGCAGAGGTGTTGCTGAGCTGTCGCAGGCTCTCCCCAGCTGCTGTGTGAACTGCCTCGGTAGTGGCAGACTGCCTCGGTAGTAGGGGACGTCCTTCCCCCCACTGAGCTGGATGATCCTGGGTCCAGCTGCACTTGCTGCGAATCTCTCAATCCAGAGTGTTTCAGATTGCTTGTTTTGTGGGGGTGGTACCCATCGAGCCAGATCACCTGGCTCCCTGTCTCAGCCCCCTTCCTTTCAGTTGATGGGCGGCTCTGTCTCCCAGGCATTCCGGGCACCAGTCGAATGGCCACCCAGACTTGTGTGAGTTCCTGTGCACTGTTGTGGCACTGGCTGAAACCGCCGCACTGAAAACTCATGGCACTTTTCGGCCCAGGAATCTCCTGGTCTATGGGCAGTGAAAAATTGTTTGGAAATGCGGTGAGCACTCACCCTCTGTGCTGTTCTTGCTGGGACTGCACTCTGGAGATGTTTCTATTCAGTCATCTTCTAAGTATACTTTCATACTGATAAAAGGTATAACTCATCATGTAAAATATATTAGAAATTTTTAATATCTTTATTGTCAATCATAGCTTGACAATACATGTATAAAGCAAAAATCGATTAAAATACAAAATTCAGAGATCAGAATAGGAGACTAGCATTCTCTCAGAAAATGACAGGTTAGAATAAAAACATGTAAGGGTACAAAGGAACAAACTGCATAATGCTTAACCTTAATTATGTATAAAAACTCTAAATATACAATTATTTTAATTACATAAAGATTAGTCACCATGGTATGAATTAACGTGTATCAAGCCAAAAAGAAAATCTACAAATAGTATCTGAAGCAGAAACCAATTGGGCATATTTATTAACTTCAATGTACTAAAATTAGAAGTTAAAAACCAGACAAGTAAAGAAAAAATAAATCTATCCATTTTGAATTTTTAAAAAAGAACACCTTTCTAAATAACTTTTCAGTTAAATAAGAAACCAAAGATAAATTTAGCAATAAATAACAACTGCAGAGTAAAACCCCTAGGATGTCATCAGATATCATGGGAGAGGGCATCATATATAGCATTAAATCCTTTTGTTCGAAATCAAAACACTAAAGAAATAAGCTTTTGATACATGATGGTATTAAAAGACAGGAAACCTCAAACATACTAGAAAGAATAAAGATGAAAGAAAAAAACAATGATATAGAAAACAAAAAGTACAGTTTATAAGTAAAATCAAAATCTGATTTTTTGAAAAGAATAATAAAACAGACAATTCTTCAGCTAAATCTCAATGCTGAGGACCAGTATACTATAAAATACTTATTAATTTTTTTATTTAGTAACTCTACAATTTAATATGACAGATTTTTAATTTCTGTGTATGCTCATTTTGCTAAACAAAAATCACTAATTTTGGCATGATAAACTAATCATATATTAACAGAAAGATACTTGTCCTTTTTTTAAAAAAAAAGCAATTCTATATTTATTTCAATCACACATCACACAATATGAATTGAAATAATTATAAATAATGAAAATAAAAAAGTTACCCATGAACTCCACCCAAGCCTACCTCACCAACACACAGTAATCATTTATCAGACTGGTGAACATCTTCCCAAGTGGTTTCTTTTCCTTTTTAAATGGCTTTTTAAAAGTTTTATTATGTAATATTTAAGATATAAGGGGGAAAACAGGACATTGCAATGAACCCCTGTGTACCCATCACCGAACTTAGAAAATAAACATCACCAATACAGCTGAAACCCTAGATATGCTTGCCCCTCAGAAGTAACCTATCTTGCTCTCATGGATTCTTCAGAGTTTACTATAGGTACTACATGTGCCACATGTACACATACTCCTAAACAATAAATAACACTGCTTTGTATGTCTTAAAATTTTATATGTTATATGTATTCTTCATCAAATTGCTTTTTTCCCCTTCAACAGTATGCTTGTGAGATCCAATCATGTTAGCAAAAATGTTTCATTAATTTTCACCATGTATAGAATTCAATAAGAATACTGAACAAATTATTCCCCTGATACATACCCAACAATGCTGTTAAAAGGGTTCTTCGAAAATTTCTTGTACACCTAAGTGAGAGCTACCCAGGGTGCATATGTAGGAGAGAACTGCTGGGTCACCAGGTGTGTACATCTTTAACTTTACAAGATACTGTCAAATTGTCTTCTAAATAGTACAAGAGTTCCTGATATCCTATAGTCTTACCAACACTTAGTTTTGCCTGACTTTAGTTTTTACCAATGTGAAAAGTATGAAAGAGTGTCTTATTTTTAATTTATTAAATTTGTACTAATGAGGCTGAAGATTTTTTCATGTTCAAGAGAAAACATTTGTGTTTCCTCTTCTGGAAATTCCTGGCTTCATTTTCTGATTAGAATGGCTCCACTAATTAAAAATCTCTGCTCAAATATTCCAATGAAAGATTTCAGTGAAGTCTGGTTATCTGCAGTAGGCAGAAACCACTCATTAACCCTTTCTTTTCTATAATAGTCTTAACATGAAAATCAGTGTCTTGGGGTATAGAGTATTTAATACAATATCAACACTCTTCCATGTTAAGTGCACCTTTGTCATTAATCCTTTAACCTGCATTTCAAATTGTCACAAATGCAAACAGAATACTCTTATGTATGAATCTGACATCATGTGCATGTAATATTAGTGCATTTTTCCCAAGTTTAAACTAACAAATTAAAAAGCTGACCATAACTTCAGATCAACAAATCCTCAAAACAATTAAGAACAAATTCCTACATATCTTCAAAACAAATACAATCGCAAGGAGACAAAGTTGACACAAACTGAAAGGCAGTAAATATTTCCATCACAAATAGATAAATCTTGACAAGAGCACAAGTGTATAAGAAGGTAGGTGGAAATGTTAGAGGTACCACAATTCCAGAATCCACCAGACAGAAAGCCTCTGCAAGTCAGTTTTCTATTCTGAACAATGAGATGGACAATAACAACCACACAGGTCACTGTGAAAAGTAAACAAGATAATATGGGAGTGCTATACCCGTACCTAATTTAATTCTATATTATGGATAAAAAATGAAGCAGAGTAGTCAAGCACTTGTTCAAGTTCACAGTTAATAAATGACTCCAATACCCAAATTATTTACATTGCTCTGTAATAGTCACAGTACCTTTCCAATATGGGTCTCTAATGATTGTCAAAGGAGATGGCTAAAGAAGAAAAATCTAAGATAGGAAAAGCATTCACACCTTTAAAAAAAATTACAATGAACAGAAAAGAGATTACCTTAAATGATAACTTACTCATTTTCCTTTGTACTCACAAATATACTTTAGACATTTGCCATCTAAAGGTTGAAATAAACAAATTGCCAGCTTTAGGAATATATGGCATTTATAAAACCCAATTTACCAGTTAGGATCAATATAACAGACATTCTCCAGAAATCATTTTTAGATAAACAATCGATTTGACCAACTCTAGCTGACAGAATTCAAATGGACAAATACTGGACAGAGGTTACCTACCTACTGCAGGTGCATCATATTCATCACCAAGCAGAATTTCTGGAGCAGAATATGCAAGAGATCCACAGCTTGTAGTGAGCTTCTTCCCTGGTTGAAATTTGTTGCTGAACCCAAAGTCTGTCAACTTTACAAGACCTTGTTTTTCAAAGAAGACTACATTCTCTGGTTTTAAGTCTCTGTGAACCACATGGAGTTTATGGCAATAAGATATAGCATGAACTATCTGCGCAAAGTACTTCTTGGCCAAGTCTTCGTTAAGACCCTCCTCATGTTTCATTATATAATCAAACATATCTCCTCCATCCCCAAGTTCTAAAATAAGATATAGTTTGGTCTGGGTGTCAATAACTTCATAAAGGCGGACAATGTTAGGATGCTGCACTAGTTTCATGCATCTCACTTCCTGGAAAAGATGACCGGTAGCTAGAGTGTCCAGTTTTGTCTTGTCAATAACTTTTACTGCCACCTTTTCACCTGTAAAGACATGCCTGGCAAGTTTAACCACAGCAAAATGACCTCGACCCAAGGTTTTATCCAGATCATATAATCCAGCAATCTTTCCATCATACCCTCTCTTAAATCCTGCCATGCTGGTCCAACAGAAGAAAAAATATTTAGACAGTTTGAAATAGATCTTCTCATATAAGAATATCTGGCGAATACAAAAAAATCATTTTCAATGTCGTCATGGATATCTACAAAATAAGAGGAGAAACAAAATTAAGTTTCTGTGACTCTTCTTCACATACTTTAAAATCTTTTTTTTTTTTTTTTCTCATTTTAAGAGAAACTTGAAGAAAACAAATTGAGATATAAAATGAGTCAGGGTCATTCATAACAACCTATTTCTATATTTAGTTTATGTTACAAAGGCTGAGAATTTAAATAACATATTAAATTTTTACAAACTGAAAAAAAATTAATTGGAAGCAACTTTTTGGTGATGTCAGAAAAAAGAAAATTTTATAAGCATGTTTAAAAAACAAACATTTTCCAAAAGTAATTTTAATTAGTATCTTAAAAAAATAAGGCGAGAGCTGACAAGGGAAAACACAAAGAACAAACATTTGGACAGAAACCCAACAACTTTTCGGTTTCCCCAAGACCAACATTTCCTTTAAGTGCAAAAAACGTCCATTCTGTGAAGCTTTCTCCAATTCTCCCAGCTGGGATTACCTTCTCTCCTCAACATTTCCAGAGCACCGTGAGATACCTCCATCTTGTGTGGTCTTATTCTACAGGTATTTGGGTACACTGTCTCCTCCATTCTAGCAGTAGAAGGTTCTTGGGGATTTTCTATTCTAAGGCTCTACTTTTTCTTCTACTTTCCCCCAACACCTAGTACAGTGCTCACAAATAGCATGTAATCAAAACTTTTATTAAATTTTGAAATGCAACTTTTTCCAAAAGGTTTAGGAGGTAATTGTTTGCTCTTGGATCACTACTGTCTAGGATAAGCATCTGGCACATAGTAGGTACTTAACACATAGTAAACATATTAACATTGACTTTTTGAACTTAATAAATTTTTTGAGGAGGTTCTAGGTATGTGGTAGTAGGTACTTAATAAATGTTTGCTAATTTACTGGTACTTATCAATTATGCTGATTTTTAATGATCGTTTTCCAACTCTCAATCGCAACCCACCACAACGTGATGATATTCCAAGAGTAAACAGGCATGCATTCTTAGAGATGATTAAAGTCTTAGACCATTAGGTTTTTAAGAACCACATTTCATACTGTACTTAAAATTTTCAGCTTTTATAATGAATGAATATAAATGACACTGACTCAGAAAAACAAACAAACATATAAAATTACACAAGTTTACAACGCAACTTTAAATCTCACAGACTGAACCCTCACCTTTTTCTGACCATCATTTAATAGAACTGAGTAACAAAATCCAACGAGGAATATAGTAACCTCCTAAGGCTACCTCTGTCTCCTGTGAATCCATATCTATCCCTTTGGTGAAGTTTTTTCTAATGCTCTCAATATACAGTTTCACATTTTCAGTTACATATTAAGAGCATTAATTACTGAGTCCACTTAGATAAAACTAGCCCCCAAAAATGAAATTTGACATACAATAGGTAAGCTTTTTTAATTTTTAAAAACTGTTATTTATTTTTATTAGAGACCGGTTATGTTGCTCAGGCTGGTCTTGAACTCCTGGCCTCATGCAATTCTCCTGCCTTGGCCTCCCAAAGTGCAAGGATTACAGGCTTGAGCCACTATGCCTGGCCAGTCAGCACTGGTCTCATTTTTATAGCCAAGGCAATAGACTGTTCCAGGTACAAAATGACACTAATTACAAAAGCTAGGATTCATGCCTAATTCATAAATTTCAAAGCCCACACTCTTTATATACATTTGGCCCCTCTAATCAGTAATGCCCCATTTACGATAACATAATCTTAAGAGTTAAAATACCAACTATAAAAGAAGCATAAAGTCATTATTACATTTATACCACTTCAGAAATGATCTGAATTACATATGACCTCACAAAATTTATACAAGTTCAATTATAAGTTTAAAAAGTCACTGTTAACATGTTTACTGATAGTCTTTTGCATTTTAGTAATTATTATAATAATAAATAGCACTATACTACCATTTACTGAATGAGTATTACACATCAGTCACATACCAAATGCTTCACATCATCCTATTCGATCCTCACAATTTCCCTCAGAGACAGCAATTTTTAGCCCCATTTTGAGGCACAGTAACTTGGCCTAGGCTACATGGCCAGTATGTAAAAGAGCTGGATTGAAACCCAGGTCTGCCTGACACCAAAGTCTGTGCTTTAAAACTCTATACTAACTGTGCCTGCAAATTGATTTCAGAACCAAAACTAAACTATTAATCCTGCTATTAAGATTTTCAAACTTTTAAGATTTTTAAGTAAGAAACCAATACAATGCCTAGGTGTCGGGGAGGGGTGAAGCCAATTTCTTCTATATGTATATTATCCCTGTCATCTGAGCTAATAATTTTAATGACAGGATTAACAAGAAAATCCAAATCAAAAAACCTTGCTTTATTCGGACAGTAGTTCCCCAAAAAAACCTTTAATTTGAGTATATTTAATTTTCAAATATAAAAACTCTAGGGGGACAGGAAACTATCTTTAAATATTTAGCTTCAGTTAATTACAAGGGCAACAATTATGCTTAAAATTCTACCCAAGTCTGTCTATGTTTCTATTCCATAAGCTTGCAAATGCCGCTTTAGCTTTCAAAACACATTCCTTCAGGATGCCCCCAAGTTATGTAACTTTGTTCTTTTCATCTATCATTTTAGTTAGATGTATTCCTGGAAAGTGACATATAAATCAGATTTTATAAATGAATCTGATTTTTAAAAATAAAACTGTTTTATTACAAAAACAAATGAAAACGTTTCTTTTTCAGAGCCTCACACACCCAGAGATAACTACTATTAAACCTTGATGTGGCCGGGCGCAGCAGCTCACGCCTGTGATCCCAGCACTTTGGGAGGCCGAGGCAGGCGGATCACAAGGTCAAGAAATCAAAACCATCCTGGCCAACACAGTGAAACCCCGTCTCTACTAAAAATACAAAAAAATTAGCCGGGCGAGGTGGCACGCACCTGTGGTTCCAGCTACTCGGGAGGCTAAGGCGGAAGAATTGCTTGAACCCAGGAGGCGGAGGTTGCAGTGAGCCGAGACTGCGCCAATGCACTCCAGTCTGGTGACCCGTTTCAAAAAAAAAAAAACAAAAAAAAAAAACCTTGATATTTCTCTTCCCAAACCTGTGCCAACAAGAGGGCACAGTGAAATAACTTCTAGTCTATAGCAAGCTCATGGAAAAGAATCTGATTGGTCTCTTCACAATGACAGTACTTTATAGTGAAACATTCACTCATACTATCAAATAATTCAGTTTTGTATAAGCACCCCTTTTCCAGAGTCTATGAAACCACAATTAAATTGTAAGCTAAGAACAGGACATTACGATTAACTGAAAGTTGAGACAAAAAAATATCCTTGTTAGTGAACATGTTTTTAAATACTAATCTACTGTCTAATCCTACTATCAAGTACATTTTGAGTAAGAGTACAAAGTAACTAAATCGTTTTTTTGATCTTTAAGGATCTTTCAGTTCCCAAAAGTCATTCTGAACATCAACGCCGAATGTTAAAATGTGGCTTATGTAAAGCAAAGGTGAATTTGTACTGTCTCCAAGACATACCCTGCAAACTGCATACTGAATAATCCTTGTTATCACAGTGTTTTCTTAGTTGCTTCTTTTTCCTAAAAGAAAATACAGAAAAAGATTTACGTTTAGTTCTATTTGTTTGAATTTTGCTTAAAATCAAAATATATACTCTAAAGCTGGATCTAGACAAATGTATAAAAATAGTAAATTTGTTTTAAGTAACCCAGTCTCCCACTATTATCCTTCTGCCTTCTAGGAATTACAACTCCTTTAAGCAACCTTTGGTTAACAGAGATTTCAGGGTGAACAGAGATTTTTCCAGGTAGACAGGCCAGAAAAATTATTCCATTGGAAAGAAGAAATAATAATGAACAACAATACAACTGCCATTTTTTAAATGCCTCCTGGGTAACAGGCCCTAAACTCACATTTCACTGAATCCTCCCCATGAAACTGCATGGTAGGTACAATGAGGCTCGACTTGCCTAAGAAGCAGCAGTCTCTAGCTCCAATCATGCTCAGCCTGGCGTCAAAGCCACCCCATCTCTAGGAACCCCTACAGACTCATGAAACACTCAACTACAGCAGCCAAGGAGGCCAACCTTTACAACACACTGTCCTCTAGAAGGCAAGTAGAAATCACTTATGATGCCAGCATCAGGGATCACACAAAACACCTTCACCATCAGAGGCCTGCCACTTGATAGTAACAAAGAAACTATCACCACAAACAAAAAGGATGTGAGCAAATTACTTACATACAACTTTGTGGCAGAATGAGGGAATACTAGCCAAGGTAGACTTGCAGGTCTTTCCATGAAAATGAACTATTACATGAATAGCAGAAAGGCCTACACGTTCACATTACATCAACATAATTTACACTATACACTAAGGGTGAGAGGTGTTCAGGTAAAGTTACAATGCACTTGGAAGAAAAGGAATGCAAGGGAATGGGGGAAACAAGATAAGAAAGGTGAAAGGAGGAGGAAAGGTGGTTGACCTCTGGAATTGAAAGCAAGTATCCTACCAGGAATGAGGGAACAAGGAGCAACAGTTCTGCAGCACACACAGGGCTGACAAAGCCATGGGCACAGGTCCTTATCTATTGACAGATGAACTCTGGGATGCCTACCTGACTGGTCCTTCAGCTCCAAGAGGGATATGGTAGCTCCTTCCACTATCCTTGCATGCAGGGGCTTTTTCCAACAGCCCGTTTCATCCCTAGTCTCTGTGGCAAAGCGGCGTGGTAGTACAGTGATAAGTACTGGTTCTAAAGACCAAGGACTGCATTTGAATCCCCGCTCACCAATCACTAGCCAAGAAACTCAGTAAGTTACCTTGACCTCTCTGTATGGTCAGTTTCTTCATTAGAAAATATTAGAATAAGAATACAATCTCATAGGATGCAGTGAGGATCAAATGAGCTAATATAGCTAAAGAGTTTAGAATAGTACCTGGCACAGAATAAGGATTCTGTAAATACCAGCCGCCACCACCACCATCATTGTTAGTGATGTTTCTGTCATCCAAGCAGCAATTCCTTCAGTTGTTTACCCTACTTCAAGAGAATGAATTTACCAAACTATTATCTCTCTTTTGCTTTCATAAGAGAGAACAATTCAGAAACTGAACTGTTGTTCAATTTCCTAAAATAAATTAAATTGAAAATGAGTGCTGTAAGATGTAGGAAATAATGTCTCTAGTTAGGCATCAAAGTCTGGGGTTTATCAATAAAACATCTCATAAAATCTAAGTATTTGCTTTTAAAATATTAAGATAATTTCCTATCAAATTTAGTCTTACAAAAAGGATTTAATACTCCTTTACCTTTTTTCACATCAAATATATTCTTATAGAAAATCTCAAAAACGATTATGAAAAAAAAATCTGTTTAGTTCAAGAGAAAAATACAATTAGAATATAAAGATTGGCAAAAAACGGGGCGGGGGAATTTTGAAAAAAACATCCGATCTTTTAAGATAGCATCTGTTCACATTTTGGTATACATTCTTCCTAATCATTTTCTATTTATAATATATGCCCAGACACAATTAAAAAAAAAAATAAAATGGGATAATACTTAGGGGCTTGGGGGATGTCAGAGTAAAAACAGATTTGTGGCCATGCATGGTGGCTCACACCTGCAATTCCAGCACTTTCAGAGGCTGAGGCGGATGGATTTTGAGATGAGGAGTTTGAGACCAGCCTGACCAATATGGTAAAACCCCTTCTCTACCAAAAATCCAAAAACTACCCGGGCGTGGTGGTGTGTGCTTGTACTCCCAACTACTTGGGAGGCTGAGGCAGAACCTGGGAGATAGAGGTTGCTGTAAGCCGAAATCATAGCACTGCACTTCAACCTGGGGGACAGAGCAATGGTCCATCTCAAACAAAAAAAAGAAAAAAAAAAAAAGTAACTATTTTCACAATACTTCTCTCCAAAGAGCAAGTTGGAAAAGTTAATACAAGTTCACTTTAGAAACTTTAGTAATTACAAAAAAGCACAAAAAAAGAAAATAAAAATCACCTATAATCTTATCTAGGATGATTTCTCTTCAGGTCTGAGTGTACATCCTTTATACTTATGGTTCTTTACAAAGCTAAGATTTTGGACATGAAATTTGATCATTACTTTTTCCTCTACTTTATAAAGCAAACATTTTCCCATGCTTGATCATTACTTTTTCCTCTACTTTATAAAGCAAACATTTTCCCATGCACTAAATTCTTCTAAATCAGTATTTTTAATGACTATACAGCTAAGATAACATGTTTTTAAACAGCAACCACTAAAACAGGCCATTCTAAAGCAACCTTCTTATTTAGCACAGGTACTAGGCTGGACCTAAATGAAACAGGCCAACTTGCCAAGAGTGCTCATAATATAAAAACTTGTGTCTGAGAAACAAGCACCATTAAGTGTCGCAAGAATATACTGATGTTCTCCCACTAAAGAGAACAGAAGCAACTGAAGCATGTGGGTGTGGCTGGAGAAGAGGAAGGAAGTGTGGGTGGCCCTACACACGTTTTGCAAGCTGCTGAAAACAGTTGTAGAACCAGCTTCTGCTAAACCTACTATCAATTTGGAATTCACCCTGTTATTCCTGTTAAAACTCACTTTTAGCGTTTCATCAACATCATCACCATTGCAGTCTCATCTGTACATCAAACAAATGCCTCTTCCTCACACCTCTTAGAAAGAGGTAGGGACAAAAGAGTATGCTAAACAAAGGCAGCTCTGCTTGGATACCACTCTGAACCAATCCATGGCATGAGAAAGTACAGGAGTTGAACAAAAAGGGCTGTGTGCAAAAATTCTACTACTTCTACAGTTTAGTAATACACATTTTGTTTAGAGTGTAAGTTTTCCTCCAAAATCAGACAACCAATATTCCTCTCCAACATACTAACGGCTTAAAA
>NW_016107315.1:10695745-10697138 GCF_001604975.1 Cebus imitator
AAAAAAAAAAAAAAAAAAAAGTAAACAATATTTCACTTTTTAAGAATAGCAGGCCTCCTCTTAGGAGTCATTAATATAAGTTATACATCAAAAATGAGAACCATAAACAGGTCAATAGGTCCCAGGTTGTAGAAGAATTCAGAGTTTTTCACTGGATTGGTTGAATATTACAATGTGGTTATGCAGTTATCAGTCTGCAATCACTAGATGAAATCAAGATGGGAACTACAAATTAAAAGATTAAAATCATTTATTATTAGAAATGTTCTTTTGGGCAATTAGTACTCCTAAGTCTCTAAGAAAGCATTTTCCAAGACAAGGTAACTGCCTACTAAAGTATGTTCTTCATTTTCATCAATGTTAATGGACTAGGGGCCGCTGAGGGACTAGGAATGTCATAATGAGAAGCCTGTTCCAGTTTCTTGAGGCAATGATTTGGTTGCCAATGTAGAATCCTTGAAGTACTGGTTTAAGTAATCTTTATTTCCTCTAGATAAAACAAACTATGGTCCAGCATATATCAAGGAATTTGAATGTATTCAGGAGTTAGGCAAATTATTAACTGATGTATAGTACCTAGTAATTTGTAGAGAGGAAGAGATTAACATCCACCCCACAAGACCTGGACCCGCAACATAGATAATAAGTTGAAATTCCTAAACAGATTCTGCCTTTTGTTAAAAAGCGATGAAAAATGCTAAGCATTTCATTATTTCTACCTATGGTTAAGTAGGACTTAAAAATTAGTATGGTGACAACTCCAGCACACATAACAAGTTATGACATAAACAAAAGCTGGGTGTGTAGAAGTTACTCCAAAATAAATAAATCCAACCCACAATTACTTATTGTTCCCAGGAAAACAGAACATTAAGTTGGAAGTTATGGAAAATTTTTAAAAATACTCTAAATCTCCTCTGATCCAAAGCTTTTATTAACACTGTGAAAACTCATTTTAACTCCCTATCATCTTTTTTTCCCTCCTGTTAGTATTTTGATAAAGATGGTCATTTAAAGACAGTCAAAAAAGAATCGAGAAACAGAAAAAAAACCTCATCAATAAACCAAAATACTGGTATCTAACATTTCACTGACTTTGACTCAAAGACAGGCTCATTCAGGGATTCTCTTACACTGGTGGGACTACAAGCAAGCTACCTTTTTGAAAAACAATTTGGCAATATGTGTACAGGCTGAGCATCCCAAAACTGAAAATATGAAATCCAAAATGCTCCAAAATCTGAAACTTCTAGTGCCGACAAGACACCACAAGTAAAATACCCTCATATGACCAATAACAGTTCTATTAGTTTTTGACAGGAAACGCAGTCAGAACTTTGTTTCATGCACAAAATTATTAAAAATAGGGTATAAAATTGCATTTGGGTTGTAA
>NW_016107315.1:10697163-10713592 GCF_001604975.1 Cebus imitator
AGAAATTAATTTCAGGTTTAGGCTTGGGTCTCATCATTAAATATATGCAAATGTTACAAAATCTGACAAAATCCGAAACACTTCTGGTGCTAAGCATTTTAGACAAGAGATACTCAACCTGCCTCTAGAGCCTTAAAATAAAATCCTTGGCAATAATTTAACTACTAGATTCATGTCTCGAAGAAAGATGTGGACAAATATTTATATTCAACAATGTTCAGTGATATTTGTACATGCAAAAAAAAATCAAATAATCTAAAGTTCTACAATAAGGAAATGGTTAAATAAAACACAATATATCCAATGTTAACAGTATGCCACCATATTTTGAGGCTATTTCATTTCATGGGGAAGTCTCACGACATAATGTTAAGTAAAAAAATATGGTGGCATACTGTTAACATTGGGTTAACAGACAGAGCCTCACTATGTCGCCCAGGCTGGAGTGTAGCCCAGGTTTTGGCTCACTGCAACCTTTCTGCCTCCTGGGTTCAAGCAACTGAACCCTGCCTAAACCTCCCGAGTAGCTGGGATTACAGGTACATACCACCATGCCCAGCTAATTTTTGTATTTTTGTTAGCAGAGACAGGGTTTTGCCATATTGGCCAAGCTGGTCTCGAACTCCTGACCTCAAGTGATTCACCTGCCTTGGCCTCCCAAAGTTCTGGGATTAACAAGGCGTGAGCCACCACACCCGGCCTGTCCCAATCTTTTTTAAAAAGGCATATAATCTGTATGAATGTATATATTTTAAAAACCTAAAATGTTAAATTAATAAGATTAAAGGATATTTTTTCTCTTTATGCTTTTCTGCTCTTTAAATTTTTGACAGTGAATATGTGCTGCTTTAATAGTCCAGGAAAGGCAGAGGCTACTAAAATTTTGACTTTCTGTACATAATTATTCATTCCATTTACTTTTCCATTAAGAGATCTATGAAATACATCAATTTTTCCGAAAATACACTGTGTACTATACTAATGCCTATTTTTTGTAATGTTAATAAACAAGACATATTCAATGAAATATTTACTTCCTCTGAGAAGTAAATATTTCACACTTATAACCACAGCACTTTGGGGGACTGAAGCAAGCTAATCGCTAGAGCTCACGAGTCCAAGCTGCAGTGAGCTGAGATCAGTCACTGCACTCCATCCTGGGGGACAAAGTGAGACACTATCTCAAAAAAAAAGAGAAAAAAAAAACAAACATATTTTAAAAAGAAAGGTATGCAACTGCTTCACTCTGAATAACAGAAACATTAAGTTATTTTCATTAACAAATAATTTGAGCCTTAACTATACAGGACACAACATAGTCCCTGTCCATTCGAATCTTAAAAGTGATTTAAGAAAATAGGATCTACAGTGCAGCAAACCACCACGGCACACGTATGTCTATGTAACAAACCTGCACATTCTCTACATGTATCCCAAAACTTAAAGTGAAATAATAAAAAAAAAAGCAAAAATAGGATGCACATATAAACTGAAAAATAATTATACAAGTGAGTCCAGGTGAGGTACGTCAGAGGTACGCAGAGAATATTACATAAGGGCAGGCTCACCAAGGACAAGGGGAGCCCACAGACCAGAGCGTATCCTTCAACAGGCGTAGAGGAACGCCATTCCTGAAAGCGGGGTAAACAAGAAACAAAGTAAGAGTGCCTACAGCTGGCTGGCTTAGGAAAGAGAAACACGTTTGGGTGAAGTGATTATTTGGGGTAGAAGTGAGATAAATTTAGTAAACTTAAGAGAGGTGGCTGATTCTGAGGAATACCTAATGGCTCATCATTTGAGCAACTGTGCTGGACAAAACGAATGGAAAACTGGCCATACTAAATAATTCACCAAATATCTATGTTTGAATTATACTTAAGTTTAATCAAAGTGTCATTAAAGAATTAAAAATGCACAATAAAGAGCTTCTCTTCAAAGATGCTCAATGGAAGAGGAAAATTCTTTACGTATTAACATGAAAGCAACATAGAAAACTTATCAGAGAACTTAAACAAAATTTTGAAAGTTCATTGTTCACTACAAAGTTCCATAAACACTAAATTTTTGTTATGACTTAATAGCTCTCTCTCATTATTATCCATATATATACTACTAAAAATCTACTACTAACCTAAACAGGTTTATACAGAAATGAGTAAAGCAAAACCACAGATTTTTCTTTCATTATCTTATTTCTAATTTTTAAAATGTCTTTTGCTGCCACAGTTGCCCATTAGAATTCCAGTTTTGTTTGAATGCAGGTCTCAAAATGTAGAAAGAGATTTTAATTACTAGGAGTCTGTGTATGTACTGTATTTTTTACATTTATTATATCATTTATTTCCTCAAGAGTGATAACCATTTTACAAATGAAAGGGCAGGGCCAATGAGGTTAAGAACTCACTTTGTCCAGGACCTACACCAGTTAAGAGTTGCATGGATTGGATTCTAGCCTTCACTGACCCCTGGGCCTTGCATTTTTTTCCCTTAAACAATATGAAGCTTCTACCTACTCCTAATTCACAGAAAAACAAAGGCAGTAAAATTAATCTATTTTGACATTTTTGGTGTTCCTCCAATTCTGATATCCTATGCAAGTTACCCGCTCCAGGTGTCTTCAGGGGAAGAAACTCCCTAGGGCCACTAAAGGCTCATCTAATAAACATTATGAACAAATAATTCCATTTAAAACTTTTTGAAATGTTCAAAAACTGCATCTTAAGTTGAGAAAGGAAGTTACATGATAATAGCCATTCATAAAACAGGCTGAGGTAATATTGGTCATCTAAAAATGGTCATCTTGAAAATAACTTCGCACAATTGTATGCATACAATTTTGTGACAGCAAGACTCCTCCCCAGCCAACACCAAGTAAATAATTCAGGTAAAATTTAAGCAGATTTTATTTTCTCCTTAAAAACATTATCCTTTATCCTTTCCCAAACTGTAATTTTGGTGTACTTTGCAAATTATATTCTTTCCATTTGTGAAAAAATTTTCCTCACAAGAAGATTAGCAAATACTCAGAAAATAGAAAGGCAAAGGACAAAACAATGCCCTGAAACTGTAGTCTGAATACTCTCAATCCAAATTTCTTTAGTACCATTCATAATACTTTATGCCAATAAAGAGGGAAGTGTTTAACATGCAACAAATAAGGTAAAATAGAAAGCTAAACTTGATCTACATATACACTGTAGAAAGATTCAATCAAGCTAACGAGCATATCCTTCACCTCACCAACTTATCATATTTGTGTGGTGAGGATATTAAGGATCTACTCTTTCAGCAATTTAAAGATGTACAATACATTATTGTTGACTATGATCACCAGGCAGTGCAACAAATCACAAAAACTTACTTCTTTTTAAGTTACACACCAATTAAATATTTTAACAGTTTCTGAAAAAAATGTAATCACTCTGTTTTTGTCCACTGTGAAATAAAAAGGCTGTATAATATTATGGCTATTTCAAAAAGAGATCCATGAATATATAGTATACTCTAGCCTAATAATCCATCTGTGAGTATTTGTTAGCATATTATCCTAAATCTAAAATGAACTTTATATGAAAGTCATAGAGTAAAACTTATATTAAAATATCTACAATATAATGTCTGTAATATAGGAGAAGCAACATAGCTAGGTATTAAAACAAATTTGATTACTATTCCCCTAGCTATGCAATACAGAGTAAAAGACAATATAATAACCTAAGTGTGTGTGTGTACATATGGCGGTGAGGGGACATCAGAGAAGGAGCTAGGATAACAGTCCTAAGATTCCACATTTCAAAGTACCACAGAGTAAATTTTTCTTATTATCTTCACCACAGAGGTACACTTTAGGAATGATCAAAATTCATTCATTCAGCAAATATGCAGAATGGTATGACAGCACAGTGGAAAGAGTACTACAGGATCTACAGCCCAACAAGTTACTCAACTTCTACAAACAGGCATGTCTTGATAAAACAAAGATAATCACCACCTTGGACAGTTATTGTGAAAGCTAAATGGGATAATATATATTAGCAGGGTGTGAGTAGAATACAAATCCCCTAAGGATTCTATCCCCCTAACTTCAGAATTGGCCTCCCTCCTACAAGGTTACAGTATTAGAGAGAGGCTGTATATACAGTTCTCCATTTCATTTTCTTATTAGTAACCTCACCTCCAGTTGGCCCAAAAAACTGGCCCCTAAACACCTGTACTGGATACTAGGAAGGTCTGTGTCTCAAGTTGTTCACATACAGTCTCTTATGAGAACAGACGTGCAAAAAGAGGTATTCTTTTCCCCTAAATCTGCCTTGCGGAATGCCACAGATGGCATTCTGGAGACATAAAAATTTTTGTGTATTTGAGCTAAGAATTGAAATTGGCAATGGAAGGGAAGAGGCTTTTCAGCTAAGAGACCCGAGGAAGTTTGGTGTGACTCAGACAACAATATAAGCAGGAGGTAGGAGACATGGTCAGGCAGGTAGGTAAGAGCCAGATACCCAAAGGGTCTTGTATTCCATAAAATTAATCAGTTTCTACTTCTTAAGTCTAGGCTAGCCCTTACCCATGCTCTAGGGCCCAGCTTAAAGGATGACTTGCTGACCATCCCCTTCCCCTCCTCAAATCCCTGCACATACTAGCTCCCTATACCCACTCACAGCACCGTGTCCTTTGGCATTATGACCCTTATCACAACTGTGGGGTCATATAATTATTTGTGTGACTGTGTGATTAATAATCTGTGTCCCTCGCTAAACTAAACGATAGGCTCAGTTCAGGTAAGGACCATGTTCATTTCATTCAGCTCTGTATCCAGGGCCTGCCAAGTATACAGATACAATTTATTAAATGAACAAATGAAGGCCAGCATAAAGAGCCAAAGAAAAATCCTGAGCAGGATAACAGCAATCAGAGACGACGGTTTAACAAATTACTCTAGCAGCAAAGGGAAGATCAGACTGAAAGAGCAAGAATAGAGAGCTAGAAGACAAGTAAGAAGACAACTGAAAACATCTCCAGGTAAATGACTACTTAGACTTAAAAATGAGGGCAGCTGGTACACAGACAGTGATGATAAGGATGTTGTGGAGGAGACACATTTTGGAAGTAGAATCCAAGAACTCAATGCACAGGAGGCTAAGCAAAGAGAGCAATCTAGAATGACTCCAGTGGAGAATGGTAGCCAGTGATGCTGTTCTCTCAGACTGGACTTTCAGGACAGGAGCATCTACAACATGCTAGCAGAGAGTGGATTTCCTTCTAGTTCTATTATTGTTTGACTGGAAAAACAATTCAAATTCAACCCAGCTTTATTAGAAAGGGTGTGGTTTCTATAACAGGCAGATAAAATCAACAAACTAAAGATTAGATTTTTTAAGCGTCTTCATCAAGACACTTCTTGGTACAAACTATGTACCAGGTATTACTTGGGTCTGATAACGTAGAGATCAAAGAAGTAGTCTCTGCCTTCAAAGAGCTGACAGTCTTGTGGGTTTAAGAAACGTTGTAAACAACTAAGACATTGAGGCCCAGTGAGGCTGTGATTTGACCATTATGTTGTGTAATCCAGGCTCCTGGGGCATTCTGTCATAACCTACGTTAAACGGCCCAGGCAAATATGTAGTCAAGAGGGTATGTGTTTAGATATATAGACAGACCTAATCTTGCTTTGGGCCTGAAGATACTCCAAAACTTAAAAACATGTCAAATGAACAACTAATGCCCTCTGAATCTGAAGTAACTGCTGAGTAGCTACATGGCAGCAGACTAGGGGGCATAATAGCAAAAGGAAAGGTAAAGAGACCTGATTTGCCATGGAAGAGCCTACCTGAGCAGAGGCCAAATGCTGGGGATGCCAAAGCAGACTCTCAGGAGGCTCTGGAAGTGACAGCAGAGAAATAAATGTTCAGAGAGGGCAAAGCAGGAATCCTCTTTAGACAGATTTCTCTCCTGCCACCAGCAAGAAATGGTTTCCCATAGGACACAGAGCCACAACCCAAAGCAGATGTGCAGAAAAGCAGATGAGGATCAATGACATATCTCTGGATTATCCAGAGCAGACAACACACTTCCAGTGCTCAGTCACGAGGTCGTTAAATCTGAGGAATTTTATACCAGCTCTTCCCAATGTTAAAACAAAACACAAGCACCGCACCAAAAACCTTCTCCTCCATTCCCCAAAGCAACTGCCCCATTTCTCTCCTTCCTTTTCAAAGGCTTTAAGCAAAGAACAGCTGCACTGTCTCGGCCTTCTCCACTCCCTTTCACCTACTTGGATTTACGTTCTTTTCCCACCACTTGACCTTGTCTCTTCTCACCCTCCCTGAACCTTCTGAGTCTTTTCCCCTTTTCTCTGCCTGGGAATTCTTATCCTTCAAGACCAGTTTAACCATCACCTCCTCTGTGAAGCATTTCCATGTCAGACTGTTCACTGCCGCCATCCCTGTGCTTCTGCAAGCTTTTCCCCTATGCCTTACCACAGTTCATCTGTACTCTTGCTAGTTTTTCCTTGGTGTTTCCCAATAGCTTCTAGACAACTAAAGTCAGGAACTGATTTTTATTCACCTTTTTACTGCTGCCCTCCCTCTACCCTAGGGCCCTCAAAAGAGACACAAAAACGTTCCATCAATAAATGACCAAAGGTTAAGTTTATCTTCAGAACTGCTAGGATCCACTCAACTTTTCCACCTAAGTCGATCTAAGTTTACCTGCACATACATACACACTTGGAAATACCTAAATTCTGAATAACAGTTTTCTTACTAAAGTATCTTGGCTGTAAACACTCTTTCTTTTGGTTGTTAAGCAAACGGCTGGGATGCAGTTAAATTAAGTACATAGTTTCTCATCTACGTTTAATTCTGGCCTATGGAAAGTTCATTTGTACCCTTTTCTTCCTGGGCAGTGTAAAGAGCTCTCAGGATTAGACAATCTGCTACAGGGAAGAAATCATGTCTTCTTTATACCAGTGCTTAGAACCATGGCTGTTCAGTATCTCCAGAAATAAATATTTTTCTATTTAGTTTCACTTTCTATATGAGTAAAGTACTCACAGTAAAGTTTAGATGAACAGTATTTCCTGTGACCAGTATAAATATCATGAAAGCCCTTCAATTTTAATAAGGACATTTAAAAGCTTTTCTTTTAGGATTATGTGATTAAATCTAAACTATAAAGTCCCAAGCTACACTTCTGGTCTGGAAAAATGAAAGTTAGTACAACTTTTGAGTTCTAGCATGTTTTAAACTAATGGATCTTATTGCAATAATACAGAAAAATTTACTCAGAATTATATTTTTTAAAAAAGGGGCAAGAGTAATTTTTGTGCACAAAACGAACAATTAAAAACTGATTATACAAATTTAAAAAAAAATTGAAAGGTGGCACTGAAAGCTTCCTGCCTGAAAAGCCTTGAAGATGAGAGTATTACAAAAAGTTAGCACCATACACTTGATTTTCTACACTGCTTCAATATGCGTCCTTGGGAATGTCATGTAATTTCTCTCATTTCTAGTTCTGTAAAATGGGAATGTCACCTGTTCTCACAGGGACAAGTACACATATAATTACATTAAAAAAATTGGTATTTGGTGTTCTTTAAAGAAAGAAACTTGTCTAATTAGTATGCTTTAATCATCACTTGTACAGTACATTCCTCTTCAGGAATCCAAGTCCAAGAGAAATATTTAAGCAGACGTTGAGGGCAGATTTCCTTAAGGGAATTATTCTATAAATCTGGAAAGCAATATAATGAGATTATAAATTAACAAACTGATTACATAAGCCTTGACAACCGGGGCTTTAAGGTACACTGCTATATATATTCTGATAAGTTAAAGACTGGTTTGGGACATAGTGCTCCACCCCACACAAGGCACCCAAACTGAGGCATTTCATGTTTGATAGGAATTCGGTGGACATTCAACAGTATGCCCAACACTTGCAAGCCACCCTTCACCTTAAAACCTGACAACATGTTTAACGCATTAAGTTAACTTTACCACTGTTGCTAAGACTTTGAGAATGTACATAATTACAGGGAAGTGGGGGGGAGTAACATGACAGTTTGAAAGGTCCCATATCCTCAAACCTCTACAGATTTAGGAACTCCACTGCTAAATTCTTCCCAAATCCTGAAACTGGCTATGAAGCTGCTGGATTGTATGTGATCCAACTGTTAGAAATAGCACAGCTCTAAGAACCCCGAAGATAAAAGGCTGCCACTTTCCTGCAACCCAAGTCCAAGTAAGACGCAGGAAGGTTCCTGTAAAATGGTCGGGAAAGAGATCAACAGGCGATGACTGTGGAAAAGAACGTAGGTTTCCCAGTCTCCCAGTCCGAAAAATTCCAGCTCTCCCTCGGGAATGGCATTGCTCCTCCTTCCTTACCCCGTTGCCCTTTCTCTACAGACAACAACATCCCCACTCTATTGTAAAGCAGTTGGACAGAGGAACCCCTTTGCTGCAGCCAGATTTTTACAGTCGTCGGAAAGGGGAAAACGCATTCAAAGAACACACACCCAACCGGGCGCCCCGGGCGCCGGGTGCCGCACTCGGCCCGCTCCGGGGCGGGGCGCGGAGATGCGGGCGCCTTCCGAGGTGCCGCAATCCCGCCGCGGCCGCAAGGGCAAGGCCTCCGGGCGCCCGCGGCCACCGCCGCAGTGACTGCTCCCTCCGGGCCCCGTCGCCGCCCCGCCGCCAGGCCGCGCCGCGAGGTCCGGACCACCGCAGCCCGGGCCCCACGTCCTCCCGGGCCGCGCGCTGCGGCCGGCGCCGAGAGCGCAACTTACTTTCCGCCTGCGGCGAGCGCCCCGGCCCGGGAGCCCAGTCCGGCAACGGCGGAGGCTACTGAGGTAGCGGAGGCCGGCCGCGCAGCCTGCCCGCAACCGCAGCGCCCCGCCGCGCCCCGCGCTCGCCCCTACCTTAGCCGGCAGGCAGGCGTCCGTCCGCAGCGGCCGTGGCGCCGACAACTCCCTCCCGGCCGCCGAAACCCCGCACCCAGCGCTAATCATAATACCGAGCGGGGCTGCCGGCCGCGGGGAGGGGGTATGGGCGAGCTGCGCCTGCGCGGGCTGCGCGTCACTGTGACGTCAGCCCTGGGGCGGGGCCGCGGGAAGGGCAGGGCGGGGCGCTGCGCACCTGCGGTCGGCGCGCGGGCTGCTGGAGGGCATCCTGTCGGCATTCTGACCCGGGCTGGTCGGTACTGCGGCGGCTGGCGGGACAAAGCGGGCGAGGTGCCCAAGGAGGATGGAGGACGAGGGAGGAGGAAGCATCAGGGACACGGAACAATGGCCGGGAAAAGTAGCGCGAGCTGTCGGGGGAAATCGGCGAGAAGGGACCGCGTCTGTACAGGACTGCGTCTTGGTGGCTGGGGCAGGGAGCCGCACACGCTTTACTGTTTGGTTCCCTCCCAGGTTTAAACAAGGATTTTAAAAAAATTTTTTTTTCATGTATATATACATACATACACATAAGCATATACATATATATACATAATATTTTTTTCTCTGTAGTTTATTCTCCCTGGGAATCTAATTTGAAAACATTATGTTGATTTGTTATTTACGCAAAATTGGAAAAGCCCAACATCTGAATGTAGTCCTGGCCTTAAAGGTCAGCGGGAGACACAGCCCTGGGTAGGCAGCCTCTGGCAACAGCATGGAAAAGTAAACGGTCGTGGTGACATATCAAAGCATAGGAAGTCAGAGATTCAAAGCACGCCGGGCATTAACCATAGCCCTGGATGGTTCAGTGGTGTGGTCGCCAGGTCGGGTTGCTCTGGAAGAGAGCTTAGGGATGGCCGGAGAGGGTGGGAGGGGACTCCGGATTCCCACCCCTGGAAGCATGGCACCCAATAGAGATCAGCTCTTCGGGGTTCCTGGAAGGGAGCACCAACAAGCCAGACGCCAGATTTCTCCAACCTGCTTTTCCCCTTCTGTTCCCACGTTGTGTCCACCCTTCCCCAAGAAAGGACCCCTAGCAAAGGACACAAGCCTTCAGAAGAGCTGCTTAGATGCTGCAAGCTTGGTTGAATTGACTGGAGTGCGAAGAGAAATCTAGAGGTTTTTAGCAAATCTCTGTTGACCTGCAAATGTCAAAAGCCTTTTCTTTCTGTTTCTGTGGCATCAACTTTGCATGTCGGAAGATGGTTGGGAAGCAGGAGTGGATTCTTGGGAGGTGCAAACAGTTTGATTCTCAGGGTAATACCATAGGGTTTTCTGATCGAGGGGAACTCCCAGTTACCCCTAATGCCCTTGCATCCGTTGGTGAAAGAGTACCAAGGAAAGTCTCAGATTAGGCCCCTGCGCCTTAGGCTGCCACCTGGGATCACTCTGACTTGAAAAGACCGCGAAAGAATCATCTCATTTTGACGTGGAAATCCTAACTGTAGCAGCATATTAAGCTTGAGACCCTAACTTGGATTTGTAGAATTTGTTACTTTGTTGCTAGAAAGCAGGAAGGTCATGTACCTTTCTTCTCAGGGAGATACCACTATTCAGGGAACTCTAGCCAACTAAAGGGAGAAAATACCACTGTAATGGTTTCCCAAAGGATTTCCAGTGGTCGAAGGCCTCCACCCCCCCGGGGTCTGTAGTCCCTGAGATATATCAGTAACTACAGAATAATGACAATAATATATAAGCTCTTGAAAAATAGAGTATATTGCTGCCGTTTAGGTTTTGAATAAATTTTCTAAGGAAAACAAGGCATAAGAAAGCAAAACTAATGAAAAAGGGAAAAATAATAAATTGATTTAAATGAAGTTAGTTGGCTCCAACACTCTTCTAGAGAGGGATGCAGTACTGGCCACATGGTAAATCATTTAT
Source organism: Cebus imitator (assembly GCF_001604975.1). NCBI lineage: Eukaryota > Metazoa > Chordata > Mammalia > Primates > Cebidae > Cebus > Cebus imitator. Next base: position 10,707,989 of record NW_016107315.1, read on the forward strand.
TCATCCCCAGTATTTCTTGGGTAGCGGAAGTGCTGCTGGCAAGAACGTGACCCATTTTTGGTTCCACACCATAAATGTGGTAACATGATCTGATTATGCTTGGGCAGTATTTAAAAATATTCAAGTACAAATTAATATATTATTACTCAACTTTCAATTTAAGCAAATGTGCTTATAGTTAATGAAGAAACCCCTTTTCCAATCTGCCCTGGGGCTTTCTCTAACACACTGCTTTTTTGATGTTGGGTCTTTTTATGGACCTGTAAGAAGCTTTAATTAGATGTACAGCATTCTACAAAATGACAAGATGAAGCATGCATGCTTGTATTACAGTCTCTGTGATTCAGATCTCAAAAATAACATAATGCCACCAGTTTAAGGAAGATGTTGTTTATTGGAAGGAAACCAGAGAGGTGCTACAAATTAGATTAAAATGTGAAAATTGAGCAGATTGATGAAAGAATTGTCATTTTCATCTTCAGACCTCCAAAAGCAGGGTATGTAACAAGCTTATCTTCTCTGGATATTGTTAGTTTTTGAAATTTATTTCAAAATTTAAAATAAATGTATTTAAAACGACAGACATTGAGTAGTCATATACAGTTCAATTTTGAATTATGACATTTTATTTAATAACATTTCCTTTTACCTATTTAATTAGTTATTTTCCAATGTTTATACTTATGCATTTCTAGATCCTGGCTTCATCCCAGTATGATCAAAATAATGCTTAATTGGAATGACCTAAGGGTTCCTCAAAGATTCCTTCACCCCCCTATTGGCATCAGTTAACATCTTCTACTCTTTTATCTCAGATGTCAGTTAAGGTCCAGTGTGTGTGTGTGTGTGTGTGTGTGTGTGTGTGTGTGTGTGTGTGTGTTATTTTTGATAGTTGCAAACAAGAATTGGAAATGCCAGTCCTTACCTCTGCTTGTTTGCAACCATGAACTAGAAGATAAGACAGACATTGACACTGAACCTCATCTCTACTGCTAAGAGCAAGATGGCTTTGGGAAAGCTGCATAACCTTCTATGTGTTTCTTCCGCAAAATTAGAATGACAGTGATGATAATAATGCCTTTCTTATAAATTTGATGTAAAGCAGTCGTTCTCAAAGTGTGCTCCCTGGACTAGCAGCGTCAGCTTCTCCCGGGAACTGGATTGAAATGAAGATTTTCCAGTTCCACCTCAGACCTACTGAATCAGAAACTGATTTATCTGTTTTAAGACTTGCAGATGATTCTGAGACAGGTTAGAGTCTGAGAACCACTGTTGATGAGATTGAGTTTATAGAAAGTATTAGAACCATCCCACTCATAATATCATACAGTTTTGTAATTTTATTGCAATATTTTCTCCCTTTGAATCTTAAACTCCGGGGGGCCAAGGATTGTATTTTATTCAAATTTCTATTCCTGCCACCTAGCCCTGAGGCTGCAAACAGGCAGTCCCAGGGCTTTTCACCCACAGACTCCTAGCATTGTTTTTCCCCACATAGGTTCTTCAAGAATTGAAATTAGTTGAGAACATTTTCAAATTAGGAGATTTAATACTTTTGTTTAACAGTTTTATTTAAGTATAATCTGTGTGCCATAAAATTCACCAGTAATATGTGGATAATTCAATGATTTTTAGTAAATTTATAAAGTTATGCCACCATCACCCCAATCCACTTTTGAAATATTTTCATCTGGGTTGGGAGAAGTGGCTCATCCTGTAATCCCAAAACACTGAGAGGCAGAGTTGAGAGAATCACTTGAGGTCAGGAGTTCAAAACCAACTTGGGAGACACAGAGACCCCATCTTCACAAAAATAATGAAAAATATTAGTTGGGAGTGGTGGCATGCACCTTGGTTCCAGCTACTTGAGAAGCTAAAGTGGGAGGATCACCTGAGCCCAGGAGGGCAAGGCTGTAGTGAGCTGTAATCACACCACTGCATTCCAGCCTGGGCATCAGAGTGAGACCCAATCTCCAAAAAAAAATTTTTTTATCAATGCCAAAAGGCCTCTCCTGTGCACATGCAATCAATCTCACTCCAACTTCCAGCCCCCAACACATATGATCTGTTATATTTTCTATAGATTTGTGTTTTCTAGAAATATCATACAAATGGAATCATACCATATGCATTCTTTTGTATCTGACTTCTTTCATGTAGCATAACATTTTTCCATCTAGCATATATCAGTAGTTCATTCCTTTTTGTTCCTGAACAGTATTCCTTTATATGGATATATTAGATTTTTAAAATCCATTTAAATGATAAACATTTCATTTATTTCCAGATTTTTGCTATTATGGATACTGTTGCTTTGACTATTAAACTCTTAGTGGTGACATGTTTTCATTTCTCTTGGGTATATTGCTGAGTGGAATTTTTGGGTCATGCAATAACTCTATGCTTAACATTTTAAGAAACTGACAAATTATTTCTGAAATAACTGTACCATTTTACATTCCCACCAACAATGTATGAGGGTTCTAATTTTTCCACATCCTTGCCAACACTTGGCATTGTTAGACTTTTGGATTATTACCATTCTAATGCATGTATAGTGGTATCTCATGATTTTCATTTTCATTTCCTTAATGGCTAATGATGTTCATTAACTTTTCATGTACTTTTTGGTCATTCATGCATCTTCTTTGATAAAAGGCCTTTTCAAATCTTTGGTGCATTTTTAATTGCATTGTCTTATTGAGTTGCAAGAATTTTTTATACTTTTTGAATATAAGTCCTAATTCAATATGTGATTTACAAATATTTCTCCCAGGCTGTGGCCTGTCTTTTCATTTTTAAAATGACGTCTTTAAAAGTTAAAAAGTTTTTAATTTTGATGAATTCCAATTTGTCAAATTTTTCTTTTATGAATCATGGTTTGGTGTCATATCTAAGAAATTCTGCTTAAGCAAAGGTCAAAAAGATTTTCTCCTCTGGTCTTTTCAAGTTTTGTAGTTTTCAGTTTGCCATTTAAGTCTATGATCCACTTTGAATTTATTTTTATTCATGATGTGAGGTTTAGAGCTTTTTTTTAAATTTGATTTTTGCTTATGCATATTCAATCATCGCAGAATCATTTGTTGAAAACAGTATCCTTTCCCAATTAAATTGCCTTGGCAATTTGTTGACAGTCAACTTAATGTAAAGATTCTGTATTCATTTTTGTTGATCTATACGGCTATTCTTACACAATTATGGTCCAGTCTTGACTATTATCGTTTTATAGTAAGTTTTGAAAATGAGTAGAGTAAGTCTTCCATCTATAGTGTTCTTTTTAAAATTGTTTTACTATTCTAGGTTTGTTGCATTTTCATGTAAACTATAGGATCAGCTTGTGAATTTCTACAAAAAAATTTTTGACTTTTAGAAATTTTGATTAACATTGTGTTGAATGAATAGATCGATGTGGGGAGAATTTTGTCTTAACAATAATGAGTCTTTTAATTCATGCATTTGATATGTAAAGTCACTTTCTTTTCTTTCTTTCTTTTTTTTCTTTGAGATGGCGTTTCACTCTTGTTGCTCAGGCTGGAGTGCAATGGCACAATTTCGGCTCACCGCAACCTCTGCCTCCTGGGTTCTAAGGATTCTCCTGACTCGGCCTTCTGAGTAGCTGGGATTACAGGTATGTGCCACCACACCCAGCTAATTTTTTGTATTTTTGGTAGAGATTCGGTTTCACCATGTTGGCCAGGCTGGTCTCAAATTCCTGACCTCAGTAGGTCCCATTTTAAGAAACCACTTCTTTGCTCATCCATAAGAAGTAATTCTATTCAAGTTTTATCTTGAGATTACAGCAATTCAGTCACTTCTTCAGGCTCCACTTCTGATTCTAATTCTCTTGCCATTTCCAACATATCTGTGGAGACTTCCTCCACTGAAGTCTTGAACCCCTCAAAGTCATCCACAAGGGTTGGAATTGACTTCTTCCAAACTCCTGTTATTGTCTATATTTTGACCTCCTCCAATGAATCATGAATGTTCTTTTTGTTTTATTTCGTTTATTTTGTTTTTGATACAGAGTCTCTCTTTGGTCACCCAGGCTGGAGTGCCTTGGTGCAAACCGGGCTCACGGTAGCCTTGACCTCTTAGGCTCAAATGATCCTCCTGCTTTAGCCTCTTGAGTAGCTGGAACCACAGGCTCAGGCCACCACATCTTGCAATTAAAAAAAAAATCTGTAGCAATGGGGTCTTGCCATGTTTCCCAGGCTGGTCTCAAACTCCTGGCCTCAAGTGATCCTCCCTCCTTGGCCTCCAAAATGCTAGGATTACAGGCATGAGCCACTGTTCCTGGCCATATGAATGTTTTTAATAAGATCTAAAACAGTGAATCCTTTCTAGAAGGTTTTCAATTTGCTTTGTTGAGATCCACCAGAGGAATCACTATCTATGGCAGCTATAGCCTTACAAAATATACTTCTTTTCTTTCTTCTTTTTCTTTTTCTTTGATTGGGGGGAGGAAGACAGAGTCTTGCTCTGTCACCCAGGCTGGAGTACAGTGGTATAATCATGGCTCACTGCAGCCTCGACCTCCCAGGCTTAAGAGATCCTCCTGCCTCAGCCTCCTGAATAGCACGTGCCACCATGCCTGGCTAATTTATTTTTATATTTTGTAGGGATGGGGTCTCCCTATATTGCCCAGGCTACATAATCTACTTCTTAAACAATAAGACCTGAAAGTAAAAATTACTCCCTGATTCATGGACTGCAGAATGGATGATGTCTATGGCAACTTCTTCCAATGAAAGCCTGTCTCTTCTACATTGCAAATCTGTTGTTAAAGTAGCTAGCTTCATCAATGATCTTTGCTAGATCTTCTGGCTAACTTGCTGTAGCTTCTCCATCATCACGTATACTTTTATGTTATGGAGATGTCTTAAAAACAAAAAAACTCATGAACCAACTTCTGCTAGCTTCAAACTTCCTTTTGCAGCTTCATTACGTGTCTCAGCCTTCATAGAATTGAAGAGAGTTAGGACCTTGCTCTAAATTAAGCTTATTTGTGGAACCAGGGAATATTGTGGCTGGTTTGATCTTCTATCCAGACCACTAAAACTTTGACCATGTCAGCAATAAGGCTGTTTCACTTTCTTAACATGCATGCATTTTCTGGAGTACCACTTTTAGTTTCCTTCAAGACCTTTTCCTTTGCAGTCACAACTTGGCTAATTGTTAGGCACAAGAAGTCTAGCTTTCAGCCTGTCTTAACTTAACTTGATATGCCTTCCTCACTAAGCTTAATGATTTCCAGCTTTTGATTTAAAGTGAGAGATGTCCCACTCTTCCTTTCACTTGAACACTTAGGAGACTACGGTAGGGTTTTTAATTGGCCTAACTTCAGTATGGTTGTTTCTCAGGGAGTAGGGAAGCCTGAGGAAAGGGAGAGAGATCGCAGAATGGTTAGTAAGTGGAGCAATCAGAAGACACACATTTATTGCTTAAGTTTGCTGTCTACAAAATAAAGATATTCTTCGAAACCAACAAGAATGAAGACACAACATACCAGAATCTCTGGGACACATTTAAAGCAGTCTCTAGAGGAAAATATATAGCAATAAGTGCCCACATGAGAAGAAAGGAGAGATCAAAAATTGACACCCT
>NW_016107315.1:10716337-10727457 GCF_001604975.1 Cebus imitator
GCATGTTCTCATTCATAGGCGGGTGTTGAACAATGAGAACACATGGACACAGGGAGGGGAGCACTACACACTGGGGTCAGTTGGGGGGAAATAGGGGAGGGACGGTGGGGGGTGGGGAGCTGGGGAGAGACAGCAAGGGGAGAAATGCCAGATGTAGGTGATGGGGAGGAAGGCAGCAAATCACACTGCCACGTGTGTACCTATGCAACAATTTTGCATGCTCTTCACATGGACCCCCAAACCTAAAATGCAGTAAAATAAATAAATGGGAAAAAAAAGTTTGCTGTCTACTATGGGCACTGTGTGTGGTGTCCCCAAACAATTACAATAGCAACATCAAGATCACTGACCACAGATCACCATAAAAGATAAAGTAATAACGGCAAAGTTTGAAATATTGTGAGAATTACCAAAACACGACACAGAGACACAGGTAAGCAGGTGCGATTGGAAAAATGATGCCAATAGACTTGGTCGATTCAGGGATGCCACAAACCTTCAACTTGTAAAAACCCTATCATAGGTTGCCACAATCTTCAATTTGTAGGAAACCTGCTGTCTGTGAAGTGCAATCAAGTGAAACACAATAAAATGAGGTATGCGTGTATTTTATAGCAAAAGAGAGATTATCTGATGGGCGTAATATAATCATGTGAGCTCTTTAGAAGCAGGGCATTTCTCCTGCAGGTGGGAAGAAGCAGGGAAGTCAGAGATTCAAAGCATAAGAATTCAATGTTCCATGGCTGACTTTGAAGATGGAGGACCAAATACAAAGGACCAGAGTGCAGCTTCTAGAAGGATTCCCAGCCAGCAGCCAGGAAACAGGACATCCGTCCTATAGCTGCAAGAAATGGAATTCTTCCAATAGCCTGAATGAAGCAGTTTCTTTCTCAGAACCTTCAGATAAGAGACCAGTCTGGCCAACACTTTGATTTCAGTCTTGTGAAGCACTAAGCAGAGGACCCAGTTGAGTCTACCTGGACTTCTGGCCTACAGAAAAATGAGGTAATGAATGTGTGTTATTGCAGCTGCTAAGTTTGTTGTAATCTGTTATGCAGCAATAGAAAACTAATATGACAACTTTGTCCAGTTTGACTCTGCCATCGCTAGAAGTCCTACCTCCTGGCAGAGTTCATTTTGAAAAATAAAATCAAGATTTCTGACTTCTCTTGAAAAATTGGAACATCTTGCAACTTGAGATTTGAATTTCTAACATCTGCTAGAGCTGAACAGCACTCTCACTGTGCTCCTTGCAGCGTCTATGGCCTCCAGTTCACTTACTTTTGTCCTTCACTGCAGGCCTGCATCTCCAATTATAGGCCTGGCTGATATGGTTTGGATTTGTGTCCCTGCCCATACCCAATTCTCATGTTGAACTGTAATCCCCAAAGGTGGAAGAGGGGCCTGGTAGGAGGTGATTGGATCATGGGGGTGGTTTCTGATGGTTTAACACCATCCCCCTAGTGCTATTCTTGTGACAGAGTTCACAAGAGATCTGGCTGTTAAAAATTGTGTAGCACCTCCCCCCTCTTCCTCTTGCTCTGGCCATGTAAGACATGCCTGCCTCCCCTTCGCCTTCTACCATGATTGAAAGTTTCCTGAGGCCTCCCCAGAAGCCATCATGCTTCCTGTACAGCTGCCAGAACTGTGAGCCAATGAAACCTCTTTTCTTTATAAATTTCCCAGTCTCTGGCATTTCTTGATAGCAGTGTGAGAATGGACTAATGCACCAGCTTTGGAACATCTGAATCTGTAACACCTGATCAGCACAGCCCAACTGGTAGTAAGTGCTCAGTATGTGGTGAATGAGTGAACAGGCAACTCGTGGGAGATTTTTACACACGAGCACATGAATGTACATTTGGGATGACCATTTTTATACACGAGCATGTGAATGTACATTTGGGATGACCAAGGCTGATGGCAGTGTATCCTTTAGTGCACTTAGGGAAGGGTGAAGGACACTGGCCACAAAGCCTGTCCATCTGAAGATTTCCTGGAAGTTCCATCAAGAACTTTTACTTACATCTCATGGCCAAAGTGTGTCAAATGACCAGCTCTAGCTCCAAAGAAGACTGGGAAATACACTTTTCAGCTCATCACATGCCACCCCAGCTCCAACAAGGAAATCAGGGCTCTGATAGAAAGGAGAAAAGAGGAGAGTGATATTGGATTAAGTGACTATCAGTCTCTACACTCAGATCACAAAAAAATGAGCAAAACCAGCACCCAAAAAGCCTTCTTGTGCTTCCTTCTTATGAGTATCCCAGCAAGGGGAACCACTACCTGATTTCTTATAACACAGATTAGTGCTGCCTCTTCTTCAGCTTCATATACATGGGATCATACAAGTAGGTTCTGTGTCTGACTTTTTTTACTTGCAGCAGAAATATTAAAGGAAAAAAAAAACCAGTATCTGAGCTGCTCAAATTCTCTAATACAAAATTTATGAATTAGCTTTGAGGAAACCAAGACCATCAGTGATGAAATTATCCACCTCCATTCCTTGAGTTAGTTATCATTACCCATTTGTCCTTGAGACAGGGAAGGTCAAGAGAAATGACAGGAAAGAATAGTTGCATGTGTTCTTTCTCATGGAAAGTATTCAAGACACTTTAAAAATTGTAACCATATGACCTCTAAATGGATGGACACAGAGTGGATGGCCCTAGCGCTTGCTGGAGTAGGGTCCTAGGGCCCCTGCTGGACCAGGCCTTCACCCTTAGTTGTTGGATTGGGAGGAGGTCTTGTCTGGAGTTCCAAGAGGAGCCAGGATAACCAAGGCAGTAGGACTTGGGGGCTCCAGGCAGAGGCCATTTATCAGTTGATGCAGAACAAGCTTAGTGTTTAAACATCAGTACTGAGTGCTGTTGAACATTTGCCCTGCCTTTACCAAAACAGTGTGAAGGCTGGACAGCCTCTGGTGAAACTGTGGCCATGAGGTATTCCATCATCACAGGAGATCACTGTAGCTCAAATGAAGTGTGTGTCTTGATGAGGGGGAGATGGATCCCCTTTATAGACAGGCAGAAACGGGAGACTGGACAGTGCAGAGCCTGCCATTGGACTTGGCATCTGATAACTGAACAGAGCTGAGCTGAACCATTGGGGCACGGAGGCCAAAACAGCTGAAGCTTACTTCCTTAGGCAGTCTTGAAAATAAAGCTTTACTCATTTACAGCTCACAATTCTCTTTAACTTTTCTACTCTGCTTCAAAATCAGGCAGTGTTAGACACGTAACATTGACAATAATAATAACAGGGTAAGGCAAGTTGATTCAGGACCAAGACTATTACCCCAGAAACAGCAGCCCTATATTGACTTCCAAACTCCGCTCCCTTGCCTGGACTCTAAAGACCAGCAAAACTAATTGCTTACTTTCCTAGGCTTTTTTTTGCAAATGGGGGTGGCCATAGAATCTGTTTCTAGCCAACAGATCCAGATGGAATTCAACTGTGGAGCGAGGGAAAGGGTTTGCAGAAAGCTTTTGTTTTTCTCTTACAAAGGGACAGCTGCAGCTGGTTCTGGCCTTCCTCTGTCCTCCTACCCTGATGGTGGGCATGATGCCTGGAATAGGAGCTGCCATGTTGAAGCCATGAAGGAGTGGCTGGGAGAATCACAGCCACACTGGCTCTGGACCTCATGAGCTGCTGAACAAATGCTAACAGCTGCCTGCTTCAGACATTTTACTCTGTGAATAAATGGAGAACTCTGTTTGTTCATTACACTTCCTTATTATAGCTGAAAGCATTCCTAATGGATACAACTAATATAAACCATTACTTGTCATGGATAGACAAAAGGGTGGGGGTAGGGAACACAGCAAGGGTTTTCCAAGTCTAGTTAATGCCTCAGAAAGAAGCTGTGGATGCCTGCAGTTCCTGAAAGCACTAGAGGTATCAGAGACTATTGGGGTCAGATCAAAACAGCATAGAAGCCAACTTGAAGGGCCTTCCATTGCCCAAGGAGAAGATAATCTAAGCATTAAAAAAAACACTACAATGAATTAAAATTCATTGAAAATGAATAAATAAAGGGAAAGATCAAGCACTTCTCCTGCCTTTCCTTTATGAACTGTATTTCAGAGTAGCCAAAGAGATGATAAGGAGTTCTTTTTATTTCTTTTAATTGTACTTTAGGTTCTGGGGTACATGTGCAGATTATGCAGGATTGCTGCATAGGTACACACATGGCAATGTGGTTTGCTTCCTCCATCCCCCCGTCACCTACATCTGGCATTTCTCCCCATGTTATCCCTCCCCGACCTCCCCACCGCCCCCTGCTGTCCCTCCCTTCCCCCCACCAACAGACCCCAGTGCGTGATGTTCACCTTCCTATGTCCATGTGTTCTCATTGTTCAGCACTCACCTATGAGTGAGAATATGTGGTGTTTGATTGTCTGTTCTTGTGTCAGTTTGCTGAGAATGATGGTTTTCAGATACACCCATGTCCCTACAAAGGACATGAACTCATCATTTTTTATGGCTGCATAGTATTCCATGGTGTATATGTGCCACATTTTCCTTGTCCAGTCTATTGTCGATGGGTGTTTGGGTTGGTTCCAGATCTTTGCTATTGTAAACAGTGCCCCTATGAACATATGTCTGCATGTGTCTTTATAACAGAATGATTTATAATCCTTTGGGTATATATCCAATAATGGGATTGCTGGGTCAAATGGAATTTTTATTTCTAGGTCCTTGAGGAAGCGCCACACTGTCTTCCACAATGATTTGAACTAGTTTACACTCCCACCAACAGTGTAAAAGTGTTCCTGTTTCTCCACATACTCTCCAGCATCTGTTGTCTCCAGATTTTTTAATGATCGCCATTCTAACTGGCGTGAGGTGGTATCTCAATGTGGTTTTGATTTGCATTTCTCTAATAATCAGTGATGATGAGCATTTTTTCATGTTTGTTGGCCTCATGTATGTCTTCTTTTGAAAAGTGTCTGTTCATGTCCTTCTCCCACTTTTGGATGGGTTTGTTGCTTTTCTTCCTGTAAATCTATTTTAGTTCTTTGTAGATTCTGGATATTAGCCTTTTGTCAGATGGGTAGATTGCAAAAATTTTTTCCCATTCTGTTGGTTGCTGGTTCACTCTAATTAGTTTCTTTTGCTGTACAGAAGCTCTGGAGTTTAATTAGGTCCCATTTGTCTATTTTGGCTTTTGTTGCCAATGCTTTTGGTGTTTTAGTCATGAAGTCCTTGCCTATGCATATGTCCTGAATGGTTTTGCCTAGGTTTTCTTCTAGGGTTTTTATGGTGTTAGGTCTTATGTTTAAGTCTTTAATCCATCTGGAGTTAATTTTAGTTTAAGGTGTCAGGAAGGGGTCCAGTTTCTGCTTTCTGCACACTGTTAGCCAGTTTTCCCAACACCATTTGTTAAACAGGGAATCCTTTCCCCATTGCTTGTTTTTGTCATGTTTGTCAAGAATCCGATGGTTGTAGACATGTGGTGTTGCCGCCAGGGCCTCTGTTCTGTTCCATTGGGCTGTATCTCTGTTTTGGGTTTCCTGAATACAGCACACTGATGGGTCTTGACTTTTTATCCACTTTGCCAGTTTGTGTATTTTGATTGGGGTATTTAGCCCATTTACATTGAAGGTTAATATTGCTATGTGTGAATTTGATCCTGCCATTTTGATGCTAGCTGGATATTTTACCCATTAATTGACACATTTTTTTCATTGTGTTGATGGTCTTTACCATTTGTTACGTTTTTGGAGTGGCTGGTACTGATTGTTCCTTTCCTTGTTTAATGCTTCTTTCAGGAGCTCTCGTAAGGCAGGCCTGATGGTGACAAAATCTCTCAGCAATTGCTTGTCCATAAAGGATATTTTTTCTCCCTCACTTATGAAGCTTAGCTTGGCTGGATATGAAATTCTAGGTTGAAAGTTATTTTCTTTAAGGATGTTGAATATTGGCCCCCACTCTCTTCTTGCTTTTGGGTTTCTGCCAAGAGATCCACCGTGAGTCTGACGGGCTTCCCTTTGTGAGTAACTCCATCTTTCTCTCTGGCTGCCCTTTGCATTTTTCCTTCATTTCAACCCTGGTGAATCTGACGATTATGTGCCTTGGGGTTGCTCTTCTTGAGGAATATCTTTGTGGTGTTCTCTGTATTCCCTGGACTTGAATGGTGCCCTGCCTTGCTAGGTTGGGGAAGTTTTCCTGGATAATATACAGAAGAGTGTTTTCCAGCTTGGATTCATTTTCTCCATCACAGTCAGGTACACCTATCAAACATAGATTAGGTCTTTTCACATAATCCCATATTTCTTGGAGGATTTGTTAATTTCTTTTCACTCTTTTTTTCCCTATTCTTACCTTCTCATTTTATTTCATTGAGTTGATCTTCAATCTCTGATATCCTTTCTTCTGCTTGGTCAATTCAGCTATTGAAATTTGTGTATGCTTCATGAAGTTCTCATGCTGTGTTTTTCATCTCCATCAAGTCATTTATATTCTTCTCTAGGCTGTTTATTCTAGTTAGCATCTCATCTAACCTTTTTTCTAGATTCTTAGTTTCTTTGCATTGGGTTAGCACATGTTCTTTTAGCTCTGAGAAGTTTGTTATCACCCACCTTCTGAATCCTATTTCTGTCAATTCATCAGATTCATTCTCCATCCATCTTTGATCCCTAGCTGTTGAGGAGTTGTGTTCCTTTGGAGGAAGAAAGGCGTTATGATTTTTGGTGTTTTCATCCTTTTTGTGCTGGTTTCTTCCCATCTTAGTGGCTTTATCTACCTGTGGTCTTTGTAGTTGATGACTTTTGGATGGGGTCTCTGAATGGACATCCTTTTTGTTGATGATGAAGTTATTTCTTTCTGTTTCTTAGTTTTCCTTCTAACAGGCCCCTCTGCTACAGGATCATTGGAGGTCCACTTCAGACACTGCTTGCCTGGGGATCACCTGTGGGGGCTGCAGAACAGCAAGGGTTGCTGCAGCTTTCATCTTCTGTTATCTTCGTCCCCAAAGGGTACCTGCCAGATGTTGGCCTGAGCTCTCCTTTATGAGGTGTCTCTTTGAGTATACAGGGGTTGGGGAGCTGCTTGAGGAGACAGTCTCTCCCTTATAGGAGCTCAGGTGCTGTGTTGGGAGCTCTGCTGTTCCTTGCAGAGTTGCTAGGCAAGTACTTTTAAGTCTGCTGCAGCGGAACTCATAACCGCCTCTTTTCCCAGGTGCTCTGTCCTAGGAAGATCGGCTTTATTTGTAAGTTCCTATCATGCTGCTGCCTTTTTTCATAGATGCCCTGCCCTACATAGAGTAGTCTAGTCACAGTCTGCCAGCAGAGGCGTTAATGAGATGCTGCAGGCTCTGCCCAGCTGCTCTGTGAACTGCCTTAGTAGTGGTTGCCGCCCTTCCCTGCACTGAGCTGGACTGTCCTGGGTCCAGCTGCACTTGCTGTGAAACTCTCAATCTAGAGCGTTTCAGATTGCTTGTTTTGTGGGGGTGGTACCCGCTGAGGCATATCACCTGGCTTCCTGTCTCAGCCCCCTGCCTTTCGGTTGAATAGTCGGCTCTGTCTCCCAGGCATTTCAGGCACCAGTTGAAATGGCCGCCTAGATTTATATGAGTTTAGTGTGCCAACCAGCATCGGCTGAAACTGTCATGCTGAAAACCCATGGTGCTTTTTGGCCCAGGAATCTCCTGGTCTGTGGGCAATGAAAATTTGTTGGGAAATGCAGTGGGAACTCACACTCTGCATTGTTCTTGCTGGGAACTGCACTTCGGAACAGTTCCTTTTCGGCCATCTTGGATCCTCCTCAGTAAGGAGTTCTTTAAAGAAGGATCCCAGCTTATAAAGACAGAAGGAATTATAGAACTAGAAAATCACCACTTCACAGCATGTAATGAAATCATGAATCTAGTCAATAACCATCAATAACTATTAGGTAAAAGGATGACAGAGAACTGTTAATAATGGATAGATCAGGCTAAGAACACTTGAACTCATTGCTCAATTTTTACATTTCTAAACGTGGAATAATTAGACATGTTTAGAATGTAATACATCAGAAGGTACTCACCATCTCCTATGAAGTTTTCTAGCCAAAAAACTGTTTTAAGAAGAATTGAATCCAGTTTACCAGAAATGGATGATCAAGTTAAATGACTGCAAGAAGAAACAATCAGGTAAATCTAGCATGTGAGATATTCTATAGGAAAAATGACTCCTTTCTCTCCTCCTCATGTGAATGGCATTAAAAGAGGGAAGGTGGAAGGGGAAAAACTTGTAAAGTAAAAGAGACTTAAGAATCCTTTCAATAAAATATCTTGTTTATTGGGTACACATAGACACAAAGATGGGAACAATGAACAATGAGTATTCCTAAAGGAGGAGGGAAGGAGGGAAGACAGGATTGAAACAAACTGTCTATTGGGTACTATGTTCGCTCCTTGGGAGATGGGATCATTAGAAGCCCAAACCTCAGCATTATGCAATATACCCATGTAACAAACTTACACATGTACCCCCTCAATCTAAAATTTAAAAAGAAGCCAGGTGCAGTGGCTCAAGCCTGTAATCCCAGCATTTCAGGAGTCCAAGCAGGAGAATTGCTTATGTTCAGGAGATCCAGATCAGCCTGTACAACATGGCAAAACCCTGTCTCCACAAAAAACACATAAATTAGGCTAGGTGTGGTGGCTCACACCTATAATCTCAGCACTTTTGGAGGCCAAGATGGGTGGATCATTTGAGGTCAGGAGTTTGAGATCAGCGTGGCCAATATGGCAGAACCCCATCTCTACTAAAAATACAAAAAACTTAACCCAACCTGGTGTTGTGCACTTGTAGTTCTAGCTACTCTGGGTGCTGAGGCAGAAGAATTGCTTGAACCTGGGAGGCAGAGGTTGCGGTGAGCTAAGATTGCACTACTGCATTCCAGCCTGGCCAACAGAACGAGACTTCATCTAAAAAACAAAAACAAAAACAAAAAATTAGCCAGGCATGGTGATGCGTTCCTGTAGTCGCAGCTACTGGGGAGGCTGAGGTGGGAGAATCAACTAAGCACGGGAGGTTGAGGCTGCAGTGAGCCATAATTGTGCCACTGCACTCCAGCCTGGGTGACCGAGTGCAACCCTATTCTCAAAAAATGAGAGAATAGGCCAGGTGCAGTGGCTCACGCCTATAATCTCAGCACTTTGGGAGGCCAAGGTGGGTGGGTCTCTTGAGTTCAGGAGTTCAAGACCAGCCTGGGCAACATGGCAAAACCCCATCTCTACAAAGAATTTTAAAAAAATTAGCCAGGTGTGTGGTACAGACCTGTAGTCCCACCTACTTGGGAGGCTGAGATAGAAGGATTGCTTGAACCTGGGAGGTTGAGGCTGCAGTGAGCTGAGATTGCACCACTGCACTCCAACCTGGGTGACAGCATGAGGCCCTGTCTCAAAAGAAAAGAAAAAAAAATAAAAATAAAAATAAAATACCATGTTTAGATCTCATTTAGATATTGATTTGAACAAAAATATTATGTGAGCGAATTAGGACAATTTTAATAAGTTCTGGTATTACATCACATAATAATGGTAGTGTATTTATGTTTTTACAAAGTTATCCTCTGATAGAGATAGTTACTTAAATATTTATGGATGACATGAAATGATTCCTGGAATTTGCTTTAAAATATTTCAGCAAATGTGCGTGGTAGTGTAAGGAGGAAACAAAACTGGGTGACACAAAAAGGGGTTTATTATAATTTTTCTCCACTTTTATACGTAGTTGAACATTTCATATAAAAAGTTTAAGTGGTGATTATTTTATTTTCCTGTATTCTAGATGATAATAGCAGCGAAATGAAAAAGCAATTTAAAAATCTTGTCAAAGCCCCTGGATTGTATTTCCTTTCTTCATAGTGTTATTTTCATAAAAGCTAAAACAAATGCTACATTCCCAAAATGAGGATATAAAGCAATACCATGTATCTGTAAAGCATAGGATTGTAGGAGTCCTGCCCAACATAAATTCCACGTTCTTGTCTGCCTGTGGGACTCACCAGGACGGTTCTCTCCTCTGCTCCATGTGTTCCCAAGAGCACTTTGCTCTTCCCATGTACAATTTTTTTTTTTTTTGAGATGAAGTCTCGCTCTGTTGCCCAGGGTGGAGTGCAGTGGCATGAGGTTGGCTCACTGAAGCCTCTGCTTCCTGGATTCAAGCAATTCTCCTGCCTCAGCCTCCTGAGTAGCTGGGATTACAAGCATGCACCACCATGCCTGGCTAGTTGTTGTATTTTTAGTAGAAGCAAGACATGTTGGCCAGGC
This sequence comes from Cebus imitator, assembly GCF_001604975.1. NCBI lineage: Eukaryota > Metazoa > Chordata > Mammalia > Primates > Cebidae > Cebus > Cebus imitator. The sequence continues at coordinate 10,726,602 of NW_016107315.1, forward strand.
TGGTCTCGAACTCCTGGCCTCAAGTGATCCGCCTGCCTCAGTCTCCCAAAGTGCTGGGATTACAGGTGTGAGCCACCAGGCCTGGCCGTCCCATTGACTTCTAACAACTTATTCATCCTCTTCCACCAGGCTGTGACCCATCTCCCATATCTCCTACCAAAGACCAAGAATCAATTACTGTAATTCTCTGCATTCCCCACATCTAGGGTGGTGTTAACACATAGCAAGTGCTCAATACATATTTGGGAAATATATAAACAGAACCCAATTCATTATATTTTATATCTGTAGAGATTAAGACCCTAAAGGGTTAAGTTCCTGAGCTAGGATGCAACTTATCAGAATGAGAACCATTCCTGAGAACTGTAACTCTTGGTTCCTAATTCAGCGCTACTTTTGAATCTTATTTCTGATTCTAGAAGTCGTCTTCTTTATGGGAGTAGCCTTCCTCTACCAGTGCCAAATGTGTCATTTTTAATGCTTTCCACCCCAGCCCCAATTCTCACAACAAACTCAGTGTTCTCTGCCATGATAGTGTTGGATCCTTCTAGAAGACATTACCGAAATTGTTTTAGGCAGGGAAGATTATAAGTAGTTGCATACCACAGACAACATGATGTTTCTTTTAATAATAATAAAAATTAAATCCTTAGCACTCGTGGTTTCAGAACCATTAACTCTTCCTTTATTGCTGCTCTAGCTTCGAATTTGCTGAGCCAAGGAATAGAAACCAAGAAATTACAGGTATTGATCGACTTACCACCTATGCAACTTACGACCATTTGACTTTACGACCACAATCGCTAGCCACGACTGCTCCGCGTCTGGCAGCGCAAACGTTGCCCAGCTGGGCGTA
>NW_016107315.1:10728052-10766699 GCF_001604975.1 Cebus imitator
GACGGGGTTTCACCATGTTGACCAGGATGGTCTCGATCTCTTGACCTCGTGATCCACCCGCCTCGGCCTCCCAAAGTGCTGGGATTACAGGCTTGAGCCACCGCGCCCGGCCTACAAGCCACAGTTTTGTAGCTCTCTGAAATTGCATATCCAGACATCCATTTGCTACCTTCATTGCTTACATCTTAGCTTCGGTGTCACATCCTCTCCTCTTCTATCTGGATTGGGTGGCCTACTTTCTACCTTCTGTTCCCATAACACATCGTAAGTCATCTGTCACGGATCTTCCAATGCGCTATTATAATAATCTCTTAATTTCACACTAACTGGTCAGCTCTTCTCCAATACAGGGACTGAAAGTCTTTCAACATTGTATCCCCAGTGACTTACACATGGTAGCTACTCAATAAACACTTTTCAGTGAATATACCAAGTAGTTGAATGAATGACTTTCAAGTTTCAAGTGTCTAGTAGTTAAGACCTTAAATTTAGACTATCCTACTTGTTAAGGTATTTTTTTTTTTCTTGTTAAGGTATTTAAAAAACACACAAAAACCCCTTTTGTCCACAAGGTTTAACTTAATAATGTTGAAAGGGAGGAACTGTAGTCTTGAGAAAGTGGTAAAAAGATTTGGTAAAAGAAGTGGAATGAGTTATACAGGCATCCATCCTCCTCCTTTTTTCCTTTTAAGAAGCCACCTTCTCTGGAATAACTGGAGGAGGTAATTTGACTTGTCCTCCTCATTGAATCCACGTCTGCCCCTTTTAACAGAGGAAAATTGAGGGGTGTGGAAAGTGGGGAAAGGAACAAAGGTTGCTGGCAGGAGCTGAGCTCATCTTTTCTGAGACTTACACACTCCTGATGCTACATGGGAGCCTGACTCATCCAGAAAATGACTAAACTCAGATCCCTAATCTGGACTGGGGCCCCACCCAACAAGGGCATATTCTCTGTACTGATGCTAATCACTAGATCTCAATCTGCAATAAAGAGGATGGGTGTGGATTAATCATGACAATCCCCATACTTCCCAAAAGTAAACTCTCAGTTATTCAAGGTGGTGGAGTTTTTATGGAAGCTCAGAGCCAAGTAAAGGGCCAGAAAAATACCTGAATCTTAACTGAGAGTGAAAACTGGATAATTCCTTATAACCAGTGAGGCATATCTAACCCTACTCTAAATGAAATCAACCAAAGGGCCTAATTCAGCTTTCTGGAGTTGCTAATCCTGGTCATAAACAAGGGGGGAATATCACTAGACTAAACCAATTGAGGTTTAATGAACATAAAATGTACTGTTTGCAAATGTCTATAAACTCAAGACTGAATCATTCAAATCATTAATATTGTTTAAAGTATCTTCTTAACAGATTTACCCATTGTTAGTACTGGAAGGAAATGTCAGCTCCATAATCATCATCATCATTTTATTCAATATTCCCAATAACCTGCCCCAGCTGAAAGGCCGTTGGAAAAGGAGAAAGCCTAGGGACTCTTGGCTATATTCAGGGCTCAGACCCAGCTACCCCATCAACCTAAACACTGGCAACATGAAAACTCTAAGCCGTATCTTGCTTTCAAGGAGGTTGCTGCTCATTTGCTGCCAAGGAATTGTAGAATAAGTGCCAATACACTGTGTAGACATGCAAGAGCTTTAGATTTAAGATATAGAGGAAAAAAGAAGTCTCTGTAAGCAGATACATGTGTTGCATTTGACTGGTACAGAGTTTTTGCCTCTGTAATGCTTCTATAGCTCTGCAATTTAAATTCTACGAGGACAGGAACCTCATGTATTTTGTTCACCATTACAGCTCCAGCCCCTTCCTTCCTTCCTTCCTCCCTTCCTTTCTTTCTTTTTTTTTTCTCTCTCTTTCTTTCTTTCTTACTTTCTTTCTTCCTTTTTAAATTATACTTTAAGTTCTGGGGCACATGTGCAGATCTTGCAGGATTGTTACATAGGTATACAGAAGCCATGGTGGTTTGCTGCCTCCATCCCCTGTCACCTACATTAGGTATTTCTCCTAATGCTATCCCTCCCGAGCTTCCCCACCCCCTGCTATCACTCCCTTAGCCCCCAACCCCAAAAGGCCCCAGTGTGTGATGTTCCCCTCCCTGTGTCCCTGTGTTCTTACTGTTCAACACCCACTTATGAGTGAGAACATGTAGTGTTTGGTTTTCTGTTCTTGTGTAAGTTTGCTAAGAATGATGGTTTCCAGATTCATCCATGTCCCTGCAAAGGACATGAGCTCATCCTTTTTTATAGCTGCATAGTATTCCATGGTGTATTTGTGCCACATTTTCTTTATCCAGTCTATTATTGATGGACATTTGGGTTGGTTCCAAGTTTTTGCTATTGTAAACAGTGGCTCAGTGAACATACATGTGCATGTGTCTATATAATAGAATGATTTATAATCCTTTGGGTATATATCCAATAATGGGATTGCTGGGAAAACTGGTTAACCATGTGCAGAAAGCTCAAACTGGACCCATTCCTTACATCTTTTTCAAAAATTAATTCTGGATGGATTAAAGATTTAAACATAAGATCTAACACCATGAAAACCCCAGAAGAAAACATAGATAATGCCATTCAGGATATAGGCACAGGCAAGGACTTCATGACTAAAACACCAAAAGCAACAGCAACAAAAGCCAAAATAGACAAATGGGATCTAATTAAACTGAAGAGTTTCTGCACAGCAAAACAATCATTAGAGTGAACTGGCAACCAACAGAATGGGAAAAAATTTTTGCAAGCTACCCATCTGACAGAGGGCTAATATCCGGAATCTACAAAGAACTAAAAAAACTTTACAAGAAAAAAATAACCCCATCAAAAAGTGGGAAAAGGATATGAATGGACACTTTTCAAAAGAAGACAATTATGAGGCCAACAACCATAGGAAAAAATGCTTATCGTCACTGGTCATTAGAGAAATGCAAGTCAAAACCACATTGAGATACTATCTCATGCCAGTTAGAATGGGGATCATTAAAAAATCTGGAGACAACTGATGCTGGAGAGGATGTGGAGAAATAGGAACGCTTTTGCACTGTTGATGGGAGTGTAAATCAGTGCAATCATTGTGGAAGACAGTGTGGTGATTCCCCAAGAATCTAGAAATAGAAATACCATTTGCTCCAGCCCCTTTCATTGATGCAAGGCACAGAGTAAGGGCTCCATAAATATTTATTATATGACTGAACCAATGTCGTGTATACTGATATGAATGAATGACACAAATTTGTGTCATGTATTAGATATTTTGGGAGAGAAAACTGAGAAACAAAGAAGTGAATTGATTAATTTGATGTGGGGGTCACCAGCCCAGCACGTAGCTGATGGCACTCATTATGCTTAGTTGTTCATAAAACACAGCTGAACTCCTGTTCCTCTGTCCCAGTGTTCCTCTAATATTTTCTAGAAGGTATGAAAATATAGAAACACATGACCGAATGACATATACATATCAAACTAAAAAGAAAACAATTCAGTGTTCAAAAAGCAACTGTTACTATTCACAAAATTACAGACACAAAGAACATTTCATGGGAGGGGTCGAAGCAGGGCATAGGACATGGATTTTGATATTTTCAATGATGAAGTTACAATCTCCCAGCTTCTCCTGCAATTCCACGCTGCTTCCTTGATCTGTAGCCACAGTATATGTCAGTTACTTTTTTTTTATATTAGTAGACAACATAATAAGGAATTTATATAGGTCACAGAATATTTTAAAATTCCAAAGAGGAGAGCTGTTAATGAATTTAGTTTGGGGTGTCTTGCCACCAGAAAAATGACAGACCTTTCCTAAACACCTTTGGCTGTTTGCTCATCAAAAAAGTCACACATTTCTGTCTGTAAAAAGTGTCAAAGAAAAAAAAAAAAAGACTGATTGCAGTTGCATCCTGATGCACTGAGTGCTGGGACTGTTTTTAAATTCAATGCATATTGAATTGAATGGAACTCCAGAGAACCATGAGAAAGCTCCACTCAGAAAAGGTAGATGAGGTCAGCTTCTTTTTTTGTTTGTTTGTTTTTTGAGTTGGAGTTTCGCACTTGTTACCCAGGCTGGAGTGCAATGGCGCCATCTCAGCTCACCGCAACCTGCGTCTCCTGGGTTCAAGCAATTCTCCTGCCTCAGCCTCCCGAGTAGCTGGGACTACAGGCATGCACCACCATGCCCAGCTAATTTTTGTATTTTTAGTAGAGACGGGGTTTCACCATTTTGACCAGGATGGTCTCGATCTCTTGACCTCATGATCCACCCGCCTCGGCCTCCCAAAGTGCTGGGATTACAAGCATGAGCCACCGCGCCTGGCCCAGCTTCTTTTTGTTTCATGTCAGAGAAACTTCACAAGGTGAACATTGAAATGCTGAGGCCTGGGCACATTCTTACCCATGGAGAGAAAATGTTTGCTGACGTTTTGTTCTGTTTTCAATAGCGCTTATGACGACTTCTCAGAAATTTCTGTCTCTGCCACTGCAACCTCTATTAGACCTTCCATAAGCCTTGGATAAAGCTCTGATGTACGTATTTTAAACATATGACAGGACTGACACAGTGCAAATCTTACTGGTAATTTCCTACGATAAGTCCATTATAAATATGTGGACTCAAACCAACATTTGAAGATTCCTCAGTCTGATCAGGTCCCTGGCTTACTGAGCACTCTGAAGAGCAAACAAGGGAGAGCAGCAGACACTGACTTTGAATCTTGGGTTATTATTTCATTGCTGTCCAAACTTGGTCAAGGCCTCAGGCTGGCATCTGTATCCTGAGGGTAATGCAAATACCCTCAAATATTTCAAAGGGCTGTTGAGGTGGAGGATTAAATGAGTGAAGTCATGAGCAGTGCTTAGAAAGGTTAGTAAATGTCAGCTGTTATCAGTAGTGTGAGGAAGTGAGTTTGAACATCTTTGGGGCAGAAGTTCTGATGCCAAAACATAACGTTTAATTCCAGAATTAGTGTGAATCAACCCCCAAACAAAGGGATTAAATTTGAAGGTGCAAAGGATCGCAGGGCTGCAGCTTTGCTGGCAGGAGCTGTTAACATTCAAAATGCTCATCCCTTTGTTACCAGCAATTTCACTTTCCAGCGTGTCATGGTTTCTCCTTTAAAGAAACCCGCATGCCTTGGCATAAGGAGGTATGTTTGAGCATGTTCACTGCAGTGTTACTTGTGCAAGCAGAAAGATTGTCAATAACCTAGGTGTCCATTAATAGCTTAAACAATGTATATCCATGCAATGAAACACCATGCAGCTAAAAATGATGAGGTAACCGTCTACTTTCTGTCCTAGACAGCTCTTCAAGCACATTGTTGAGTGAGAAAAATAAAATTGCAGAATGATACAAAAAGTAACATAATGTGAAAACCCCAATGCAAAATAATTGTATTTCATTCTCTGGAAATATATGTATGTGTGTGTGTGAAAGATGTTCTGGGAATAAGACAGCTACAGGTTAGAGTGGTCAAATAAGAAATCAACCATCTCAGAAACGTCTTGCTGTTTTCCAATGTGTTTCAAGTGCAAAGTAAAAATCATCACATGTAATAGTTACTAACATATATTTACATACAATATCTATATAGCAATGTATAATAATTTATAATCAATGTTATACAATTTATTATTGAAGTAATTTATTAAATAGGCTTATAAATTATAGCAATTTATGATTTTTATGTGTGCAATTTATAATTTGTATATGAAATTCAAAAGAATCACTTTGGGATATCTGGTAAACATGTAGATTCCTGGGTTTCACACCCAGATATTTTAATTCCTGCAGGTTTGGGGTGTGACCCAGGAGCCTGCATTTTCAGCAAGGAGATTCTGCTACTGATGGCCCAAGGCCCACACTTTGAGAACATTTCATTTTAAAAACTGCCCCTCCCATTGTAGGGTGCACACGAATCACCCAGGGGGCTAACTAAAGCACAATTCTACTGCTGCAGTTCTGAGGTGGGGCCCAGGATTCTGTCTGTAGCAAGCTGATGCTGCTGGTCCCCTTCTGTGAAGCTTAACTTGAGTCAGGTTTTGAAATGGGTAGAAATTCATGGGTCCAGGAAAGACATTGGAAGAGGAGGAGCAGACATGAGGAGGTGGAAATCAGGGAGTTGTACCAAGTGACATCAGGGGAACTGGCCTGATGGAAGAAGCAGCAGAGAGCCTGGTGGGAACCTTGATGCCAGGCCAAGGACCTGGCGCTTGGCCCATCAGCAACTGCTGCTGGTTTTAGGTGGGAGCCCAGTGCCCCAGTAGCATGGGGAATCGGGAGGAGCAAGGTCATGGTCCCAGACACAGGTGTCCAAGAAGCAGCCAATGATCTTGAGTTGAGCCTGGTCCAAGGTCAGGGTTCTCTGGCAAGCCAGGCCTCCACCACCCCAAGCAGGGAATGTGTCGCTCTGGTCCCTCTCCTGGGACAGAGGTGTAATCGTAAATTGCAAGGATGCTGCAGGGCCACTTATATTCTGCAGTGGACAAAGGGCTGCTTTCCACATTTAAGGGACCAGGCTAGTGTCTTTGAACAGGCAAGGCAAGTGTCACTTTTCTTTGTGGGAAATGGTAGGTTTTTTTTTTTTTCCAAGTTGGTAAAAGAAGAAAGCTTTCATTTAACAGGATTTGGACTTGCTCACGCAACCGTTGAGAGGTGTTCAAGAGAACGTTATTCAGGTCAAGATAAGCGTATAGGATGGGGGAGGACTAGGCAGGGACAGAGCGTTGCAAAACCCCAGGATTCCTGGTTCCTGTTTGATGCTCAAGAAGGCTATTTGACTTTGAATAATTAACTTAATTCTCTGCTTCACTTTGCAAGAGGAGATGAAGCCACCCATTTTTTTTTCTCCCAAAACTTCTATCTAGAAGGACATCAGAGCAACAGACTCCCATTAGTGCCCATTTTGCATGTCCAGCTCTAGAGGGCTCTCAGACAGCTTCTTCCACTCCCAGTAGGTAGCTAGATTGGTGTCTAGCTATTGGTGTCCCTCAGGTTTGTGTCACATGGGTGTGCTCTAGGACACGATGGCAAGGGAGGCATGACCCCCCAGACCCCTATCTGACCCTGCTCCCTGTACTCATGGCAAGAGCAGGAGGTCTTGAAGGGGCCAAAAGGACTGAGCACGGCATCTTCAGAACCTCTGCATACTTGTTCTATATGAGCAGCTGCACATTTTGAGTACTTATCATTTGGATATCACTGTACAGTCTATTTTAATTGCATCTGAAGGAAATACAAGCAGGCACCTGTGTTAGAATGATAGCCAGTGACGACTGCAGCTTAGAATTATGTTTGCATGTGAATAGTTACATGCAAAATTGAGAAACCAGTTCTGTTGTGGTAGTAATATTATGGGCTATTACATCTTTCACAGTTTGTTCTTAATGATGTCATTGTCTTTTCAATTAAAAACACAACTTAGCACACACACTTGAACATCTTCTAAGTCAAGCTATTTAATTATTTTTAATAAAAATACTTTTCTAATTTGAAAAGCAATACATGTTATTATTGTACAAAGTAGAGAAAGTGTGATAAAGACAGTAAAAATCACCCATCATTTCTCCACCCAGAAATTTATATCTTGCAGCTCTTTAAAGAAGAAATGAAATGAACTCTTTTCTTAAGTAAACTTTTTTTATTTTGGAATAGTTTTCCCTTTACACAAAAGCTGCAAACCTGATGCAAAGTTCTCATATACCCTTCACCTACCTTCCCCTAATGTCAGTATCGTACGTAGCTATGGAGCATTTGTCAAAACTCAGAAATTAACATGGGTACAATACTGTTAGATAAGTCACAAAGTCTCTTCAACTTTTGCCAGTTTTTCCACTAACGTCCCTTGTGTGTCTAGGATCCTATTCAGGGTATACATTGGGTGGACATAGTGCTCAGTTTTTTTTAAGTCTTCATTCTCCTCAGGTGTAATGTGCAAAATACTAATAAGGAAATATTGTCTTTATGTTATTTGATGTTTGAGCTTCATAATAAAACACTGGATACCTACAACTCCTGGAAGGTGGGAATTTATTTTGAATGGTCTTTGTCCAGGACCCTAGGGAGTACACCCTACAGAGGACCTGGTGTGAAGTTGAGAAGGACAGCAGGGACACAGCAGTGGTACCCTGCTTGGTAGGGTGCAGGGTCCCAGGGCTTTGAGTGCTTGGCCCAGAGAGGCCACTTATTATTTCCTCTTTTAAGAGTAAGGAGCATATGTGGGGACAAGTAACATACTGTGGGCACACAGAGGGCCAAGAGGGAATGCTGCAGTCTTCCCTTCTTTTCTCCCTCTCTCATTCCCTCCTTCCTTCTTCCCTCCCTCCCTCCCTCCCTTCCTTCCTTCCCTCCCTCCTTCCCTTTTTTCCTTCCTCCCTCCCTCCCTTCTTCCTCCCTCCTTCCCTTCCTTCTCTCCTTCCTTCCTTCCTTCCTTCCTTCCTTCCTTCCTTCCTTCCTTCCTTCCTCCCTCCTTTGTTTAATCGCTCAGCAAATGTTTGAGTGTTAGGCTCTGTGCTATGAGGTGCTGAGGATGCATCTGTTAACAGGACAGGCACCATCCCTGCCCTCATGGAGCCTGCCACCTAGCAAGGAGGAGAGGCTTTCTTCAAATGACCCCACTAATAACTACACAACTGCAGCTCTAGTAAGTGCTATGAAGTGAGCTACCAGGAGACTTAATCCAGTCCAGTTGATCTAATCTGGGAGTCAAGGAAGGTTTCTGTAGGGCGGTAACATTTAAGCTGAGTGTGAATAATGGGTAGGAGCTGCTCAGAGCAAAAGCAAAAGCTGCTCAAGGCAAAAAGAGCAATCCAGGCAGATGACACAACTTGGGCAAAGGTCCGGAGGTGGGAAAGAGTGCTGGCATCCATGATCCCTCGTGCAGAGGAAGAGGCTTTTCACAAACTTTGTTGAACAGATGAACGAAGCTCTCAGTTCACAATTGCATTTGAAGGTACGTTTATTTAAGAGACTAGAAACCAAACCAAAATTACTTGCCAATAGAACTCCAGATCCCCACCATGACCCCCAGTCTCCCAATTCCTATCAAAACAATCTTTCAGCATTTTTTGGGATCTCCAAGGTAACCTACCTCCTCTCCCTCAGCCCAAACTGTGGCCCAGCATGTAGTCACCCAGCTATCCCAGCCCCTCTGGCTGGAGTGGATGGTGCTCTGCCCAGAATGGATGGTGCTCTGCCCGGCTGGTATGCACCAGGCCCCTGGCATCGTCAGTTTCATCTCCCTCCAGTTTCAGGTGGGTCCTCCCCAGCCTGCTGGGGGTCTTTTGCTCTAGCTTTGACTGCAGCTGTGTGCATTGTAACAGCTCACCCCGTCATCTATTGAGTCTCCTTACAGGGGGACATATCCTCCCCTCCTACAGGACCCTGTTGACCCAGAATCTTTATCTGCATAACTGCTGCTAAAGGTCACTCAGTAACTAACTACCAGGAGGTAGCTGACTGTTTCAAGGAATCTTTGGAAGGCCATCAGGGCATGTTTGACAAGAGGCTGGAGACCCAATCTTGGAGCTGCTGGCAAACTGGGCAAAAGAAATGCTAAGGCCCAGATGTGCTACCACTTGCCCTGGTATTACTTCATCCCTCATGGTTTCATCAGTCCTTGGAATAAGTGGCTGTGGCAGTGAGAGGAGGATCCTCTTTTTGACTTCCCTTAACTCCCAAGGCCACACATAAAGAGATGTCCCAGGGTGTCCCAGAGGTAGAATAAGGTAGGAAGTTGGACTCAAGACAGCCTAAACTGTGACATATGTCTGCTATGATAATTTTGTTTATTTCTTCAGTCACCATCCAATGAATGCCTGATATGACTAAAACCAATCCTAGGCAGTGGATACCCAAAGGCGAATAGACACAGGATCGTCTCTCCAGGAGACGGCCTTTACCCTTGGAGGGGGCAGGTGAGAGACACATCAGTGCTGTAAGTGCTGGAAGAGCCTCTAAGCATGTCTGTGCTGGATGCACAAAGGTGTGATTAATTCTGATTGGGGAGATGGGCAGGGGTGGTTGGTAAACCTTGATAGTAGGGGTAACCTGGAGTTACTTATTGAAGGAGGGTTGTTCAAACAGGCAGCTTGCGAGTTTAGGCAAGGTATGAGAACATTCCAGGCAGAGAGAACAGCAGATGCAAATGCATGGAGGTGTGAAGTAGGCACAATGTTTAGGGAGTTGTAAGCCATTTGTTAGGGCTGGAATTCCCAAATTGAATTAATTCTGGCAGAAAATTTAGGCTGCTCAGATAAGAGAACTGGGTTGTGCCTGAGACTTCGGATTTTATTCTCTAGACCTGTGCAGTTTAATGTGGTAGCCATATGTGGCAATTTAAATGGACTAAAATAAAATACAATTAAAAATCCAATTATTCAAACACATTACCCACATTTCAAGAGCTCAGTAACCACTTGTGGCTAAGGGTTCTATATCTGCTCTGTCCAGTCACCAAATGGTCACCCAGTTGTCCAATATGGCTGTTGGACAGAGTAGATATAGAACATTTCTACCATCGTAGGAAGTCCTGTTGAACAGTGTTGGTCTAGACCACAGGAGGGTGATCATGAGATAATTTCATGCAAGGGAATGACATATCCATATTTGTATTTCACAGAGTTCTCTGTGTGGCCACTTGAGGATGGCTCAGAAGGGGCATAACAGAAGGCTACAGATCAGTTAGAAGATGATTGAAACTGCCAAGCCAAGAGGTTGTGGTCATAATGGAGGAATTGTCCCCCTTAGTTTTGTGCAAAGCTGAGTGGAGAATATTCAGGGTGACTAATGTTTCACCTCAGTCCCGATGTCCTCCCAGCCCAATTTGGGAGATAAGAGTCCCCTCAAAATCATAAACTAGCGAATCTGGGCATCCCACCTAGTAGGAATGAATCTTATTTCATCTCTGGTATGTCCTGGAGCTTGTTATGTAAACATTGTGTGTTCACAAGACCCAGGATCTCCAACTCCTAAGAGTCACATGCCCAAGAACCACCTCATTCACACCAGGTGGGGAAGAAGATTCAAATTTTGACACCATGAATGTCAGGTCAGATGTTCAACTGAATCCCCAGTTGCCTATTGTCCTTAAATACCAAAGCAGCCAGAATTTGGGAGGCTAAGAAGGCAGGAATAGCACATGAACACTGATAAAAGTGCCACAGGCTTCTGTTCCGTTCCCCAGCTGTTGGCAGCTGCAGACGCAGGGTATGGGAACATTGACACATCCTTGCTCTGAGTATAATTAATGACAATGTTCCCAGTGTGCCACTGACTCAGAGTGAGCACCTGACAGGGATTCCACTTGAGGCTTCTGTGTTCTGAGGGCCTGGCTGTGCCCACGTGAACCACTCTGGAGTTTGTGAACATCACCCTGCTGTTCCTGGCTGAGTCAGAGTGGATCCTGGAGTCAGAAGCCCTGATTCAAGGCCTAGCCTTGCCGGTCAGCTCAAGACAGTTTTGTTTGTAATACTTACTCCACAGACTCAGAGTCCTCACTACAGGCCAGGCCCTGTCCTGGCTCCCTAGATATATTCGTTTGCTTCTCATAACAACTTATAAAGTCAGCTCTATTATTACCTGAACTTTATAGAGAGGAAACTAAGGCATGGAGGTCAAGCCACTCGCTCATGCTTACACAGCTGCCGGTATTCAAAGCCAGCTCCCCCGGCTCCCACACCTGCACACTGTGTGCCACTGAGAACGCACAGTGCAGGCCAAAGCCCCGTGGCACCCTCCATCACTACTTCAGCTTGGAATCTTTCTGTTGTCAGTTCTGTGATCACTACAAGGATGGAGATCCTGTGAGGAAAACATGAGCTTCCTTGGGAAGGGGCTGGTACAATCACCCTAAGCACACACCAAGTTCCACACCTTTGATTATGACCCCAAACAGGGAGGTCTTGCTGCCTCCATCACTGGATGCTGCTGCTATCAGACTCCTTTCCTGGGGCCTCCCGTGTCCTTCATGGCTGCATCACCAGCTTCCATTGAACTTCCCACGGAGAAACACTTCTTCGAGAAGTGGTTGTAGTGCACAGTGTGCTGGCACAGAGATGGCAAATCACACCTGCTGGTTTTCCCAGAGCTAAGCTGGGCACCGCCTGCCTGTGCACCTTCCCACTTCAATGAGCAGAGCCTGCCCTGTGTCCTTACCACCAGCTGCAGCAGGCCAGCATGCCTGTGTCTGAGGATGTCTTTAACAAATGAACACACTGCCCAAAGGGGAAGTTGCTGCAGAGGACCTACTTCCTCTGAAAAACATCACCAGCCAAACTCTGGCCTTGGTGTCAAGGTAATGATTTGAGAACTTGGCACTACAGAGCTTGTTTATTTCTATTGTTTTGTTGGATGATCTCAGCAACTTGTATAGGAAGTCACATGCACTGGAAAAATCAGGAGTAATTTGCTGGCTTCAGGTCTAGATTGCTCCAGGGGCTGAGAGTACCACCAGGACTTGTTTTCTCTTGGTCTCTCAGCTATGCTGTTCTTGAACTCCATGTTGTGGCTCCCTCCATGTTGAAGGCTAGATGGCTGCAGAATGAATGACTAGCTTCAGGGTTGAGCTCAGTAGGAAAGAGTAAAAATCTCAGGGCATCCACAGAAATTTCCAAGATTCATTCTTATTGGACTGGCATAGGCCATGTGCCCATCCCTGAACCAATCCTTGTTGTCCATGGGATGAGCTCCTCTCCTGGAGAATGAAGACAGGGAAGATCCCCAAACAAAAATCAAAGGTCTTACTGGACAAAGAGAGAGCAGATGCTGAGGAGTCAAACCATTCTCCATGAGGCTCAGAGACAAGAAGTGTTGCCTCCAGGGACACCCAACAGGAAAGTGGCAGCTGTGAGTCTGAAACCCAGTCCTTCCATCTTTAAGGTCCTTTCTGAACCTGTGACCTGACCTAACCCTGGGTGTCGTATTTGTGGCTAGAATGTCAACAGGAAACCCAGAGGCTTTGCAAAGTTATGTACATGCAGAGACTGTCCTTGGGGACCGCTTTTATGCTACGACAAAACCTGTTGCCTGCTGCTCACTGCCCTTGGTGTCCTGCTCCTTCAGCGCTTGTCTCTCTTCTGTAATAGAGTATAGCAACAGCCTGTGACTCTCAGCCTGCCTCTAGCTCTGCAATCTTTGACCCATTGCAGGAAGGATTATTTCAATTTCTATTGTTTTGTTGGATGATCTCAGCAACTTGTATAGGAAGTCACATGCACTGGAAAAATCAGGAGTATTTTGCTGGCAGGGAGGATTCTTTCCGTTTCTCCTCTCCTGGAGATGCTTAACACTGAGCACCCTTCAGGAGTGGCCTTGCTGACCTCTTCAGGCTCTTCTTTTGCCATACCCAACTCATGCTATGCATCCAGCCCAAGGAGATGCTGATGTCCCCTGTTCCCAGGCCTCATTAGCTGAGGTTGCATCATTACCTGAATCAACTGAATTACTCATGTAAGAATAAGGAACCATGTAAAATGGGGAAATATGTTCTTCACAATTTCCAAAACTGCTCCAGGCTCTCCAGCATCTGGCCACTGGCAGTGTGCTCTGTCCAGAGCACTCCTCAGCTACCTCCTCCCGTCTACTGGCTCAGCTCATGCTGATCTTTAACATCACAGCTTAGATCTTGGCTCCCCCAGGAAATCTTTTCATTCACATTCTCAGCACCTCAATTTCCTTGTGGGGAATCCACCAGGGTATGTGGTCTTTTTAGGACGGTAACTCCAATAGAGCCTCACCACCCACAATGTGGGAGGCTGACCCCTCCTGTGATCATCCCCATGCAGCCAAGGACAGACGTGTAGCCTATGCTTAGCCACTGTGATGCTTTCTTCTGGGACATACCAGATGGAAGAAATGGCTGCTGGCCTTTCATGCTGTTAGCACTGACCACACCTGCTCTCAGACCATTCCTGTGGTCCCTTCTTCTTAGCCCCTCTACCCTGATCTGCCTTATTTCCTGCCTGTTTCCAAGTTGGTTCTACAACTTTCTTGTAATTCTGTGGCTCATTGCTGCTGTTAGACAAAATCTGTTTCTGCTTCCTGCAATCAAAGGTCCTTGACTGATACTCTCTACTTCCCTCATTGCTCTCCAGGGTCCCCAGCCACCTCCCAGTACCTCGCACAAATGGGGAATGAGCAGCTGTTGCATGGATGCCCGTGAGCCACGTCCTTCCCCTGGGCTTTTCTCTGCTGGCACTCCTGCCTCACACCTCAGTGAGGCCAACTCAGTCACCTGGCCAAGCTCAGCTCCCTACCTCCTTGTCCCCTCCTCACCGCACTGAGGACATGCCCTCCGTTCTAACAGAGCCTCACCCCACACAGAGGCAGGAGCTGCTGTGTTTTGGGTCAGTTTCAGTAGATCCAATGCCTTTCAGAGTTTCTGCTCAGTTATCTATCCTGCTCCTCAAATTCTCCTTCCCCTTTATTTAATCTAAAGCCACATTAAGGACTATCAACTTTGGGTAGTTTAAGATAATCGGAATGTCCTGTGGCTTAGTAACAAATAGTTGGGGCTCCATTTTTTTTTTCACTCTATCCTTATTTGGGATTTGGTTACTTTCAGTTAACAGCCAAATTCTGGCAGAAAATAATATACATATAGAGAGATAAATTCTCCTGGAGTATAGATTTTATTGTAGGCCCAACGAAACTTACTGAATTTTCTGGACTGACTTTCCAAAATGAAAGTCGTTAAATGCAGGACCGTCACTTCATTTGGAAGAGGCATGGGTGTTTGTTTTTTATTTTTAAATTTAAAATATTTTAATCATAGCAACCCAAGCACCTGGTAATGAATTAAAGTCAGAGGGGAAGCTTATGGTGAAAAGCAACACTCTCCTACCCCAGTTCTGCCTCTTCAAGGCAATCTCTCTGATCAACATCTACTTAGTTTTTCTCTGATTATGTCTATTACTCCGTAATAAACCTTTTTCATGAGCCTAATGTTTCCCAGTGTCTTAGATTAGGTTGTCCAGAAGTAGAGCCTGAGAAGGATTCAGGTGCATCTGATTTATTGAGGCAGAGGCAGAGGAGGTCAGGAGCCGGAAGCAGGCTGTGGCAGGGAAGGAGCTACAGAAGGATGTGGCCTTAGCTGGAGATGGCTTTGGCCTGTCCACATGCAGAGCTCTGGACTGAAATTGCACCAAAGTTGATCCTAAACTTTAGTCAGTCATCAGCTATGGGCTGCCCATGGTGGGTAGTTGGGAAGGGCATGTAAATTCCTACAGAGAAGGGATCAGCTGAGCACAGTTTCCAACCAACACTCAGAGGGGGCTAATGGGGCATCAACAGGATCCACTACACGCTCCTTTGATGACTTCTTTGGAATATGTTTCAAGAAATGGGATTATTAGATAAAATGGTGGAACCTGTATATAACTCTTAGAACATTTTTTGGTGCAGGAAATTTAGGCATTAGTCTGGGCATTAATACTTCATTATGAGTTAATTGATCAGACATGAGCCAGCTGAGGCAGGCCACCAGCTGAAGGAACGGAATATGGTGTGGGCAAGTGCATAAGTCCTTTTGTATTGCTGTAAAGGAATATCCGAGGCTGGGTAATTTACAAAGAAAAGAAATTTATTTGCTCACAGTTCTGCAGGTTGTACAAGCATGGCACCAGCATCTGCTCAGCTTCTGGTGAGGCCCAGGAAGCTTTTACTCACGGTGGATGGTAAGAGGAAGCAGGTGTGTCATGTGGCGAGAATGGGAACGTGAGAAAGAGGAAGGAGGAGCTATACTCTTTTCAAACAACTAGATGTTGCATGAACTCAGAGTGAGAACCCGTGATCTCGAGGAGTGGACCAAGTCATTCATGAGGGATGCACTTCCGATGACGCAAGCACATCCTGGGAGGCCCCACCCCCAACAATGGGTACCACATTTCAACATGAGATTTGGAGGGGACAAACATCCAAACCATATCAGCAAGTCTGGGGAGGATAAGAGCACTATCTCCCAGGCCTGACAAACCAAGGGTTTCTTGCAGAGGACTGCAAAGAGGGGAAGAAAAGAGAGGACGATAGCCAACCAGAGGGAAGCTGCCAGTGGGAGGAAGGCATTTCATACCTGTCTGGGATGAGGTATGAGCAACTGAAGGAAAGGTAGGGGAGTCTGGACGTAAATGTCTTCACATTTGCAAAGAAACCAACATTATACTTTGTTCCTGTGTTTCATTTATAAAATATTTTTATTTTCATAAAGAATTACAAACAATTCCAAAAGGTGCAATACAGAAAGAAGAAGGACATCACCGTTTACTCTTCACCACAAGTTCATCTGCCAGTAGCAGCCACTGTTAATAGTTTAGTAATAATCACTGTTCTTTTGTTTTGCTTGCATTTTTGAAGGGCGAGTGTTGTTCCTCCTCCTCCCAGCTTACAGGTGTTTTCAACTTCCAGACTCCATAGAGTGCAAGCAATAATAGAGATCAAGGACTCACATCCTACGCAAAGTGTTCCTACCAGGCAACGGGGCCCCTTGAGGTGCAGGCAAGAGCCTCAGTTCTCGTGGTTATTGTCATGGGACCTGGTGCTTTGGGGTCCTGTTCAGCTGCTCTGCTTCCCACATTTCCCTCTATATCCTCAGGTCCCTTTTCAGAGCAAAGAGGCAGGTTTGCTAGGATTTCTCAACCACTTCTTTCTCTACCATGGGTCACCCAAGAGGCACCAAGATTGTCTCTACAGTTTCCGTTTTTCAAAATGCAAATGTCAGAGACACTGCTCTGTTTTCATTCAAACTGAAATAATATACCAACTTGTTTAATCTGAGAGAGCCAAAAGGAAATGCCTGTTTGCCCAAAATCCAAATAAGGAAGCTCAGAAAGCCAGATGATGTTCTGCATGTCGCTCCTTTGAGAAAGAGATAGATAAAATGGAAATAGTTCGAATTGAGGAATTAATTCCCAAAGCAATTTTCAGTTCAGTCTGCAGTCTTGCTTCTAGTCCTTGACACTCCAACATTTACAGGACCACATGAGATGTTCAAACCATTAATAAGAAAAGCTTCCAGGTACTGCCAGGCTCTGGCCTAGTGGAGTTCATGACACTTTTGTGTCATGCAGGCAGTTTGGTAAGTAGATACATTAATTTATTGAATTTATTGAACATTGCTAAGCAAGTCGTTGAACATGGTTAAGCATTCACTTATTGAATTCATTGAACAGTGCTAAGCACTCTGCAGGATCCCACATAAAATAGTCCAGCTGTTTGCTTTTGAGGTTACACTCTACATGTTAAAACTCAGCACAATTAACCATCATGCAGAGCAGCATAATGGCAAAGAGGTAGAGTAGAAGATACGCTCCAAGTGGAGGAGCTACCTGCAGGTGTTGCAGCTTCGAAGGGGTTATCTGGAGGCCTTCTTGGAGGAAGAGGAGCATTTGCATTGAGTCCAGGATGGGTGATAATTTGGTAGGTGGATATGGGGACTGCCTGGGATAGAGGGGACAGACATTTTGGGAGAGAGAAGTCAGAAGCAAAGATGAATGTGCTTAAATTATAGCTCTATGCAATGTGGTGGAACTTCACACACACAGTTGAGTGAAAGATGCCAGTGGTTGAAGAGGATCTATTGATTGTAGAATTCAATTTTATAAAGTTTTTTTTTTTTTTTTTTTTTTTTTTTTGAGTTGGAGTTTCGCTCTTGTTACCCAGGCTGGAGTGCAATGGCACGATCTTGGCTCACTGTAACCTCTGCCTCCTGGGTTCAGGCAATTCTCCTGCCTCAGCCTCCTGAGTAGCTGGGATTACAGGCACGCACCACCATGCCCAGCTGAATTTTTGTATTTTTAGTAAAGATGGGGTTTCACCATGTTGACCAGGATGGTCTCGATCTCTTGACCTCATGATCCACCCACCTTGGCCTCCCAAAGTGCTGGGATTACAGGCTTGAGCCACCGCACCAGGCTATAAAGTTTTAAAGAAGACAAATTGAGCTGCAGTGATTAGAGACTCACATTTAGCAGTAAAAGGGTAAAAAGAAGCAAGGCATCTTTACCATAAAGACCAGCAAACAGTTCCCCTTAGTAGAGAGGAGGAACGGTGGGACCCGTCTCCTGACCTGGGTGGTGATTATATAGGTATTTGATCTCCAATAATTCATGAAGCTTTGTAGGCCTGTTCTATGCACTTTTATATGTTTATATCTTACGCTGGCCCACAGCTACCTCTTCCTTCCATGCTCTGCCAAAGGTGAAACAATTCTTGTGTCTCATATCTCCTTGAAGGGGTTTGTCATCTTTGGAATTTAGTTCGCTTGGTTTCCTTGAGACCTTAGCTCTCTAATGAGTTCAAGAAAATTTAGATTTTTGTAGATATCTAGCTTTTCACACGACTAGAGTATGAATGATGTTCTCTTGTGACTTTCTACATCCTAAATGGAATTTTGATATCTCATAATAAAACATGTTTTTTTATGAAAAAGAGAAAAAAGCCAATGTTGGCCAGAAAGAATAAGGCTAGACAAGAGGGTGTCTGAAGGATTGTCAGAGAAATCAGGTTGAGGGCTGAGCTGGAAGGAGGAAGGCTTGGAATGTCAGACAGGGGTTGTCAGAATGTGGTTTAGTTTGGAAGGCAATGAGGAACAGCTATAAGGTTGTCAGCAGCAGCAGAGAGAGGCTGGGGCACAAGGCTACCTACTCAGGGGCCAGGGCAAGGGTCCAGCAGAGCCCACACAAAAGCCTGGACAGTGGAAGAGAGGAGAAATGGTAGAGAAAGGGATGGATGTGAGTGGCAAGGAGGGCTAAGAGCCTCAGTGGTGAAAGTCCCTGTAACTGGGTCCTGGGCAGAAAGCATGCTGAGATAGTGTCAGTCAAGAGATGATGGTTGAGGTTTCACTGTCACCAACATTTGGTGCCAGAATAAGGACACCTGCAGATAGTTTTAACTGAAAGAAGTAATAGAACTCCCTCCCAGAGCTTCAGGGGATTGATTAAGAAAGCATGAAGGGCTCTATAACATGTAACAGGTAATGGTCTGTCTGGAAGGTGAGAAACCTATGCTGCATGCAGGCCTCGGGTATAATCAGTTTGTTCCTGGCATTCATATTTAATGTCCTGCTTCTGCTATTTTGTAACCAATTAGCATCACTAAGTTGACTCTCACACCCACTGTCTATTGGTAGCTCTTTCCCTTCATTCATCATCTTTTTAAGTCCCTGGTGAAAGCCATGAGTTAGGATCCCCAGGAATCTTTTGTTTGGTGTCAAGTTGTCAGTGTAGAATGCTTTATTTTGGTAGATTCTATTCACATTTCTCCACTCATGCTGGAGTACAAACTAAAGAGCTTATTCTTTACATTTGACACTCAACTTTAGAATCTGGAAGAATAGCCCTGTGTTACTGTAACAAATAGCATTGTTGACTCTGACTTTAGTAGTGCCTAACACTCATCCTAGGTGTCACTCTTTTTATATTTGATTTTTTTTGAATATTTAATATATTAAAATTTATGTCAGAATCTCAGCCAAAACAATGGGGGAAAGTTTCATTTTGTTTCTAGAACTACACATAATTAAATTATTAAATATATATATATATATATATATATATATATTTAAAAAGTCAGTTTGGTGGTGGGGGAGTTCTTTTATGTTCTAATTGTCTGGGTTTAATTTGCAAGATGTGCTCTCCTGACCAATGGGAGGGCACTGAAGAACATTCCTTATGGTGCTCTGCGATCTCCTGGGGAACTGGTTTGGGAGATGGAAGATGGTTCTGCCATCCTATGGTGGGTCTCAGGGAGGCATTGGCCAAGGTAAGTTATATAGTAAGATGAAATGGACTCCTACAGAGAGCTGTGTCACTAGGGTACAGGTAGGGAGCGAAAACCATGCTGGGTATATGGGTTTGTTGCTAAAGTTTGATTACTTAGGGTCAGGTATACCCTGGGCTGTCTCTCCCTTAACCCCCAACGCAGATGCTAGGGAATGGAACGGGGCCCCAGAAGCTCTGGGCACACAATTTCTCTGGATGTTTTATTCTAATCTGCCTTTTCAACACAGTGATAATAGCTTCCTCATAAAATGAAGGACTTCCCTAAGTCTGCTTGTGGCATTTCAAATGAACAGGTGATGAGAAGTTGTTAGGTCTGTTGCTGCCTATTGAAACTGGCAGTACTTTACTTTATCTTACCATCTACTTTGCTTTTCCTTTACTAGTTCTTATTATTAATTTCTTTATCAGACAGCTGAGCAAAAGAAAGATTTTAAGATTTTTTTTTTTAGAGATGGATCTTGCTATGTTGCCCAGGCTGGTCTCAAACTCTTGGGTTCGAGTAATCCTCCCACCTCAGCCTCCCAAGTAGCTGGGATTACAGATGCACACTGCCTCACCAGACAGGTTTCAAGATTTTTCTGATGAATGAGATATATGCAGTAATTAATATAAAGAGCATTGATCTTAAATGTTCAGCTCAGTGAGT
The DNA here is from genome assembly GCF_001604975.1 of Cebus imitator. Lineage (NCBI taxonomy): Eukaryota > Metazoa > Chordata > Mammalia > Primates > Cebidae > Cebus > Cebus imitator. The sequence continues at coordinate 10,748,479 of NW_016107315.1, forward strand.
TTTTTGCAAGTGTGAAAATAGACAAAGACCACCCAAATGAAAATAAGGGGTTATTCAGAACTTGCTATAGCAAGGGAATCGGCACCATCACTTGCCATTGCCAGAGACTCAAAGGTAAGCAGAGCAGTGGGAAAATGGGAAGGCTTCAGATGTGCCCTGACTGGAGGCTGTTCGCATGGGGGAAGCTGGAGGTGGGCTAACAACAAGGGGGACATCCTATGTGATTGTTAGGGCATCATATTTTTTTTTTTTTTTTCTCTGTTTGGTTCTGAGTTGGAAGAGTAGGGCCAAAATATAGGGAAGCTGGAGGTCTTTGACCAAGTCCTGACTGTTCTGTGCCAATTGCTTCAGAGATTGTGAGTTGGCTCTCTGGGATTCTTATATGACTCTGAATTTCATTGTCAGATACGGTCTGGTCATTGTTCATTTGCATATTTAGTCTCACATGCATCTCCTTCCCTCTCTCTCTGTCACCATTACCCAGGGCAAAGTGAATCTTGATTTGTGTGTTTGAAATTATTTCTTTGGTGTTTTTGAGCACATGTAGTACGAAAAAATGCTAGAGCCACTTTCTATGTACAGAAGGTTCCCATTACATTTAGGAAGGCGATGGTTTAAAGTGTTAAGATAATTAATACAAGGAGTTATAAGCAGGCAAAAGTGTTCCCCAGATGTTCATGCAAGTTGCAATATTTTATTTTCTTATTTTTAAGTTTCTCTGATCTGAAGGAAAAAGAGAATGTGAAAATCGTAGAATACGAAGTGAATGATAGTGGGATTGTGGAATTGTAGCAGAGGATTGGCAAAAAGTAGGTCTGGAGCTGTGTGGAGCACAGAAAAGGGAGTGTTGGGGGCCCGAGGGAGGAAAAAGAGGAGCAACTGATGAAGGAGTGTGGGGTGGGAGACTTCCAACAGACAGCCAAAGACTTAGCTTCCATCACACCCTGCTCCTTCAGACTGCTTCTCTCCTGCTCCTGTAGAAATACAATTCTTAGCTGAGTACTTGACTACCTGGGGCAGGGAAAGAGATTATATTTCCCAGCCTCCTCTACAGTTGGGTGTGATCACATGACTATTTCCTAACCAATGGGATGTGAGTAGAAGTGATGTGTAGAACTTCCAGGTTGTTCTCACACCAGATACAGGAGTGCCCTCCCCCTCTCCTTTCCTATTGGAATGTGGTCATTATGGTCATGCACCATCTTGGACCATTTAGATGAGGGCAACATCCTAGGCACAGAGGAGAAACAAGATTGAAGGAGTCTGGGTCCATTCATCATAAAGCCATTATACTTTCCCAGGACCGTTTATGTCCCGATTGTTACATGAGAGAGAAGCAACTTCCATCTTGTTTGAGTCATTGAAATTTTGAGTCTTCTTATACGATATCAGCTGTGTCTATGAGGCTTCCCTTCTCCATTCATCTACTTATCTGCTCTTTGTGTGTAATAGAACTTGGTGCTCTGCCTCCTAGTGTTCTCCTTGGAATATGCCTGGAGACAAGTCTGCTGGTCTTATCCCCAAGGCATCTACTGGGAGTGGCCAAAGGGGAAAAGCAAAGCAATAACAATGAGTGCCATGTGTGTCTTTTGGCTCTGGCTCTGTAGCATCCACCAGCAAGCTGTTACCACACTTTAACCTCAGACTTCCCCATGCTGGGAGCCAGTCTCCTCAGAGGCTTATGGTCTAAGAATGCTACGAAGCTTCTTTATGGGTTTCATTGTCATTCTTTCTTGCACATAGCTTGACAGCTTTGAGGCTCAGGACAACATTTTTTGGTCCTGAATGGATGCATCTGTGTTAATAATGTTGGTTTCTTTTTTCTTTCTTTCTTTCTTTTTTTGTTTTTGGTCTCTCTGCAATTCACCCTCAGGACAGTTCACTCCAGGACACCTGGTGAGCCCTAAGGAGACCTAGCTCCCAGCAGGCTTAGTGCTTGTAAAACAAAGACGACTGACTTTCCTGGCCTATTGCACAATTAAATTAACATTCATAAAACTTCCTGAGATGTTCTGCACACAAGCCATTACCCATAACATTTTGCTGTATTCCAGAAGGCTTCTTCTATTGCTAGTTACTGGAGTTCCATAATTCCTTGTCCTAGTTTGTGCAGAGTGGTCTCTGTACTGTTTCCTCTTGCCTGATTAATTGTTGCCAGACTTGCTGTTCTCAAGGCTAGAAATCATGCCAGCTGAATCGGCTTTGTGTTCAGGGCATCTGCCTTAAATGATGCCAAATCCATTCTTGACCCTAATTATATAAAATATGCTTCAATAATTTTCCACTAGGTGAATTAAAATAATGCCAGTGCTGCTGCTTGAACCTCTCCTCCTCACTGTAACTTGATTAAGAAGCATTCAAGGATCTTGAAACGTGTCATAAATTTCTTCCCATGCTATTATTCTTGGGGTCCCCCAAAGAGCTGCCAGGAGCCAAGTCTAGTGCCAGGATTCTACTGAAAGGGACTGAGATGGATTGTGGGCTGAATTTTAAACTTAGGTCATTTCCTACAACAGACTCTGGGATTCTTTTCAACGCCCTCCCCTCTTGCATGCACAAACATTATTTGGTTACTAATAATTCTTGTTCCTAACCTTTCCCATACAACTCTCTTCCACACATCAGATATTAAACTCTTCTTTAATATCTCACATCTATCAAAGTTTTGCTAAGGAGCTGCACTGATGTTCCAGCATTTGAGCGGCTGGGGTCTTTTGTTTTTGACTGCATTCCAGATGGATGCTTCCGGCCTCATTGTTTACCATGAGACACACGCAGCTCTTGCTTCCCCTCATTCTTCTTGGGGCACCAGGTTTCTCTGTGTTTCGGTGGCTACGGAAATCTCTCCTCTAAACACATCCTGTTAAACACAAAGACCCAAACCATCCAAAACCGGAAACCTGACTTGGGGTTATTATGCTTGCTTCTTACTGCCCAAGTGAATCAGATTTTGCACATTCTAGCAGCATGTGTCCTGTTAACCAAGAGGGGAGGACATAATATTCTGTCACTAGGATAAAAATGTCCTGATTATACCTCACGTCTGTGATGGGATGCCACACCATCATACATATCGAGTTCTTTAAGGTGTTCAAATGAGTGTCTCTAATGCTAGTCTAGTTGCTGAGATGAAAACTGGCTTGGCAATGATCTTCCTTGATCGACGCATTTGTTCCAACTCTATTGCCAAAGCCTCATGTTAATTTACCTTCTCTGCATAAGGTCAGGAAGTTCAACCTTCCCCTTTATGTCATTCTGGGTTGAGCCTTGGCCAGCCAATGAAAGGTATCTCCCCAGGAAGGTTTTATTTCTTAAAAAGCCCTAAAGGTCTTTTTATCCAGAGAAGACTCAGGAACCCCTAAACTGGTCATTACACCCAAGTTCAGAAAAGGAGCAGGAAATTTCTCTCTTTCAACAGGTTTCTCCCTATAGACTTCTACAGTGATGTGTCCACTCCAGGTGAATTGGGTTGGTCCTGAGTTTCAGGCTATCCATCATAATGTTTGCTGGCCACTCATTCACCCATAGCACACTGCACGTGCTCTCTGAGTAACCACAGCCAGAACCTCAGCGGCTGCAACCTGAGGGTCATTCCCCACTGGGCCTCTTCTGAATACAGTGTTATCCCCCTGAGGCCCACCTCTTCCTGCCACTCCCCCACAATGAATCCTCAATTCAGCGTACAAATGCTGAATGTGTACTCTATGCCAGAGGAAGCAGGCAAAAAGTCCTTAACAATGTTTTAGTCTTGCATCTCTGAAAATTTCAGGACAGCTCTGGACCCCCTTTCTAGAAAAATGCATGTGCTATGCATATACATTCTTCTAGGCAATCTCCTGAGGCCAGCCAAGTAACTCCAGGTTAAGAACGCTCTGAATGCAAAAAAAACTGCATGAGACTTAATTAGACACATGTGGGGCTGAGATGTAGCTCTGTTGTTTACCAATAGTAGGACCTTTGAGAATCCCCCTCCAATTCTCTGAATCTCAGTTGCTTCAACTATAAAAAGGGACTTTGGTACTACTTGCCTTATCCTCCTGGCATTTAGTGAGGTTCTAGTGAGAAAATGGATCTAAAGGCAGATGCTATTATTACACCTGAGCACTAATCACACATGTGAATTGATTAGGATTTCAAAATCTCACCTCCTAGAAAAGAGGGAGGTGAAGATTCGTGATTGCCTATGTTCTACAAATGAAAATTCCAAGGCGGATTAAATGACAGCCTTTGACAAATTGAATCTAAATCTTATTATAATGGAGGGACAAGAAGGTGACCAAATATTAGGGACTATGGAGGCTTCCAGACCTAGTTCCGCCTCTGATTCCACCTTAGAGAGCCCCTCATCTGCCACCGTGCTGAAGACCTATTAATAGCTTGGCCTCATCCTGGAATTGTTCCTGTTGGTTGATGTCTCTCTGAGGACTGAGGCTCACATGAGGCAGTCGATTCAGCTGCAAGTTCAATACAGCTGTGATTTATCTGGCCCACAACTAAGCAAGAGGGAAGTTTCTTGGGGGTATTAAAAGGTGTCCCCTTCACCTGCAGTGCTTTAATAGAATTTTCCAGGGTTTTGGCTCCTACTTCAACTCTCCCAAGATGATTTTAGGTTGGGAGTTTTGGTGACACCACCAGAAATATAACTGATGCCAAATATCTGATCTACATTCTGTTGTAGGAGGGTTTTTGGTGAAGGATCCAAGGCTCAGCTTCCGTTTGCCTTTGATGGTTTTGCTGACACTTGAACCTGCAGTGGGTGTTCCACTAGTAGGTGGGGAAGTAGGAAGAACTGAACAGTTTCTGTTCAAAATATGGACAGAACTGGACAAAATCTGTTCTCAAATGGTTCCTAGAAGCTTTAAAATAACAACATTTGATTGTGTTTACTTCTAAGAGTAGAGCATGACAGCTTGTTGTACAAAAGGTACATCAGCAGTCCTGTGTGCCAAAAGTTTGAATATCACAAAACTTTAGGAAGCCAGGGAGGGAAGAAGAAAGGAAGGAAGTAATGAAGGCCAAGAAGAAAATCAAAACCAATGAAAAGTCAGTATCAACAGTTCCCAAATGAGCAAAAGCCAGATCTGCAGCTAATGCCCAGAGCAGGAACATGGTCTAGGAGCCACACAGCCATTTATGTGGGCCTAAGGATGCTGTTTACAGGAGCATTTCATGGATGTATTTGAGGACACTGATTGCCACCCCTCCTCTTAGTTAAGATTTTTCTGGGTGGAAGCATATTGCATTAATCCTCATTTTTTTTTTATGAGAAAGCAAATAACACTGGATGTTTGAAGAGTCACTAAAGATACTGTACAGCATTAAAAATTAAATTGAATAAAAATAGATAATAACAAGGAACACTTATAATGGGTTTTACAGTAAACCTCAGACTTGGGTAGACTTTCATTCTTTTGATCCTCACAACAGCCCTGTAAAGCAGATAAAACAGACAGCTTTTATTAATCCCATTATGGTATGAAACAAGGCTCTGCAGGGTGTCCAAGGCTACATCCTGTCCTGTGTCAGCTTTGTGGTTCTCTTCAAGCCATCGGACCAGACCACAGCAAGAGGGAAGGAAGAAGCTCTGTGTCAGTAGCTTAAGGGGAAGAGGATTGGAGTTGGAGACATTAACCCCTAGGAGATCCTGAATCAAGGGTCTGAAACACCCTTCTGACAATTCAGGGCTGCATTCTTCTTATGATCTGAGGGGCAAGTACAAAATGAGGTTGAGAAGGAAGGGTTGAGATGGCAAGGAGGTGACTGGAGCGATCTTCAGAGATAACAGAGGAATGTGTAAAGCCCACATCCTGTTGTGGTAGGGCTTCAGTGAAGGGTCCAAGACTCTGCTTCCATTTGCCTTTGATGCTTTGTTGACACTCAAACTGGGGCTGGTAATCTACTATTGGGTAGGGAGAGCCTCAAATCCAGGTTTTTCTAGATTCTTTAGTCTAACGCTTTCTCAGCTTCAGTAAATGGTTTTCATAGGAAAACCGAAAATATGTGTGTGCATTGTAACAACTTGTTTCTGGCAGCAAAGTAAAAACCGTGAATCGGCTAGAATAAAGTCCTGTGTGAAGAATATGATTGTAATCATACAAATGTGCCCAAAATGCTGGAAAGTGCATCATGTGCCTGAGCCACCTAGGGATGGAGAATCCCTGGTTGGGGGAATGCTCCATTTCTTCTGTGAGGGGGTAAGTGGAGGTAACTGCCCTGCTTGCTAGAACCATGACTCAGCTTCACATAGCTGAGCCCTGCAAACTTTCTTTTCAATTAGCTAAGGTTTCCAAGTGCATTCCCCAGAGCATGAGTTCTTTGGAACACTAACAGGAGTTATGCAAAGAAAGGCTGCAAGGCCAAGCATGGTGGTAGGTTAAACAGAAATTCAGCAGGCTTTTCACTGCAGACATTCAGACCCTTTAATATGCCAGGGTGTGTTGTGGGGTTCCAAGAAGGGCATTCAAGATGTAGGGGTTCCCAGATTTATTTAACCATGGGACTCTTGCCATGTGAGCATCTTGGGAGAAGGGTGTTCTGTAGAACAATTTGTCTGTAGATGATTCAGATCTTCTCATATTACATTCAGATGAGTGAAGACAATGTAGTTCCTTCATTTTTCCCAAACCGGACTAATCTTCTTCATCATAGCCCACCTTGTAGTGGTGAGGGGCTTGGCGAGGGTAGGAGTAACCCTATTTAATTAGGTCTAATGTGCTTGATTAGATCCAGTCATTTAAACAGTCTTTCTAGATCTTTTTGGGGCAATGCCCCGCTTCCATCTCTGCTCCTCTAAGGTGACATGTAAGTATAAGGGAGATGGCTATTTTTCCCATGACCCTATGATGTTAGAGTGAGGTTGAGGTTCTTAGGTAGATGTAAGGTCTATCAGTTCCTTGCTAGTCTCTGCCGTGGAGCAGCTGGCTGGGATTGCTGTATGGGTGGTGACCACTGATCTGGGTGCCCTCTTGGTGTTTCTGCTTCCTTCTGCTATTGGTGTAACTCACAGACTGGCCTCTCTCAGACTGACTTGGTCCACTATGGCTTCTGCTGGCACTACAGACCCTTCTGAGTTTCTGCCCCCATATCATCTGCTCTGGGGCTATGCTACCTCTCACCAAGGTCCCCTGGCAGATCCAATGCCTCTCAATTCAGTTTCCTTGTCCCCTGAGAGGGCACATGGGGACAGTGGGGGGTATCTTTCACATCACATAGGAGCCAAACCTCCTCCACTAGATCATGCTGTGCCCCTGAGTTGTCTCTGACGTGGCTGAATGTGGAAGGGTCTTATGAGAGCTTACAGGGTAATCTCCCAGGAATTATTAGTTCCAGAAGTTTTTTGGCCAATTCATAGAAAATCATGTCATTTGCAAACAAAGACCATTTTATTTCTTCCTAATCTGTATAACTTTATTTCCTTTTCTTATCTTATTGCATTGGCTAAGACTTCCAGTACAATGTTGAAAAGAAATGGTAAGCAGGAACATTCTTGTCTTGTTCCTGGTCTTGGTGAGAAAGTTTCAGGTTTTCCCATTAAGTATGATAATAGCTGTAGGTTTTTTTTCTAAACATTTCCAAGTGTACTTTTATATTTAGTTTGTTCAAAGCAGACTCTAATCAAAGTTGGCCTGCAATCTGTGTTAAAATATGTATTTTTATTTAAGGAGTATGAAGTAAAGTACTCAATTAATTGGTGTTAAATTAATGTTTCAAAAAGACCCTAGTGAAGTAAATGTCTTTTTATAGCTCATTTACTCTATGTATAATCCAATTAGAATTAACCCAAAATTCTTAGTTTTTATTTTTTGTAATATGGTAAAGTTATTTATATTGACTATGATAAAAAGATATTATCTAACATATATTTAGAATACATGTATTTTTAAAAATAACAGCCTTATTGATATAATTCACAAACTATAAAATTCACCCTTTTAGTGTATAATTCAGTGGTTTTTACTATGTTTACGAGTTGTACAGCCACCACTGCTATTCAATTTAAGAACATTTCATCACTACGACAAAAAAAAATCCTTTACCCATTAGCAGTCACTCCACATTTCCTCCTTACATCAGCCTCTGTCAACTACTCATCTACTTTTTGTCTCTATGAATTTACCTATTTTGGACATTTCATATAAATATAATTATACAGTAGTCTTTTGTGCCTGGTTTCTTTCATTTTGCATGATGTCTTCAGGGTTTGTCTATGTTGTATGTACTGGTATTTCACTACTCTTTATGGCTAAATAATATTCCACTGTCTGGATAAATCACATTTTGTTTATTCATTCACTAGTTGATGGACATTGGACTTGGGTTGTTTCCATTTCCTGGCTATGATGAATAATAATGAATAATGTGACTATGAACATTCATATGCTTTTTTAGTGTATGTTTTCAATTCTCTTGGGTGTATACCTAGGAGTAGAATTTCTAAGTCATATGGTAACTCTACATTTAACACTTTGAGGAAATGTCAACCTGTTTTCCAAATTGGCATTATTTTATAATAATAATTATTATTATAATGATTTTTGAGACATTCTGTCACCAGACTGGAGTGCAGTGGTGTGATCACAGCTCACTGCATCCTCCACCTCCCTGGGCTCAGGTGATCCTCCCACCTCAGCCTCCTGAGTAGCTGGGACTACAGGCATGAGCCACTGTACCCGGCTATTTTTCTTTTTTTTGGCAGGGACAGGTTTTGCCATGTTGCCCAGGCTGATCTTGAACTCCTAGGCCTAAACAATTTACTCACCTTGGTCTTCCAAAGTGTTGGGATTACAGGCATGAACCACTGCACCTAGCCTTTATCATTCTTTATTGAAATAAGTATGTAAGATCTATTTAAGAGACAGCAATTGGTTCTACTGCTCTCTAAATATTTGCTAGCCTTGCCAATATGACTGAAATTTCCCCAGTCTTACTGCTTAAAGCTAAGACATTGAATGCCTTATGTTAAAAATATATTCCTTTAATAGAAAAATATGGAGCCACTTCCAGCTAGAGGGGATGTTTATCCACTTGGTCTGGGTGAATGGAACATTGATCAGGTAAATTTTTTACTTTTTATTTATTTATTTTTCAGACGAGGTCTTGCTATGTTCCCCAGGCTGGTCTTGAACTCCTGGGCTTAAGCAATCCTCCCACCTCAGTCTCTTAAAGTACTGGGATTACAGGAGTGAGGCACTGTGCCTGGCCTGGTCAGGTAAATTTTGAAAGGAAGGAATGGTCAGGAAAGGTCCAGAGGCCCAGACTTGCTGGAGAAGGGCTAGTGTGGGGATAGATGAGAGTGAAGGAGGGCAGGAAGATCAATCTGGAGGAGACAGTTCTGAAGAAAACTATGCAGGGGTGCATAGGGCCCACATGTTACAGTTTTGCTCAGAATTGGCATTCCCCTTTTTGTTATTCTGAGGCTGAAATTAGAGTTAAACACTTATCAAAATAAAGTCAGTCCTGATTGGATTTAACTTTTGAAAAGGAGTAAATCCAGTGGCCTGGTGGCAAATGTTTAACAACTGGCTCTCTGAAGGGAAAAAGCCCTATTTGCAGGATTTGCTCATTTCTGTGGTGTAACTACGCTCCCCCTGCCCAATTTCATGCTGCCAAAGTGACGCTATTGAATATGTCACTGGGAAGAAATATGCATAATTGACTATCTTGAGCCAGTAAGAGCTGGCTCCAGCATACCACTGATTGAAGTGAGGGATTAAACCAACACATAGAATCAGGGTGTGGCAGCTCCTAAGAAGTTGGAACTGGCTAGACTAGTGAGTATGAGAGGAGGAGGCAGTATGAAAGTAGGCCAGTCCCAGACGAGAAGAGTAAGTTGGCATAGAAAGGCCATGTTCTGTTGGTTGAATCTTGGTGCAGCTCTGAGTTTCTCTTTTACAATGCAAATATCCTTCAGAAACACAGAAACCTACTCAAAAGACTGCTGCCACGGTTCTGTTGCACTTTGATAATGGTGCAGTAATTTAGGCCAAACTGTTTTCTGCTGCTGTGAAGCACTGGATGAGGCTTTCCTGGATTGACTTGGCCTCCCAGAGGCTGAAATGAAATCAAAGAGACAGGATAAATGAAGGCTTTTCCTTCCCTTTGGTGTGAGGTTACGTGGTGTGAGTGTATTTTCTGCTGGGAATTAGTTGCTTAGAGAAGAAGGCTCAAGCAAATCTGGACCAGGTGTTCACTCCAGTTAGTCTTAGAGCCAAGAAAAACCATTTTCTAGGCACTGGAAAGAAGAAAAAGGAGAATGCCAATTAATGATCATCTTTCAAATTCTTTCTTCTCATCCAAGGGACTGGGTTTTGTCTGGCCTTCCAGGCTCCACTAGGCAATTGAGCCGTATTTCTGCAGAGAATTTTCTGATGATGATGAGTCAAGGTACCCAGTGGGAAGTTTTAAAGATAGATGACTTCCTCTATGAAATCAAAGCTTTATCTGCAGCAGGATCTATAGAAAGCTAACACAGGCAGTAGAAAAGGGGAAATTCAGTTACTCAATTGGGAGGTGCATGCAGAAGGCCATAGATGTCAAATCACCAGGTTGATGAATTTTTCACAGAATCGAGTGTTTTGGCAGAATTGTCCTGAGTGACTGGTTGCTTAGGTGATGTGCAGACAGCTTTTTTCTAACTCAATGGAATGCCAATTATCTTTTTTCTTTACCTGCTAGACCCTCAGGGAAAGAAATCTGTATACTTTAAGAAGGCGCATACATTTCCTTCGTGAGCGAAATGAAACTAAGGAGATAATCTTAATAAATTATGAGTGCTCTCTTATCCTGATGAGGAGAAAAGAAAGGTCAATATTCCTTCTAGAGCAGTCTCTTGATCTATCCAATCTATTAAAGAATAATTGAACCAGCAACAATCATTTCCATGAAGTATCTACTAATTACGCTGCTCTATAAACAGTCTCTGCATTCAGACATGCCAATTGCTAAAAATGGATCATTACATCACTAAGGGTTTCATTAGAGTTATAACTACTCCCAGATTCAGAAGATCTAACCCTGAAAAATGAGGGCTGATGTTTTATTTTCCCTTTATTGATGGTGCCCAAATGTCACCTCATATATTCTGCAACCTTTGCTTTACTACAAATTCAAGTCTTTGTGTTTAGGTATCCCAAAATACACCATTTCCTTTAAATGATTCACACATTTTTTTATCCTATTCAGCAAACTCCAAGACAGCTGATAGAAAAGGCACCACGAACCAAGCCTGATATACTCAATTCAGGCTTCCATTTTTATCTTTCAAATAAGGGAGTTCGCTTATGTATGAATTAGGATTAGGATCACCTGTAACAGAACCAAAATAACAGTGACTTAAGTTAAGCATAGGGTTATTTCTCTCTCACATAAGTGAAACCTGGAGGTAAACCATGCAAGGTTGGTACAGTTATCTGTGATCATCAAGGACCCAGGCTCCTTCTGTCTTCTTGCTCTACCATCCCCCAAACATGGCTTCCACTCCCTGGTCTAAGATGGTCACTCTATCTCAAGTCATGAAGCCAACATTTCTACCTTTAGTAAAAAAGGGCATGTCTCCTCTCTGAAAAGGTGCCACCAGAGTCACACTCAACACTTTCACTTGTAATCCACCGAATAGCTGCCAGAGAGTCTGGAAACTGAGATATATACTCTTAAATATTGAGGATTCAATTACCATGGATGAAAGGGAGCATAGATATTGGGAGGAGCCAGCTCTTACTACCACAGATTAAAGCAATGATTTTTAAATTGTGTTCTGAAAATCCTAGGGTTTTAATGTGTTGTATAGGGGCCTGCTATAGGTTTGGGATAGGGGAGTGTGGACAATTTTACATTGGATTCCAGAACACTTCTCAAAATCTGGACACCTGTGTCCTCTCCTACCTTTTTGAGGGGTTGGAGTCTCCATCTGTTGCCCAGGCTGGAGTGCAGTGGCTCGATCACAGCTCACTGTAACCTCTGCCTCCCGGGCTCAAGCGATTCTCCTGCCTCAGCCTCCCAAGTAGCTGGGATTACAGGCACCTGCCTTCATGCCCGGCTAATTTTTGTAGTTTTAGTAGAGTCGGGGTCTCACTCTGTTGGCCACGCTGGTCTCGAGCTCCTGACCTTGTGATCCACCCACCTTGACCTCCCAAAGTGCTGGGATTATAGGCATGAGCCACCGCACCTGGCTAGATCCCCCTTTTTGAGGTACAATTGTTTTAGGTCATTTCTGATGGGTACAAGTGGTCTGGACTGAGAGCCACTGACAACTTACTGGTAAGAACTCCCAGGGTCTCAGAAGAAGGGATGCTTTAGTGGTACCTTGGGCTGGTCAAGGGGAGATTGGATTCTGGAACAGAGTGCCAATTCTGAATAAGGACAGAGTAAGCTGGTGTTGGGCCAGTGACATCATATGACACTGAGAGAAGAAATAAGTGACAACTGAGCCCTGAAATTGGACTAAGATTCTTTGTTTTTTTATAGATATTGTGAGCTCACTAATGGTTAGAGCAGAGCTTCTCAACCTTGGTACTGTTGACATTCAGGGACAGGTAATTTTTTCTGTGTACAGTTTTAATGTGCATTGCAGGATCTGCCCACCAGATGCCAATACTATACCTCTAGTTGTAAAACTGAAAATGCCTCCAAACATTACCAAATGTTCCCTGAGGGCAAGATTGCCAGCAGTTGAGAACCACTGATTTAAAATCCACATAATGATGTCCATTTTTATACATTGCTAATGGGTACAACTTGATACCAATTCTTTCATAAATTAGATGGGCTACATATCTTAATATGTTCATAACCTTGACTTAATAATCCCATTTCTTAAACTCCACTCCAAGAAAACAATTTGTAAAAGGTTTTCTGCCTGAAGATGTGCATTCCTGTACTATTTTCAACAGAGAAAAGTTGGAAACAATAGATAAATGTTGAACAGTACGGAAACAGTTAAGCAAATTGTGGCAGATCCATGTACCCACTAAAATGTGCTTATGAGTCTACAACAACATGGGGAGAAACTTAGGATGCAATAAGTGTGCAAACAAAGAAAAAACTATGCAGAGAAAAAGACAAGAAGGAAATTCACTAAAATGGCAAAGTCTGGGAGTGGATTTGGGATGATTTTTCCTTTTATTTTTCTATTGTTTCCAAGCTTTATTAGCTCCATATGAATGACTTTATACCAAACTATAAAACAAAACTTAAAAAATACCTTATTTAAAGAAAATACCCTGGTGCACACTCCTTGTGAATACTGTCTGTCCTGCAGAATCCACAGAGGTTTATAAGCATTCCCATAAGTTCAGGCTATGGGGATATAGGGAGACACAGATGTTCCTTCCTGCACAGAGTTATCACGCTTTGTGCCAAGTTACCCTGACGCCTTTACCTCAATCCATTGAACCAGGAAACCCTGTTAGAGATAAAAGCTCCAGCAGGATGGATAGAAGGAAGCCCAACCACCTATAAGAAGTCTTGAGCCAAGGCACTGTCAAGCAGAAGCCTTTGATACTGGAGAGTGACAAACAAGGGCAATCAGAAATTATACATGTAAAAAACTCCATATGGAATCATCTCTGCCACCCCTGGGAGATTAACAAGGACAACCAGCCATTAAGCAACTGTGAATCTCCAAGGGTGAGAGGTATTATTGTGGTTCTCCACAAAGCCACAGAGGCTTTCCTCGCTCTTTCGCTTTCTCACAAAAAATTCCACAATGCATAGCGGTCTTGACAGAGTGTGACCCAGTGTCTACACAAAGTGTTTCTGTGTGTCAATGTGTACAGTAGACACATAGCGCTGCTAGAACGCTCCTTCTTCCCCTCAATGGCCCCAAAGTCCACTCCACAGATGAGTGGCATGGGAAACTTGCTAAAGTTCCAAATGCCAGGCTTCTCCATAGATAATCTCATTGGCTAGTCTTGGGGAGTGGGGCACTCAGGGGTTTGTATTTAAGAGTTCCTAGGTAATTCTGTTGCATAACTTTGTTTTGGAAACATTGTTTTACTAACTACTGGAATAACTGTGCCCTCATGCTTTAACTCTGAAGTAATCCATAACAAGATGAGGTACCCTTAAAAACTTAAATGTAGAATTGTCATGTGATTCAGCAATTCCATTTCTAGATACATACCCAAAAGAATTGAAAGCAGGGTCTCAAAGAGATACTTGTACACCCATGTTCATAACAGCATTACTCACAATAGTAGCCAAAAGGTAGAAAGCAATTCAAATGACTGTCGATGGATGAATAGATAAATACAATGTGGTATATATGTACAACGGAATATTATTCAGCCTTAAAAAGGTAGGGAATTTTGACACATGCTACAACATGAATGAACCTTGAGGACATTATGCTAAGTGAAATAAGCCAGTCCAAAAGGGACAAATGAGGTACCTAGAATGGGCAAATTCACAGAGACAAAAAGTAGAATGACGGTTACCAGGAACTGGAGGAGTTAGGAATGAAGAGTTATTTTTTAATGGGTATGGAGTAGCAGTTGGGGAAGATGGAGAGTTCTGGAAGTGGATGGTGGTAATGCTTGTACAACAATATGAGTGTAAATACCATATTGTGAATTGTACACCTGAAAATGATAAATTTTATGTTTTACATACATTTTAATGTGTATATATATATATGTATATATATATATATATATATATATATATATATATACAGCATGACAACGCTATCATTTGGAATATAAAAATATATATAATGCTTTATATATATATCTATATATATATATAAATATGTATATACCCTTTGACACACACACTTACTCATCCAACCATGTACCATCAGCAGCCACCAAAACAAATCATGAGATATTTTTTCTAGCAAGGAAATAAGCCGCCCCAAAGAAATCATAGCCAATAAAATAAATTATTTTTTGGTACGGAACACTGTCAGAGATTTTAAAAAATCTTTAGGAAATAAAATTAGTGAAAAACAAACATCATATCTGGGTCACTTATCATAAAATAAACTGAGAGAAACAGGAAATGGGAGACTAAAATAAATCTTCTATTTAAAGAAAAAAAAACATCATTCCCAAAAGTTTACAAACAAGTCTTTCTGGATCTTTAAAAACATCTCTGAGATGTCTCAGTTTAAAGGCCTTAGAATACTATCTCCATTCCTCACTCTCTGAAGTGTGTGTCTACGTCCTCTCTTATAAAATTAATCTTTTTCAAATGTTCAAATAGATCTGGTGACTCTGGTGGGTGCCCAGCAGAAGAGCCCTGTTCCAGTTGGGAGACACTTTAGGGTGAGCAGGACTTGCTACAAACAAGATGGAGACAGACAAGATGGGGAGCAGGGGAGACCGTGTAATAATATACAATGCTGCAAGTAGTGGGAGGCATTTGGCAGGAGATTTCACAAATATGAAAGTCTACTATTAGGGTGGTAATCTGCTAGTCATTGTTTTCACAGAGGGTGAGACCAAATAAGTCAGCTTTAAATACAGCATGAGTGATCTTTAAATGAGGTGAAAATTCAAAACAAAAGTGGCTTTAAAAACACAAAAGTTTATCTTTTCTTCATGTAACAGAATCCAGAGGTAGGGGATGATGTGGCGACTTTGAAGTTGTCAGGAACTCAGCCTCCTTCTGTCTTGTTCTGTCATTCTCACTTCCTGGGTCAATGTGATTATTTGACTATTTTTGTTTGTTTGTTTGTTTTTTGAGATGAAGTCCCGCACTGTCGCCCAGGCTGGAGTGCAATGGTATGATCACGGCTCACTGTAACCTCTGCCTCCCCAGCTTGAGTAATTCTTCTGCCTCAGCCTCCCGAATAGCTGGGATTACAGGTGTGTGCCACCGTGCCCTGCTATTTTTTTTTGCATTTTTTTTCACCCCGTTGGCCAGGCTGGTCTCAAACTCCTGACCTCGTGATCTGCCTACCTCAGCCTCCCAAAGTGCTGGGATTACACAGGCATGAGCCACTGCGCCTGGCAGACTATTTGACTATTTAAGCTTTGGCCATCAAGTCTATATTCTGGTCTGGGAAAAGAGGAGGGCTGAAGAAGCCCACTCCTTCCAGTAACAGAAGTTGTATATGGCACTTCCATTTATATCCCAGTGACCAGAACATAGTCTCATGGCCACACCCTAACTACAAGAGAGGCTGGACAACGTGGTCTTTATTCCAGGGAGCTGTTTACCCGGTTAAGATAGGGAAAGCCAATATTGGGATAGAGGAATTGCAAACTTTGCCACTGGGAAGTTAGGTCAGCAGACAGGACTCTGAGAGCTCTTTTTCAGACCAATTACTGTAAACTTTTTACATAAGACACTTCTAGAAGCTCTGGCTGAATTGTTTCATTTAATCCTACAACTTCCCTGGCTGTATGGTATCAATTCCACTTTAAAAACAAAGGCACTAAGATTCTAAGAATTTATGTCACGGAACCCAGAGCAGCCCCATAAATTGTGCTATTGGCCTCCAAGTACTTCAGGTTCAGCCCTGTGTGCTCCCAAAGCCCCTTTCCCTGTGGCACCAAGAGGTGGTAAGTAAAGTCTGGCCAGGGAACAGCTGCATTGGTCTATTGTAAGTCTCTTAGATGTAGCCATGGTCACCTCTAAACATGTATGTCTTCTTGACTCCACACTCTGCCATGGAGGAGACCAGGAGCCCATTGCATGGAAACTATGCACATCATTTCAGCCCTCCTTTTACCTAGGCGTCTTGAGAACCTAGTCTGGGCTGCTGGCTTACCTGGGTTTTGAGCTGACGTTAGCATTCTGGGGTGGAGTTACTCATTCTAGGTTTGACTGCTGCACTGTCTTTTGAGAACATACTTGTGCTAAAAGGTGTGTGTGTGTGTCTGAGAGAGAGAGAGAGTGTGTGTGTCTGTGTGTGAGAGAGAGAGAGAGGGAGAGAGAGAGGAGAGAGAGATGCTTATTGCAGGCCTCAGAGGACCAAAGAGGCAAAGGGGAATCAACCACAGAGCTGGGTCCTGTCCAACCCCACACACCTGCTCCCCCGCCATGCCCGGCCCCCCAGTGCTGAGACATCTGTTGTCAAGAGATAATACCTGAAACCAACAAAGCTGAGAAGTCCCCTTTTACTGGCTCTATTCTCTCATGGCAGATTATATGGGTTCTTTTCATATTTTCAAAGAACCCTCTTGGGGGATTAGAAAATTTAATGTTTAAATCACTGAGGATGAGAAACAAGCCAAGAAGAGCATTTTTAAAAAGGGACAGGAGGCCTGATTTTGTTCCTGCCTGGGAGCTGCTTACTCCAACCCAGCACTCAGGGGGGAAGTTTTCTCCTTAGGGAGCTGGCTGGGTGCAGCCTGGAAGTTCTGAAAACACAGATGTCTCTGCATTGCTGTGGAAAGACCAGAGGCTTCTTCTCAATTCCGCAGCAAAGTCATTCCCCTGGAGTTTGTGGCTGACTTCCTTAGAAGAACAGTTCCCGTGAGAGAGGACAGAATCCTGGTTAGCTCTTCCCTTTACAAACTTCCTTTCTTCCCTAATCTGCCCTCCACCATCCTGTGTTTTGGCCTCTAAGTCAAATCCTTCTAAAAAGCTCTTAATTTCTGTTTTTAAATATCTTTTCAACAAAAAACATGCAAGTAAACACTTGTTTGTTATAAGAAGCTTAGAAAATAAATACTTTTTAAAAGGAAATAAAAATTGCCTGGTTTTCTATTTCCCAGGGTTAATTATGGCTTTTTATTTATTTTAAGCACTATATATATATATATAATATATATATATAATATATATATATAAATATATATATGCTTATATATATATAATATATAAGCATAGTGTATATGTAAAGCTTTTTTAAAAAGCATAAATTGAGTCTGGCTACTTTATAACCAATATTGCCATCTTTCTATGTCAATAAATATGTATCTGCAATATTATTTTTAATGGCTGAAGATAGTCCATTGCATCACCATTTTTAAAAAATCTCCTTAGTGGCTGAGTGCAACGACTCACGCCTGTAATCCCAGCACTTTGAGAGGCTGAGGCATGCAGATCACGAGGTCAAGAGATCTAGACCATCCTGGCCAACATGGTGAAACCCCGTCTCTACTAAAATTACAAAAATAAGCTGGGCATGGTGGCAGGTGCCTGTAATCTCAGCTACTAGGGAGGCTGACACAGGAGAATCACTTTAACCCAGGAGGTGGAGGTTGCAGTGGGCCGAGATCGTGCTACTGCACTCCAGCCTGACAACAGAACAAGACTCCATCTCAAAAAAA
>NW_016107315.1:10766754-10789169 GCF_001604975.1 Cebus imitator
TTGAACAATAAGATTAATTTGCTGCTTTATTTTTAAAATGATTGTTATTAAAAAGATCTTATGGCATCTTCTTGATTATTTCCTTAGAATAGACTCCTAGAAGCAGAATACTGGGCAAATGTTTTGCGAGTTTTTTTATATATATGGTCAAATGACCTATAGAAAAGTTGTAATAATTTACACATTCTCATCTAGTGTATGTGAGGGGATTCCTTACATTCTAGTTTATACTGGACACTATGTTGCTCTTTTAAGTTCTGGAAAGTCAATGATATACTATAATCTTTTGGAACAGAACCACAATTATAGATCTGTCCTGTACAGAAAGCTTTCCTTCCAGAATTCCATCTGAGAACTCAGAACCCAAGGCTGCCAAGAAAGGAGCCAAATTAGAACCAAATTCAGATATGTCTGTGTTTCAGGACACCCTCTCATTTCCATCAGCCTCTGAACACACATCTGGCCAAACAACTGTCTGGTTTTTGTGACCGAGGCTGGATTCAGCGCTGACCTAGATAGAGAATCCTTTTTATTTCATGACCGGCTCTCTGAACCATCTGGTCCTGGCTAAACAGGTTACCCACACAGTTGGAAACTTCATCAGTCAAGTAGCTTTCCTCTTGCCAGTTTTTTAATAAAAAATATTTCCTATCTTGCTCTTTACCTCAAAAAAGAAGGCATAAGTGACTTTTTTTTTTTTTTGGCTGATAGCTAAGTAGGTAGCTTATTTTTTAAAATCTTGACAATCCTACAGATTCTATTACAGCTTCCAGAAGCTCTGAGAGAGTAGAAAGAGAGAGAGGAGGAAGATGGAATTCCCGTGGGCACAAGGACTTGGGCCTGAGGAGTTGCCTCTGCATGCTATCAAGCTTACTTAAATATTTGAAATATTTGTGGTTTAGGGGGAAATGCCAATTATCTTCAAAAATGATATTCCGTTCTTGGCTACAAGTGTTTTTCCAAAATCTGAGGATTAAAGCAGATTGTTTTTCTAAGCTCATGAGCTATTTTTATCTGCAACAATATGGAATGCACACACCTGTTTGCACACACATCTTTGTGCCTGGACACTTGTGTTCATCATGTTGAAGGCAGAGCTACGAGACAGGAAGATTTGTATCTTAACACTTACGTGGAAGTTTATTGCTATGGGATGAAGGACTATCTTTTATAGTTATGCATTTTCTCTAGGATATTTCGGGATCTTGAAATCAGTCACAGGAAACAAATTAGACCCACTTTTATTTTTATTTTGTTTTTTAACATTTCAATAGCTTTTGGGGTACACGTGGGTTTTGGTTACATGGATGGATTCTGTGATGGTGAATTCTGATATTTTAATGCACCGTCACTGGAACAATGTACACTGTACCCAGTATGCAGTCTTTTATCCTTCCCCCTGCAACCTCCCCCAACCCCAAGTCTCCAAAGTTCGTTATACCACTCTGTATGTCTTTGTGTCCTCTTAGCTTAGCTCCCATTTATAAGTGAGAACATATGGTATTTGGCTTTCCATTCCTGAGTTACTGCACTTAGAATAATGGCCTCCAGCTCCATCCAAGTTGCTGCAAAAGACATTATTTTACTCCTTTTTATAGCTGAGTAGTATTCCATGGTGTATATATACCACATTTTCTTTATCTACTCATTGGTTGATGGGCACTTAGGTTGGTTCCAAATCTTTGCAATTGTGAATTGTGTGGCTATACACATGCGTGGGCATGTGTCTTTTTTACATAATGACTTCTTTTTTAACTTTTTAATTTTAAGTTCCAGGATACATGTGTAGGATGTGCAGGATTGTTACATAGGCAAATGTGTGCCATTGTGGTTTGCTATACCTATCCACCCATCACCTAAATATTAAGTCCAGCATGCATTAGCTATTTTTTCTGATTCTCTCCCTCCCCACCAGTAGGTCCTAGTGTATATTGTTCCCCTCCCTGTGTCCATGTATTCTCATTGTTCAGCTCCCACTTATGAGTTTGGTTTTCTGTTCCTGCATTTGTTTGCTGAGGATAATGGCTTTTAATTCCATCCATGTCCCTGCAAAGGACGTCATCTCATTCTTTTTTATGGCTGCACAGTATTCCATACTGTATATGTACCACATTTTCTTTATCCAGTCTATCACATTGATGGCATTTGGGTTGATTCTGTATCTCTGCTATTGTGAGTAGTGCTATAATGAACATATATGTGCATGTATTTTATAATTGAATGATTTATAGTCCTTTGGGTATATACCCAGTAATGAGAGTGCCAGGTCAAATGGTATTTCTGGTTCTTGGTTTCTGATGAATCGCCACTCTGTCTTCCACAATGATTGAACTAATTTACATTCCCACCAACAGTGTAAAAGCATTCATATCTCTCTGCAGCCTCACCAGTATCTGTTGCTTCTTAACTTTTTAATAATCACCATTCTGACTGGCCTGAGGTGGCTTCTCATTATGGTTTTGATTTGCATTTCTCTAATAATCAGTGATGTTGAGCTTTTATTCATATGTTTGTTGATCACATAAATGCCTTCTTTTGAGAAGTGTCTGTTCATTCCTTTGCCCACTTTTTAATGTTTTTTCTTTTTCTTGTTAATTTAAGTTCCTTGTAGCCTCTGGATATTAGATCTTTGTCAGAAGGATAGGTTGCAAAAGTTTTCTCCAATTCTGTAGGTTGTCTGAACCCTGATGATGTTTCCTTTTCTGTGCAGAAGCTCTTTAGTTTAATTAGATCTTATTTGTCAATTTTGACTTTTGTTGCAATTGCTTTTGATGTTTTCATCATGAAATCTTTGCCTGTGCCTATGTCCTGAATGTTACCACCTAAGTTTTCTTTTTGGATTTTAATAGTTTTGGGTTTTACATTTAAGTCTTTAATTCATCTTGAGTTAACTTTTGCATAAGATAGAAGGAAGTGTTCAAGTTTCAATTTTCTGCATATGGCCAGCCAGTTCTCCCAGGACCGTTTATTAAATAAGGAATCCTTTCTCCATTGCTTGTTTTTGTGAGGTTTGTCAAAGATCAGATGTTTGTAGATGTGTGGTCTTATTTCTGAGTTCTTTATTCTGTTTATTGGCCTAAGTGTCTGTTTTTGTACAAGTACCATGCTGTTTTAGTTACTGTAGCCTTGTAGTGTAGTTTGAAGTCAGGTAGCATGATGTCTCCAGCCTTGTTCTTTTTGCTTAGGATTGTCTTGGCTATATGGGCTCTTTTTTAGGTTCCACATGAATTTTAAAATAGTTTTCTTCTAATTTTATGAAGGATGTCAATAGTAGTTTGATGAAAATAGCACTGAATCTATAAATTACTTTGGCCAGTATGGCAATTTTCATGATATTAATTCTTTCTATTCATGAGCGTGAAATGTTTTCTCATTGTTTGTGTCCTCTCTGATTTTCTTTAGCAATGGTTTGTATTTCTCCTTGACGAGGTCTTTTACTTCCCTTGTTATCTGTATTCCCAGGTAGTTTATTCTCTTTGTAGCAATTGTGAATTGGAGTTCATTCATGATTTGGTTCTCTGCTTGTCTATTGTTGGTGTATAGGAATGCTTGTTATTTTTGCACATTGATTTTGCATCCTGAGACTTTGCAGAATTTACTTATCAGCTTAAGAAGCTTTGGGGGTCCGGGCGTGGTGGCTCAAGCCTGTAATCCCAGCACTTTGGGAGGCCGAGGCAGGTGGATCACGAGGTCAAGAGATCAAGACCATCCTGGTTAACATGGTGAAACCCCATCTCTACTAAAAATACAAAAAATTAGCTGGGCATGGTGGCACCAGCTACTCAGGAGGCTGAGGCAGGAGAATTGCCTGAACCCAGGAGGCGGAGGTTGCGGTGAGCCGAGATCGCACCATTGCACCCCAGCCTGGGTAACAAGAGCAAAACTCCGTCTCAAAAAAAAAAAAAAAAAAAAAAGAAGCTTTGGGGCTGAGATGATGAGGTTTTCTATATATAGGATCATGTCACCTGCAAACAAAGACAATTTGAGTTCCTCTCTTCCTATTTGGGTACACTTTATTTATTTCTCTTGCTTGATTGCCCTGGCCAGATCTTCCAATACTATGTTGAATGAGTGGTGAGAGAAGAGATCCTTGTCTTATGCCAGTTTTCAAGGGGAATGGTTCCAGGTTTTGCTCATTCAGTATGATATTGGCTGTGGGTCTGTCATAAATGGCTTTCATTATTTTGAGGTACATTCCTTCAATACCTAGTTTATTGAGAGTTTTTAACATGAAGGGATGTTGAATTTTATTGAAGGTCTTTTCTGTGTCTATTGATATAATCACGCAGTTTTGTCTTTAGTTCTATTTATGTGATGAATTACATTTATTGGTTTGTGTATGTTGAACCAGTCTTGCATTTCAGGGATGAAGCCTTCTTAATCATGGTAGATAAGCTTTTTGATGTGCTGCTGGATTTAGTTTGCCAGTATTTTACTGAGGATTATTACATTGATGTTCATCAGGGAGATTGGCCTGAAGTTTTCTTTTTTGTTATAGCTCTGCCGGGTTTTTGGTACCAGGATGATGCTGGCCTCATAAAATGAGTTAGGAAGGAGTCCCTCCTTTTCAATTGTTTGGAATAGTTCATATAATGACTTATTTTCCTTTGGGTAGATACCTAGCGTGGGATTCCTGGATCAAATGGTAGATCTGCTTTTAGTTTTTTAAAGAATCTCCACACTATTTTCTATAGAAGTTATACTAATTTACATTTCTACCAGCAACGTAAAAGTATTCCTTTTTTGCTGCATTCATGCCAATATCTGTTGTTTTTGACCTTTAAATTATGGTCATTCTTGTAGGAGTAAGGTGGTACTTCTTTGCGGTTTCAATTTACATTTCCCTGATGATTAATGATGTTAAGTTTTGTTTTTTTTTTTAATACTTGTTGGCTGTTTGTATATCTTCTTTTGAGAAATGTCTATTCATTAGACCTATTTTTAGAACTTTCTATTGTTAATTGTGTTGTGTTTTTATGGTATCTATGCTTTTGCTCAGGCATGATTACTTAATCATGTAAAACATTCTTATTGAGGGCCCACTTTGGGCAAAGCCCTCTGCTGAGCTCTGTGGAAGGCATCAAGGCAGAAGCCCTAGGCCAGCTCTTTCATTGACCAGCTGATGAAGGAGTCTCAGTTTATTCACCGTTAAGACAAAATATGTGTGCTTACTATCCCATTGGGCATTAACTTCCCTACACTGTGAGCTCCTCATGGTGGTGCACCTTTTCATATACCTGCTGACAATTTGTATGTCCTTTTTGGAAAAATGTCTGTTCAGGTCTTTTCCCCATTTTAAAATCTTATTATTTGTCTTTTGTTGTTATTGAGTTGTTTGAGTTCCTTATATATTTTGAGTATTAACCCTGTATCAGACATATGATAGACATGGTTTGCAAATATATTCTCTGAATCCATAGGTTGCTTTATCATTGTGTTGATTGTTTCCTTTGCTGTGTAGAAGGATACATGGTGGCAGTGAGGTCCTGAGCTGTCCCTAGTTAGCATCCTCTGCCACAAATCAGAAACATGTGACTCACTCTGGAATGAGGCTGATCAAAGCCTTCATGGAACTATTCACCCCAGCTATGGATGCAAGCACTGGTAAGCCTGACAGATGCTGAAGTCACACCAGAGGTGTTTGATTCAGCACCTTTACACAATTTATAGTCACATATTTGTTGCTATTTAAAAATGTTTTATTATGAAAACTTTCAGATGTATAGGTTATAGTCAGAAGAGTATAATCAAGCCTCCGACACTTATCACCCCACTCAACAGTGATAGTACTGCCTCCCATTACTCTCTGCCCTTGAATCCTAAACATCCTACCATCCCATCCCTTATGTATATCTGAGAGTTATAAGGACTTTTTAGAAATGTAACCACTATTCCATTATCTACCCTAACAAAGTTAACAATTATTTTCTCTCAAAGATATCTCTTTAGGATTTTTTTTTTTAACCCTACAAGGCTCATGCATTTAATTCAATTTTCATATGTGTTAAGTCTCTTTTATTCTCTAACCGTTCCCAATCCTGACTACATCAAACTGAAAAGCTTCTGCACAGCAAAGGAAACAATCAACAAAATGAAAAGGCAACCTATGGGATGCAGAAAAAATATCTGCAAAACATAATCTGATCAGGGATTAGTATCCAAAATATATAAGGGACGCATATAACTCAATAGCAAATAAAAACAAATAGCTGGATTTAAAAAATGGGCGAATGACCTGAATACACATTTTCCCAAAAAAGGACATACAAGTGGTCAGCAGGTACATGAAAAGATGCTCAACATCACAAATCATCAGGGAAATGCAAATTAAAAACACAGTGAGAGATCATCTCACACCTGTTAGGATGACTATTATCAAAAAGAGAAAAGATAAGTGCTGGTGAAGATGTGGAGAAGAGGGGACCCTTGGACATTGTTGGTGGGAATAGAAATTGATACAGCCATTATGAAAAACAGTAGGGAGTTTCCTCAAAAAATTAAAAATGGAACTACCATATGATTAAGCTGTCTCACTTCTGTGTATATTATCCAAAGGAAATAAATTTAGCATGTTGAAGAGATAACTGCACTTCCATGTTTATTAAAGTAGTATTCACAATAGCCAAGATATGGGATCAACTTAAGTGTCTGTCTACAGATGAATACATAAAGAAAATATGGTAAACATGCACAGTGGAATACTATTCAGCCATAAAAGAAGGAAATCCTGACATTTGTGCCAACTGAGAGGATGTGAAGTGAAATAAGCCAGACACACACAAAAATATCGTATGATTTCACCTTATTGTGGAACTTAAAAAAGTCAAATTCATAGAACCAAAGAAGAATGGTGGTAACCAGTGTTAAAATAGCTAAACTAGTTAATTGAGAGGCCATTAGACTGAGGAGGTAAGGCCTTGGGTCTTACCTAAGCTTAACCAAACAGAAACTGCCAACAAATCTATAATTAGGGATTTTCTACTGAAATAAGGCTACTGCTCCACTTTAGCCAATCAAATATTTTATTTGCCTTTCTTTTGTGTTCATCCTATAAAAGTTTTCCTCTTGTGCCCTTGAAGGAGAGTCCCCAAATCACTTGTGGTCTGGAGCCGCCTGATTAATGAATCGCTGACTGCTCAAATAAACTCTTTAAAATTTTAATGTGCCTAAATTTACCTTTTAACACCAGGGATAGTACCGCAAAGGAAATGGGGAGATGAAAGTAGAATGAATAAGTTCTGGAGACCTAATGTACAGTAGGGTAGCTGTAGTTAAGAATACCATATTGTATATTGACATTTGCTAGAAAGTAGAACTTTAAGTGTTCTCAACACACACACACACACACACACACACACACACACACACACACACACACAGAGGCAGCTATGTGGAGTATGGATATGTTAATTAGCTTGACTGTAGTAATCATTTTAGTGTGTATATATATATATATGCTAAAACATCACATTGCACACCTTAAATATATACAATTTTAATTAAAAACCAAAACAGTTCTCATTCCTTTTTGTTTCTTTTCCATGTTGTTGATTTATTGAAGAAACTAGGTCATTTATCTAATAGAATATCTCACAATCTAGATTGGGCTGATTGATTATTTGCAGTGTTGCTTGATTTGTTCTTCAGTCCCCTATATTGCCTATAAACTGGTATGAGATGTAGAGGCTTTTTAAAATTCAGAATTAATTTTTTGAAGGCAAGAATATGTCATAGTTGGTGTTGTCTATTTCACGTTACATCACCTCAGTAGACATATAAGGCACGGTTATCTCACTAATAGTGATAGATCAGTGGGTTTAGATGGTGTCAGCCTCACTGCTCTGTTACGAAGTTCCCCATCAGCATTTCCCCAAGATCTTCAGCATCCACTAATGATTGTTTCCTAAGTTAATTATTCCACTAAAGTCACAAATGGAATTATATTATTCCTTCTGCATTTAATAGTGGAAAATTTTCTATAAAGAAATTTCTCCAGAACAATTCAATTATCCAGAAATACAATTATATGAACTAGAAAGGTAAAATAAATGTTTTTCTTTTGGTTTATTTACCAATTTTTGAAGTAATGAGCTGAAACCCTAGCAACCTCTAGTGGAGAACCATGATCTTTTCCTTTCTTTTCTTTTTTAAAACTATTATTTTGAACTCATGGATTTTTTACTGCTGTTTTAATCTACTGTTCCATTATTTTTTTATTTTCAAGAATTTCTAATCTTCCAGAGCAGAAAACCTTCAAGTTGACCTCTGGGTCTCTTTGACATAGTCTTCATAGTTTTTCACAGTTTTTTTCTGGCATAAGATGTCCCAGGCTCATCTTGTACATTTCCTATTCACCCTTGGAATCAGTCATCTCTCCAAGAAGCTCTGTCTCTCATATTGAGAAATGGTATTTAGAGACCACAATCTGGGCACTAGGGGTGATTTTCATCATCATACTTTTTCAGTGGAATATTGGAATTCACTCAAGGTGGTCAGCAAAATGTTAAGGGAAATATTAGGGAAAGATTATGGTCTCAAACTTTTTGGAAGGCTGAAAGGTTTTAATGGGACAGGCTGAATGGAGGGGGGTCCTTACCTTAAAGCATTAGGTCATAGGGTGAAGATTAGGACTAATAGAAGCTTCCCCAGTTAAGTCTGTTTACCGCACATTCCTTTGTCTCTACTCTGCTTGTTTACTCATGTAAACTGTGTGCCGGATGGTCCTCTCAGGGGGAGGTCGAAGGGGGATTACCCATTAATGGTGTTTGTTCTGTGTCCTGGAACCAAAACCTTTTATCATTCATAAAACCACCCTTTTAATGATGTTAGTTATCCACAAATGTGTTGACTTAGAATCTCTGTTATTAAATCTATACTAAACAAATGTGAGGAAGAACAGCTAGTAAGGGGTCAGGTAGCTGCAATCGCCCTCTGAGAGCAGTTAAGGACCTCCCTAGCCCACTTGATCACTGTACTCTGGTGTATGAGTGTATTTTATTCATCTGTTGCTAAGTCAGGGTCTCCAGGAGACACCCAGCAGGTGGTGATCAACATCTCAGGTGGTGACCCCAATGTGATCAATGCTACAGCTGGTGCCTCATGAAAGGTTTTAGCAGACAACTTCCAGATGACTCCATGGGACTGGTCAATGATAACTAATACCACTTTGGAGCACAGACAATGCTTCTTCTGGAGGACAGAATATGATGAGTTGTGTGAACAACAAGCCAAAAAGAATCAGGTGACAGGGGAAGACATAACAGCTGCTGTGCTCCAGGGGAAGGGTCCCCATGTCGAGGTACAATAACAACTAGATTTTGATCCCCAGGCCTATAATCAAGTATCTTCATGTCCCCTTAGGGCTTGGGACTGAATTCCCCAGAGTAGGATTCAACACGGTTCTTTTGTAAATGTTTGACAAGGGCCTCACAAGTCATTTATTGAATTTATTGATTGGTTAATCCAGGCAATTAAAAGACAAATTAGTCATGACCAGGCTACAGATAATTTATTGTTGCGATTGGCTTATGAAAACGCTAATGTAGGTTGCCAGCAAGCAATGCAGGCAATCATAGAAAAAGGAGCCACAGTTGGGGAACTTATAAAAGCATGCCAACTAGTAGGAACAGGGACACACAAAGCCAACATATTGGCTATGGCATTAAGGCCTCCTAGAAGGAAAAGGGAGAGGAACACTAATTGTTTTCTACATGGAGAACCACAGTGGGTGGCACTACAAATAAATATTTTTAGAGGGAAAAAATTTTAATTTCATATGCTACTTCCAATTCAAATTTCAAATTGGAGTTTTTACTTAACCTTACTTCAATATGTAGATCTACTATAATTTATGCATCTAGTCCCTTATTGCGTGATTATTTGGTTAATGCCTGTCTCCTGCCAGTCTCTATGTTCTCTATGATTTCTGCTTTTACTTCCTTCTGTATCCCTTGTTCTTAGCACAATGCCTAGAACACAGTGGATGCCCAAACGTGTATGGGATAAATGGATGCTTGAACACGTGAAGGACATTTCTAGCCCTGGAATTCTAGCCTCCCTAGACCCAGTTACTACTCACTGTAAACTCACCTTCAAAATCACTGGAATTCCTAAACCTGAGAGTTTACCTCCACCCTCTAAGTAAGGAGAGTCCCACATGAGAGATTCCTGGCCATGTCCCTGGCACAGGGAACCCAGGGAGCTGAGGCATGGAAAAGGCAAAAAAAAAAAAAAAAAAATAGGAGAATGCTAGAGACAGAGAGACCATCAAATGGGAAATAGAGAAATCAATCACAGTTGCCTCTGGCCTTCCATGTGTGTTTTGCTAGGATTAACCCAAGACTGCATTCTTTCCCTTCAAGGAGTAGCTGTGCTACAGGCCTTCCAGGTGCTGTGGGCTGCAACAGAGATGGCCTGTTGAGGTATTTTTCCTTGTGTGTTGTGGTGGTTTTGACCTTTTGTGCACTCCCTTCTGACATTCACAAGGAAGATTTGTAGAGTGTTTAATTGTTTACAGAGTCATGAGCCCTCACAGTGACTTCAAGACAGAAAGATCAACACCAGCACTTACCATCACTTGGATGCCAAGTCTCAGGGTCTGCAAGTGATGTGCCTGAGGTTTTACCTTGATGAAGTGGCTGAGCTGGGACTTGAACAGATGCCCCTGGAATGTTAAGTGTCTTTCTCTCTGATTACCTCCTTCCCCACAAGATTCACTTCAGAGAAACAAGAAGGGTTTGGGCACCACTTTCTTTATGCCCCAATGACTCTTCTTCCCAAGAACTTAGCTGAGATTGCCAGTTGCATTTGCCTTCGTTGTGGTCAGGGTCCTGTGGCAAAAGGTTGGCTGGTTATTCAGAGTGGAACAAAAATTTCTTGAGGCCTCATTTTTCCCACTCTTGTTAATGGAGGCTTTTGTACTGCCCTGGGCACCTCCTTGGTGCATATTCCTTGGTGATGTTATTGTTGCATTTGCTTGTTTTCTTTTTTAATTTATAATATTTTCTCTAATTCTAGGAGTTATATGTGTGTATTTGAGAAGATTAGAAAAATGGAGAAAAGCATAGAAAAGAAAGGAAAACACATCTTGTCTCCCATCACCCTGAGTTACAGTGAGGATTTGGTGGGCTGCCTTCTGTACTCTTACCTCTCGTGCCCTCCAGATCCATGCCCTGTGCTGCTCTGTGCCTGCAACCTCATCAACAGGCCCTGTGCCCTCTTG
Organism: Cebus imitator; assembly: GCF_001604975.1. Taxonomy (NCBI): domain Eukaryota; kingdom Metazoa; phylum Chordata; class Mammalia; order Primates; family Cebidae; genus Cebus; species Cebus imitator. The sequence continues at coordinate 10,777,976 of NW_016107315.1, forward strand.
TATGGCTGGGTTTGGCTACTTGGAAGGCCTGGCAGAAGGAAGGAGAGCAAAGTCAGTGAAATTGTTCCCCTGGCACCCTCCCTGAAAGGTCACCTTGCTGCAGATCACTGCTCCTCTCAAGACTCAAGAGCCTAATGAGACACTGTCTCCTGCCGTACTCTGGATACTGTCCCTTACTTCCCTCCTTTAAATGTAAAGATGGTAAGGCCCTAGCAACTGTGCTATTGGTTGTGCCCCTACCCATCTGCACTTTTGTAAATAATCCCTCCTCAGGTCATCCTATGTTGAGCATGCCATCTGTTTTCTATTGGGAATCTGATTGATTTACTTCCTTACTCACTGACATTTCAAGGCCTTTTCCCTAAAGCTCTCATTGTCATGAGCTTTCCCGAGGTTTCCAAGCCATGAATGGTATCTAGAATAAACATGGGGGTCCTGAGGAGAGAAGGCCTCCAACTTCCTGACTCTTCCTTGGCACCACCCCCAACTTGACCTTGCACAGAGGTGGGCCCACAGGGGTGTGTGGGCCTCCACACACCTCTACCCCTGCCAAAGAAGCTCCAACTCCTGCTGCTACTATCCCTCTCTTAAAGTCACTCCATTGGTTACCAGAATTATCTCTGGAAGGTCCTCTGGTAGTCGAAGAGAAAGTTGTAGGAGAAAAGGAATGAGCCATGGCTTACTCAACCCAAGGTCTTTGTGCATAATGCTGCCTCAGAGCCCCACTCACGGCCTGGCTGAGTTCTGCTGACCTTTCTGGCCTCAGCTTTAATGAGGTGTCCCCTGCAAAGCCTTCTTCAAGCTCTCCAACCTGGTTAGGGGCCCTTCATTTGTGCTTCCTCATGACTCTTATGACAACTTGTTGTAACTCTCCTCATGAGGCTATGAGGTCTGTGAAGGCAGGATCTGTGTCCTGTTCACTCTTCTACCTGACACTTGGCCATGACACCTGGCACATATGCACTCCATACATATGTTGAACATTGCACATTTGGGATATCTTCCAATATTGAGTTTCCCTATAAGATCCATTTAGAATGACTATTTCTGGTGGGAAGACACCTTGATTTGAAAGAGCCAGCCACCTCCTTCTTGCTGTATATATTAGAATCCATTTGGCCAGGCACAGTGGCTCATGCCTGTAATCCCAGCACTTTGGGAGGCTGAGGTGGGCAGATCATGAGGTCAGGAGTTTGAGACCAGCTTGCCCAACATGGTGAAGCCCAATCTCTGCTAAACACACAAAAATTATTATCCAGGCATGGTGGTGGATGCCTGTAATCCCAGCTACTTGGGAGGCTGAGGCAGGAGAATCGCTTGAGCCCAGGAAGGCGGATGTTGCAGTGAACCGAGATCACGCCACTGCACTCCAGCCTGGGCAACAAGAGCAAGACTCTGTCTCAAAAAATAAAGATAATTATAAAAAAGAATCCATTTGCCCATCCCCACAGGCACTAATGTGATGGAACCCTTAATAGGTGTGCTTATTGCAGGTAGCGGCAGAGTGTAGAACAAAAAGTGAACCTTTGTCAGGGACCTTTGTGGGGTGTTGACATGTGAGGGAGCAGAAGAATACAAAAGCAGAGCTAGGGAGATGGAAAAAGGGTTGCTCCTCACTGGGAACAAGCAATGATTCAGGTGAGTGACCTGTTCCCTAGTAGAGTCCCAATTTTATTCCATAATTTTTCCAAGAATTAGGCGTAGAAAAAAATGCCTGTGCGTCTGAGGGTCAGAGGGAGATAGACTTCAGATGCAGTTTCAGTCTTCTGAGATCACTTCTGCTTTTATCTACCTTTCTCAGCTTTATCTGCTAATGTGGGGCCAGGGGAGCTTTAGGCATTAGTGAAATACATCTCTATTTGCATAAAGAAACACTGGAAGGATACACAGGAACCTACTAAAGTGGTGACCTCCAGAAGATTGAGGGAAGGAACCAAATAGACTAGGGAAGTGGTGGAGAAAACTTCTTAATGAGTCCTTTTGATTGATTTTGAATCATAAAAATAGGTAACCTATTCAAAAAATAAAATAAAATTGCATCTAAAAATTTTTCCTTGAGAAGAAAAATAACTCTCAAATATTTTTTACTTTCATCCACTTAAGTGGAGCAAAAGACTCACTGTCCATCTATTCTAACCTTTCACACTTTCCCATGAAAAAACCATAAGAGTTGTGTATAATAACAAAATGTTGCAGTGTGAGCAGGGCTCTTTTGGGAGGGAGCGGTATTATGTAACATTTGCTTTTGCACGAAGGGTATTGATGATTTCTATTTGAACCACAATGGATGCATGTCTTTCAATTTAATTACTTTAAAATTTCAGGACCCTAATACTGATGTGGTAAACATAGAAGCCTAAATATTGCAGGGGAGAGCAAATCATCTGCAATCAACTATAGCACAGCAGCAGCCACTGATGAATGAGAGAACAAACTTGTCTTCCTCCTAAGTGTGGGCCTTCCAGTCATCTAAAGGTATGGATGCACAGCGGAAATTTTGTTGGTTGCCACTTGCTGCATGGATGACAGAATTTGGAGTAGAAACCTGAATTAAAGTATTCAGGTCACACACTACTTTCAGTTCACAAATTCCAAGTTCAGTCATCCTTACTGATTCTCTTAATAGCTTACTAGTAAGAAGCAACAAATTTGTCATAAAAACAACAGTGGAAGGATTGTGTGGCATTCACTCAGAAGAGCAGAGGGGATTTACCTCTTTGGAGAGCAGTTTGTACCCATCTGGAGAATTCTTGTATCTCACCAGTGCTTTGAAGCCTACTTTGAAAGTGACTGTTAAAATTACTGCATTGGCAAAAATTTGTAAGCTACCCTGCCCTGAGATAGCCAAAGTCCTAGAGAATTGGGACTCTGTGATGGAAAAGGCTGCTCACCTGAATCATGCTTGTTCCCAGTGAGGAGCAACCCTTCAAATGATAAAGGTCCTTCTGAAGCATCAGTGTTAGCATCCGGGACACTTTTTCTACAAAAAACTTGCTGTGTGAACTGAAAACACTCGGGAAATCTTTTCACAAGGAGGTTCTAAGAGCTGAATAAGTATTGAAGATCTCCAGCCCTACTCTAACCTTTAAATCATAACCCAACTTCCCATGCCAATGCCATGGTAGAGCTTTCGAAGCAGTGGCTTTAGACCCACTTGTTTCACTGGGCTCTGGTCTTCTCAACTCTTTTGTCTTAGGATCTCACCAGAAACTGCCCTGGTTTTTTTTTTCCTGTCTCTAAAGTCTGATTCCTCACTCAACCTTTGGGCTTGGGGACCCTCTTGGGCTTCCCTAGCTTGGACCATTTCAGGCTGTCATAAGTGACTTGCACCTATTGTCTTGTTCTTCCTACACCTGACCCACTTGCAGTTTCGTTTCCAGTTCCAGCTGCCCAGAAGGGAGGTGAGATACAGCGAAACAACACCCTCACGTCTCTGGAATCCAAACACACCTGCCACAGTTAACCATCATGTACACCTAGGGACAAGTCTGGGTTCAGCCATGTGCTGTAGATCTGTACTTTGTAGGAATTGAGAATATGTATGAATTTGGCGTTGATAGCTAGGTAGATACTCAGTTATTTCCATATCACTTGGTATAGCCATCTTCCTACCGCCATGACCACCTAGATCCTTCCCCAGAAATCTCTGGACCTTCCCTTAATCCTGCAACTTAAGAGGCAATGCCTGGCCAACAGGGGGTGGGAGGATGCCAGTGGGGCTTTGATTGGGTACCCTGACCAACATTCTTTCTAATTGGTTGATACCTGAGCCATCTAGTCACTATAAATCTTAAATATCAACCCTGTGCAAGTGTGCTGTAGTCTTAGACATTTCCTTATAAAAAATGAAAAAGAAAAAAAGCCTGCCATGTCAAATATTTGCAGCCTGCAGTTTCTTCTCTTCAAAGGCCACCCCAGAGGCATGAATGTTTGTTTGCAACAAGGAGATGATTTCATAAATATTGCTCTTTGCCAAATCCCCAGAGGCCTTTGAAGGTTGGGTGCTAATAAAACTTGAATTACTATTAAGTATGCGGTCTACATAGGTCATTGCCAGGTACTGGCATGATGAAAAGTAAAGAAAAACAAAGCAAACACAATAACCCCAGATAGAGCATGGATGAAGAGCTGCAACTCCATTTCCAAACAAGAAACACACCTGAAATCTCTTTTCTTTTTTGTCTTGATACCAAGGACTTGGTTTCCCCACCTGTAAAATGAGGGTCATAAGAATGACCTCCTTTACTACTGTTCTAGGATTTTTGACAATATGCTTCTTTAGAAGAAGCGGGGCTGCCAGTGAGGAATAGTGTTGGCAGACTCTATTATTGGTAGCTTTAGGTTTTCAGTTGCTGACACATTGTTGTAGTGTCTGGGTTTTATTTTACCTGGCAGCCCCAGAAAGGGGGTGTGGCAAAAAGGAAATTCTCCAGGAATTCAAGGTCTTGCCAGAAGGAAACTGCAGATGCCTTAGATTCTGCATGGAGGCTTTTTTTCAGATGTTCACAGGAAGATGACCCATGTCAAACTTTTGGCCACTTGGACAAGGTTCAGAATTGTCCTTTAGGGAGACCTCTTCCTGAGCAATGAGGAACATGTGCGTTTCCCAAGCATCCTGTTGGGTGGTGACATTCCCTTCCTTACCAAGGTGCTTCCAGCTGAAAGGGTGTCAGTGCAGGCAGGAGAGGCAGATGAATGGTCTGAGGCCTGGGGCCAGACATCTGAAGGATGTTGGGATTGGAGGTGTGCTGGACCCTAGATTTCGAACAATGCTCTGGGGGAGAAGGCGGTAGATGTACTTGTGCTAATATGGCCTCTGGCAAGAGGATCGCAGGCTGGGTCGTCACCTAGGTCCCTATCAGAGAATGGGAATCCTTAAGAACAAAGTGTAGAAAACGCAGGAAAAGAGGAACTCAGGATAAGCTGGAGGGAGGAGGGCAAAGCTGGGGTAGTTCTAGGACAGTGGAGACCATGCCGAGCCCTAAGCATGCTCCTTTTTTTTAAAGAAGAGAGAAAAAAATTCAACTAATTTTACTTCCTCCTGTGTTACAGAATATTTGAAGTGAACCTGTACCTTTAGGTTCATTTATGTATGAAATAATCACGTGTATTTATTTGGTGCCAGGCACTCTTCCAGAGTTTCACAAGTTTAAGCTCATTTAGTCCCCATGACATTTGGAAGCAGTTAGTATAGTTATTCTTATTGCACTGTGAGGAAACTGAGGAACAGAACCATTGAGTGACTGGTCCCCACAGTAATACAACTGGTGAGGAGCAGCTGAGACTGGCAGGCAGCCTGGCTTCCAAATCTGTGCTTTTGACCTTTGACTTAGATTTTTTAAAATAGACTTTACTTTTTAGAACAGATTTATAGAAAATTAAGAAAATTTATAGAAAATTAAGATGATAGTACTGAGAGTTCCAATATATTCCCTACCTAGTGCATGCTATTATAAACACCTGACATTAGTATAGTACATTCATTATAATTAATGAAGCACTATTGATACACTATTATTAACCAAAGTACATAGTTCATTTGTATTTCCTTAATTTTTACCTATTTTTTTTCTATTCCAGGATTCTATCCAGGATTCAACATTGCATTTAATCATCATTTGCCCTTCGGCTCCTCTTGGCTATGACAATTTCTCCAACTTTCCTTGTTTTTGACCTTGATGATCTTGAGGAGTGATGGTCAGGTGTCTAGGGATGTGTCTGATGATTTTTTCTCATGATTAGACTGGGTTTCAATCCTTGATTCTTGATAGGTATAATAAGCTCTTGCAAGAGCCAGAACCAATGGCAGAATTCCACACTACTTTTGTCTTTTGTTCTTGTTTTACATACTTGTTTCCTTTTGGAAGAAGAAAGAGACTCCTGTTTTGTAGTTGTTTGGGGTCATCTGGTTCCATTTAAAAACAATAAACACAGACACTCCAGCTGGTATGAGGCAAAAGGGCCCTTGGTTTGTATTAGCCTCCATATTTTAGGATTGCAGGTTGCATTCAGCTCCTCAGCCCTCAAGGCTGGCCCTGCTCATTCATCCCTGTTGAGACTGGGACACTGGCTCAGAAAAAAGCAAACGAACACTGTTGGGCGCTTGGCCCTGTAGGGCTCTGCCCTACCCACTCATCTGTCATCTGGTGCTACTCACTTCCTGGTAAGCCACTCTTCCTCATGCCTTTGTCTTACCCCACTTAACCCAGAGCAACAACCTGCAGCATGCACATGGGTAGCTGCCTCCCAGCTCTGGATGTTTGATGCTGTCTCTATAATCTTTCGTGTTTTTCTGCTGTCTCTGCAGAGGCATCTCCGAGGTTACACTGGCATGTGCACATCTGCAGGATTGCCACCCCCCACCTTCCTTAGGGGCTGCCCTGGTAAGTGGACCCAGGCACCCATCAAACCCACCATCCCAGGCTGTAGACAACAACACTGTCAGATGCCTCCTTATAGTCCAGACTGGGGACACATCCATTTTTTTCTTCTCAAGGAAAACTCAGATCATAAAGTTATTTACATATGAGAGAAGTGCTTAGATATGGTCTTGAGATTATAAAAATACACTCAACCTTTTAAAACCATAGCAACACAAGAGACAAGAAGGCTGAAAACTAAAGTGCATTTAAAATATGGCTGTAGGCTACAGGTTTGGAAATATAGCTTTTTAGGAAAACAATTGGAGGGAATAGAGTCCTGCCTTCATTCTCACCTGTATCACCTCCCAGCTCACAGCCTCACCAAGGTCTAAGCCCAAACCCCAATCCATGTCTGTTGGCTGCATGAGTGAATGGACCTGCAGAAGGTATTTCCCAGCTGCCTCCAACAGGTCATAGCCATCTCTTCTCCATCCTTTTTCCTCTTTTCCTTTGCTCAGGTGTCTGGGGATGTGTCTGATGATTTTTTCTCATGGGCAAAATGAGAAAGTCATTCAGATAACAGGCTTGTGGATCATTTTACCTTCTCTACCCTCCTTGTGTTACATTCATTTCTTGGCCTCAATTCTTCACCTTTTGCTGCATCCACACCCTTTACCATGGAACTTTGCCAATCCTTTCACAACTTTGGAAGAACACTTCCCCACCCCTTGACTTTGGGCTTGGCTGAGGGATATTAGCAGATGTGACGTACAGAGGGATTGAAATGTGCTTGTAGGACTGTGTGTATCCTCTCATGCCTCTGCCATTGCCATGAGAAAAGCATGTCCCAGCTGGCTTGCTGGTCCTGGGAGGAAGACAGGCATGTGGAACAGACCTGGACCAAACTGCAGCCTGGGGCCCAACCCCATTGATCCAAGCCAAGATACCCACTGACCTGTGATGTGTGAGCAAGAAACAAATGCTCAGAGGTATGCTGTGGAGGTTTGGGGTTGTTGGTACCAGTAATAGCTAATAGAGACATCACTCTACCTTCCAGTCTCTCTTGGAAATCTAGACAGGCAGGGGGTTTCTGGGAAGAAGAGTCTTCATGTCATATCCTGTCCCTGGAGACCATTCCTTCCTTATGTGAGCCTAGTGTGGCTCACCACTCCCAGAAAGCATTAGTGTGTTAGTAGCAATTGTAATTAGTGTTCACCTGGGGTTTTATTAGCAGAAGGTCACTGTGACATACATACAACTGTCTTAGGCAGAGAGGCCAGGATCATTGCACCCATTATGCAAAGAGAAAATAAAACACTCAGACAAAGTGAGTGATTCATCAGGACGGGACAAGGAGGCAGCCGTCTGAAAGGAGAATGAGATAAAGGAGTTCTTACACAGGTGGAAGTCCATTTGTGTGTGCATGTTTTCATTTTTATGACTTTTTCATCATAAAAGGGAGGCATGGCAATTGTAGAAAAATAGAAAAATGTAGAAAGCATTGAAAGAGTTCCTGTACTATCTTACTAGTGTGTTTATTTATTTCTCTTTATTTGAATGCATGTATATTTGTTAGATATTTTTCATGAGTTAGAATTATGTTGTCTATAAAAGCACTTTCCCCATGGCATTTAAAATTCTTTAAAGACCTACTTTCTAATGTGTAGTGTTACGTTCATGGACTAATTCTAAGTTGTGTAAACATTTTCTATTTTTGTAAATGTAGCTTGTTTACAGTTTTTTACTATTAAAAACAATCCTTTTGTGAATGTCTTTGTTGTTATGGGAGATAATTTATGTATTAAGTGCAAGGCACATGGCATTCTCCCTTCAGTATAATAAATGGTAGCTAGTATAAATATTTGTCTAAATCCCTAATTATTTCCTTTAGAGTAAACTTTCAGATGAATTTGCAGAGTTAATGAGTTCTAATATTTAAGCAGTTTTTGATGCATATTGTTGAATTGCTTTTCAGAAAGGATGCCCCTTTTATATTATTAATGATAGTGTTGAAGGAGCCCATCTCACAGCCTCCTGGCTGGCATTGAGTATTCTCTGGAAAACAAAGCACTGCTAATTTGACAGGTGAAAAAGAATAGCTCTCTGTTGCATTGTTGATTACTAGTAAGGCTAAAAATTCCTGTGTAATTATTAACCATCAGTAACAGGATGACTCAGACATATATTTGGGTCAGGCCCTGGCTAACAAATAGTTTTGAATGAATCAAAGGTGGCCACGCTGCGGGTTTGAGTAGAATTGCTAAGGCTAGATGCTAAGGACTGGAGTGGTTAACGTGTTAACTTTATGGGCAGGGGTTTATTCCCAGTCTGGACTTGCTCAATGGAAAGTACTTCCAAATGGACACAATTCTGATGTAGAAAGGAGACAGGACTGAGAAGGGCATGCTGGGCTTTAGAGTTGGCCCATCAGTGAGAGCTCCAGTCAGACAAAGGAGCTGGGTAAAAAGCCCCTGGTCAGCTCTGTGGGGACCGGGGCTGCCAGTGGTGCTCTCACTCCTCCAGGCTCCCCTCAGCACCTCCAGTGCACATGGGGGTCCATGGGGAACCATCAGGTGTATTTGGACCTACAGGCAAGTCTGTTCTCAGGGAGGATGTGGGAATGTGAACTCAAGTTTTCCCATCTGACGGTGTTGTGAAATGACTCAGCCACCAGCCTGGTTGAACTGGACCAGCTCCTGACACACTCCTGTGTTTCTGTTTCTCTAGGCATGGCTGACACTTCCTCTCTCCTTCCCCAGGACTTCCCAACCCCAAACCAGAGTTCTCTTGCAAGTGCTTATTACCCTGCGTTGTCACTTTTCTTCATTCACAGGTTATACTTCTTCTCTTGATACAAGCTACTTGAGAGTGAAGATAGGATTTTATCATCTCTGTGTCTTCAGCAGATAGGAGTGTGAGAATGAATGAATGACCCAGTAGCATCTAGAGTATACCAAGAATAAATAAGGGCCTCAGAATCTAGTTGGGAGAAACAGCCAAAGTTTATTCTTCATCAATGTGTTTCACCACAGAGTTTTGCTGGATAGAAAAGTTATACTTCAGATATAAGGTTCTGTGGTTGGTCAGGTATTTGGCAGATACACATCACACATCCTGGTATCCTGAAGGTTTCTGTGTTTGCTCTGGTTTGACTTTGCACTGACAGCCAAGTTGCAGCAGAAGGAGGATTTTGTTTTAACCACCTGCCTCACTTTCTTCTAACGCAGTGGTTCTCAAACTTTGTTGAGAACCAGAATCACCTGGAGGGCTTGTTAAAACACAGAAACTTAGTTCAACCCCCTAAGTTTCTGATTTTAACGTTTCTAACAAGTTCCCACTTGGTGCTGTGGCTGTTAGTCTGGAACCACAGTTTGAGAACCACTGGTCCAAATGTTATCATCTGGCCCCAGACAAGATGCCAGATTGACCTCCCAAGTCAAAGAAAACAGGTATATAGAATATTTGGCCAGTTCCAGGCCCAGCTCTGCTACTATCTTTTCTTGGCAGGAAGGCATAAGCAGACTAAGCCATTCAAGCCTGTGTTAGAAGGCCTTCAGGGCCTACAAATCACTGTTGCAGGGTCTGAAAACTCATCAGAATAGTCAGTAGCTTTCAGTAGAAGCACATAAAGTTCAGGGAAGATAGATTTTATATCCTGGGAAAACCCCAAGCTCTAGGAGCCCAACTTTGTACATGAGGCAGTGGCCAGGTGTCTCACCTGCCCGCTTCCAGAGCTCGTTCAAGAGATTGTGCAGCTCATGGTCGTCCATGAGGGCCTCCGTGTCCTGTCCATTCTGCCCAGTCTGTGACCTTGATCTTTATAGAAGAAGCTGAGAACCTGGGCTAAGACTTGCTTTCCACCAGTATCATCATCACACTTTAAATAAAATCTGAACTCCTTGCTGTGGCCTGTGGGTGTCTGGTGCTTGGACCTCATCTCGCTGCTCTCCAACTGGTCAACTTCACTGCTGTCCCTCAAACACCAGGCTTGTCCCATTTTGGAGCACTGCATTTGCTCCACCTAAAAGCTGGGACCCCACATGGGACACTAGGCTGGTTGTTCAGGCATCTCCTCTCCAGAAAGAGCTTCAGTTCACCCTCCATAAAGCAGCCCCACATTCCACCTGTACCTTCTGTCCCTAGGTTCCCAGTACTTGTCACCATCTGCTACATGCTTACTAATCTGTTTAATTGTTTATGATCTGCCTGCCCATCACCTCCAGAACATGAGCCCCATGATGGTAAGAACCTTGTCTGCCTTTCCTAGCTGTGTCCCCAGCACCTAGAATATGCCTGGCACATTGCACATGTTTCATTAGGATTTATAGAATACATTTGTAGACTCTGCCAGATACACTATGGAAGGCCTGGTCTGAAATGCTTCAATAACATACCCAAGGTTAACTTCCTAACAGCTTGTTCAGATGGGAAGAGCCAGGGTCATAGATGAGGCTTCTGTCCCCACCCTTGTTGCTCTGGACGGGGCCCTTGGCTGGTGTTGGCCTGACCTGCTTCACCTGCCAGCGGGTTGGATAACATTTGTGTTGCCCGTCCCCAGGACTGTGTCAAGGCTCAAAGGCAGTAGCTGCCGGAAAAGTGCTCTGCTAGGGAAAAGGTTTGGGGCAAATCTGAGTTTTGGGTTGGTTACACGTCTCCATGACTTTAAAATCTGCACGTGGCATTTAATTTTAGATAAATTCTCCCTTCTTGTTGTGGTTTAAAAACAGAGTATTGTTTAACGTCTCCATAAGCTTAAGGCAAGCTCATGGCATTGAAAATCTACGGAGTTACATTGGAAAAAGGAATTCCGGAGTTTGAGGCTCTGCCAAGGG
>NW_016107315.1:10790446-10791666 GCF_001604975.1 Cebus imitator
AAACCCTCAGCATTTAGCACAATAACTGGAACAGGGCCTGTACTCAGAATATGCTTGCTTAAATCAATGGATGAACAAATAGGTGAACCTGGAAGAAAACTGTGGGTTTCTTCTTTGCTCTATTTTCTTGTGGGTGGAGTATGAGGCCAATACTGTCAGCCCCTTGTCGGTATATCCTCAGGTCCTTTCACCCCTCTGGGCACGTCAGCTCCCCTGTGCCTCCTCCCCAGCTGCACCTGCTTTTCTTTGTTGGAGGATGGCCAGCAGCTACCAGAACCCTTTTGCCTCCATGCACCATAGGCTGCAGACCTGAACCAATGGCTGGGGGATGCAAGGACAGAAATTCTCCAACTTCCTCATCCCCGATGGGGACGCTTGGGTGTGCCCTCTGAGACACTGTGCCAACATCACCTTCCACGGGACTCTGCTTGGCATCATAACCCTTGTTTGTTTTCCTTCCCTTCTCAGTTTCCTTTCCCCACTCTACTTAGGATTTCCTTGAGAATATATCCTAGTGAGTCACTTGCACCAGAATCTTCTCTCAGGATTTGCTTCTCGGAACCTAGCTTGATGGAAATGAGGGCCTTTTGATGTCTTTTTTTCTTTAGAGGAAGTTTCATTCTGTTGCCCAGGCTGGAGTGCAGTAGTGCGATCTTGGCTCACTGCGGCCTCTGTCTTCCGCCCCCAGGTTCAAGTGATTCTTCTGCTTCAGCCTCCTGAGTAGCTGAGCTTACAGGCATCCACCATCATGCCCAGCTAATTTTCATATTTTTAGTAGAGATGGGGTTTCACCATGTCACCCAGGCTGGTCTTGAACTCCTGGCCTCAAGTGATCTTTACCTGCCTCGGTCTCTCAAAGTGCTGGGATTACAGGTGTGAGCCACTGTGCCTGGTCAAAAAGGGAGCATTTGGATTTCTTGACCATGGCTCATGTTTCCAATCATGGTGACTCTTTCTCCTGCAACAGGAAGGACCTTCTTATGGAAAACAACAACAACCAATCTTACTATTGGGTGATAAGCAAGAGAAGACAAGGAACAATCAGGACTTTATATATCAGGACAAGTCTATAGAATTTCAAATTGGAATTTTCTGGAGCAAAGACAGCACAGCCATGCATTGCTGTCAAGTAAGCTCCAAATTCTTTTTTTTTTTTTTTTTTTTTTTTTTTTTTTTTTTTTTTTTTTTTTTTTTTTTTTTTTTTTTTTTTTTTTTTTTTT
>NW_016107315.1:10791906-10874930 GCF_001604975.1 Cebus imitator
TCACCATGTTGACCAGGATGGTCTCGATCTCTTGACCTCGTGATCCACCCGCCTCGGCCTCCCAAAGTGCTGGGATTACAGGCTTGAGCCACCGCGCCCGGCCAGCTCCAAATTCTTATGCACACAAGCCAGTTGCCCTTCTTACAGCCTCCCCTCAAAGGGGTGGGGAGCCTTAAGAAACCCGCCTGCAAGGACCAGAAATCAGTGGGGATGACTGAGAGGTGGAGGGAGAGCTCTTGCGTGGGAGGCCAGGCAGGACCTAGATCAGTGTTTTTTTTTTTTTGCCTCCTCCTATTCAGATTGGGGGCTTGGTAGCAAAATGGTGGGGGCTGGACACTGAGTCAGTGGTGATGGCCCAGTCGCCATGTTTCCCGGGAAGACTTTAAACATTTTTTTATATTCCATTCAACATTTTTCCTTTTATTTTTAGTTGACACCTAATAATTGTACATATTTATGGTATACAGAATGGTATTTCACAACATGTGATGACCCTTCAGGATAATTAGCGTATCCACCACCCCAAACATTTTAAAGAGTCATTTCTGCATTCCTTAGGTCCCCAGACTTCCCATTTGTAGAGATCAAGTTCAAGTGTTTGGAGGGGCTGTTCCCCTCTCTCCATACAAGGGTTTTAGGAAGACGAGATGGTATGGCATTTAATAACTTCTCTGACAGTACTATAAGGGTGATGGCAGGGCTATGTGTCCCTGAGCTCCCTGAAATTTTATTGGTTTGTAATATTTTAAGGGGTCCCGGTGATCCTTCTGTAACCTACTTCAGAGGAAAACATTTATTATTAACGCTGGTTTAACACTTACCTTTCTAGGGTATTTGCGGATGACACAGTCATGCATCTACCTTTTTATAGTGCTTTGCAGCAGAGCACAAGACCTTCTGGCTGACACCTCATAGATCAAAATTAAGACCTCTAGGCAAGCAGAAGAAAGTAGGGTGGGGTTGGGGTGGGGACAGCAACTAACTCAAAAGGTTTCCAAGTTAACTTTCCTTTAGAGAGAGACCATTTTCATTACAGAGCAAATTATTCTTAACATTAAGATGTTCTTGTTTCCGTGGCAACCCACAACAATCTGAAATGGTTCTCGGTGGCCATACAGCAAAGTGATATTTCCTATCTGATTGGTGGCTGGCAATGACGAACTCAGAGCTGGGATCAGCCAGCCAGGGGTCACCCTTCAACTGCTTGGCATTCAACACCCCAGCCCTTCTGTGTTAAATCCAGAAGAAATCTGGAACGAAGAGATCCAGGACTAAAGTAGGTTCTCTGTCTCCAATATAAACCATATCACCATAGTGTAGGAAGTTCTGCTGGAGACTTAAAAGATTATATTATCAGAAAACTATAACCCAAGGAAGAAAAATGTCTAAGTTGAGTGAACTTCCCCTCTTGGTCCAGGGTCGGCTGACAGTTTGGAATCTCTTTTGCCTATCAATAAAAAGACAAGCAAGAGACCATATTATGTGGTTTTGGACACTCCTGAGCCCGTGAGCCCCCTTCCCTCAAAGTGACCACATGTGACATCTGGGGATTGCCTTATTTTCCACTGCTCTTTAGCCAATCATGTCTGCAGAACTTTATCTGGGCCACAAAACCTACTTTGTAACAAAGGACCCCAACCTTTATGTTGAAATGGAATAACCAGGTTTTTGTCTCCATGCCCTGGGACCAGTAATATTTTTGAGAAGGAAAAGAAAAGAACCATGACAAAGAAAATTCTCTGAGAAGAGGATAAGGACCCCAAAACAGCCATTGGGGCAATTCTTCCCGGAGATGACATGAAACCTTGCATCTTTTCCACTACGATGCGGCTGCTGTTTGCTCTGGGCTGTCAGGAATCAACGGTGTGTTAGATGAAATGTAAAACCCATCCATCTGCTGGAATCCTTTTCCTTGTCTTCTTTTGTCAACGGTGTGACATTAACAACACCATATGACAGTTGTGTCATGCATCAAGTACATGTCTGTTGGTTTCCAAATGATTTGTCCAGAGAGAAATAGAGCATTACGACCCAAAAAAGGCAGAGGAGGAGAAGGAGCTCTGCCCCCTGCTTTGCTGATCAATAAAGCTCCCCTAAAGGCACTGTACCAAGGAAGCTGGAGAGAAGCAGAAAAAGCCTTCTGCGCTCTGGGAAAAAGAAAAGCAACCGTGGGGAGAGGCTGCAACTGCCACTATTGGAAGGATAAAAACAACTGCCTGAAGCCATCGCCGGCCCTCATGGCTGTCCTTTCCTCCTGTCCAGGCATCCAATCTGGAGTAGTCACTACCGACTTATGTCCTATTTTTTGTTTTTAAATTCTAAACGATGAGACATTTCCATCTTCTCTCTCAGTTGTATGTGTGTGTGTGTGGTAGGGGTGAATATTTAAGAGCAACAATAAAACCCCTTGAAACTGTAGTTTTGATCCACTATGGCACAGAAGGCTTTCTGGTAGGTGAGACGGGGGTGTCTGCCTATAACCTTCACGTGGAGGAAGACACAGGTCCTATTTAACATGACCCATGTTTGCATGACTAATCAGAGGGTGTGCACTGCGGGTGGGTTGATCATAAAGGTGACCGAATAGGACTGGATTGTTTGGTGCCTGATAATAAACTGTTTAGGGCTGATGTAAAATGCTTGGATCCATTCCTCTTCTGGGAGCCTTGCTTCAAGAGCTCATCTGCTCTCGTAATCTCCTCCTCTGTGCCCTTCCCAAACCCTCCATTTTCTTCCGTGGCCCTCCTCCCTCCCTGCTTCCCTTTCCCTCTCCTCCCTGCACAAGTGCCAATACACAGTCTTCACTTCCTTCTGCCCTGGCTGTCCTTTCTTCCTGCTAATGTAGGCAGGCCGGTGTTCAGGATGAAAAGGGATTTTCCTTTAACCCAGTGAACCTGATGGGCAATGTCTCTGCAGGCCAGTGGGTGGGGAACACTTTTGAGTCATGCTGGCAGAGAAAGATGGGAGGAAGGGGCTTTGTCAGACCCCAGCTTTCCCTCCCTCATCTAATTTGGACCCAACAAACTCCAAGTCCTCCTAGTGTGAGATTCATCCCTCATCAGTGTCTTTACTAATTTTTATTATTTTGAGATGGAGGTCTTACTCTGTTGCCCAGGCTGGAGTGCAGTGGCACAACCTTGGCTCACTGCAACCTCTGCCTCCCAAACAATCCTCCCACTTCAGCATCCTGAGTAGCTGGAGCTACAGGCACCCACCACACCTGGCTAACTTTTTTGCATTTTTTGTAGAAATGGGGTTTCATCATGTTGCTCAGGCAGGTCTTGAACTCCAGAGCCCAAGCAATCCACCTGCCTCAGCCTCCCAGAATGTTGGGATTACTAGTGTGAACCACCACTCCTGGTCCTTCATGGTTGTTTTTTTTGTTTGTTTGTTTTTGGGGTTTTTTTTTTTTTTTTTTTTTTTTTTTTTTTTTTTTTTTTTTTGAGACAGAGTCTCGCTCTGTTGCCAGGCACCAGGCTGGAGTGCAGTGGCGTGATCTCGGCTCACTGCAACCTCCGCTTCCCGGATTCAAGCAATTCTCCTGCCTCAGCTTCCCAAGCAGCTGGGATCACAGGCGTGCACCACCACGCCCAGATAATTTTTGTAATTTTTAGTAGAAACGGGGTTTCACCATGGTCTCCATCTCTTGACTTCGTGATCCGCCCGCCTTGGCCATCATTGTCTTTAAAGTTATCTGTAAGCCCGTTGACTTAGGCTTGAGCAAAATCAACACTATTAAGAAGTAAAGTTATCGATCCCCAAGATAAGGAAAAGGCATCCCAGACTCTGATGTGTAGATCTAACTACAGGCACAAAGGGAAAGAGAAATGTGTGAGACCCTCTCCCCGCCAAGTCTTTCTTGGATTTTTCCTGAGAAGCAGTTTAGCATAGTGGTTAGGGCCATGGCCTTTGAGGCCAGACTACTTGGGTCTTTGTCTTGGCCCTGACAGTGGCATGTTCTGTGACCCCAGGCAAGCCATTTAATCTCCCGGTACGTCAAGTTTCATATCTGAAAAATGGGGTAGTAACTTACCTGCTGTGTTGGGTTGTCAGGAGGATTCAGTGAATAATACATACAAAGTACTTAAACTAGTGCTTAGTTATTGTAAACACTCCTTAAGTATTAGCTCTCATATTCTACCACCCAGTCAGGGCCAGCTTCATGAACACAGGGCCCCAGACTCAGAAGGGCTCTGTACTTGGCTCACTGCTTTGCTGTCATCATCTTGAAATTCTTAATAATTTTATCTTTGAACTTGTGTTTTATAAGTGAAGTCAACAAGACAACGAAGCATGCACATGAACAGGGATGTGCAAGCTTTATGCGTGTATAGCATTTTTGATGCCACATGAGCACAGAATTCCAGGGTACGCACAGTGCAAGGGAGTTCTGTGAGACTCAAAATGAGTACAAGGGAACCGTGTTGCCCTACAACTGACAGCTGCAGGTAGCCCAGACAGGCCATGCTTTCCACCCAACCAGAGCTTGCCTCGAATGTGAAAAGAGGACAATGGTGTTCTAAGAACAGCCACAGAGCCCTATCATATTCTTATTCATGTTACTTCCCTGTATTAACCAACCACTGACACTGAAAATGATGACAAAAGAAAACCAAAAAATAGGGCAAACACAATTCCTTTTCCTTTCAGTTCTTCCTTACTCACCGGTAAAATAAAGGTAGACAGAGTTGGTAGAATGTATATGTATCAGGAAATGAAATAAGATCAGTTAGTTTTGGCCAGGCGCGGTGGCTCACATTTGTAATCCCAGCACTTTGGGAGACCAAGGCAGGCGGATCACCTGAGGTCAGGAGTTGGAGACCAGGCTGACCAACATACAGAAACCCTGTCTCTATTAAAAATACAAAAATTAGCTGGGCGTCATGGCCCATGCTTGTAACCCCAGCTACTTCAGAGGCTGAGGCATGAGAATTGCTTGAACCCAGGAGGCGGAGGTTGCGGTGAGCCAAGATCACGCCATTGCACTCCAGCCTAGGCAACAAGAGCAAAACTCCATCTCAAAAAAAAAAAAAACAGTTAGTTTTATGTAGCATTTCCATTTTCCTTGTAGGAAGGAGATATATAAGCAAATATGAGCTACAAGATACAAATTATACCATTTTGGTGCATCTGAGTTAGATACTCTTACATGTGCATTTAAAACTGGCATTGCATAATACAGACTAATGGTAGAACTCATGCAAATAATTTAAATTATTTATCTAAGAACAACATTAAATAACAAATTTGTAAAAATATCATGACAAGTCAGAAAGAGATCACAGAAGAAAGGCAAAAGCTTTACATTTTAGCACTTTCAATGACACCTTTTCCTGCCATTTTTAACAAGGGTCCTTCTTTTTTATTTTGTACTGGGCCTTGTCAATTATGTAGCAAGCCCTGCTTGCAGGCTAACTCCCTTGAGGCCACTTCTCTTGAGCCTCTTGTTCAGCCTTGTTTCTCTTACAGCTCAGGCAGGGTCAGGGAGGCAGAAGGAGAACTGTTGAGGTATTTTTCAGCTGGGGTTTGATTTCCAAGGGGAAGTCAGGCCTCTTCCCCCAAAGAGTTTTTTGAGGCCTCATGATGACCTGTGAACTGCACTGTCCCTAGCCAAAAAAATGACAGTAGTACTCACTCTCTGGCAACCAAAATCTCTAGTCCAGTGTTTGCCAGATGTCAGGCCTGAAAGGAAATTTCAGCCAGAAGAAGAAAGGAGGAATGATAGTGAAGACCCACATTTTGCAGGGGGGCATTGCCAGCCGGAACTCAGGCCTGAGGACCAGCTTGATGCCTTGTTCAGAATGACAGGAGTGGAGCAGGGTTGTCATTTCTCTTCCTGGGATCAAAATCAGACAAATCTCCTGTTTGGCTTACAAGGCAATAAGTGGATAACGCCAGAGAATTTCAGTGCAAATTACAGCTCTGGCCTCCTGTCGTCAGCATCGTGCTGCTTCTTGTCACTTTAATGCAAAGAGACAGCATGGAGCTGATAACAAGCCAGAAGGATGGGGGATCCGAGGGGGTAGCTGTGTCAGAGAGAATGATTCAAGACAGTAAAAACCCACACTGATGCTTTTTCTTGATTACCTGTTTAAGGGGGTTGGATGCCAAGACACTACCTCTTGAATATCCAAAACTAATCAGCTACCTCATCTATTCATCCACTCCAGCATCCACCCACCCATCCATCCTCCTCTGTAAATGAGGCCTGGACTGGGCCTCTTGGTATACTGAAGTTTTTTATTTGTTTGTTTGTTTGAGACAGAGTCTTGCTCTGTCACCCAGGTTGGAGTGCAGTGGCACAATCTCAGCTCACTGCAACCTCTGCCTCCCAAGGTCAAGCAATTCTCATGCCTCAGCCTCCCAAGTAGCTGGGACTACAGGTGAGTGCCACCATGCCTGGTCAATTTTTGTATTTTTTAGTAGAGATGGGGTTTCACCATGTTTCCCAGGCTGGTCTTGAACTCCTGGCCTCAAGAGATCCAACCACCTTGGTCTCCCAAAATGCTGGGATTGTAGGCATGAGCCACCATGCCCTGCCAGTACATTGGAATTCTGAGGGACTCCTGCATCCGCCATCTGTTGAGCACAGCCACTTTGCCACAGTTGAGTCTAAGCAGAAGTTTGAGAAACTCTCAGGAGGAAACATCTCTCTTCCTAGCAAAAAACAAGAGCTTTGGGGAATTTTTGTCAAAATCAGCCCAGTGACTGCTCAAAAGCTTTGGTTTTACTGTATTAAGTTACATTTTTCTTTGGGACTGCTGGGTGAATGTTACTGTCTCAGTGACCCCCTCTGCTGATAAAGAAGATCTCCCTTCCAGCCACCTGAAGAAAGAGAGAGTCTTGCATTTTACATGCCAAGATGTGAATGTGTCCATCTGTCTTGGAGCCTGCAAGGGTCAGCTTACAAAAATATGCAGGCTCACTTTATCTTCCACCCACGTTACACATTTGAGGAGCAAGTACAGTCAAGGCAACAAGAATCCAGGTCTTTCTATAGTTGTGCCTGCTAGCAAATTAGTGTCTGAGAATTTGGAAAAAGTACCAAGAGGATAACTATAAGGGGACACATTTTATATATCTTCTTAGGTTCCACTATGGCTTTGTTCCCTTTTATGGAAGGTGCCCCATTCACTCCTGGATGCTCTCCAGTCTTGGACTGGGTGAAACACCTCACTATGGGACACGGGATCTGGCTTCTTGGGCAGTCATCAGGGGCTGGATAATGCAAGATTACTAATTCCCCAGGGAGTGGACATTGACCTAGGAGACAGAAGACAGATGAGGGAGTAGGGCAGATAACTTCCCCATCTTACTCTGTCTTATGGATGCCTCTGGGTCATTAATCCTTCCTGCAGCCTTTTCAGAAGACTCTTTATGCCAAGTAAACATGTAACCTGGTGTCCCAACCCGGCTTACGGTGAAACATGTCATCATAGTAGTGCATTGCATTACTTCTCATGACTTCTCTTGTCTCATTTTCTGCCCCCTCGTCTTCATTGCTCTGGGCTTGTACCTTCTAAGCAAATTAGAACCTCAGTCCTTGCTCAGATCCCGCTTCCCAGAAGACCTAGACCAAGGCAGTAAATAATATTTGTTCAGCAACTGCCAAGTGCCTACAGGTGCTTGTGATATATTCAAACTGATTATGGAACTTGGAAAGCTCATTCAGAAGCTCAAGAAACATGTCTCAAGGGCACCTAGGAAATCAGCGGCAGAATGGGATTGAAATTGTTACAACTAGACTGAAACATGGCTGATGAGAAAAAGAAGGAAAAGAGGGAGGAGCAGAATGGAGATGGGGTGTCATCAGGCCTTTGGGGGCTAATGGAACAAAGTGGGGGTTTTGTATTGAGACTTTCAGCTTAAATCCCAGGGATCCAAGTTGGTGACCAAGTCAGGGAAGATTTCCGTTTTGGAGATTTAGCTTATAGAGTGCTTTTGTGTTTTCTTTGTGGCAGAAGTTACTAAAGAATGAGGAAGGGCAAGCTTTCAGTACCTGTACATTAGTTATCTATTACTGCCTGACAATTACTCCATAATTCAGTGGTTTAAAATAACAGTAATCAGCTAGGCATGATGGCTTATGCCTGTAATCCCAGCACTTTGGAAGGTCAAGGAGGGCAGATCACTGGAGGCCAGGAGTTCGAGACCAGCCTGGCCCACATGGCAAAACCCCATCTCTACCAAAAATACAAAAATTAGCCTAGTGTTGTGGTGCACATCTGTAATCCCAGCTACTCTACTTGGGATGTTGAGGCACAAGAATTGCTTGAACCCAGGACGGGGAGGTTGCAGTGAGCCAAGATCATGCCTCTGCACTCCAGCCTGGGTGATAGTGTAAGGCTGTCCCAAAAAGTAAAAATAAAAATAAATAAATAAAAGAACAGTAATCAATTATCGTCTCTCAGAGTCTCTGTGGGTCAGGAATTCAGGGGTGGTGTAACTGAGTAGTTGTGGCTCAGATCTCTCATGCAGTTAAGGCCAAATGTTGGCTGGGATTGCTGTCAACCGAAGGCTGACTGGAGCAGGAGGATCCAATTCCAAGATCGCTCACTATTAGCAGGAGACCTTAATTACTTTCTTCGAGAGCCTCTCCCTGTGGTGACTTGAGTGTTCTCATGACATAATGGCTGGCATCCCCTAGAGCAAGTAATCCAAGAGACCAAAGCAGAAGCCACAGTGCCTTTTATGGCTTATCTTCGGAAGCCACTCACCGTCCTCTTCACCATGCTCTACTGGTCACACAGAAAGCCCCAATTCAATTCCGGAAGAGTATGGCTACTAGGAGGTAAGTGAGGATCCTGCCAGGAGGAGCAGCGTTTTTGGAGACTGGACCACAACCAGCATCCTGGAATATGAGAGCTGGGAGATTTCTTAGAGGTAAACTGTATCAATATTCTTATTTAGTAGCTGAAAAACCCAAAGGTCAGAACAACTTGCTCCAAGTAGCTTAGTGAATCATCTGTTCACACTTAATTCAGGATTCAACAGTGCCTGCAGGATGCCCATTTTATGAGGCCATATGAGAACTGGACTTCATGGTCAACCAGTACCACTCTTCTGATGAAGAAGGAAGGAAGAAGTCAGGAGTGATGCATTAAACAAGAGTTCCCAAATGAATCCACTGCAAAGCTGATTATAGAAGTCCATTCACGTATTCAAAATATATTTATGGAGTGCCTACTTCATACTTGGCATTGGCTGGGCACTGGTACAGAGGTAGGCAAAAACATGTTCTTGGCCTCCTAGACCTTATGGTGTAGTGGGGAAAAGAGATATGAGTTATATAGTTCCACAGATAAAAGAAGTACTACATATGATGTGTGCTTCAAAGAGGAGGTTGAAGTACTGTGACAGCACAGAATATGAGGTTTGTTCCAGCAGTGAGGCTTCTCCAAGAAAGTGATGATTCCGTTATCACTTAACAGCCTGTAAATGAGTTCTAGTATCAATGAGATAATGATTTTTGCTCAAGATTTGTTTTTTTTTTTTAAAATACATTATATTCTCCACCTCCAAAAGTTCCATTTGGGTTTTCTTTCATATCTTCTATTTCTCTTAGAATTGAGTTCATGTTTTCTTTGAGTATCCCTTCATATATTTATGAGATTTACAATAGCCATTTTAATGTCCTTGTTTGCTAGTTCCATCATCTCTGCCATTGTTGGGACTTCTTTTATTTTTCCTCCTGGTTATGAGTCATATATTCCTGCTTTTTTATATGCCTGGACATTTTCTACTGGATGCCAGATAATGGGAATTTTACAGTGTTGGGTGTTGGATTTTGTTTCATTCCTCAGAAGAGTGTTGGGCTTTGTTCTGGCACACAGTTACTTGGAAACAGTTTGATCCTTTCAGGACTTGGTTTTAAATTTTGTTATGATAGCTATATCAAGCGAAAGGGCTCACTACCTCGTGCACTAGAAGCCAATACCAGGTCACCAGGCTTTTTAAGAAACGAAAAGCCTTTCCTATGAGTCAGTGAACAAGGATACAGCTCAAAGCTGTCTTCCTGTGCTGGCTTTAGGGCAATATTTTTATTAGAAAAGGTTTAGGGGGTAAATTTTGCGATTAGTATATGATTAGTAGGAGGAAAGGGGAGGTCTGGAAAGCCTTTGGACATGTATAGTTTTTTAAAATGTTATTTTATGGATTGTATGTATAAATTTGAGGGAAGTGAGTATGAAACATGTGGTGGAAATTTATACTGTGACATCAGTAAACTTGTTTTGCCCAGACTCCAGTTGACCATAGTGGTTCTAACCAATTTCAGCCAGTTTTGTTATCTTACAAAAGCAGAGAGTTTCGGCATTTCAGCAAGTTGTTTCTTTCCTCATCCATCATCCTGCAAACTCAAGAATTTCTGTCAGTCATTGGTTTCTTTAACTCTTTGGGGCACAGTGTCATAGGTCCAGGAAACCTCCAGTCTAGGACAAAGCTAGCCCTATTATTAAGGCAATACCCTTCTCAAGATGCTATCCATGTGTGACAAGGTCTTTCTTTTTTGGCTGGTGAGAATAACAACCATTCCTGGCCCTGCAAAGACTCCAGGAATTGTTCTATCTGCACTTTTTAGGTGGTTCTTTTCCCTGCCTTGAAGAATTTTTTCACATGCATGCACTGATCAGATATCAAAGACTTGAGGTTTTTTTTTTTTTTTTTTTAGACTTGAGGTTTTTTACCTGACAATCTCTGGAGTTTTCTCTCTGCATGTAGAACTCCATCCTCTCTGGTTCCCTGCCCTGCAAATTTGAGCTGCCTTGGCTCCGCAGAACTCTGAACCCTGTCTGCTCAGCTCTGTAAGACCACTGGGCTTTATTTGGGTTCTCTCTAAGCAATGAGCTAGTGTTATTGTAGAGCTCACCTTACTTATTTCCCTTCTCTTAGGGATCACAATCTTGCCTTGACTCTTAAATAAGGTTGAAATTTGTTGTTTCATATACCTTGTCTAGTTTTCTAGTTGTTTAAGGCAGAGGTAGCAATCTAATTGCTGTTACTGCATCATGACATGTTTTTCCCTTTAATTATTTAAAACAGCTTTATTGAGGTTAATTGATATAATTGCATCTATTTAAAGTGTACAATTGACAACTTTTGACGTATATATGTGTATGTGTGTTTGTGTGTGTGTGTGCGTGTGTGTGTATATACACATGAAACCATCACCAAATTCAAAAGAATGAACATATTCATCACCTCCAAAGGTTCCTCATGCCCCTTTGCAGTCTCTCTTCCTGGCTCCCTTGCCCCACCTCCCAGGGCAACCACTGATATGCTTGTAGCCATACAGGTCAGTTTGCAGTTTCTTAAGTTTTCTATAAATGGCATCATGCAGTATTACTCCTTTTTGTCTGGCTTTTTTCACTCAGCATAATTATTCTAATCTATCCATGTTTTTTATATCCGTAATTTCTCCCTCTTTTGTGGCTGAGTTGTATTCCACTGCATGAATGTACCTCCATTTGTTTGGTCTTTTTGTTTATACCATATTTATTTATTCATTACTGATGGACATTGAATTTTTCCAGCTTTTGGCTACTACGAATAAAGCTGCTATTTATATTCATGTAAAAGTTTTAGTATGGACATATGCTTTCTTTTTCTTGGGTAAATACCTAGGAATGGAATGGCTGAACCATGTGGTTGGCATATATGCGTAACTTATAAAGAGCCTGCCACACTTTTCCAATGACATTTGTTTTAAAGACAGTTTTTATAATATTTGTTTGTTTTTAGATCCATGCGGTGGTGTGGCAAATCTGTGAGACATTTGGATGTAAATGTTCAACCTCTTTTATTCTGAAGCAATAACCGTGCCGTGGTAACTGTCACATTGATAAATGCAGTGCCAGCCCCCACCAGCTTGGCAAGCAGACTTTTACCCCAAAACCGAGGAATAGGAGGGGGAAGATATGAGGGGCTCAGTCTGCCTGATAGCAGTGAGGAAAGAGTCAGAACACTTGGACCTTTTGCTTTGAGGCATTTAAATGGAAATAAAAGTAGATTTATTTCTTTTGGATAGTTCATCCTTTTTTATGATTTTTTGAATATATGAAATGTTTGAGAACTTAGATCAGAGCTGTTTTTGAAGTTTTGATCTGTTTCCTTGATGTTGTGACTTTGAAGCTCCTGTCTGTGAATAAATTCAGCCTTTGTTTCACCTTTCCCTGCTGAACAATGCCA
Organism: Cebus imitator; assembly: GCF_001604975.1. Classification (NCBI taxonomy): domain Eukaryota; kingdom Metazoa; phylum Chordata; class Mammalia; order Primates; family Cebidae; genus Cebus; species Cebus imitator. Next base: position 10,804,093 of record NW_016107315.1, read on the forward strand.
GTAAGTATGAAGGAAATATCCAGTAGAGATAAGTAGCATTGCTTTGATCCATACACAAATCAAGCATGGAGTTTCTTTTAACCAATAGAGGAGTGGGATTCACAAATGCCCGTCTGGCTCTGAACCATGCACGTATTTTATAGAATGGGCAGCGGCAGTACAATCTATTTCTAACAAGCTCCTTCCGCTCTGAAATGCCCCAGCACAGATGGACGCTCTTAAAGGAGTTTGCTTACGACAGCCACACACACCAGGCAATATTTTCATACTTCCACTAATATCTCACACAGTTTGAGATTTCTGGCACTTGGCAATATTATTATTGAAGTGCAGAGACCCTTGAAGGCTGCATAATGGCAAGGGAAGGGGGAGTAGGGGTTGAAGAGAGTGCTGATTCACTCTTCAGCCTCACCGTCACTCTATGCAGAAGAAATGGAAGATCAGGCAGTCTGTCAGATGCCTCCATCACCTGATTTTCCTGCTATGCGTCCAACCCTGCCGATGGCCTTGGAGGAGGTGGCAGCTGCCCTGGAGATGGCAGTTGCCTCCCTCAGAAACAGTGCAGTCCTGAGACTGAGGGCGGCTGGCTTAGCTCACAACACAACTTGAGGAAAGTCGTAATAGTGTATTAGTGTTCGTATTTATAAAGCGCCTATGACGGAAATGCTAATGATTCCCCCCCACACCCCCCACCCCCATCACCTTTGCTTAGCTTGCCATTCTGGTAAATCTTCAGCTACGGCGGCTACAGGGTCCCTGTTAATTATTCTGTTCCCCATTGTTGGTTTTAGGCTTTCTTCTTAACATTGAGGTTGCTCCCTGTTTTGTTAAGTAGGTTTCAATCTCCCATCTTCTCCTCCCCAGACATAATTTGGATAATTTGTTTGCATGGAGCATTCATGGGCCCTGAAGTCACCCTAATGCTGGCCGTGGCTCTTCCTCTGCCTCGAGGCAGAGGCCACTCACCCCAGCCTGTGGCTCAGCCTCCTCACCTGGGAGGACGCCCAGTGGACTCCCCATGCCCGTAACCAAACTGGTTGATATAGATGAAGAGTTAGACCCAGAAAAAATTGAAAGTGATGCCATAGTTAATGGCAGATTGGAAAAAGAAGAACCAATCCTTGCCAGGCACTCCAGTTGCCTGGCAGGTGACAGGTGGAGTCCCCAAGATATCTCCTTTTTGGCTTCCACCTCCTTGGGGATGCTCATCATGCTGGGGAAATAAACATTCGATTGTTATTGTTGCCTCCAAAGCCTTGGTACTGTGGCTGAATTATTGTGGTTGTCATGGCAGCGAGCAACATTTCATTATCATCTGTGGCCTTTCTCCCTCCCCTGGGAATTATTTGACATGATTCTGGTTTCATTCTAGTTCGGTTCCTTGTCTTTTGGGTTGGCTGTCTCCTTGCCTCCAACAGGGGAGAATTCCTGTTGGCTTGGAGGGATGGGATAACATTGGGAAAGATGGGTGGGGTGAGAGGAGAGAGAAGAACAAAATGTGTGTGTACTGGGGGAGATTGGAAGTGGGGACAAGCTGTCATGGGAGACAGAACTGGAGATGGGCATGTGGAGGGGCAGGCAGACTCCTCAGGAAGCTCCATGTTCACATGGGCAGACACACAACTATAAGGATCGGGGCCCCTCTCAGCACCTCCCTGCACTGGGCTTGTTTGAGAGGCCTGTGTGGTATCCTGTGCCATCCCCCAGGCAGTCAGCTTCTGGTGAGCTAGGGCTGTTTTTGCTCCTCAGTCTCTGCCTCTCAGGCTGTGCCATGTGCCTCATAATAGTAAGCAATTCAATGCAGAATGAATGCATGCATGGATACACATTCAAACACTTCTTAAGAAGTTATTATTATTGAATAAGGCTTTGAGAGACTGATTGATGGGAATCAAAATCACTAGAGACAGATGGTCAAATTCACATGCCAGTTTGTGGATTTGTTCTCGGAAATGCGGCTTTGCAGAACAGTGGGGGACATGTACTGGCTGGTTGGTGGCGTCTCCTCTTTGAGGGAATTTCCCCCAATTCTGGGGCACCTGCTGTGAGGCTGTCCCTCAGAGGTACTGATTATCCTGGAAGTGAAGCTGGTGTCCTTGGCCACGGTGGTGGGCCAGCCTCCCTGGTGTTTTCAGCTTCTAGGCACCCTCAGCCTGAGATGCTTCAGGCTCCTGGCCTGCAGGAAGAGGAATGAGACTTTGAGAAAGTGGCTTCTTATTTTCTGAGGGCTACCCTTTGGATCCTCTGCTTAGGGTGTGTCTGTGGGTTTGAGAGCATGCACAAGCATATCCAGAGCCTTCCTGCAAAGAACAGGGTACAAGTGGCTGAATCAGTGGCATCTACTCAGCAGAGCAAGTGTTCAGATTTCTGAGAGGGAGGAACAGGATGGTAGGCATTTGCTCCTGGGGTGCTGACTGTCACATGGGGACCACCCAGCAACCCCCACACCTGCCTATGCCTGGGGAGCGCACATCGCAGGGCAGCTGCAGGGCAAGCTACTTAGAGCAAGGCAAGGCTCACTTCCTGAAACTTCTCTTCTTTTCTCACAACTTGGCTCCTCCTAGATCTCATTCAGGTTGAAAAAGTGTGAGGATGAGAGGAAAATGAAACCTTGGAAGAGCAGTCGTCTTAGGGAATGTGTAGGATGTGCTCCTAAAGTTCTGGGAAGCTGGTGGTGTCAACACCTTTAGAATAGACAGGGAGGAGGAAAGGGAGGTACATAGGTCTCAAGTCCTTTGGGCCCCACTGAAGGGCAGCACCTCTGAGCTGGTAGACACCCTGACAGTGGCACAGTGGTTCTACCGCCCAGCAGGCAGGTCAGTGGCTGCAAACTGACCTTCTGGGACTTAGATTTCTCAGCAGTCCCAGGGGCCACGAGGGAAGGCAGAGGATCCCAGCACAGCTGCATTTTTGCCCATGTGTCATACTGGGTTTATATCAGCCAAGGGCCCTGCAGAAGCAGAGGATACATTCAGAGTGGTAGAGTGAAGGATAATTCAGGAAAGGGACTTATACAGGGGGTGGGCAGGGTGAAGGAAACCAACCTTGAGGACAGAGTCAGCCAGGGACTAGAAATTGTGGGAAGCAGTAACCACCCTGAAAGGACAAAGGAGGGACCAGAGCTAAGGAGTCCAAGGAAGCTAGATGTGGTGGCTCACACTTGTAATCCCAGCACTTTGGGAGGACAAGGTCGGCAGATCACCTGAGGTCAGGAGTTGGAGACCAGCCTGGCTAACATGGTGAAACCCCATCTCCATTAAAAATACAAAAATTAGCCTGATGTGGTGGCAGGCGTCTATATTCCCAGCTACTTAGGAGGCTGAGGTGAGAGAATCACTTTAACCTGGAAGGCAGAGGTTGCAGTGAGCTGAGATCATGCCACTGCACTCCAGCCTAGGAAACAGAGTGAAATCCTGTCTCAACCATCACCCCCATCTCCACAAAAAAAGGAGTCTAAGAAGCTGTGGCTGCAGATCTCACACTGTCAGAACCCCAGCCCTGCAGAGGCCACCAGCCCCAAGGCCACCAGGACACCAGCCAGCTGGGCACTGAGCAGGGCAAAGAAGCAAAGATCAGAGCTCAGGAGTCAGGGACAAAGGGAGAGTAACCAGCACTTGGAGCATCCACAGAGAAAAGATGTTGCTAAAAAAGGAAAAAAGAAAATGCCAAAGCTTGGAAAACCCCTATTCTACCCACAAAACCTGGGTTCAACTCCTGACTCTGCCTTGTAGTTGATGCTCTTGACCAAGTTTCTGAACCTCTGTGATCCTCCAGTCTTCACTTCACGTGGGCATCATGAGAACTTCCTTGGCCAATTAAGGGTTACTGCAGGATGGAGCCATATAATGACCGCAACAGCATTAGGTAGGCTGTAAAGCTATGCTGTAATTTCCCCCGGTATGGTCCCAGGGCTCCTTTTGGAGTAGGGCTTCTTACTGTTCTGGGCACAGGTCTTTCCTGCCGGCTCCTTTCGGTGGGTGGTGACAAGGAGAGAGTGAAATGAGAATGGTGAGGGGAGGATGCCTCTGGTCTTGCTTCCTGGGGATGCCCCATGTGAAAAGCTGGACCTTGTGTTCCTTCTCTTATGGTTAGAGATCTGTGTCATCTCATGCCCACACCCAACCCTAGGAAGAGAAAAACATTTACAGTGGAAAATCTTAGCTTATATCTAGTGCTGGCAGATACCAGTCTATGAGAACAAACAGGGAGCACAAAAGGAAGCTAACCCATGCTGACCAAACTCACAGGAGACTGATCAATAAACCCAATGCTGCCTTAAACATGTGAACTGAATTCTTCAGGTTCTTTGATGTCTGAAAATCTGCCCTGGGCACAAAAAAGATCAGAGGCTCCATGTGACTAGTCATGAGGCACTGTCTATAAAACAAAAGAAAACGGGTCCATTAAGTCTTTTCCCCAAGAAAGGCAGGAAATCAGGGAGGGGACAAATTTGTTGTTCTTTGCCCTCAGTAACTCTAGCTTTCTAACTCAAGCAAAAACACTGGATTAGAGGGAAAAGGATTTATATCCACAAAACGCGCCCCACTAGCATCTCCCCACCTTCTTCTAGCCCCTCTCCACCTTTGCCTCTCCCTGCCCCTTCCTCTTCTCACCTTTCTCCTCTCTCTAGAGACTCCCTTAGAAGTTCAAAAATAGTCCCCCATTCTTTATGGCAAAGTAGCTTCAACTTCAAGGCCTCATTTTCTATCCCAAGCATTTATTAATACTAAGGTCTTTTTTTCCAAACAAAGATTGTTCCCTCCCTAAGAGGAACTCCCATGCCACTAAGATAATAGAGTCATTGCATCACCTTTCCTAGACAAACCCTTACTGCAATTTTCCACCTCAGTCTCCCCTAAGCACCCCAAAAGTTTAGTTATTTGACCCACCCCAAATGCTACTCCTTTTAGGGAAGGCTGCTGACCCAACTCCTTGTTTCTTCCTGGCTGTCTCTGGAAATGTGTTTACCATGGAAACAGGTGCTGTTGCAGTAGGAACGCAGGCAGAAGGAAGTTGGCTATGAGATCTTGCACAAAGTATGTGGCCTCTATAAGCCTCCTTGAGGAAGGGAATGAAAGGCAATATACAAAGCTGTTGCAAGGACTGATGCATGTAAAGATCCTCTGTCAGCCACAAAGCTCCATGAAAGTGATGATTGTTTATGCATGGGGCTATGCTGGCCAGGATACCAAGCAAGGCGGCATCAATTGCCTGCGTCTTTGTGTGTCTTCCTTTCTTGATGATAGCAGCCTTACTGATGCACTGGTCCACACACTCTGGTGCTTCCTTCTCATGTGCAATCCAAGGCTATTCCAGTTGGTGTAAAAAGAACAACTCTGTGAGTGGAGAACTAGCGCCCTGCCAGAGATAAATCATCTCAGGCTATGGAAATTTTCAGTTTTGCAGATTTAAAAGTGTCCCTATGCCTACACACAGTCCTTGCCTCTGACAGCTTTGTAGTTTACAGCAGCAATGCCCAACCTTTTTGGCACCAGGGACTGGTTTCATGGAAGACAATTTTTCCATGGACTGGGTGTTGGGAGAGGTTGGGGGATGGTTTTGGGATGAAACTGTTCCACATCAGATCATCAGGCATTAGAGTCTCATGAGGAGTGTGCAAGCTAGATCCCTTGCATGTGCAGTTCACCACAGGGTTCGTGCTGCTATGAGAATCTAATGTCACTGCTGATCTGACAGGAGGCGGAGCTCAGGAAGTGATGCTTAAGTACCCACCACTCACCTCCTGCTGTGTGGCCGGGTTCCTAACAGGCCATGGACTGCTCTCAGACCGAGGCCTGGGGATTGGGGAACCCCTTGTTTCCAGCAAGCAGCAGTTTTAAAAAAAATTCCTCTACTTTTGCTTCATTACACAAACAATATATTTATTGTATATTAATTAGAAACAATAAATGGATAGAAACAAAGAGAGAATCAATTGTAGCTCCTCCCTGAGTGAAAACCACTGGAATATTTTAATGTTAATGCAGCCATACTTTTTTCTGTGTACTTGGTGTGAACTCCTTTATGACATTTGTGTGCATAGTAGTCATGCTTTTTTATTTTTTCAAGTCAAATTGAAACTATCTCAGTCATCCACTTTTTAGATTCATTCACTCACTCCACAGTTATTTATCGAGTGCTTATTTTGTGTCAGGTACTCTTCCAGCTGCAGGGAATATAGCAGGGAAAGTGAATAAAAAGTCCTGTCCTGGCCCAGCTGACATTTTATTTTAGTTGAGGGAGACAGACAATAAACAAATGAGTAAGAAATATAGTAAAACAGCTGGGAATAAGCACAATGGAAATACCACAGCAGGAGAAGGGCTTTGGGAGTGTTGGGCAGGCTTCAGTTTAAGATAAGTGGTCAGCAAAAGTCTGAAAGCAATGACCTGAAGGAGAGAAAGGATCGAACCATCTGGAGATGGAGGGAAGAGGGTCTCAGTGGAGGGGATAGCACATGCAGAAGCGCAGGGAGATGAGGGTAGCTGAAGAGAGCGTGTCAGTGGTAGGAGAGAGTTGGAGTTGAGATAGGGAGATCACCACGTCTGACTGTGTGGGGCACTGAGGGCTAGTAAAAGGATTTGACTATTCTCTGATCAAGATGGGAAACTACTGGAGGATTAGAGCAGAGCAGTAACATGACTTAACCCTAAGAATAAACTACAGGAAGGAAAAGACAGGAACGGGGGGACCCGTTATGAGGCTATTGCAATAATCCAGGTGAGGGACAATGGTTACTTGGACCAAGAAGACATTACAGGTGCTGAGATGAGATGGTCTTGATATATTTGAAGGTAGAACTGATGGGATTTCGTAGCAGAAATGTGAGACAGGAAAGAAAGATCAGGGGTGACTCCAAGATTACCCCGAGGCATCCAGGGAATGGAGCTGTCATTTTCTGAGATGGGAAAGACTATGGGAGCCAGCAGGGGGCAGGAGGGTGGGGGAGCTTGAGCAGACAGATTAGAAGTTGGTTTTAAAATGTTAAGTTTGAGATGATACATAGCCAAATTGGATGTCAGAAAGCAGTCTGCAGTTTGGGAAGAGGCTGAGGCTAGAGATGCAAATTTGAGTTGCAGAAGCAAAATATTGGTATTTAAAGCCATAATGTTATAAAGGAAGTACATGTAGACAGCGAAAAGTTTCAAGGAGTGGGTCCTAAATTAAAAGGAAGAACGACATCTCCTTCTTGGGGCAACTCCAGATCCCTGGATGGCCCAGGAACTGACCCTGAGTTTGTACAAAAATGGTCCAATTTCCATTCTTAAGTGGGGAGAGCTCTGACCCTTGATATTTAACTACAGAAAGCTTCTCTTGCCTTTAGTGACCACCCCACATCACAGATGAAAGACAAACCTTTGTGGTCAGATAGATATGGCTGTCCAGCTTCTCCTCCCAAACTCACAATCAGAATAACCTCTCTCTCCAGGGCAAGGGCACTGAAGACAATGGAGAGAGTCCAGAAGTGTCATGTCAGGGGTGCTGGCGCCACTTAGATGGAAACGTCTTGTGGGGATAAGCTATCCTCTCTCTCCAACCTCCATCAACACAACTTCTAAAAGACAAAAGACTCCTCTAGCATCCTTGGAAGTGGTGATTCACTCTTCCAGTGGTGAACAAGGGGACCCTGGCACAGCTCTTACAAAGATAATGAAAAACAAAACACTATGTCATATGTAGATATCAATATGCAAAGAGATGTGTACACACATGTGGGTACACACAGACACACAGATGGATTACACGGTATGCTTATAGCATATCTTATAACTGTTCCTTTCACCTAATAAATCAATATTTTCCTTCTAATACATATACTTCTACAAAATTGCCTTAAGGGCCAAATGTCATTCCATTGTGTGGTACATCCATCTTTTAATAACCTGTCTCTTATCATCGGTTATCTGGTTTGTTCCCAATCCTTTGCTACTATTACAAAATAAAAACAACAAATATCTGAACCTTCTTTTAGCTAAATTGGCTCAGTTTTTTTAATGATTTCCTTAAGCTAAATTATTGAAATTAGATTTGCTGGTTTAAGGGACAGGCAGTTTTTCAACACTGGTTGCATTTTGAGAATTATGTGACAGATGTCATTGACATAGTCCAATGTGCAAAGGACAAAGAGAATAGACAAATAAGTTAGTTCGCCTTGCAGGTCACGAGCTCTCACAGTGTCCCGCACAAACCCTTGGACTGTGTCCCCCAGAAACACTTGGACTGTGCTGGTTCCTTAGAACTTCATCACATTGCATGTGAGCTGATGGACTGAAGAGAACTAATGGGAAGGGATGTTACATATGATCCTTCTGTATATGACAAAGGCAAGTGCATTTTCAAGAGTGAGTAGAGGCCTCTACCAGCTAGGTAGAGGCAAGCATTGTGGTTCCTGGGCCAGAATTCCTTGCTCTTTGTCTGTGCCTGAGCTGATTTGGTTTGGTACTCTAATACCAAGCCAGACAAGGATACTACAGGAAAAGAAAATTGCAGGCCAATATCTCTGCTGAACATAGAAACAAAAATCCTCAATAAAATACCAGCAAACAAAATTCAACAGCATGTTAAAGGATCATACACCATAATCAAGTAGTATTTATCCTTGGAATGTAAGGACGGATTAACATACACAAATTAATAAATACAATGCATTACATTAACAGAATGAAGGATAAAATACACCACATTAACAGAATGAAGGATAAAAATAATATGATTTTCTGCATGTCAGTAGATGTGGAAAAAGAATTTGACAAAATTTAACATCTTTTCATGATTAAAACTCTCAACAAAATATACATAGAAAAAATGGACCTCAACATAGTAAATGCTCTGTGTGACAAGCCCATAGCTAATATTATACTCAATAGTAAAAAGTTGAAAGCTTTTCCTCTAAGATTGGAAATAAGATAAGGATGTCCACTCTCATCACTTCTATTCAGTAAAGTACTGGAAGTCCTAGCCAGAGCAATTGGGAAAGAAAAAAAAAATAAAAGGCATCCAAATTGGAAAGGAAGAAGCAAAACCGTCTGTGTTTGAAGGTGACGTCATCTATTAAAAAACCCTGAAGACTTCACAAAAACTATTAGAACTAATAAATTCAGTAAAGTTGCAGTATACAAAATTAACATATAAAAATCAGTCATCCTTTCTTTCCCCCTTCCTTCCTTCCTTCCTTCCTTCCTTCCTTCCTTCCTTCCTTCCTTCCTTCCCTCTTTCCTTCTTATTTTTCCCAGAGTCTCCTTCTGTTGCCCAAGCTGGAATGCAGTGGCATGATCTCAGCTCACTGCACCCTCCACCTTCCAGGCTCAAGAGATTCTCATGTCTCAGCCTCTCAAGTAGCTGGGATTACAGGGGTGGGCCAATACCTAGCTCATTTTTGTATTTTTAGTAGAGAGTGGGTTTCACTGTATTGCCTAGGATGGTCTCAAACTCCTGACGTCAAGTGATCTGCCTGCCTCCCAAAGTGCTAGGATTATTGGCATGAGCCATTGTGCCTGGCCAAAAAAACAAAAATGTTTCTATACACTAACAATGAACTAGCCAAAAAAGAAATTTTTAAAATCCCATTTATAATTACAATAGCATATTCGTATACATAAAAAACATATTATAGACATATAAAACTTAGAAATAAATTCAACCAAGGGGTGAAAGACATGCACACTGAAAACTGTAAGACAGTGACGAAAAAAATTGAAGAAAACACAAATAAATGGAAATATGTCTTATCTTCATGGATTGGAAGAATTAATATTATTAAGATGTTCATGCTTACCCAAAGCAACTAAAAATTTATGCAATCTCTATCAAAATTCCAACTACATTTTTCACAAAAATTAAAAAATCTTAAAATCCATATGAGATCACTAAAGTCCCTGAATAGCCAAAATAATCTTGAGCAAAAAGAACAAAGTTGAAGTCATCACATGAATCAATTTCAAAATCTGCTACAAAGCTGTAGTAGTCAAACGTTCATGGCAGAGACATAAAAACAGACCTGCAGAGCAGTTGAAGAAAACACAGAGCCCAGAAACAAATTCATGCATTTGTCATCAATTGATCTTCAACAAACGTGCCAAGAACGTGTGATGAGGAAAGGACACTCCCTTCAATGACCAGTGTTGGGAAAACTTTTGCATGTGGGATATCCCCGTGCAGAAGAATGAAATTGGACCCGTATCTCACACCATCTACAAAAATCCATTCAAAATGGATTAAGGACTTAAACACAAGACCTGAAACTCTGAAACTACTAGAAGGAAGAATAGGGAAAAAGCTTCTTGACATTGGTCTGGGCAATGAATTTTTAAGATATGATTTTTCAAAAGCACAGACAACAAAAGCAAAAAATAGACAAAAGGGCTGCAACACACTAAAAAATTCTACACAGCAAACAATCAATAGAGTAAAGAGACAGCATAGGGAATGGGAGAAAACATTTGCAAACCATACATCTGATAAGGGATTAATATCCAAAATATATAAGGAATTCAAACAACTCGACAGTAAAAAATGTAATAACCCAATTAAAAAACAAGAAAAAGACTTGAACAGATATTTCTCAAAATACGCATAAATGGCCAACAGGTATATGGAAAACATGGTTAACATCATTAATCATCAGAGAAATGCAAATTAAAACCACAATGAGACATCACCTCACACCTGTTAGGGTGGCTACGATCAAAAAGATAAAATGAAAGTGTTGGGATGGATGTAGAGAAAAGGGAATTCTTGTAGACTATCAGTGGGAATGTAAATTGCTTTAATGGAAAACAACATTTAAAAAATAAAAGATAGAAGTACCATACGACGCAGCAGTCTCACTTCTGGGTATGTTTCCAAAGGAAATAAAATCAGGATGTTGAAAAGATATCTGTACTCCCATGTTGATTGCAGCATCATTTGGAACAGCCAAGACAGGCTTTAAAAAGAAGGAAATCATGTCATTTGCAACAACATGGATGAACCTGGAGGACATTATGCTAAGTGAAATAAACCAGAAGGACATATACTGCATGATCTCGCTTATATGTGAAATCTAACACAGTTGAACTTACAGAAGTAGAGAGTGGAATGGTGGTTGTCAGGGACTGAGAGGATTGGAGAGAGGGTGGGTAATGGGTACAAAGTTTCAATTAGACAGGATGAACAAGTTCTGGAGATCTATTGTACAACATTGTGATTATAGCTAATAATAATGTATTGCGTACTTAAAAATAGCTAAGAGATTAGATCTTAAATGTTCTCACTATAAAAAATGATAGGTATGTGAGGTGATGGTTAAGTTAATCAGAATGATTTAATCAGTTCACAAATGTATACATACATCAAAGCATCACACTGTATACTGTAATATATACAATTTTTACTTGTTAATTATACCTTAATAATGCTGGGAGGAAAAAAAAGAAAAAAAAAGAACATCCTCTGACTTCCTTTGTCATAAGACTCCCCCAGATGACCTGCTACCAGAACAGCTATTTCTGAGCTCGAGGATGGGCATGGTATTTGCTTTGTCCGCAGGTCTGAGATGACGCCTGGACTTTCATAAGCCATTTTCACTCTCCACGATTCCTGGAATGCTTGTGTCTCTTTGGATCGTGTCTCTGAATAGTTATTTAACTCATGGACTAATATTTTCCTTGAAGCACCTCCAAAGAAAATATGAATACACACAGCCCCATGAAAAGACTTGGCTGCTGACACCTCTGGTCACAGGATGGCTTGTGTGGTAGCTGGGAATAGAAGCTGCTGAAGGGTTTTGAGCTTCTCAGAGATAAAATTAAGGGAGTGTCTTGCTGTGCCCAGGGAAGATGGCCCTTCAGAGCAGAAAGGTCTCCCACCTTCTCTTGGCCTCCCAGAGCATGGTGGAGAAATTAGGACTCAAAGAGATGTCTGTTCAACTCCTGGGGATGACATTATCTCACTGTAGGAATGTGAACGAGTTACTTAACCTCTCTGTGCCTCAGTTTTATTGGCTGAAAATGAAGGTAGCAATACTTAGTACTTAGGGTGGTATAAGAAACTAATTGGATAATGTGTATATAAATTACTTGGTTTATGGTAGATGACCAATTGGTGATAGCATCAGTACCACTGTATCAGTACCACTAAGTGTAGACAATCAGGAAGCCACACTAGAATGCCAAAGAAATGGATAAAAAGACCATTGAACATCTCTCAGACATTCAACATCACTATGACCGCAGGGCATAGCACATAGTTAGCACTTGGTAAATATTTGATAAATTTAATGAATGAATGATTCAATCAATATGTCCTACGCCATCTCAGACATGCAGGTAGCAATGAAGGTGAAGCGCTCATCTCTGGAAGAGCTCAGAAAATCCCCATGATGATTATACTATTTATAAAGCAGCAAACAATTAAGAACACTTACTCCATGCCTAATGATAAACTTCACAACACCCTTATAAGGTGGTGCTTCACCTCCGTTTTACCTAGGAGGAAACTGAAGCAGAGAGTCCCGTAACCTACCCTATGTCATGCAGTTAGAGAGGGTGGTGCAGTGTCTGGGTCTGGATCTTGGGGCAGGAGGGTGCTGGAGCAGTGCCTCCTCCAGCTTGGTTAAAGTGACAGTGGGCAAGGAAGCTGAACTCAACTTAGTGCTGAAGGCAGAAGGAGACATTTCTTTAATGACGAAAGGATACAGTGTGGTCACTTGGTTGAAGCCATTTACATGCATGGTGCCACCACAGTTGGCTCCTACGTGGCCTGATGAGGGTGCTGAGGCTTCACATACTATTCTGTTTGGGGTTGGGAACTGCACTGCCATTTATTAGGTGATCCTAGAATGCCCTGCTGTATTGGACACTTCAAAGTCTGCTCAGTCATGTTGCAGTGTGTTTTCACCATTTTCATCATCCAGCTGAGTAGTTTTACCTAGAATAACAAACAACACACAGCTATTTAAAAGATCTTTATCACCGACATTCCTACTGCAAACAAATGACATTGTTATTATAAATCTGAAGCTCCTCCAGCCCACAAACCTGTTTATCCTTTTTGTTAGTTTGTTTAAGCCTTAAAACACAACTTTGTTAATGTGAAGTTTCTTAGGGCATTTTTATCACTCCTAGCAAAGGATGAGCAAGAAAAATATCAGGACTAACAAAGACCTCTCAACAGAGCCAAAGGTGATTGAATGGGGAGCTACTGTGGGGTCTGGCAGGGGTCACCAAGCCCCATGCCATGTGAGTGAGGTCACTTGCTCCCCAATTTGCTTGGACTATGGCTGTGAGTGCCAAACCTGAGCCTTAGCCAGCTCCTGGGGTGTGATCAGACTTGCCAGCCGTGACACCTGCCAGCCTGTGCTGACCATCCTCAGGGATGACGTTAGCTGGGTGAAGGGTGGCCCAAGAAGGCTCGTCCATTGTTGATACTTGACCCATAAGATGTGAAGATCATCAGAGCTGAGCCAATCACATCTGCTCCCTCTAAGATGTGGCCCAGACACCCAGGAGAGGGAGGATTGGCCCACCAGGAACAGAAGAAACTGCAAGGCCCCGAAGTTGAGAGGGGCTGTGGCTCCCTAGAAAATTGGAATCATAAACTTTTGACGGTGCTTGACTCTGGATCTGGTTCTCTGACTTTCCCTATTTCACAGAGAGGACTCACCATGCCTGGGTTGCACAGTGTCTCCTTCTAGAGCATTCTGGGTTGAAGGCCTTTCCTCCCGCTTCCCTTTTCTATCCCTGATCCTGGCTGAGGCAGGCGGGAGGAGTCCAGAAGTGGGCAGGTTGGGTGGCTGAGTTCCATCTCCTTGGTGCACTATGTGAGTGTCCAAAGGACCTCTACGGGCCATAAAGGGACCACTTGTGGCCCGTCGTTGCCAGTGAACAGTTCTTTCTCCCTAAGTTCCAAGTCTCTGCTCAGGAGCCTGCATATCTGGGGCCTTTCATGAGCCAAAAACAAGCTACCATGTATGAGGTATGGCTGTGCTGCCCTTCAACTTCCAGTAAGATGGTAGGAATTGTGTGAAGAGCTCACAACTAGCCCTTTCATGATTTATGTTGCCTCTTTGGGCCTTATCTTGAGAAACACTTTGAGAAGCCTGACCCTTGCTCAGCAAAAAGCAGATCTGCCAAAAGTACAGCTAGTGGGAATGACCAGTGACCTTGCCAACCCTGCAGGCCCCTCAGTGACTTCACTCTCAAGCTAGGCCACTGTAGAAACCATTCCTGATCTCCATCTAGGTATGAGCGGTGGTGGTGAGGCCCTGCCAGTGCCTTACCCTCCCTAGAAGGAGCTCTTCCAGTTCTTAAGCTATTTGTGGGATAAGCTCAGATAGAAACAAAAAGCAATTTACAAAGGACCAAAAGACTCCTATCGTCTTTGGTCCTCATTTTCTCTATCGGAAGACAATGAGGGAGTTGGACAAGCCAATCCCAGAACCTTTCATTGCCCTAATCAAGATCAAACATAGAAATATGAGCCAGAGGGAAAAACAGGAGCCCTATCAAATCTAGGCATGATAGGGCCTAGCTTGGTGTCACGGAGAGGAGGGGTCAAGGTAGGGGCTAGGAGGAAGATCCCAATCCCTATGGCCTGTTTAAGTGTATTATGTCTTCACCGCATCAGCCAGTGTTTGCAGGTTCTTTCCTGGGTTCTGATCTGATTTGATCTACTTCTGCACTGGGCTGCTCCATCTCCCTGACCCCAAGTATCCCCATCATCTGGGAAATTTTTCCACAGTTCCTGTTTCTCTCCTGAGCTTCCCAATCTCTGAGTCCTTAGGGGAAAGACAAAGTAGGGCCCTCAGGTTGGGATCTCTGACTGCAAGCAACAGAAATGAACCAGATCTCAGCTGACTTGAGCAAAACAGAAATACATGAAAGCACACACAAGTAGCCCCAGAGAAAGGCATGTATTAGGGGCAATTGATTTATATCCTTGTGTGGCTCCACTGAGATTGAAATTTCTGGGAAGAGAGGATCCGCTTGGCCTATGGGTTGGGGTGGGACTGAACTAGCATTTCTACCTATGCTGAAAGCATTTTCTAATGTAAAATGAACTGCTATTATAGAAAACAAGGAGAGCCTATGTTGAGCAGACAAAAACAACGGATGCTCATCATTGGCTCATGCTCATTAGAACATTCTGGAAACACTTTATGATGGAGAAAGGTCTTGCGATTTCTGATCTTTGAAACTGCAAATAAAGAAAGTTCTGTTTTGGGCATCTGACTTGGCCTTTAGATGGATGTTTAACTTGTCAGCATATTGACAGTGATAATGCCTTTGTTAGTGAATTCAAAGTGTTGCACACTCATTGACTTACTTTTTTCACAACTCCCTGTAAAAAAGGGAAGCAAGGCATTATTATTTCCATTTGGCAAATGGGGAAAACAAGGCCTAGACATGAGTGGCAAGGACATAAAGGACAACCCTGTGGCTGCTCCTCTCCCCTCATTCTTAAACTCTCAATGAGACCAGAGGCCCAGCCCAGTGACCTTCTGGCTCCTTCACCTTTTGGCTCCTTGGTCTCCACAATGAAGATGATGATGTCAGAGGACCTCCCTGGCCAGTGGCGGCCAGGTGGGGTGGCTCACGCCTGTAATCCCAGCACTTCAGGAGGCTGAGGAGGGTGGATCACCTGAGGTCAGGAGTTTGAGGCCAGCCTGGCAAACGTGGCCAAACCCTGTCTGTAATAAAAATACAAAAATTAGCCAGGCATGGTGGCACCCACCTGTAATCCCAGCTACTTGGGAGGCTGAGGCTGCAGAATCACTTGAACCTGGGAGGCAGAGGTTGCAGTGAGCCAAGATCACACCACTGGGCTCCAGCCTGGGTGACAGAGAGAGACTCCATCTCAAAAAAAAAAAAAAAAAAGTGGGGGGGAATGATAACCTTGCACTCTGAGAAGTTATTCCACGTGTTTCCTAACATGCATCTCACAAGCTGCCACATTTCCTTCTCTCACATAATCTCAGGGATTGCAAGCAGGTTTTGCACTCCAGCTGCCAGAGACTGAAGTAACATACTGGGAATCCTAGGTCAAGTGTGTGTGCCTATCTGTGGCTGTTAATGTTCCTGTGAGCCCCTGGGAGCCAGCCCAGTGCCTTCCCAGGACGGGAGATTACCTTCTCTCCAGGGATGACCATGCAGCTCCTGGAGCATTGGGTGCAGGAACAGGGTAGTTGTCAGGTACAGAGGCCCATATTGTCGTTTGCAAGTAGGCTGTGTTAGGCTCTAGTTATCTCACTCATTCCCATGGTCTCTGTATTCCTTCTGTTTCCCTAATTTCCTTTTTTCTCCTTGCCTTTCTCCTCTTCCTCAATTTACCTGTCTCCCTCTCTCCTGTGCTTTCATAGCCTCTTTCCTCCTAGAAGCCCAGCACCCTCAGTTTCCTTTTGTTCCTCTCAGGGACAATATGACCAGGTATGCTGGCTCAAGCCTTTAATCCCAGCAGTTTGGGAGGCCAAGGCAGGTAGATCACCTAAGGTCAAGAGTTCGAGACCAGCCTGACCAATATGGTGAAACCCTGCCTCTACTAAAAATACAAAAATTAGCCAGGTGTGGTGTCATGCACCTGTAGTCTCAGCTATTTGGGAGGTTGGGATAGGAGAATTGCTTGAACCTGGGAGGCAGAGGTTGCAGTGAGCTGAGATTGTGCCACTGTACTCCAGCCTGGGTGACAGGGCAAGACTCCATCTCAAAAAAATAAAGAAAGAAAATGAAATAGCCCATAGGTTATTGTCCCTGGGTTTGTCCGTGGGAGAAGCCCAGCCTTGGCAAGTGCCGCATCCATCACATGTTTTCTATTATACGAGCAGCATCAGTGCTTGCTATCATCAAGGGAGCTGTCATAGAAAATGAGAGACTTTGAACCAGACTCGGGTTGAATCTTCCTCTGCTGTGTGGCTTGGAGCAACTTGTTTCACTTTAATAGGCTTCAGTGACCTCTCTGTAAAATGCATAATCATCATTAGTTCCTGTAGAGAGTATACGAGATGACAGGTATGAGGGCCAGCCCAGGGAGGTGGCTCGGTCACAGGGAATGACTTTACCAGGAGCCTCCTCACATGTGTCACTGTGCCTGGGGCTGGTTTTCCTGGAAGACAGGTGAAAGGCCAGGCCACAAACACAGGGATGTTTCTGCTGGAATGTGTCCCTCCCTGCCAGGCCCTGAAGATCCCATCTCCTCTTCCAGTTTTGTTCTCACTTTTCAGCTCCTTTAACGTGACGTCCCCGGTCACTCCACACTGGGCCACCAACTGGAACTGTGAATACTAGAAAAGACCCATCCCAGGAGTCCTGAGTGAGCACGGTCCAGCTTCCCAGCTCCTGCCTCCATGGCTGTGGTTCAGTCACCAGAGCCGGTGTCACATGTAATTCAGGCCAGCTATGGTTTAGGGAGGAGGTGTGGAATGACTCAGATAATAGATTTTGAAGTCAGGGTTATGTGAGTTCAAACCCTGACACTTGTCTCCAAATCCTGTGACCTCAGGCAAAATTATTGATCCTCTCTGAGACTTGGTGTCCTATCTGTAAACTTTGGTGATGATCACTTTCTTAAGGGATTATAGGAAGCATTGGAGATCATCTGCGGAAGCTCCCTGACACACAGAATGTGTACAATCAATTCTCCCTCCCCCATTATCTCCACACCCCGGACAAGAAAGAACCGCACACACTTGCATGGCGCTCAGTGTGCCCTGAACTCTTCAAGCTCCTTGCATGTATTGTCTCATTGTATCCTATCACAACCCCATAAGGTCACTTGTGTTATTATCATGCTCATCTTATAGATAAGAAAACAGACGAATGGGGAAGTTAAGTAACTTACTCAAGGCCACTTAGCATGCCGGAGCTGGGGGTGACAGTGGCTGCAATTGGTGGGCATTTGAACTTGACTTGCATGGGAAGCGTTGGTGGAGGGGTGGGAGTGTTATACCCTAAAGTGGACACAGGGCTCCAGAACTCCCACGATCCTCTTGCAGAGGCTGTTCATGAGGTATGCAGAACACTCACATCAGGCCGACTAGCTAAGGACTTTGTCTGCAGGGGGCTGCTGGATTTGTGGCCACCAACTTCTGCTAGACTAACCTGTCTTTTGCTCCATTTGCTTGGCCACAGTTTATCAGGACTGTCCCCTTTTCTCTGGAGCTCCTTCCAGTAAGTTTATTAAAAAGAGGAACCAGGTGAGCAGGAACAGCCTGGATGTCAGAGACCAGGAGACTTCTAGCCACAGAGCCTGAACCATTTACTCTGTTACCTGAGATTATTTTTTCAAATGTCAAAGACCTAATTTAGGATGATCCAGATGTTCACCAGTGCTCCAGTTATTAAAGAAAAATGTATTTATAAAGCCAACTGCAAAGGCAAACACATTTTGCTTTTGCAATTCTGTTGGGCTGCACCCTGGTCTTGACCTTAAAATAGATCAGTTTACGTGCTGACAGGATTTACATACACAGTCAGGATTTCCCGTGTCTCCACCTCACCATTTCCTCTTTGCCTCCAAGCTGGTCCCCTTCATTCCTCTTCCTCTCCCTTCCCACAACTTGTTTACATGTGTGAGTAAATGTGTAGGAATGCTCCGGGAAGTAGGAACATTTAGGCTCCAGCCAGACAGGAGTTCAAATTCCACTTCAACCATTTCCCAGCTATGCAAACATGAGCAGCTCCCCTCTCTGAGTGTCAGATTTTCATCTGGAAATTGTGAGAACACATGAAAATTATTTATCCCAGAGCCTAGCACAAGGTAAAAGAGCACCAAATGGAGGAGACTGGGAAAAGCCTTTCACCCAAGGCTAAGTGCAAGTTGGAGGCAGGATGTGTCCTAGGGGCCACCTGGCTGGCTTTTGGAGGACCTGCGTGCCACTTGTCTCTCTCCACAGCCTCTGCCCCAGACATGGATTCATCCTGCTCTCAGTTCTTCTGCCCCTCCCTCCTGTCGAAGTAAGATGGACTTTTTCCAGGTGTCTTCCCAGGACTCAGCCAGACTGATGAACAGATCTTGGGGAACATTTGAACGGATTGAGGTGATGTTTTACCAAGGCCCAGGGGCAATGCTTCAGGCAGCTCCAGCTGTCCACTAGGCCTGTATTTCCCAAATGTCTTGGATCAGGAATGCCAAAAGCAAGCCCCTGGTCCAAGACATTTGGGAAATATTGGCCATGAACTATTCTGGCCATTTAGGAAACACTGGCTGTAAACTATGCTTAATGCCAAAGAAGGACCAATGGTAGCTACTTGGGCAGCAGTAGACAGGCCCATGGAGGAAGATCTTTGCCTCGAACTTGAAGTCATACTGCTCAGGTAATTGTTCTGCCAGTCTGTGCATCCATGACCTCTACCTTCCCATTGCAAGCAGGAGCCAAATATCACGGTTAGACCCCACGTTGCTCATGACTCATGCATGACACAGGGCAGGCCATTACCCTGCTGTTCTGGCTGAAAGGCAGTAATCGTGTTTGGCCTCTCCCTGCCTCGTAATGGTGACTCGGAGGATTAATGAGGCAATGAGAGCTAAGCTTTGTGAATGCCACCTTTGCTCCCACGCTGTCTCTTCTGATTATTCCACAAAGCCAATGAGAAATAGCAAAGGTCAAAGTTCTCTGTACGTGAGGTTGGATTTCTGTGTCGCAGGAGGAGTGTTTCTCTCCAGGTATGGTTCTGTGCTCATCGTCTGTGTGTCTCTGTTGCCAGGCCCCAGGGGCCACACTTGGGGTGATGGTGGGGAGGTCGGGGTGGCATTCTCCAGGTGCAGGCCAAGTGCCCAGGGTGTTTCACATGGCAAGTCAGCCACAGAAATGGGTCTTGCTGGGCCTTTTGGAAGCTTCCAGTGGTGCACCTCACAGACCAAACAGCCATCATCTGTCTCACTAAGATGCTGCTTCTCAGCATTGGCTCCACTTGTTTTCCACAGTCAACCTTCATATGTAATTTAATTTCACTCTGTCTCCTGTTCAGTTGACAAACCCCATGGCACCATCTCTAGGATGCCATGGCTGAGGCAAGAGCTCTAGGAGGGCAGGAGCAGGAGAGCAGATGGGGCAGTCGGCTGTGGCCCTGCTTCATGCAGCCAGCTTGGAGGAGCTGCCTCCCTTGGTGCTGTGGCTTTTCTGGATGAAAATCGGGAGCTTCCTTGGTGAAAGGTCTGGACTGCATCAAACCGCTTCCCTCTAAATCATCAGTTCGTTTGATAAGTAGTCACTCACATGGTTCAAAAATCAAAATTATATAAACTAGATACAGTGAGAAATCTTGCCCACCTCTGCCCTGTTTCGCCCGGTCCCCCTGCCATGCCCCATGGGATCTTCATACGCATTCTTCTAGTAGTTCTTTATGCAAATTCAAATATACATTTTCATTCCGCCACCTCCCTTAAGTACACCAAAGTTAGTCTATGGTATTCCCTGTGTATCCGTCCACCAGCCTGCTGGAGTAATCCTTCCCTTCAAAAGCCAAACATAGATCTTCAGCCCTCTTGTACATCCCTGCCAGCAGGCCAGTGCTCTTCTGGGCACTTCCAAGAAATTTCAAGGTGTCACGGTCTCCTCGCGGCCGCCTGAGCCCCTCCCTGCCCCTCCTTGCCTCTGGCTCTTGGGCCATTCCATTACACACCACAGGCTCGCAGCCTTTGCCTGAGCCTGGACAGAGCTCTCCCCACCCTGTGTGGTACCTCTAACCCACAGAGCATGTGAAGCACTATGCCCTTGGGGAATGGGGACAGCAGATGGGTATTAAGGGACAGAGCAGGAACACTGTTAACATTTATCAACAGACAATCCTCACTGCTGGCAAAATTCATTGCCAGCCCTGCCCCAGGGAGTCCTTTCTTGGCCATCTGTCTTCCTGGGCTACTGCTACTGCCATTGCTGGGGCCTCCCCCTCCCACCCTTCCTCCATTTCCTTTCTCCACGGAGACCCAGCCCCACGCCACACCTGCCTGTCCTCCTGCAGCTCCCTTGCTGCCTCTTTCTTCTACTGTCTTATACTTATACAATCTTATCTATTTGCCCCACAGTCTTCCACAACTCTCAGTCCAATAACTTGTTCTCTTTCTTCTTTTTAAAAATGTTATGTGTTTTGCACACATTTTATTGCGGCACTGTTCACAATAGCAAAGACTTGGTACAAACCCAACTGCCCATCAATGATAGACTGGATAAAGAAAATGTGGCACATATACACCGTGGAATACTATGCAGCCATAAAAAAGATGAGTTCATGTCCTTTGCAGGGACATGGATAATGCTGGAAACCATCATTCTCAGCAAACTGACATAAGAACAGAAAACCAAACATTGCATGTTCTCACTCATAGGTGGATGTTGAACAATGAGAACACATGGACACAGGGAGGGGAACATCACACACTGGGGCCTGTCAGGGGTTGGGAGACTAGTGGAGGAATAGGAGGGGCTGGAGGCATAGGGGAGGAATAGCATTAGGATAAGTACCTAATGTAGATGACAAGGTGTTGTATATAGCAAACCACCATGGCACATGTATACCAATGTAGCAAACCTGCATGTTCTGCACATGTACCCCAGAACTTAAAGTATAAAAAAAAATTATGTGTTTACATTTTAGGGATAGGATCTCATTACGTTGCCCAGGCTGGTCTCAAACTCCTGGCCTCAAGCATTCTTCCTGCCTCAGCCTCCGGAGTAGCTGAGATTAGAGTTGTACACCACCACACCCAGCGAATAACTTGTTCTCTCAAACCAAAGGGCTGTTTTCTTTCCAGCTGATTCTTATTAAACCCTCATCCACGTTATCCACTGGAAACATAATGTGGGCCATAGAAGTAATGATAAATATGTCCTAACTATGTTTAAGACATTAAAAGGAACAGGTGAGATTAATTTTAATATGTTCTACTTAACCCAATATATCCAAAATGTTATCTTTTTGATGTTTATGCAGTAGAAAATTTTAACAAGATATTTTCATTGTGGCAGATCATGAGATATTTTAAATTTGGTGTATATTTTGCACTTACAGCACATCCCCATTCGCACTGACCTTTTCCGGTGCTCTGTAACCACATGTGGCTAGTGGCTACAGTATCAGGCAGAAAGACCCGTAGCTAGCTTGTTCTAAATAACCAGATTCCCATCTTCCACCACTCAGCAGGTACAATGAGTTCATGCAATGAGCAATGTATATTTCATTGCCCTTGCTTCTCATTCCATGAAACCTCTATGCCCCTTTCTAGCTCACTGAGATGTTTCTAGAGATGATTTTAATGATCTTTGTCCCAGACTCCTAATGTCTTTGTCTCCTGTTGCGAGGCCAGAACTCCACCTCAGCTGCTGTTTCCAGAGCCTCTGGAGAGTGTTGGCACGGCCCCCAGGGCATCGGCTGTGCTCCTCCAGGTGCCCCAGTGGCCTGAGCCTGTGAGTTCTCATTGTATCAAAGCTACTCCGTGCACCTCCAGGCAGGAGGAAGATGCCACACTCCCCAACTCCTTGTCACACTCAGTCAGCAGGGCCCCCCAGTGGTGTTGTCTGAATCTAAACTCACAGCGGAAACAGCTCCTTTAGGAGGACTGAGGTAAGAATCAATATTTGAGACGGGCAACATTTGTCCCCGCTGCCCCCTCCTCTTTTCAAGCACCTGTGCAAACCTCCTTTCCCTGTCCCATTTACATTCATTACTATGTGGAAAAAAATTCGAAGAGGCAACAGGGTATTTCCTAAAGTGGTTTTCAAGGATGTTGCATTTCTTTTACTAGAGGGGGGTCCTTTATCAAATAAATAAGTGCTAAGTTAGGCAGGTATCTGAATTATGGATTCCAAGCCTGCAGTACCATAATGTGTGTTCTAGTATCCATAGTACACAGTATCTTTCAACTTATCTGACTGTGGGACTACCTTTTCTGTAGCTTATTATGAGGGATGAGAATTTTGAGAAATGTTTTTTTGATGTCCTGATAAATACATGAAAATCTCTCTTTCCATTCAGTTAGAAGGTTCTCTTCCTCCTGAGAGCCCTGGTAGAAGTAGGGTTTTGGAAAAGAGTTCTCAATCCCTCGAACACCAGGCATCCTGCTCCACCCTCAGAGTGTACTCCGTGTCTGTACACTCTGCAGAGCCACCGTGCACCTGCCCCGGCCCCCACCAGTTCCCAGGCAGATATCTGATTGATGCAGGGAGCTGAAACCCACAAACACTGAGCTCAAGCCAGACTCTGGGGACTTGCTTTGTAAGCAAAAACCTGTTGCTGCTACATGTCCTGGAGGCCCTAAATACAGCTCCCTCTCTTATTAGCTTATCATTAACATATTTTTTTATTTTAAAATTTATAAATTAACTTACTCTTATTAGCATTTAAAATAATAAATCTCCCTAACATCTGACTGGCTGCCTATAAATAACAGCTATTATCATTCTGGTCTTCAACCTCCACTACTTCCTATGTGTTTATTCACAATGAAGTACCTACGAAAATTCAAATTTTGTTTTTTGTGCTTTTTTTAAATGTAGCACATGATATGTATTTTTTGGCAGCTTTTTAAAAAACGTAATGTCTTAGAGATC
This sequence comes from Cebus imitator, assembly GCF_001604975.1. Taxonomy (NCBI): domain Eukaryota; kingdom Metazoa; phylum Chordata; class Mammalia; order Primates; family Cebidae; genus Cebus; species Cebus imitator. The sequence goes on from NW_016107315.1 coordinate 10,827,611, forward strand.
TTTTTATATCCGTACATGTCAGTAACTGTTTTCTACTGGGCCATGCAATTTCATAATATTAATTTGATAATTCTCTAACTGATGGCCATTTAGAGTATTTCCAATTTTCATATTTACAAACAAACTTGTAATAAATGTCTTTGTGTACACAGATGAGCATAACTCTAGAATTCAGAACCAAAACAGGGATAATTAAATCAAATGTAATGCATATTTAAATTTTATAGCTATTGCCAAATTGCCCTCCAAAATGACTGTACCATTTACCTTCCCATAGAACAGTACAGAGAACCCAGTTCACCATATCCTGGACAACTCTTAGAATCATCAAACTTTAAATTACTTGGTGAAGTTGTAATCACCTGATGAGTTTCCTGCCTGTTGCACAAATAGAGAACATGGCATTGCAGTAAAGAAAGAGGATTAATTGATGTGAGGCTGGTCATGCTACCTGGGAGATGGAATTATTACTCAAATCAGTCTCCTTAAGATTCATTGGTTAGAAGTTTTTCAATAGTGGTTTGGGGGAAGGAGTTGGGGTGACTATGCAATGGGTGCTTACTGCTGTTTGGTTGGGTTGGAGATGAAATAACTGGGAGTTAAAGCTGTTCTTTTGTGCTAAGTTGCTTCTGGATGGGGCCACAGGAGCCATCAGTATCAGATATGCAAAAAACCTGAAAAGATATCTCAAAAAATCCAATCTACAATAGTGATAATATTTGCAGGAATAATCCGGGAAGTTGCATATCTTATGCCTTCCAGAATAATGGTTGGCAATCTACACCTTAGCCCAGGGGTGTCCAATCTTTTGGCTTCCCTGGGCCACATAGGAAGAAGAGGAGTTGTCTTGGGCCACACATAAAATACACTAAGACTAACAATAGCTGATGAGGAAAAAAAAAAAGTCACACACAAAGAAATCTCATAATGTTTTAAGAAAGTTTATAATTTGTGTTGGGCCTCATGCAAAGCCTTCCTGGGCCACATGTGACCCCACAAGCTTGCCTTACTAGAATTCAGGCTCCTCTCCTCCTCCTAGCCTGGTGGCCTTTCATTGTGAGCTTTACAAAGGCAGTTGAGTTTTGGAGAAGAGCTATTATCATTCAAACTATAAACTAAATGTCTTCCAAAGTTAGTTCAGTAGCTTAAAAACTAAAGCCTGGCTAGGTCAAATCTTCCCTACTGCCATAATTTTTTCAGTGATATAATTTTTTTTTTTCTTTGAGACGGAGTTTCGCTCGTTACCCAGGCTGGAGTGCAATGGTGCGATCTCGGCTCACCGCAACCTCCGTCTCCTGGGTTCAGGCAATTCTCCTGCCTCAGCCTCCTGAGTAGCTGGGATTACAGGCACACGCCACCATGCCCAGCTAATTTTTTGTATATTTAGTAGAGACGGGGTTTCACCATGTTGACCAGGATGGTCTCGATCTCTTGACCTCGTGATCCACCCGCCTCAGCCTCCCAAAGTGCTGGGATTACAGGCTTGAGCCACCGCGCCCGCCCTCAGTGATATAATTTTTATAAAAGTAGTTTCAAAGTGAGGATGAAGGGAGGTAGGAGAGCAAAATATTGAGGCAGCATCCCAAAAGGCAGGCCCCCGGCCCAACAGGCAAGTTGCACCCAACTCTCAGGGAAACAGGGTTAATAGAGCAAACTGAAGAAGACTTTAAAAACAGTTAATATCCTGAGAGGAAATGAGGAGGACATTGAATACAAAAGTAGGCTGATATGAAACTAGAAACAATTAGTGAGATTAGAAATAAAAGTTTGTTCAAACTTTTAAAAACCTTAGGAATTGAGGGTGAAATGGCTGAAGAGCAAGTGATAACTTGTAAAAGATGGTTGAGGTTTTTGCCAGAAAGGGCACACAAATGGACAAAGATGTAAAGGATATGAGAAGATAATTAATAGACATAGGTCTAGAAGTTTGAACATTCCTCTAATAGAATTTTCAGTAGGAAAAAAACTCAAAGAAATAATAAAAGGAAACTACCCTGAACTGAAGAAACACTGGCAAGAAAAATCAAAGTACACCCATACTTCAACACTGATTTTTTTCACTTTATCTTCAAAATCTTTGCATATTAGAATATAAACATCATTCTATCTCATTATTTTTGATGGTTGCATAGAAGTCCATAATATGTGCATGTACAAATACACACATACCTCATAATGCATTTAATTATTTTTCTGTTGATGACCACTCACGTGATTTCCAATTATCACTGTTACAAACAATGGTCCAATGAACATCCTTGTGCACACATTTTTTTTTTTGACAGAGTCTCACTATGTTATCCAGGCTGAAGTGCAGTGGTATGATCTTTGCTCACTGTAACTTCCACCTCCTGGGCTTAAGCAATTCTCATGCCTCAGCCTACTGAGTAGCTGGGTCTGTAGGTGTTGCACCATTATGCCTGGCTAATTTTTGTATATTTAGTAGAGTTAGGGTTTTGCCATGTTGCCCAGGCTGGTCTTGAATTTCTGGGCTCAAGTGATGCACCTGTCTTGGCCTCCCAAAGTGCTGGGATTATAGGCATGAGCCATTGTGCCTGGCCACATCTTTGTGGATATGGGTGAATATTTCTGCAGAAGGGATTTCTAGTAATGTTTTTTTTTTTTTTCCTTTGAGACAGAGTCTTGCTCTATTGCCCAGGCTGGACTGCAGTGATGCATTCTCGACTCACTCCAACATTTGCCTCCTGGGTTCAAGCAACAATCTTGCCTGAGCATCCCAAGCAGCTGGGATTATAGGTACACACCACAATGCTGGCTAATTTTTTTGTATTTTTGTAGAGATGGAGTTTCACCGTGTTGGCCAGGCTGGTCTTGAACTCCTGACCTCAAGTGATTCACCCAAAGTGCTGGGATTACAGGTGTGAGCCACTGCACCCAACTGCTAAAAATGTTAATGCTTAATTGCATTTAAATTTTTTATTCAAAGCTGCTGCCAAGCTGCCCACTGGAAGGCTGTAACAAATGGCATTTATGAAATTGCTGATTTATCATCATAGGCAACACTGGATTTTAGGGCACATTTCTTTCATGCCAACTTGATGGGCGAAAAGTATAATTTACATTTCTCTAATAATGTGTAAGACTGAGCTCTTTTCACCTATTTTTTAAACATACTCATATTTTCTTATGTAAATTTTCTGTGCTGCTTATCTATTTTTCTGTTAGATTTTTTGCCTTTAAAAAATGAGTTTTAGAAACTTGCTTTGTATTCTTGCTCAGCTCTTAGTGCGTCCTTTTCTATCTGACATCTTTCTTTAGCACGTTAGATTATATCCTTTCTATTTCCTTCTATTCATTCTCTGTGTTCTCTCTTCTGGAAATCCTATAAGAAAGATATATCAATATTTGCTTCTCTGGTTCATATTACTTAACTTTAAACAAGATGGCATCTCTTTATTTTCTTTCCTAATGCATTTGGGAATAATCCTTTAGCTTGATCTTCCAATTTACTAATTTGGTTTTCATCTTTCTAATCAGTTCATTTCTTGAGTTTTTTTTTTTTTTTTTCAAATGGTAATCCTAGTTTTAAATTTCCAAAGATTCTGATTATATTTTTTCATAGAGACTTTATTTACTTTTAAATGGATGTGCTATTCTCTATTCTCTTAACTCTCTCTGGGATATTCATTTTAGTTACTTAAAGGTTTCTATGTTTTAGGTATAAATTCTATTTTCTCAGAGTCAGTTCTATTTTTGTGTTTGGTGCTTCTTTCAGGCTCTGGCTTTTCTGAAATGTCTGGCAATTCCTGCTTATCTGTTGATGTTTGCAGATGAACATATGGACTGAAGAGTGTTGGTGGCTAGAGGACATTTCCTTACTCCACAAGAGAATACCATTGCGGTGGCAGGGAATGTAGCTTCTGACATAGGAACCAACCTCAGATTCCTGTGTGTGTATAGGGGAACCGCTATGGACAGCAGAAAGGAAAGAGCCCAACCATCCTTCAGGCCACCCCTAACTTGCTCTTTCTCCTAGCACTTATTGCTTCTGTCTGGAATTCTGGGCAGGGAGGATTCACTCTGTGATGATTGTGCATTCAGCTCTGCAGCATGACAGCCTCTGTTTCACTTCATCATCTGTCTGTTCTTTCTTGTTTCCCAGAAGTTCCTTAATCCCCTGGACATTGACCCTATTCCTCCTGACTGTCCTCAACCATTAGGACTCAATTTTTATTTCTGTATTTATTCTGTCATTTCAGCGAGATTTGGGGAAGAAAAGAGGCAAACATCATTGTGTCCTGAGCTATGTTGAAGTGTAAAACACTTATTCTGCATTTAGAATTACTTCATGAGAATCAGTTGCCAGAAGTAGGGTTATTGGATCAAAAAGCAGGAACATTCTTAAAGTTGCTGATACATATTTACAAACTGGTTGCTAGATTGAGTAGTAAAACAGAGAGAAGGTGGTGGCTTTGCCAGGGAGATAGATGGCTGGGTTACAATCTTAGTTCTTTCATTTGCCAGTTGTGTAACCTAAGTGAGTTAAGGAACCTCTCTGAACCTCAGTCTCCTCATCAGTGAATTGGGGATGGTAATAGAATCAACATTTAAGAATATTGTATGGGCCGGGCGCGGTGGCTCAAGCCTGTAATCCCAGCACTTTGGGAGGCCGAGGCGGGTGGATCACGAGGTCAAGAGATCAAGACCATCCTGGTCAACATGGTGAAAACCCATCTCTACTAAAAATACAAAAAATTAGCTGGGCATGGGGTGCGTGCCTGTAATACCAGCTACTTAGGAGGCTGAGGCAGGAGAATTGCCTGAACCCAGGAGGCGGAGGTTGCGGTGAGCCAAGATCACGCCATTGCACTCCAGCCTGGGTAACATGAGTGAAACTCTGTCTCAAAAAAAAAAAAAAAAAAAGAATATTGTATGGACAAATTGTGTCAAGCATCTTCCTCAGGACGCAGCCTATAAAGGTGCTTGATATATGCTGTGAGTCAGTGTTTTTTTCAAATAAGTGGTTTGCCAGCATCAAAAAATGTGGATTCAATTAGGTGCTTGGGAAGCCATTCCCTTTCACGGCCCTTGGCATTTCATGTTCTCAGATAAATCACATCCCATCTTGGTATCTCTGTTTCCAAAGAAAGAAGCCCCCTTCCTCCCTGCCTCTCTGTGAAGGCTTCTGTGAAGATTCACTATTATTTATAAAGCCCCCAGAGATGCTCAGAAGAAAATCTTTGTTCATCCTTGGGGGTTTTTTAATGAAGGGTCCTGAGCCCCTGCCTCTAGCTCCAGTCGCTACTAATCTCCCTCTGAGATCAGTCAGGTATAAACTGCTGTGGAAGAAAATGACTGGTCCTTATTCTGGGCCAAATTCCAGAAATTTAATTTCTTCCTCAGCTGGGGTATTGTTCTTACAACTTCCTTTTCCTATTTGACAACTTATTCAAAAGAAATCTCCTGCAAATCTGCCCCAGGGAGGCAGTCTGAACCTTCACCACATGCCAGTTCAGGATGCCAGGAGCTGAGTGTTTCTTATATGCCCAGCCCAGAGGAAGGGCTGGATGTAGCTCTCACTGGAAACTATGAGGCCACTGGCCTGGAGTGCAATTACCTCAGGGTATTGGGAAGCATAAGGATGAGAATATTTAAAGAAACCAGCTCAACGGAAGAGAGATAGAGAGAAGTGTGTGCTTCTCAAATTAAGCCAGGTACAGTGCAGTGGTCAGCCAGCACTATGAAAGGCCATTGAGGCAAGGTTCTGGCAGAGTGGATGAGGCAAAGTAGGCTGGAAGGGGAAGGGAGGAGGAGAGCTCATTTGGAAAAATAACAGGAAAGTTATAGGGCAACCACAAGGCCTAAAGAATCTTATTTTATTATTTTATCTTTTTGTTTTGTTTTATTTTTAGTGAGCAGTAAAAAATTAAAAACAAAAAGCCAAGGTGCAGGGCTTGAACTTGACCAGCACCTGGCCTTTGCACAGTAAGAACCACCACTGTAGGGATCTCTTCCTTACTTCCTCTTTCCTGGCTCCACTCTCGGTGGAGCTGGTGGCCACCAAACTGGAAGGCGGCTGGATGGAGGTAGGTGGGGCCATCAGGAAGTGCCTTGCAGAGGCTAAACAAAGAGAAGGCAAGGAGGATTCAGGGTATGGGTGAATGCCTCAAGGAGAACAGGGATTCATCCACCAAAGAGACCTTTTAGTCCTCCGTTCCTTTAGCCCCCATCTGCACACAGTTGGCCTTTCCCTCTGCTCCCCGAAGGGCTGCGCAGCTAGCACAGGGGAGTGCTACCTAGGAGCTGAGTATTTCCTTACTTCTTGCTGGTGAGATAGGAAACAGGCACAGAAAGATGAGGTAACTTGCTCAAGGTCACACAGCTAGGAAGCGAGAAGTTGGCATCAAACCAGCTAGTTTCTAAAGTTTCTGCAAGGTATAAGTACAATATCCCAAGACGCTATAGGAAAGCATTACCTAAGGTTCCCAGAGGGCTCTCAGAGCATCTATGTACTGTGGGTAGAGTGGTCAAAAGCAGAAGGGCCTACACGGGGCTGGACTGGAAAGCAGGGAAGGATGGCTGTGAGCAAGTTAAGGCATAGCCTTTGGGAAATGTATTCTCACTCCATTGTCCTCAGTAAATCTCAAATTCTCTTCCTATTTGAGAAGATTTGTATTAGTCTGTTCTCACACTGCTATAAAGAAATACCTAGACTGAGTAATATATAAAGAAAAGAAGTTTAATTGACTCAATTCCACAGATTGTACAGTAAGCATGGCTGGGGGTCCTCAGGAAAATTACAATCATAGCAGAAGGCAAAGAGGAAGCAGACATGTCTTACCTGGTCAGAGCAGGAGTAAGAGAGCAAAGGGGGAGGTGATACACACTTTTAAACAACCAGATCCTGTGAGAACTCACTCACTATCACAAGAACAGCAAGGGGGCTGTCCACCCACGTGATCCAATCACCTCCCACCAGGCCCCTCCTCCAACACTGGGGATTACAATTAGACATGAGATTTGGATGGGGACATAAATCCAAACTATATCAAGATTAATAGTGAAATAAATGAACAAGGAATGATTTCATTTTCTATAGGGCAGGTCTGCTAGTGACAAATTCTGCCACTTTTTGTTAATTTGGAATGTCTTAATTTTGACTTCATTTTTGAAAGATAGTGTTGATGATTATAGAATTTCTAATTGATAGTCTTTTACTTTCAGCATTTTGAATACATCATTGCCCTGCCTTCTGACCTTCATTTCTGATGAGAAGTCCGTTGTTTGTCTTATTAAGAATCCCTTTTATGTGGTGAGTCTTTTTTTTTTTTCTTTTTTGCTATTTTCACGATTTTGACTGTGATATGTCTTGGTGTATATTAGCCTGAATTCGTCTTGCTTGGAGTGGATTGGGCTTCTTGGATGTGTAGATTAAATTTTTTTCATTAAATTTGAGTTTTCTTCAAATAGTGTTTTGCACTTTTTCTCTACTCGCCTTCTGGAATTCTATGATGCATGTATTGGTACACTTGATGGAATCCTACAGGTTTCTGAAGCTCTGTTTATTTCTCTTTATTCTTTTTTCTGTCTCTTGGTCAGAATAGATAATCTCAATGGACTTACCTTCAAATTTACTCATTCTTCTGCTAGCTAAAACCTACTGTTTAGCCTCTCTAGTGAATTTTTCATTTCAGCTATTGTACTTTTTGACACCAGAATTTCCACCTGGTTCTTTTTAAAAATTTTTGCCTCTTTATTGAAATTATTTATTTGATGCAGGACATTGTAATATTTTTCTTTAATCCTTTAGACATGGTTTCCTTTGAACATATTTATAATAGCTTCATTCAGTCTTATTGAAAATCTTCATTTAGTGATCCAATATGTGGCCTTCTTTATGAATAGTTTCTGTCAATTGCTTTTTTCCCTGCATATTAACTGTACTTTTTTGTTCCTTTCATGTCTCATAATTTTGGTTGAAAACTAGACATTTTAGGTAATATAATGTGACAGGTCTGAAAATCAGATATATTCTCTTCCCAGGGCTTATTGTTGTTATTACTGTTTTTTTTTTAGTGACTTTCCTGGATTACTTCTCTAAAGTCTGTATTCCTTGTAGTGTGTGTCCACTGAAGTTTCTATTCAGTAGCTTAGTTGGTCAGAGATTAGTTTAAATGCCTTGGACCAATACATTTTTCACCCTTCCAGGGAACTGTGTGTGTTGAGGCATGCTTTCAATACACAAGCAGTTCACTCCTCAGCCTTAGCTTTTCGTTTATGCTTGTGCAGAGCTTCGAGGTGAGCCAGAGGTGAGAAATGAGGCCCTTTCATTTTTTTTCCTAGGCATGTGCACAGTCTGGATGTGCATGTGGTTTTCTGGATCCCCAGAGATATGCCAAAACTTTTCAAAATTTGTTATGGTCATCTCATTTTCTAAATCTTTCTTTAAAATTTTTGACCTGCCCTTTAGTGTGGATGCTTTAGGGATGGGACTTTTTTAGATCCTCTAAATCCCACCTGGTAGCTGCAAGGATGCCAGTTTTTGTAATTACAGTAGAGCCAGGCAGTGGTTGTTGGGAGTAGGTCAGATCACAAAGCCATAAGCTGACCAACCTGGGCAATATAGCAAGACCCCATCCCTATAAAAAAATTTTAAATTAAAACAATTAGCCAAGCGTGGTGGCATGAGCCTGTAGTCTCAGTTACCAGGGAGGCTGAGATGGGAGGATTCCTTGAGCCTAGGAGTTTGAGGTTACAGTCAGCCATGATTGCACCACTGCCCTCCAGCCTGGGTGACAGAGTGAGATCTTGTCTTTTAAAAAATAAAACAAAATAAAGCCATAAATTGCTACTCTTATGGAGGTTCTGTACTTCTTAAGTAAATGTGTATTGTTGCATGCTTTTGGTTGATTTTTGGAGTTAAGAAAAAGTTAATTTTAACAATTTTTGCCAGTGTTTTCATTACTTTTATGGAGAAACAGATTTATGAAGGTTTTCACTCTGCCATTCTGGTCCCCTATTAATCTACATTCAGCAGTTTTTACTTTTTTGATAGTCTAACAATTACCACTTTAGACATTCTTGTACACATATCCTTTAAGCATCTGTCTGATTACTCTTAAAAAAATTTCTCATGCTGGGTCAATTGGATAATGCTTAAAATTTTTATATCCCAGCAAGGTAATAACAGTGTGATCCCTTCAATAACATGCTCATCTCCTTTCCAGAATTGGATTTGATCATTTTTTTTATCTTTGCTGGCCTGATATGCAAAAGAATAATTTCTTGTTTGAATTATCATGTCCTTGATTACCAGTGAGAATATATATCTTTCCCAATATTTGCCATTATTTGCTCTTCTTTTGTTTATATTATAACTTTTCTCTATTCCTTCCTCCTCCTATCTCCCCCATTTTCCCCCATCACATTCCCCATGAAACTCTTTGAAAGGTTCAATCCCACTAATTGCCTTACAAGGCAATATATCTAACTGCCAATGCAAAACTATCTTAGACCAACCCAGAAATGCATGATGAAGTCATAAACAAAATGTCTTGGCGTAACAGATGCTACAGCTTCAGCATCAGGGGTGTTATTGCCTTGTACAATTGCTTGTGTGATCCCAGTGTCCTGGGGTGGCATGGATGACACTCTCATCCTAACAGGAATCAGTTTTTCTGCTTTATGATGCCCTCTAGAACCACTAATTATATCCATCTCACTCCCAGCTATTTGTTTTTTCTTTCTTTCTCCAGACTGAGAGATGGTGGAGGGGAGTAAACCTGGTTCGTCTGAGGGGTACAGGATAGCCTGCAGGAGCCCTGCCCAGACCCTGAAGGCAACTCTCCCAGTCACAGCTTTTCAGGGGTCATCTTACCTGAGTCACCATGGGGACAATGTACAGGAGGACCTTGTCTTACTCTGCTCATGGGAGACCCCATCAGAAGATCTTGTTTCATGCAGGAGCAGGAGACCCAGGAGACTTAGGATCCTACTGTGGCTCTGCCCAGAGTGTCCCATCCTAGAGGCGGGAGGATACCCTCAGGCAGCCCTTGCCTCTTACAGAATCAACACGGTCAACAGGAAGATGAGAGGTGGGACTGACTAGCTTTAAGTCTTGTCCAGCCCAGCCACTTATGATTGGGTTACCAATGAACACCTAGACCCTGCATGAATATTCAGAGGTTGAGAAAGTGTACCCTCCTCAACTCTCACTCCCTGCCACCCACACAGGACACCAATCCCCAGTTTGGTCTTGGGAGTCAAGCTGCCTGAGCTTGAATCCCACCTCCACTTCCTACTGGCTTGTATGTGACTTTAGGCAAGTTATTTAATCTCCGTGTTCCTCGGTTTCCTCACCCGTAAAATGGGGACAATGCTATTACCTACCTCAGGCAGGCTGGGAGTGGTTCTAAGAGAGGTAACAGATACACAGTGCTTCCAACTGTGACTGGTAGACAGTAAGCACTCAAAAAATGTTAGCAATCAAAATGCTTTGGAGTTTAGCCACTGTTCCTAGCCCTGACCTCTTCAGCCATTGTTTAACTCAACAGCGGGAAATCTGCTGGGGCTGGGGCACACTGAGCACTGTGCCAGGATGCCCACCATCTGGGGATGGGTGAGGAGATGGGCTGATGGAACCCTGGAACTCTGTTCCTGCACTGTTTCCTGGGAAAATCTGTGACTGTTCCCAAGGGCAATATACAGAGCCCTGTGACTTGGAGTCAGAAAGATCCACCTTTAAGGGCCTGCTCCTTATGGACTCTCCATGAGACCTTCATAAGGGTGGATTCCCTAAGCTCTGAGTGTCAACTTGTTCATTTTCAAAATGGAAATCACAGTATGCACCACTTGCTGTGTTAAGGAAAAGATTACATTGCTAACGCCTGAGACCTGATAAACACACCGTCACCACACTAAGGACTCATTTCGGGTCATAAAAAGTGACATTCTGCTCTTACCTTTTCTCTTATCATTAAGAGCCCCCTCCACCCCCACGACCCTATTTGGAATAAAGGACATGCCAAAGTTTCTGCAAATTTGGTCTCATTTAAAGCCAAGCAGAGGTGGCTTTTATGTGATATGACATAAAAACTCAGACTGAGCCCTGTTTTGCTTTCTCTTTTGGCTGCTCACTTGACCTAGCTGCCTTCCTTTTCCTCACACCACAGGGAGCTCGGGTTGCCAGGTAAAACCAGCCTAAGTCTAATGAGTTTCTTCCACTTATGCTGTTTGCAGTGGCCTCAGCACCCTGAGCCAAGGGGCCAGTGATGCTGTGTGGCTGTGCTGACAAGTCCCTTCCTCTTGAGCAGCCCTGGGACCTGGGACGCAGGAAAGGGAGTAAGTGAGCCAGTGCTCAGAGAACAGCCACCTACAGACCCGCAGGCGGGACCCCCCCAAGGGCTGCATTTAGCTTCCACAAAGAACCAGGCCCTCTTCCTCAGGGGAGGAACCATTTCCAGAACACAAAGCAGCCTCCGGGGAGGTCCAGATGCTGCGCCTCTGCCACTTCTCAGTGCTGAGCTGGTTTGGCAGGGAACATGGCAGGCAGCAGTCGGCAGTCGCCAGGGGCAGAGGAGCATTCTGTGCCATTTTTACAGAGTCACGTTTCTGACTTGATTGAAAGTAGAATCTTTAATAATATATAGGTTTTAAGTGACTGAGGCTTGCTTTTGCCAAATCCTAGCATAAAGCATATTTTTATAGTTGGGATGATAAACCCCTGAAAGACGGCACTTACCATGGAAACGCTGACACAGCCTTTCATACCCTTCACAGTGATTAAAATCCTCATTTCAATTTGTTTTTCTTTATTTTGAGCTAGAGTCATTTGCAAGCCCAGGAATACATCTCTCTGTGAAAGAAAACGAAATGCTGCCCTCTGTCAGAAATACAATGGAACTGTTCTTAACTCACTGCAGTGGAACGAGTCTTGCTTCGGAGAATCATGGGAACCCAGGAAATCAGGCTTCTAGCCAAAGAAGAGACTCCTGCAGAACTTACCTTGTTTCCTAGGGAAAGTAAGACAGAGATGGGAAGGCAGGCAACCAACAGCGTGTTACCGAACCAGAGGCCACTGTGGGCACCTGGAGATTTAGCCTTTGAGGGATTCTGGGAACCATTGTAGCCAGTGCACATCAGGGCACATCCTGTCTACAAGGTGGGAAGCTCGGGGGTGTTTGTTCATCAGTTCCCACCAGTCATTGGTTTCAAGCTGCCACACATCAGTTCTTATGCATTTCTGGCCTGCTGGTCATTGCAGGCTCCAAAGGCCAGAGGGAGCCCTCAGGCAAAGAGAGGCAGATTTGGCAGTCGGAGACCTAGCCCTTATGCTGGTGAGACCCAAGTGCATACAGGGCGCCCTGATCTGTCTGCTGCACCCACTCTCCGTTGTCCCTTTTGTGCTCCTTTGGACTGTTTTATTTGCAAGTATATTTAATATGGTTTAGATGTTTGTCCTCCAAACCTCATCCTCAGCGTTGGAAGTGGAGCCTGGTGGGAGGTGTTGGGGTCATGGGGGTGGATCCCTCATCAATGGCTTTGTACCCTCCCCATGTAATGAGTGAGTGCTCACTCTTAGTTCCATGGAGAGCTGGTTGTTTAAAGGAGACTGGCACCTCCCCCTCGCTCTCTCGCTCCCTCTCCCCTCCTGTGACATGCTGGCTTCCCTTCCCTTCTGCTATGACCAAAAGCTTCTTGATGCCTCATCAGAAGCTAAGCAGATGTGGGCTCCATGCTTCTTGTACAGCCTGCAGAACTGTGAGTCAAATAAACCTCTTTTCTTTATAAATTACCCAGCCTTAGATATTTCTTTATAGCAACCCAAAATGAACTAATACAAAATTTCACTCCCTTGGAGTTCAAGGAATTCCCTCTGTTTATCCAAATCTTATCATCTGTGCTGAACCAAAAGCTCAGTGCGCTTACTAACCAAATGCCCAAGAATGTCTTTCTACCTTCCCAAATCTTCTAACTGGAAAATCCTTAATTGACCTGGCCATGTGTCTTAATCTGCCAGTGAGATCTCAGCAGTGTTTCTAGTTTAATAGCTAATGTAGTCTGAAATTTCCCAACCTAACAAGGCTTCATTCAACTCTGTAGATCATGTTAGAGCTTGGCCTAATGAGACCTGAGCATTTCCCTGATTCTGCACATGGTCAGAGCTTGGCAACAGTTTTCCAAAGCGTTCCATGGATAATCAGTCTGAAGAGTTATCCCTCAGAATAGGGATTCAGACATGAGTAAGCCTGGTAACATCACTAGGTATAGCCCCCTCTTAAAGATCATAAGACCTATCAGCGTATTAAAGGCTCTGAGAAGTCCTGCAGTGAAGAAATCCAATTAGCTTTGTTTAACTCAGTGTTTCCCAACTTATTTCATCACCGGACTAGTTCTTTGCAAAACATCTATTATCATCCTGTAACATACAAGATTATAGTACACGTAAAAGGATTTGCCTTCTATTTGTTTTCCACCCTTAGTGAATTTTTGAACTATTTTTATTTTACAAATATGACATGTTTCTTGTAGAAAAACTGGGCTGGGTGTGGTGGCTTATGTCTGTAATCCCAGCACTTTGGGAGGCCGAGGCAGGTGGGTCACGAGGTCAGGGGTTCGAGACCAGCCTGGCCAACATAGTGAAACCCCACCTCTACTAAAAAAAAACAAATACAAAAAATTAGCCAGGCATGATGGTGTGTGCCATCGCGCCTGTCTTCCCAGATACTTGGGAGGCTGAGGCGAGAGAATCTCTTGAATCCGGGAGGCAGAGTTGCAGTGAGCCGAGATCCCGCCATTGCACTCCAGCCTGGGTGATGGTGTGAGACTCTGTCTCAAAAAAAAAAAAAAAAAAAAAAAAAAAAAAAAAAAAAAAAAAAAAAAAAAAAAAAAAAAAAAAACAAAAAAACGGAAAGAAAGACTGAAAAAAGATACAAATAAGGAAAAAAGAAGAAAAAGCACCAAGGCATAATTACTGTGAACATTCTGGTTTCCGGCAGAGCATGTGTCCACGTTGCAGCATTCCTTTGTGAGAAGCAGTTTTTATTATAAGAAAAATTAATCTCTCTTCCCCAGATTATGTTCAGTTGTATGACCCTTGATTGTAAGTAGCAGGTTTCATAAAAGAAAACACACATTCTAGCCATCAAAGGCCAAAGAACTATTCTGAATTATTTCCAAAACCCCAGGTGGAGGAAAATTCCTCTACCATATGCTGTACCTTTTATAGGGAATGGCAGGCCAAGAAAATAAATGAATTGGTAGGAAGAGGGAAAAAATGTGATTTCTCAACCATGGAAAAATATTTATTATAAAAAAAGGCAATAATGAAATCACTCAAGAATTTGGAAGATTGTCTTTGGAAGATGAGCGCAAAGGTGACTTTCTTTGCTGCTGTAAAATCAAAGCATAAAGATAAGCATTTTGTAAAGCATCCCCTCTCCCCCGACAAAACCAGTTACAGTGGGAATTAAAGCAGAGTAGGGAACACTGTGTCTTGTTGGGGGTGGGGGGAGCCTTGACTGGAGGTGACACAGCCCCTGGGGTAGGGCCAGGTGCGTCTGTCCCGAGAAGCACTGGGCTTGCCGCATGACCTCCAGATGCTGCAAGCATGTGTGAGGCCATGGGTGGCTCCAGGGGAAGCAGGAGGTACAGTTGGTCACAATGATGTCATGCAGCCCTAGGAGGGAGCACTGTAATTACCCCCTTCACAAATGCTCTCTGAAAGCCTGAGCATGTTTCTTCCATAGGGGCTTTGCCCTGGCTAGCTGTTCCCTCAGCCTGTCATGGCCTTTTAGGCCTGAGCTCAGAGATGGTCTGTGAGGAACCCAAGAGCACACAGCACAGAGGCAGGGCTAACACCTGCCTGACTGCAAATCCCGCAGCCTCAACTTTGAGTTTTCACAGGGTTTTCCAACAGTTGTCGTTTCAGAAGGGAAGATTTCTGCCGTAAACTTTGCACATGTGTGCTATCTGAAGTCTTGGGGGAACATCTGATGCATAACTCCAGATCTCCTTCTTTTCAAGATAATGGCTTGTCTGAAAGGACCAAGGACAATTCCAATTCTGTCCTCTACGGGCTGGAAGACCATTCTGGGGGGTACCTGCTCTGTGCATACAGTCACAAACCATAGCCCCCTTGCTGCCAGCCCGTCTCTCTTGCCCTCTTGAAGCAAGAGCCAGCCAATACTCCAGGCTCTGTGGAAACACTGCACAAGGCATGGACCCAGAGGAAATCCCTTCAAGCAGAGCCAGCTGCCCACCGATGATGGTCACTTAGTGCCAACCAGATATCATGCTGTCCTGCCGCCGGAGGGGGAACCTAGAGAGAAACAATGTCGACTTGTGTCTTGTGCCAACTCCTCACAGCGATCTCCCTGATCCCCTATATAACGCAGCAGTTCCTGTCACTGTCAAACCTCTGGTTCATGTTTAGTTTTCTTCTTTGCATTTATCACTCTCTCATGTCAGGGTGTCTCTCTCTCTCCTTCATGAGAGACAGGCACATGAACCATCTGTTCACCTTGATTCCCCAGATCCCAGAACACTGCCTGGCGCCAACACATGCTCAATAAATGTCTGTTGGTTGAACATCTGCCTGTCCTTACAAGTACCATGGGTACATATCAGAGCGTCAGGAGTCCAGGTAAGGACCGGTTGGGTGATTCGGTCAGTTTGACTCCAGTTAGAATCTTGACCCCTTCTTTAGTCATTGCAGTAGGCATTGGCAGTCAGAGCAGCAGTGGATGACACTTAGGGACCTGGGCTCTGGCCCCCTTCTCCTCTGTGACCTCCAGCAAATCCCTTCCTCTCTACCCATCAGCTTCCTCAATTAGAAAAAGAAGTGAGATGTACTCTAAATATCTTAGGGTAAGTTTCTATCCCCAAGGTAAACACTAAAAGAAAAGTGGTTGATTAGGAAAGAAAACCAGTAGGGGAGTGGGAGGGTGGGCGTGACCAGCTAGGAGGAGGCCACACAAGGGTGCAGTGTCAGGCAAAATGCCCTGGAGTCTTCCCCTTGGCTTCATCTTGCAGGGAACCCTAGGGACAGTGCAAGTCACCCCCCAGAGTATCTTGGTCAGGATGAGGGGCTGGAGCGTGTATACCCCTGCATTGTCATGCTTGGTCAAGGGCATACCTAGAGGGCTGTAAATTCCAGGCATTTCTAGCTGTCAATGAGCACAGGCAGAGTGGACTCCAGACAGCTGCAGGCAGCCCTCAGATAGACACACAGATGTTACCTGTTGGGGTGGGGATGCTAAAGGGAACAGCGGCAATATGGGTGGAGTGTTGGCATGGTCTCTTAAGATGGTCCTTTCCCACATAGTACTCAACAGTCTCTCTAGAAATGTGAGTTTTGACGAAGGACTTACCAGGTGTGCCAGCCCGTGCATGTTACTGAATCTCTTAAGCCTCAACATCCTCAGCTGTGAAACCAGGACTAATGACATCTCCTCCACTTGCACTCTTTCTAGTTAAAGATGCCCCTGATTCACTACAGATGGTTGTGCAAATGGCTAATGAGGCTACCATGATCATTCTCAAATTAGTTCTCAAAACAATTTTAAAGGATTGTGAGGCTTATTCTTCATATTAGTGCATTGCTATGTGCTAATACATAGCCCCCCAAATTTCAGTGACTTTACACAGTAAAGGAATATATTTTTATTCATGTAACAGTACAAAAAGATGTTTCTAGGTTGTTCTTGTGGAAGGGAACAAAGTAGATGGGGATATTGGCTCGACAAAGTCATTCAGAGACCCAGGCTGAGAGAATTTCTGCCACCTTCATCATGTTGCTTCCAAGGTCACCCAAAGTCATCCTGGGCATTGACCTTGAGCAGATAGATGGGAATAGAGAAAGGGTCATCCATGGAAGGCTTTCATGGGGATGCTGCTCCTGTTCTATTGGCTAGAAGTCAGTCACATGACCACATCCATCTGCAAGGGAGGCTGGGAAATGCGGTCTAGCCATGGACCCCAGAAGAGAAGGAAAAAGGTTCAGTGATGGGCAACCAGGCTTTGCATTTTATAGCTGTCACTTCTGCATTTTATAGCTGTCATCGTGGAGACATGAAGCTACTCCCTCAGTCATCTGCTTTACAGGTTTTGTCTGTGTGTCACCCCCTCCTCCCGCCCTAGCCGAGCTCTTGGTGGGCACCCTTGTCCTGCTCCCTGACACTACCCACACATGCTCATGGACCAGTTCCTGGATTCCTGCTGTATCTCAGTCCTGCTGTATAGTAAGGACATACCTTACTATAGTGGGTGCTTAATGGGGGCAATGAGGCATATCTGTGGTTTCAAAGTTTCTCTTACAGATTTTTACAACATGGTCGGTAGTACACAAAGCTCCCAACTCAGCATTTAAACACAGACAGCTTTATTTCCTCCCCTTTTAACCCTGTCAACACCTGCCATTTTGGGGTGGTTGCTGTTGTTTATAATTTATAATCACCATTTCAGAAAGAAGGTATATTCTTACTGGCCTGATGCATGTCCAGCACTTTGATCCTTCCAAAAGAAGAGGATAGCTAGAAACAGGATATGTTTCACCTTCAGCATCCCATAGACGATGAATACTTCATTTTATGTGCAAGACAATCCAGGCACTTCCTGAGAGTCAGAGACTTCCTTGTGTGGTGGGATTTCAAAAGAGAAAGCCTGGGCTCATGCCTGAGAATAGAAGAGAACTGTAGCTGCTCAGATCCAGGTGGGCTTTCAGACTTCGTACTTCTGGACATTAGCCTGGTTACTGAAAGTATATGGAACCCGGCGACAAGACATCCAGGAGCTTCTGTTCCATCCCTTCTCCCTGCATATCTTGAGTCTAGGAGTATCAATGATTGGAGGTTTGCCCTGAGAGATAAGGAACCAAGTCTCTATTTATTTGTCTTTTAATTCTTCCTCAAGGGCTCTTCTTTGGAATTCAGCATGTTTGGAATTATAAACAGCTGCATTAGTGGCTGACTGTGAACGTGTTTCTGTAATGCCTGTACCTGAACTACAAGAGTGTGCTCTCAGAGGTATCCCCTATTTCCTAGGTTTGGAAGTAACTTGAGCCAGAGATCTGTGACTGTAGATTGGGAAGCTCGAGTTCACTAATGTGGCCTAAGACCACTTCCTGGGTCTCAGTTTCTTTATCTGTATAATGGGGTGTCTGTATGAAAAAGATCCCTCAGGTTCCTTCCAGTACCGACACCCTTCCTTTGAATTCCAGCCTTGGCCAATGGCTGACTCACCCTTTGAAGAACACGCCTGTGGTTGCAGTGGTGGTAGTTTCCTGAGATGCCAGGTGAGGGCAGCAGGCAGTAAACGGCCGCTGCTGTGGGAATTCCGGGGAGGAGCATCTCAGAGGCAGGGAAAGATTTCAGAAGGACTGTGGCCACCATGACTCCTCTTCATTTCTCTTGTCATAATGTAGGCTGGGTCATTCCCCCCCATCCCTGTGCCCTCTGTTACCTGATGGTTGTCTATCCCTGCAGATCCCACCATCCTTGTTAACTACAGGGCTGCCCGGACTTCAGGCCTCTTCCCTGTTTCAGGCCTGAAGACCATGTGCTGCCTCGCAGCCCTCCTGCCCCAGCATTTACTCCCACATCTATACCGCCCCCCCAGCACCTCATACCCTCAGTTTCAGCTTTGCTTTCTCCACCCTTGTCCCCACCATCACCTCCACCCTACGGGAATGAGAACACAAATGACTGTGCCTCCCTGAGAATGAACAGTTGCAGTCACAGCTTCTAAAGAGTGTGGGCCAGGGCTGGTCCTCAGATGTTGGCTCATAATGTCTTCTTTCTGGAAACTCAAAGGGACTGTCTAGATAAACCCACGGATGCCATGCTCTGCCTACACCTCGTGCTCTGGTGTTTGAGCAAACAGACCCTGGGGGGGTCATATTCAGAAGCACAGGAAACTTTTTGTTCATCCTCTGCCTGCACTTTCATACTGTGCCCGGCTTCCTGTCACTCCCAGGCCTCTGCACATGCTGCTCTTCTCACTGGAGGATCCTCAGCCTTCTTTCTCCTGCCAGCTCCTTCTCCCACCACAAGGCCCACCTTTAGAGCCTCCTCTTTTTGGCTGTTCTCCCCTTCCTGCCCTCACCCAAGTCTGTGTTCAGATCCTAATTCTGTTAAAACAACAGAAACCTAATCTGGCTGTCAAGCAAAATGGGAAATTGTTTCAGGAATATAAGATATTTCTCAGTGTGCCTAGGAAGTAAGATAATTGAACGTGGGAGCAGGAGAGAACAAGTTGGCTGTCCAGTCTAGGTGCGTCCCTGGAGTGGACACACCCCATCCATTGTCTTATGTCACTCAGCTAAGCTGCAAAGGCCCAGAGAAAGTGTGACTTGCTCAGGCCATGCAGTTGGCTCTGGGCTGACAGTAGACTGGTTTACAGCCCCTCCAAGACTGTCGCAATGTGGGACAGGCAACTCCCAAAGAAATTCGAAGTGCTGGTGGGCAGGAAGAATGGATGCCGAGGGGGCAGGCAGAGAGCAACACAACAGACTCAGAGACAGAGAATCATTTGCAGGAGGTTTATTAGGGAGAGCTCTTTGGACCAACACCTGTGGAAGGAGGGGGATGCAGGCAGGATTGAGCAGAGAGAGAAGTTGAACTGAACTACAATGCAATCCCAATAAAGACCTCAGCTTTAAAGATTTCAAGCCCTACATTGAAGCAGAAGTCCCAGGCCTTTATACCTCTGGGTTGACCCAGGAGGCCCATCTTAATTGCCCCAGGAAGCAGGTGTGGCATTGGATAAGGCAGTTTTCTTGAGCTGAAGTGCTTCCCTGGAAGAGATGCTGGTAGTGCTCTTTGCAGCTGCAGGAAAAAGTCCTCGATTCCTGAGGGGGGACCTGGGCAATACATCCCATGTGCACAATAGTGCTGATGGATATCATGGTCTCTATCAGGTTTCAGGGCTGCCTCCCCACACCTTTTTTGCTATGGGATCAGAGATTTCAAATACATTTGATTATCTCTAAAATAAATACCATTAAGGAAACAGATCTGCTTCCATCTCACAGATTTCAAAGTAAAAAATAATTAACGTTAGCTTGCAAGCTTATTTTTAATACTTGTGCACCCAATCACCACCATCCATTAGAGCAGTCAGCTGGGAGACTCTGCTTTACCAGAACAATCCTCTCCTGACAGCAGAGGGCCTCCTTTGTGTGATTTCCCCAGATGTAAATGTGTCCCTCATGGACCTTCTGAGGCTGATTTCCTCATGAAGCTGCAAAACACTCCTAGCTCCCCATGCAAATCTGAAAACAGTGAAACCCAGTCCGGACCTGTTCGAAAGGTCTCAGCTGGCAAGGCCACGAGAGAGGCTGGGATCTGGGGAAGTGGCTCAGAGCCCAGGAGTTACTGTAGGGACAGCCTTGTCAGGCCTCCATGCAGCAGAAAACTGCCAGGCCAGAAGAGATGCATCCCTTGACACCTCCCCCACCCATGACATCACCCACACAGTTGGCCTTATCCTGCAGCACTTGAAGATGCTCAGACCTTGAGTCTCTCCCAAGGTCACACAGTGACTCACTTGCTGCTTGTTAGCATCATCATCTACCATTCCTTTCTTTTCTTCCTACAACAAATGCTGTAACAGAAGGATCGTGCCAAGAGGATATTAGAGCCGTGTCAGGGAAGGCAGTATTATACAGTCCTAGTGGCTTGAAATAATCTATGCATAAGAAACCTGGCTCATAAATTTAACATTGCTATTTGTCTATGGATTCTGTGTCATGGATTTTTTGCAAGTCACCCAGTGTTTTCACACAGCTGCACAGGGCTGCAATGAATATGCACACCTGACACCTGGAGAGAGGAGTAGGCCACACAGTTGAACACGGGAGCACACCCAGGAGTGTAGGGGACGTTTATTCCTCTGAACCCACCCTCTCTGTGCTGTCTTCAGAGGTGAAGAATAAACATAATGCTCAAAAAGATTGAAAGGACTGGTAACCTTAGGGCACAGAATCATTATTCATTTCTGATCTGAATACATTAGCAAACCAAAGAAAAATCCAATATACAATATGTATTCAGACCTCATGACCCTTATTTCCCAATCCGCAACCTCCAAGGTCAGCTCGGTGACTAAGCACAGACCCTGCAGGCTAAATCAAGGCAAGCTGCAGCTGGAGATGGTTCTGGACCTGTTAGTGAAATCTCTAAGTGAGCTGGTTACTTTCAGTGCCTCTGCTGTGCATGGAACATAGATCGAATGTGCAATACCAGGTACCACAAGGAAAATGTCTCCAGGCTAAAGGAACAGTGCCTTGCTGACTGTGGTTGCAGTTCTTCACAACGGACAGTCCTGTGCTGCAAAGGCTTTTCTTGGGTCCCTGCCAATGTTAGTCTCTGCAAGACAGAATTTGATTTAATGCAGTAGACACTGAAGACCTTACTCTTCGGGGACCCTAATTCTATGTGGGATCTTGGATTTCAACACGCTTTCTGAGAGCCACACTTTTGGCTATATGTAGGACATCATTGGGGCCTGGTCCCAGCTCTTTTATTAACTGTGTGAGCCTTGACTGTGACATTTAATCTCTTTGTACCTTACTTTTCTTGTCTCTATGAGGTGGGTTAATATTTTGAAATATGAACTGAGTTTTTCTTGTCATATTTTTCTATACTCAGCCCTTTCCACAACCTTACTCCTATTTAATCAGCCAGGCTTCATTTTGCCTATTTCTGTATTTCTTTGCCTTAGGGAAGCAGTGTAGATGAGAGAAAAACGACTTTTTTTTCCTGACTTTTAATGTTTTACACCCAATAGAACTCAGCAGGAATATGACAAAGATAATAGATATGGAAGAATAATAATGTAAGAGCAAATCATCCTTATTCTAAAACTAGAGATTTCCCTGGCTGCAGGAAAGACAGACTGAGCAGAAAAGATTCTATGGACCTACTTGGCCCTTGAGCTGGGGTGTCCTGCATCTGGTCTCCTGCATCCCTGGCTGAGTTCTGGGACAATGACAAGACAGATTTGGGAGAATCTGGGGACAGAGAGCATGTGGACCCCTATTCTTGAGTAAAGCCCAGGAAGTAACAAGACTCCCAAGTTTGGAGGTAGGGAAGTGAGACAAGAAAAGGAGAAAAACCAGGAGATGATATGCTCATGAGTGAGTAACCACTGTGAGCAGCTGGGGCTCAGTTCTATGGTGGACCCCTGAGAAACCATGAAGAACAAAACTGTCCCACTGGAAGACAGGGAAGATGCAGCATTTCTCCACTGATTCTCTTCCTTGTTGGACGAAGGTTCCCAGGGAATAATCTCCCCTGCGTTCCTTGATAGAGCAAGCACCCACCATGATGAAGATAGAAGTGCAAAGAATATATGTACTTGGGAAGAAAGACCAGCAGCATGCAGGGATCTCTCTTCCCCATCTGCAGGCAAACTCAGAAGTGGCCCAAGAGTGTATTGGATGAGACACTCACAGCAGTTTCTACATGAGCGTGATGTCCCAGCTGAATAATCAGGTTCAGATAAAATGAAGTTGAGTAGAATCATAACAACTCAGAATCTTGCACTTCTCTATGAATGAATCATGGTTTCCCAAGTCGCTGTTCTGGTGCAAAATCCTAAGAGTAGCCATTGAGCCTTCTGAATAATCCATGAGATGGATATTAGTCCCATTTTACAGACTAAGAGACTGAGGCTCAGAGAACAAATCTCTGAGACAGGATATGAATTTGTGTCTGCATGATTCCAAAACCTTCCCTTTGTCCTCCTGAGCTCTATTTTCCCAACTAGCTCTTGGTGTCCTCTCCTGACATCTAACCCCACCACTAGATGACAACCTCTTTCTTGCCCCTTGAATCTGATGGCTGACGTTGTTCTTGCTTACTCTGGGGCCAGTCCCTGTGGACAATGCTGCATCTTATTATACCTGTGCTTGGCAGAACACTTTCCATTGCAAGTGACAGGCATTCAACTTCAAAAGCTTTTTTTTTCTTTTTTTTTTTTTTTCTTTTGAGGCTATTTGGGAAGGATCAGGACATTTCATGTACACATGGGAAAGGCAAGGGCACTGATGGGTCTCAGAGATGCCTAAAACTAAAGGCTGTTAGGCTCTCTCTCTCTCTCATTTCTGTTTCTTTCTGAGTGCCACCTTAATTCTTGCCTAGTGCAGGCTGGCCTCCTACACATGGCTAGAAACAGCTGCCCCACTTTTCTCAGAACAAGCTAGAGAAATTCACAAAGGACTGTTTGGACCTTGCATGTACCAGCTGTCCATCCTCAACAAATCTCAAGGCTGTTCCCAGAGAAGGTAGAGCCACTGTGAGCCAGGAAGGAGCCCTAACTGGAGTTTGTGAAGCCCCCTTCGGCCAACATGTATTCAGACATTAAGGCTCCATCTTAAGACCTCATAGCCCTTGAAACAGGGATAAGCACATAATAGATGCTCAGTGAATATTGTGGCAGATTGTATTTCCTAAGATGCATGCAGCAATATCTCTCAACCCACATTATCTTCTTATAAAGTGACTTCTCTCAATGACACTCTTCTCATTGAGACATTGTGTTCATTCCATATTCCTTCCCCTCAATTTGGGGTGAACTTCTGAAGGTAGTGAAAAGGACCCTTGGTTATTTCTAGGTTATAAAAATCAATATAGCTTCTGCCTATATTGGGATGCTTACTTCTGGAACCCAGCTACCATGCTATAAGGAGATCCAAAAAACCATATGGAGAGGCCACATGTAGATACCATAGCTGGCAGTCCCAGCTGGGCACCCAGTCAACAGCCGGCACCAACCACCAGACATATGAGTAAATGAGCCTTCAGTGGTTCCAAACCCCAGCTGCCAGGTCACTCCTAGCTTTCAAACCTCCGTTCCCAGCTGAGATGCCAGATATCATAGGGGCAGATACAATCTGTTCCTAGCGGGTAGTGATATGGTTATCACTTTGTGTCCTCACCCAAATCTCATCTTGAATTGTAATCTCCATAATCCCCACGTGTCAAGAGAGAGACCAGGTGGAGGTAACTGAATCATGGAGGTGGTTCCCCAGTGCTGTTTTCATGATAGTGAGTGAGATTTCACAAGATCTGATGGTTTTATAAGAGGCTCTTACCCACTTTGCTCAACACTTCTCCCTCCTGCCACCTTGTGAAGAAGGTGCCTTGGTTCTCCTTCTCCTTCCACCATGGTTGTAAGTTTCCTGAAGCCTCCTCAGCCATGTAGAATTGTGAGACAATTAGCACAAACAAATCATTATTTTCTTCTTCTTTTTTGTTTTCTTCTTTCTCCTGACTAGATGTGATTGTTTTCCTTATATAATAACCAAAATGAATTACTATCTCATATCTTCGTGCCACTTAATGATCTAGGTCTCGTTTTTGCTTAATTAAGGTTAACATGAGTAATTCAGGTTTTTCCCATCCAATTCATAATATTTTTCTCCATTCAGCACTATAAGTATCTCCTTTTCCTTTCTGGCTGGTATCTACTTATGGAGTAATGAAGCATCGAGTCACTGTGATTCAGTGAAGCTGGTACTGGGTCCTTCCTGTGTTGACGTTGCTGAACTTGCATTATCTCATTACCCATAGATGTCTTTATCTCCTCACTCTGGGACCCTCAGAATCTTCTGCCTTCCCATCTGGTTTTCTGTTAGGGTGTCCACACTGACCTCTGCTATTACTTCTCCTTGAGGTACTTTTCAAAGCATATTCAAGGCCACTAGCATTTTCTCTATGCTGGCATTTTCATGCCTCCTCCTTGGGGACACAGGAAATAGCTGGCTATGCTGCTGCATCATCTGACTTCTGGAAACTCCATGAGACCATCAGAGCTCCCCGGTCACACTGTCATCCTTGGCCACTTCTGCTCCACTGCTTGGCTTGATTTTCCAACTCCCTCATTTTCCCTTCAGCTTTGTCCCTTTTCTGTGTAGTCCAGAGAGTGAATTTTTTCATTTTGGCAGAGAACACATTTTTCTTCATTTTCACTTTGTTTTTTGGTTTTAAGATCAAAACCTTGCAGATAGAATCAAAGCATCTGTGCCTTCCCTGCTGATCTTTCCCACTCCCTCTCCAAAGTTGATTATCCTCAAGTTGATTCATATTTTTCCTCATGCAAAGTTTTATGCCTTTAAAACATATATTAATCTACATTAATTCTATCTACTGTGTGGCCTGTTCTAAAACCTTTTATTTGTGGTACTGCATCACAATGCACATATGATTTTTTAATTAGTTTTATTCATTTAACATTATGGATTTAAGATTACAATTATACATGTAGCTCTAATTTATTAACTTTAGCTACTACTCTGTGTGAATACTTTACAATTTATTTATCAATTCTTTCATTGATATGGACTTTTTCACTGTTTCCAACTTTTTCCCTTTGCAAGTATAAACTCTCCTTGTGCATGATCCCTTGTGTACAGCTATGAGTTTTTCAAGACATACACCTTTAACTAGAATTGTAGGAATTCTAGGACACAGGCTATGAACGCCTGCAATTTTATCAAATATTGAAAGATTGCTTCCCAAAGTGTTATAGCCGTTTATATTTTCAAAAGCAATGATTTAAAACTACCAATCTCCAGGATCCTTGTCAATATTAACACTGTCAAGTGGTTTTGTTTTACATATTTGCCAATCCAAGGAATAGTATCTCATTTTTGTTTAAATTTGTGTTTCCCTGGTTAATAAGAACGTTGAAAACTTGTCATATATTTATTGGCTATTTGAATATCTTTTGGGAACTGCCTTTTTTTGCTTACTTTTCACTTGGGTTTTTGATCTTTTCGTTATTTGCGCAAGTACTACCTGAAATTTTGGGTGGTAATTCTTTATTAATAATAATCTACAAATATCTTTTAACAGTCAGTGGCCTTATCTTTTCTACTTTATTTGTGATATTGTTTGCTATGCAGGTGGGCTCATAACTAAGCTCTCATCTCTTGGCTTCAAACTCACATCACCAGCAACAGGAGATTTTACATTTAACATAACAAAAATGTCATTGTTTTCCTGTATGATTTATATTTTTGTGACTTGTCTTTTAAAAAATTTCTTATCCCAGTGTCATATTTTCCTACATTTTCTTTAAAAACTTTAAAGGTTTGTCCTTCACATTTAGTCCTTTTTTGAGTTCATCTAGAAATTATTTTTGGATATGGCATTAGGTAAGGATCTATTTTATCCCCACATGCATTATCTACGTCTTCAGCCTTATTTATTGGATAACCCGCCTTTCCTTTACTGATGTGTAATATCATTGCTGTCATGTTTCCTTTTCATGTAGCTATAGTCTGTTTCTGGGCTCTCTGTTTTGTTCCTTTGGTAATCTGTGTGTCATTAGACAAATATCATAGTATCTTATTACTGTAGCTTTATAATGAACTTTGACATATGGTAAGTCCCCCCTTCCCCCTTCTTAGTCTTCCTCAGAATTATCTAGAGTCTCCTTAGCCATTTACTTTCTCATATTAATTTTAAGACCAGCTTATCTCAAATTAAAAAATAAGAAATGCTTTGAGAGTCTAATTAAATTTATGCTGTATTTTTATTTCGCGGGGGACAAATGAGATCTTTACAAGATTATATTTTCTATGCATGATCATAGTATATTTTCCCATTTTTTTCAATCTTTTCCTCCTATATCTTTCAGTTATATTTTAGATTTTGTTAAAATCCCAAGTAGCTCGTTTTTTGAAAAGATCAACAAAATAGACAGACCACTAGCCAGATTAATAAAAAAGTAAAGAGAGAATAATCAAATCGATGCAATAAAAAATGATAAAGGGGATATCACCACAGATCCACAGAAATACAAACCACCATCAGAGATTACTACAAACAACTTTATGCACATAAACCATAGAGTTGGATAAAAAGTCAAAACCCATAGAGTTGGTTTATTAAAATCCCAAGTAGCTGGGATTATAGGCATGAGCCACCACGCCTGACTAAGTTTTGTATTTTTAGTAGAGATGGGGTTTTGCCGTGTTGACCAGGCTGGTCTCGAGCTCCTAACCTCAAGTAATCTGCCTGTCTCAGCCTCCCAAAGTGCTGGGATTATAGGCATGAGCCACTGCACCTGGCTTTTTTATTTTTGTTTTTATTTTATTTTATTTTTTTAGACAGTATCCCTCTTTCATCCAGGTGGAGTGCAGTGGCATGATCCTGGCTCACTGCAACCTCCACCTCCTGGGTTCAAGTGCTTCTCCTGCCTCAGCCTCCCGAGCAGCTGGGATTACAGGCATGTACATTACGCCCAGCCAATTTTTGTATTTTTAGTAGAGACAGGGTTTTGCCATATTGGCCAGGCTGGTCTCAGATGATCCGCCTTGGCCTGGCCTCAAGTGATCCGCCTGCCTTGGCCTTCCAAAGTGCTGGGATTACAGGCATGAGTCACTGCACCCAGTCCACTTTTAAAAATTAATATGAAATAAGTATTTTTAGAAAGATGATATGACATTTTAAAGTGATTTACAGTTGATAAGATGGATGCTGGCCTTTAATGGAAAAGTTCTGAGCTTAGGTGACTTGATACTTTAAAGACTTGGCTTTCCCACAGATCTCTTGACTTTCTTTTGCAGAATAGGTGCATATAACTTCTGATTCCTCAGTATAAGGTGGCCCATTAATTATAGATATCAGTTTACCAATAATTCAGTAAGCCTCCAATGAGAACAGCTATAAAATTCAAAGTGGTCTCTTTTTTTTTTATGTTTTTAAAATCAAGCAAATTTTTTTCCATGGGCCAGGCCTAAATCTATAATAAGATGCAAACAACTTTAGTTAGAAGAAATAATTTGTCAACCTAAAAAAGAGGCTTAGAGAGACAGACAAGATCTCTGGAAAAAAAGATTTTAATTGCAAATTGCAAAGGGTTGCAACTGGGGATATACATTCTATGAAAATCATAGGCCCACACAAGGAAACTCAGGACAAAGAGAAGTGTTTAAAGACAGGAAGCCCATGCAAAGCCCTGCTATGAAACAAAGTGTTGGTTACAAGCTCTCATTGCAGGAGTTGTTGTTGGTCCATGAGGGGAGAAAGCCATTGCTGTATGACTGTCCTGGTCCAAGCGTACGATCTGAAATACTGCAGGCCAGAGGAAATAAGTGATGAGCTCTTATTGCTCTGTTTACAAAGCAGAGCAAGCAGGGCAGGCATTTCAGAAATCACATATGACAGCCTCTTCTTCATGGCCCTCTCTGACTTCATTTTGGTTAGGGTTTTCACATAAATGATTGTTTTATTACTGTTAACTTCCACATGTTGTAGGAGTGACTTCAATGAAAATGGTGGAGTAAGGACATCTAAAACTCCCTCATCTATAAAAACCATGAGAAACTGGCAAAAAATATTAGAATAAACTTTGTCAGAAGTCTGGAAATTAACAAAAGGCTCCTGGCAATCCAGAAAGCATTTATTTAAGAAAAACAACTGAATCTTAGTAAGAACAGTGAATTTGGTGACGTTTAATTTGCTCAACATTAGTCCCCCTTCATCCTCACAGGACATGTTCCAAGACCCCTGGTGAATGCCTGAAGCTGCAGATAATCTCCAATCCTATACATACATGTGCCTATGATAAAGTTTAATTTGTAAATTAGGCAAAGTAAGAGATTAACAACAATAATTAATAATAAAATAGAACATATAAAAATATACTGTAACAAAAGTTATGTGAATGTGCTCTCTGCCTTTATCACTTCTCTCTCTCTCTCTCTGTGTCTCTCAAAATATCTTATTGTACTGTACTCACCTATTTGCAGACCATGGTTGACCATGGAAGGTAAAACTGTGAGTAAGTGAGGGACTAGGTTTTTTACTTACAATCATGGTAAAAAACACTAGGAGCTAGGCAGCCACTGAAGGGGACAGAACAAAACAGGGTTAGAGCTCCTTCAGAGTTTAGTGTCAGAGGATTGTCGTTATTTGGCTTTTCTTTTTGTTCCCTTGAAGACATCACTTGCAAAGCTCTCTTTATTTCACCTGATTCAGAAGTCATTCAGTGGAATCTCCTTTTCTTCAGGGGCATTTATGGAAAAGATGAGAAGCAACTGTTAGACTATGTAGCTGCCTAATGAATAACATTAGGACAAACAATAGGTTAACAAAAGCATAACAGGAAAATTGAGGAAAGAGATGTCCATATACAGGACTTGAAAAGCTCTGACCTGTTCCTGGAAATCTAGAGGATGTGCTCTAAAGCTGTGTGCGTGGCCCTGGCCATGCACATTTTAAGGGAAGACCTGTGAAAGCCTTAAGCTCTCACCTCTGTCTGACCTTGAGGCTCTGCATGAGGAAACTGAAGGGTAAGGCAGAATTGTCAACTGCCAATCTGAGTGTTGAAGTGGTTCTCCACCCTTGGCAAAGTCTAGGAGACCACCAGTTCCACACATCTGAAGAAATCTCTTTCCAACCCATACCTAACAATTAAACTGACAGAACAGGGATACCAGTGGCCACAGACAGCAAAGAATTTAGACTAATGCAGAATAAGTTGAAAAAATTCATTAACAAACAACAGCAACAACAAATAGCAACAATAAAAAAAAATACTGGGAGGGAAAATCTGACTTTCAGAGTTGCCATATTGTGTTATCTAAAATGTCCACATTTCAACAAAACATTGTAAGAAATAAAAGTATGACTCATACACTGGAAAAGATAAGGGCAATCAGTAGAAACTGTCCTTAAGGAGCCCAGACGTTGTGCTTAATAGAAAATACTTTAAATCAGTTATTTAAAATATGTTCTAAGAACCAGTTTGAGACAAGCCTGGGCAATATAGTGAGACCTTGTCTCTGCAGAAACGTGTTAAGAATTACCTAGCACGGTGGCATATGTCGGTAGTCCTAGCTACTTGGGAGGCTGAGGTAGGAGGATCCCTTGAGCCTGGGAGGCAGGGGTTGCAGTGAGATGAGATTGCATCACTGCACTGCAGTCTGATGACAGAGTGAGATCTGTCTCAAAAATAAATAAATAGTAAATAAGTAAAATATGTTCTAAGAACTAAAGGAAACCAGGTCTATAGAAACAAAGGAAAGTGTGAGAATGATGTTTCAATAAAGAGAAAATATCAAGAAAAAGGTAGAAATGGCAAAACAAACCAAATGGAAATTCTGGATTTAAAATATACAATCACTGAACTGAAAAATTTATAAGAGGTTCCAAATGCAGATTTGAGCTGACGGGTAAGTAAGCAACACACTCGAAGATAGGTCCATTGAAATTATTCAGTCTGAGGAACAGAAAAAAGAAAAATGAACGGAGCCTCAAAGACATCTGTGACACTATTATGAACTGAAAGTTTGTCCCCCTCAAATTCATGTTGAAATCCTGCAACCCCCATGTGATGGTGTTAGGAGGTAGGGCTTTTAGGAGGTAATTAGGATTAGATGAAGTCGTAAGGGTAGAGCTATCATATTGCCCTTGCAAGAGTCATGAGAGAGCCTTCTTTCTCTCTCTGCCCTTCTGCCATGTAAGGATATAGTGAGTACACAGTCGTCTGTAAGCCCTAGGAAGTAGGCCTTCACCAGGCATCATATTTACTGGCAGCTTGGTCTTGGACTTCCCAGACTCCAGAACTGTGTACTCCAACCCACCCAGTTTATGGTATTTTTGTTATAGCAGCTAAATGGACTAAGACAGACACACCATCAAGTGTATCAACATACATATAATAGGAGTCACAGAGACAAAGAAGGAAAAAAAGGGAGCATAAGAATGTTTGAAGGAATGATAGCTGAAAACTTTCCAAATTTAATTAAAAACTATCTACACATCCAAGAAACTCAACAAATTCCAAGTAGGTAAACTCAAAAAGATCCACACCTATACACATCATAGTCAAACTATCAAAAGCCTAAGATAAAGACAGAAAAACTACCCAGAAAGTGAAAAAGCGGCACACAAATAAAAGTTTTTGCAAATTTTATGTCTAATAAAGGTCATGTATCCAGAATAAAGAATCCTTACAACTGAATGATAAAAAGACAAATAATCCAATTAAAAATGGCAAATGAGTTGTATACATCTCTAAAGAAGATATATATATATATAGCCAATAAGCACATGAAAAGGTGCTTGACATCATTAGTCACTGGGGAAATGCAAATCAAACCACAGGATACCGCTTCATACCCACTTGGATGATTATAATAAAAAGGATAGAAAATAGCAAGTTTTGGAGAGGATGTGGAGAAATTATATTTTATATATTACATGTATTATATATTATATATTATTGTGTATCATAATATATATATTTTAACTGTATATTATATATCACATATTACATCTTCATTTTATATATCAACAAAAAAATGAAAAAAATACTGTAGTTGCCTATACAATGACAAACATACCTGTGATACAAACTTAAGCAAAAGGAGAAAGACCTAAAACTGCAAGTTTACTGCAAGTGTTGCAGTATATGTGGTGGGAAAAACACAGCAAAATGAGTAGTCTTCTACTGGAGAAATTAAAGGTTTTCTGAAGTATCACTTTTTAAATAGGTGAAAATTGAAAAAGAAGTAGGAGCACTGCTCTAATTAGTTATTTTGACTTTCCTTGAATATTGCCACATCATAGCATAGATGCATGATAGTCTTGTATGTACCTAATATTCAGTGAGATGAATAGCCGACGGGCAAGCTAATTACAGGCTAGGTTTGGATATCCAATGTTAACTTATCAAATTACCAGAAAACAGAAAATTGTGAAGTTAATCACTTGAAAATGGTGTATTTTAAAAATTTTGATCACCCAGCACATCAGACATTTTCTTTCACATTGGACATCAGTCTTGTAATGAGCCTGAGGTACAATGGATGGTTATACGCACAATGAGAGAATAGAAGGGGAAAAGAAAGAGATGGAAAAAGAGTGTAAGTGGGGAAGATGGGAATAACTAAGAAAAGCTTGATATGACATGTAGGGGCTACTTACGTGCTTGATGAGAGCTAAATTCTGAGTAAGGGCTGTGATGAGAACCTGCCAATGGTTCCCTGTGAGTTGAACTAGAGCTTTGATGTTAGGATGATTGACAGCTCTCAAATCCTACATAAAATGCAACCACTTTTCATTCTGTTTGAAGCAAAAATAATTTACTTCCTCCCTTCTAGAACCATGTAGCCCAGATTTCCTTTCATTATAAAAATTTTCAAATATTCATAAAAACACAATAATACAATAAGCTTCTACCCGATTTCAGTTATCAACGTGTCAGTCTCATTTCATCTACCCATCCTTTTGTGTATTTGTTTTATGCAGGGGCGATTTAGTGCAAATCCTAACATCATAGTATTTCACACCAAATTACATCAGTATGCATTTCTAACTGATAAGAACATTAAAAAAAATGACCACCAGGCCATTATCCCACCTAAAAAAATTAATAAAAAATTCTTCATATAAATGTTCGATGAGAGTCCAGTCAACATTTTAGCCAAGAATGCCTCAGAGTTGGTGCTTGACTCTTCCCATAGCATCACATGAGTAGACACGTAATGCCTGGTTATTCTACTTTTAGTAGTGCCGAGCTGGGACAGTGGATCCAGGTGTTGTCACCCTGATTTATTCTTATAGAGTTCTTCATCAACAATTCACCCAGTGGTTTCAGCATCCATTGAGGATTGTGGCCTAAAATTACTCTAAATTATTTACCAATTGTATCCTTCCACCCACTTTTATTAGTCGGAATTATCTACACAGAGCTCACATCACCTGTTTGGTTACCCTGAAAAGCAGTTCATGCAAGAGGGACAGGACAAATGCTTGAATCTTTCCCTTTCTCTGTCAGGATCCCTAGTAACATCGAAGATTGACCAGTAAATGTCTATTTTTTTAAAAAAGTATCCTTATAAACATGGATTTTGAATCAATGGCAATTTCGGTCTACTGCATTAATTTTTCATGCTTAAATTGTTCCATTGTTAGCCAGTGGGAGGGAGGCCCTTCAAGTTGACCCCTGGCTGCCTTTGATATGACCCACTAATACTGACAGTTTCTCCTCTTGTGGCACAGTCAGGACCATCTTGTACATTTCCTGCCCTGGGTGTGGAATCAGCCATTCCTCAGAGAACCCTAATTTCTTTTAGTGAGAAATGGTATTTAGAGACTACAATTCAGGCATAAAGGTCACTCATTGCTATAGGCCCTTTCAGCAAACAGATCTAAGATGCACACGTCTTTTTAGAAACAAAGAAATAACAAGGTACTGATATTTCTTATTTACTTATGAGATTATAGGATTGTCCCATGATTTCTTTGGTTGTACAGTATCTTTTTTTTTTCTTATAGCCTCCCAGCTTTTTCTGCCTCCCTGAATTTGGTTGGATAGGTCCAAGACCTAACCCCACAGTGGCTTCAGATCCTTCCTTTAGTCCCTTCCCCATTTTTCCATCGGAGTACCTCCCAGCTCTGAAATGTAATGGAAATGTCTGATAGTTTCCTCACTAGAACTAGCAGAGTGGAGATGATGAAATGAATTTGAGGGACTGTGCTGAAAGTCTTCCTATTCCAGGCCGGGCCAAGGTCATGGGAGCTATTGGATCCCATAACACTAACATTTCCATACAAATACCTCACAGCTTTCTCAGGAAATCACTCCTGGCAGAAATGCCTCCCCAGCGAAATCGCAAGCAAAAGTAATTAAATGAGCTTGGTAGTCAAGAGCATATCGCCAGACAGCCCATCTCTGATAGTCCTCTGAGACAAAGCTGAGTGTTTTTCCATTCTTTCTTTCTTAAATGAGTCAGGTTGAATTACGTTCCATAGCAACTTCCGCCAATGAAGTTGTCATGGTTACAGGTGAACTGGAAAGTGAGCAGTGACAAGCTGGGCTTGGAGTCCCTGAGCTACATGTCTTAAAGATACATCCATTTGTCTTCTTGTCCTGGCTAGAAAAGCAATGCAAATTAATAGCATTTCCCAGCAAGGTGTAACCTGTGGACAGATGCAGACCAGGGGAAGATAGAGCCATGGGGCTCTTCGAATAAATGTTCTCCTCCAGAGCCCAGGGTCACATTATTTCCCCATGCCTTCCTCTGCCCATGTATGGGGGATGGGATTGAATCACTGTGTGTTTGCAGCTTTACAAATGGAGAAACCGTGAGCCACTCACAGGAATTCTCCTTAGATTAAAAATGGAGAAATAATATCTCCCTCTCATCTGTGGTAGTGCTGTCCAATAGAAATAGAATGCAAACCACAATACAAAACATGTATGTAATTCTGCATTTTCTAATGGTCACATTTGAAAAGGTTAAAAGAAACAGGTGAATTTCAATAATTTATATTTAACCCAATAAATCCAAAATACAATTTTGATATGTAATTAATATTAAAATGAGAAATTGTACATTCTTTTTTCATACTAAATCTTTGATTTTTGGTGTATTCTTTACACTAAAGGCACTTCTCAATTTATTATAAACTTTCATGGAAATACTTGACCTATACTGAGGTCTCATAACTTATAGTTGAAAAAGTTGATTCACATACTCCAGTTAATCCAAACAAACTTAAGGGTTTTAAAATAACAAACTGAGTATGTTCTAAATATTAAATTTAAATGAATTAAACTGAAATAAAATTAAAAATCTAACTCCTCCATCTCACTAGCCACATTTCAAGGACATGTGATGTGGCTGGTGACGACTCTATTGGACAGCATAGGTCTAAGGCTTTGCTGCTTAAAGTGTGGTACCAGATCAGCAGCATCAGTATCATGTGGGAGCTTATTGGAAATGTGTTCTTGGGCTCCACTTGGGACCTGCTGACTTAGAATCTGCATTTTAACAAGATCCCCAGATAATCCTCATGCACATTACAGTTTAAGAAGCTCTGCTTTAAAAAAAAAAAAAATCTAAAACTTTTAATGTGGCTTTTAAGGCCCTTGATGAGCTGACCACTGGTCCATTTTCCACTCTCATTTCTCATTCTCCAAATCCATTTTCTGTCTCTTCTTCCACAATTCGGTATCTCTGTTCCTCCTGTGCTCCACTTATGTGGAAATCTCTCTTTTTTTCCCCCATGGACTCTCACTTTCCTTCCAGACCCATTCAGATGTCCTTTTCTCTGAAACCTTTTCTGATCCTTGCATTCTGGCAGTGTTAAACATCATTTCTCTGTATTTTGTATCACTCTATACTTTTGCTATAGAGTCCTGTTTTTGCAGCCTGGCTTTAACACCTATTTACTGTGACATCTTGGGCAAGTAACGCAACATCTCTGAGTTTCACTCTTTTCACTGGAGAAATGGAAATTATAATACTTCCTTCATGAACTTGCGGGGACGATAGATGCAATAATATTTCCATGTAAAGGTATCAGTAGTGTCTAAGTCATGGGGCATCTTTGGTCACTTATCATTTATGTAACATCTTGGACAGTCACTTAAGACCGTCAGGCCTCAGTTTACTCATCTGCAAATAAAGGAATGTGACTAAGTGTTACAGTTTGAATGTCTGCTCCTCCAGAACTCATGTTGAAATTTAATTGTTACTATGGCGGTATTGGTGAGTGGGACTTTTAAGAGGTGTTTAGGACATGATATTAATTAATGCCATTATTGCAGGAATGGGCTGACCCACTCTTACTCTTGTTCCCTCTCTCTTTTTGCCCTTCTGTCATTTGACGCCTTCTGCCATGGTATAGCACAGCAAGAAAATCCTCACTAGATGCCAGCAACTTAATCGTGAATGTCCCAACCTCCAGAGCTATGAGCCATACATTTCCTGGTCTTTATAAATTACCCAGTCTATGGTATTCTGTTACAGCAGCACAAAACAGACTAAGACACTGGAGCTCTGAAATTATGTTTCTGAATTACATTGTTCAGTGTGAAATTTCCTTAAAGACATTAAATGATGCTGAAATTTTTGCTCCTTTCAGCTTATGTGAGCATATTCTTTAATTTCCCAGAGTTTGCTTTTCACCCATCTCTTTGGCTCTGCTTGTGTTTGACTGACTGGTTAGAATATCAGTCTGTAAAACCTATCCCCAAGAGCATAGGTGGGATAAGCAATCTTGGTAAGAAGCCATACTCTACACATTTTACATAGTCTGAAACCATTCTTATTCATTCTAAGTGCATATTTGACATGTCCAATCCAATGGATATTAAAAAGGAAACATCCATGTATGATGACGTCAAGTGCTCAAATTAGATCAAGAGGTGGTTTGTTGTGATTGTTCATGAGGCCCATGGGCTAGTGAGGTCCTTTGGTGAATTCCATCACCACTACCTTCTTCGGGGGTTTCTCCCTGCAGCCCCAACTGTCATGCCCATGTTATTGCTCAGCAGCTGCCATTTTATGATATGATCCTGTCTTTCCTCACCTCAAGCAGTTGCTTGCTCCTGGAGAGGCACTTAATCTCTTCCTTGGGACTTTTCAGGAATTGGGAAATAGAGTAAGTTCCTCTTTGTTGCCCTGGCATTTTCAACATAAACCTTAAGGATTATGTTTTCTACCATATGGTGGAAGCCGATCTATGGTGAAGGGAAGAAAATGAAGCCAATATCTAGAGAGAAGCTGAGACAAAAGATGGAGCACATCCGTATGGCCTCACTCTTGCTCTTTCAGGATATCATGAGCCAATAAATTCCATTTCTATCTATGTTCATTCCAGCTGGATTTCACTAACTTATGACCCAGAAACTCTTAATTCTTCTTACACATGAGGTCCTGGTGTGGTTGGCTGGTTAGCCTTCTGCCCTTGCCACAGATATTGGGAGTGCTGACCAGGCTGTCCAGGGAAGGATGCCCTAGACCTAGATCATGACCTGGCATCCCAATGTCAGAAGCATCCCTATCATGCAGCTGTTATTTCAAACCATTAGGACACAAAGCTCTTAAGCATCTGGGTCACAAAAGTAGCTTGCCTTCTTCCAACTAATTCTAATGCTGACCCTGTTGGGAGAGAACATCAAGCCAGGAGACACAAGTGTCCAGGCCCCGAGCTTCTACATTTCTCCATGTAAATTGAAATTCAGATCCATGGCTTGCAGATATCAGTCTTTTGTGAGGATTACCAGGTTGAATCAATTCTCTCCAATTGATCATTTCTGGGTCAAGTGCAAGACAGTTTCTTGACTGTAAGTTTTTGACACACTGAGTCTGACAGCTTCCCAGAATGGCAGCACCCTGAGGCCTTTTGCTGTTGCTCAGCCTTCTTCTCCTGGCACCCACAGCCCCATCACATGTCTGGCTTCAATGTTCCTGCAGGCTCCTGAGCCTTGTTTGTTTATTGTTTTTTTAGAAGCTCATATAGTTGTCTTTTTTTTTTTTTGAGACAGGGTCTGTCTCAGTCACCAAGGCCAGCTCACTGCAACCTCTGCCTCCTGGGCTCAAGCAATCCTCCCATCTCAGCATCCTAAGTAGCTGAGACTACAGGCATGTGCCACCATGCCTGTCTATCTTTGTTGTTGTTGTATTTTTTGTAGAGATGGGGTTTCACCATGTTGCCCAGCATGGCCTTGAACTCCTGAACTTAAGCAATCCACCTGTCTATGCGTTCCAAAGTGCTGGGATTACAGGCATGAGCCAGTGCACCCAGCAGAAAAGTTCTTATAGTTTTCATATGTCAAGAAGTAGAACTTCATGAAGGAATCTGATAATATTAACATTTTTAAACACAGAAAGAGAAAAATGTTTAGATGAAGAGGTTATCATTTCCAAGTCACAAACCTACATGAGATATTAGGGCAACTCAAAATACTACAGCTCTGGAACCACTGTGCAGACAATACAAGATTCTAGGGGGTAATTTGATAAACTATACAATGGAATTTTTTTTTAATCCTCTTCTCCAAATTCTTCTAGGTTGACCCCAGCTAAGAAGTGGATCTGAATGTGAGGTTTAGAGGCTCTCTTCCTATTAGGAAGAAAGGAATACAAGGGAAGGGTATGGAAAATGGATGAGAATTGTTAACAGGCAAACTTCCCAGCATCTGTACCATCCATATGAATTATTTATAAACAAAAGTAGTGTGATAGCATATCCCTAAAATGGCCCCTCTGGTCTCCCTGGCATGGTATTCACACTCTTGTCTAATCTCCTTCCGTTGAGTGCATCCTGGACCTAGGGAATCACTTCTACCATGTAGAATATAGCAAAAGTTTTAAGATAACACTTCCCAAATTAGGTTGCAAAAAGACTGACTCTGTCTTGCTAGTCCTCTCTCACTGTCTCTCATAGCCTTTGCCCTGGAAAGCCAGCTTCCATCTGTAAGTTGCTCTATGAAGAGGCCCATGAGGCAAGGAACTAATGTCCTTGGACAACAGCTGGAGGACTTGAGGCCTCCCATCAGCCACATGAGCGAGCATGGAAGCAAATCCTCCCCGAGTCAAGCCTTGGCATGTAACCAGTGGATCATGATCCAGACACCTTGATTATAGCCTTGTAGACACCCTGAGTCAGATAATCTGCATTCAGAGTACTGACCCATAGAAACTGTGAGATAATGAATGTTTTTTGTTTTAAGCTGGTAAGTTTTGAGGTACTCTAATACAGATGACTAATACAAACGACAATGTGAGCACCAAGAGAGACCCCTGCTTACTTCTCCAGCCTCGCTGTTAACCACTTTTATCCTGTGCTTCAACCATAATAATTTAATTATCTTTTTTTTTCTTTTTACTATTTCCTAACACTCTATTTTCTCTGGCTCATTAGTAGGTTGTTGCATACTCCATTCCTTTTTTCCTGATACACTAATCTTTGCCACCCCCCCCAACTTCTTTGTCTGTCTAATTCCTACTTATTCTTCAACTCTCAGCTTAAATATCAATTCCTTTGGGAACCCCTCCCTGAGCCCCCAGGTCTGGGTTAGTACTTGTAATAGAGCCCCCATCACATTCTGTGTTGTATTAATGTTTGCTCAAAAAACTGACTGTCCACCAACCCTAATAGGCAGTGATTGGCACCATAGCAGAGACTGTGCCTGTCTTGCCCATCACTGCCTTGTGTCTCCTGAAGCAGGCACAGAGCCTGGCATATAATAAACAATCAAT
The DNA here is from genome assembly GCF_001604975.1 of Cebus imitator. NCBI lineage: Eukaryota > Metazoa > Chordata > Mammalia > Primates > Cebidae > Cebus > Cebus imitator. The sequence goes on from NW_016107315.1 coordinate 10,866,582, forward strand.
AAATATTTGTTAAACATTGTTGAGAACCAGGAAAACAGGCTTGTAAAGAAGGAAGGTGGAGTGGAGGCTAGAGTAATTAGCCCCCCTCCCCAAAAGTAATCAAAGCAACAAAAAAGGAGACCCAAGCTTGGGATATTTCTGAGAGTAGAGCTCATAGGATAGAAGTTTGGTGGCTTAGCTGTGAGTAGGGCAGTTGCAACTGTTCTCTGAGGTTCACATAGAAAAGTGGGTTGCTTTCTGGATGCCCAGAAGTGAGAGAGAATTTAGGTGGGATGTTGTGATCAAATCTGGGAGTGAGAAAGGAGGGAGGCTGTGTGGAAGAACATGGCGGGGTGGGGGGCTTTAATTGGATCTTCACAGCAGGAGTACCTGTCTTGTCACAATGCTGAAACACTTTCAGATCTTCTGGTTATGATGTTCTCACACGGCAGAGACATTTGGAAAATGTGCAAAGCATTTCTGGAGTCTTAAGATGTGTCATTTGCCAGCTTTACCATCCAAGTCCATTTCCATCATCTGTACTGAACTTCAGTTTTCCCATAAAATAAGAAGATTCAGCTAAATCATTGCTAAAGTCCCTTTAACCTCTAAAATTAATAATTTCTCTATGATCTGAAAGAGTGAGCAATTGGCTCACATTACTGGCATAAGTAGATTCTCCTCAATGGAATAATACATATTAATTTTAAGCAAAGTAAAAACATGCACCATAGCAACAAAGAAAATTAAGGGCTTATTAAAAATAGAAAATGATAATTTTACAACGTCTGCGTTCATCTCTAAAGCACTTAAAGGAAAGTGGTTTGGGCCAAGACAGATGAGTCAGCTCCCTCATTCCAGTGTATTTGTGATTACCCGTGAGAATTGCTGTCACTTCTTAAAGACTTCTTTTGCCAAGACACTTATGATCTATGGGTAATTGAAAAAGGCAGGCTACAAAACAAGGCACACAGAATGACTTTTCTTGGCATGTTGATGTGCCCACACAAAGAAAACATTTTAGGAGGTGGTATACTAAAAGGCTAACTGCAGTGCTTGCTCTCTGGATGGTTAAATTAAGGGTAATTTTAAATTATGTTGTTTTAGCTTATATGGATTTTGCTTTTGCCCATGAAGAACATATTATTATTACCCCTTCAATAAGGCAATTACAAAAGCTTTGTTGAAACTCCTTTTATTTCCAAACTTGCACATCCTGAGTAGCATGAGCCTTACAGAAAGAAGACTGTGTCACAGACGTCACTTTATCAGCAGAGCTCCAGCAATCTGCAATGTGAGCAGGCTAGGCTCCCAGGGGCCTGTGTCCAGGACACTCTCCACCTACAAGCATGTCCTTGATGTGCCCTTGGAAAACAGAGGGATTATTTCTTCATTTTTTCAGAATTGTGTATATGTAGAAACTTTGATTAGGCAAAGGAGGCTTTTTCCAGATTTTAATTATTATGGCATCCATAATTCTTTTTAAATACATTTTTCAAGACTCAAATAAGATGCACTGTAAGTTGGCTGTAGACACCTCGGAGAATATAAAAAAGTAAAAATAAAATAGAAATAATCTACAATCTTACCACTCACGAAAACATGTTTCATCTATTGAAATAATGTTGGAATATATCCTATTTTTTTTTGCACCCTCCTAAACTTACATATGCAAGTGTCTTGATGTGAGCAGTCATGTCCTATTTTTTTCATATAAATTTGTATCTGAAGCATTCTTCCATATAGCTGTTTCTCAAAAGCATGGGTTTCAGTGGCTTCATGAGATGCTATCATATAGATGCATCATACGATACTTACTCTTCTATTCTTGGATAGTTGGGTTGAATTCTTTCTTTCTTTCTTTTTTGGTTACTGTAAAAATAAAGATATTGTATTTTTCTGGACTGATGTTTTTGTCATGATGAAAAGCACTTCTTTCTCCCAGCGATATACTTCTTGGCCCCTTAACACACTTTATCCTCAGTTTCTGTTTGGTTAATGCTTGCAGTGTTTTTAGCGTTTTCAATTCTTGTGGTTTCTTGTAAGCAGCATATAACTGAATTTTATTTTCCTTGATCTAGTCTGACCTTCTTTGTCTTTTAACGGAATATTGAGTTCATTTATATATAAACTTGATTGCTGATATCTTAAGGGTTTAAATCTACAATATTATTATTTGCTTTACCTCTCCTACGTTCCCCTTTTCTCTTTTCTTGTCTCTAATTTAATCATCTTTGTTGTTATTTCATTTTCTCCCCTGTTAAGGTTTGTTAGTTATCTGTCTTTTTAGTGGTTACCCAAGAGACTTCAACATGCATCCTTGACTTTCGGAAGCCTAATATAAATTAGTAATCTCATCATTCTTCCTCAATTTTTTAAGGTTCTTAGAAAATTATAACTCAACTTACTCCTCTTTTTTGTATAATTGTTGTCATATATTTTAATTCCATATGTACTTTAAACCCCACAAGAGATTATCATTAAAGTGATGTTCTACAGGCAATATCCTTTCTATTTATTCACATATTTACTTCTACATTTTTTCTTCATTCTTTCATGAGTTTCCATACTTCCATCTGTGATTATATCCTTCTGCCTGAAAAACATTGCCACTATTGCTTTTACTACAGATTTGATAGTGGTAAATCATCTCAGTTATTGTTTGTCTGAAAATGTCTTTATTATCTCTCTATTTTTGAAGGTTATTTTTGCTTGGTATAGAATTCTATATTTGTAGTTATTTTCTTTCAGCATTTAAAAACATTTAAAATTTCAAATTAACATTTTATTTAATTTGAATTTTATTTTATTTTATTTTTTAGGGACAGGGTCTCCTTTTGTCACCCAGGCTGGAGTGCAGTGGTATAGTCACAGCTCACTGCAGCCTCAAATCCCTGGGCTCAACTAATCCTCCTGCCTCAGAGTCCCAAGTAGCTAGGACTACAGGTGTGCACCACCATGCCCAGCTAATATTTTACATTTTTTTTTTTTTTTTTTTTTTTGTGGAGAAGAAGTCTTGTTTTGTTGCCCAAGCTACTTAAAATTTTAACAACTTAAAAATATTTTATTTTAAAAAGTTTAAATGTTTAAAGATACATTTTGATTTTCATTATTTATTTTAAGAAGTCAGTTGTCATCCTTATTATGACTTTTTAAAATGCAGTGTCCTTTCTTTTTTCTACCTTTTAAGATTTTTTTTTTATTTTTGTTTTACAGCAGTTTTACTATGATTTGCCTATGTATGATTTTCTTTGCAGTTATTTTCCTTGGATTTCATTGTGTTTCTTAGTATCTTTAATCAAGTTTTATGTCTTTCATCAGTTTGGGAAAATATTTTGCTATTTTCTCTTCAAATATTACTTCTGTACCACTTCCTCTTTCCTTTAATAAGTATGTAATCAGAGTTCTGATTACATACTTATTAAATTTTTTTTACTATCTCCTATTTGTCTCTTAAATCTTTTCTACATATTTTTTATTTTTTCTATCTTCATGTGTTATCTGGATATTTTCTACTAACTTAGCTTCCATGTTACTAATTATCTCTTCAGATACATCTAATCAGCTATTGAACCTATCTAATGTGTTCTTAATTTTCTGTATTATATTTTCCAATTCTTGGGTTTTCTTTAAATAGGTTTAAAAATATATTCCAATTCTCTGGCCAAGTTTTTCATTTTGTCATCTGCTTTCTTAAACATATTAATAATAGTTATTTGAAAGACCATGTTTAATAATTCTAATATCTGGATCACCTCTGGATCTGTTTTTATTGTCTGATTTTTTTATGTCTGCTGTCTCTTGATATCCCGGGAACTTTGGTTGAATGTGAAACATGTATAAAATATTGCAGAAACCCTAAATGAATGTTTAGCTTATGGCAGGCAGTTAGAGTTAGGACAGATCATTTTAATCCAATTGCAGATTGAGGGTATCAGTTTTTATGAGGTCTGATTTATTTTTAGCTAGCCTTTACTCCCAGGTGTAGGTCCCTAGGGGTTCCATCTGAAAGTCTGAGTTATTTACCAGTGTCTCTCTTTTTTAGTGGGACTTCAAAACCATTTTTCATGCCCCATCTCTCTGAGGCTGGAAAATCTGTTAATCTCTTCAACCTCTTAGCTGACACTTTCTGCTCAGTTTCTCTAAACATTCACTGTTGGTGATTTTGTGAATGCCTTGAGAGAATAAGCAGCTCATATTTCTGTATTGCTTGTTGCAAAGCATCTCAGTCTCTCAAGTCCTAGCTGTCTTAACAGCTCTGAGCTCTAATTTTTGTCTCTTCAGCCCCTCTTCAGGCCGCTGACAGCTTTTCTCAGATTCTGTATCACTTAAAAGCCTCTTTTTGTTGCTTAGCATCTTTGGCTACACAACTCATGAATCCACAGATCTTTTGTTTGTTTGAGACAGAGTCTTGCTGTATCACCCAGGCTGCAGTGCAGTGGCACAATCTTGGCTCACTGCAACCTCTGCCTCCTGGGTTCAGGCAATTCTCCTGCCTCAGCCTCCCAAGTAGCTGGGACTACAGGCACATGCAACCACACCCAGCTAATTGTTGTACTTTTGTAGAGATAGCGTTTCACCATCTCTACAAGACCAGTCTGGGTTGGCCAGGCTGGTCTCAAACTCCTGACCTCAGGTGATCTGCCTACCTCAGCCTCCCAAAGTGCTGGAATTACAGGCATGACCCACCATGCCTGGCCCAATCCACAAATCTTTTGAGGGGAAAATAGCACAGAATGTCAGATCACCTTATTTGCTGTTCCGTATATCCTGAATCTTGAATCCTCAAGTTGAAGCTGCCTTGGTAACTTTCCAATCCCAAAACAGATTTGCTTGAGTCTGGGCTTTCTAGCTGTTTTCAGTAAGAGGTTTTTTCCTGCAACAAGCTAATCTAGCATTATCCTCTTTTTTTGCCACTCTAAATATTATTTCAATTAATGTCTTTATACATAAACTTTGTCTATATCTCTCCAAATTCCTTAGGATGGATTTGCCATAATGGAAATTTCTGAGTCAAAGAGTATACATTTTTAAGGCTTTTGATACATATTGTCAAATTTCTTTCTAGAAAGATCACATCAACTTCCATTGCCAGCAGTACTGTGTGAGGGAGCCCAACCCAAACTGTTAATTGATTGCTATATCATATAGTATGCCAAGCTTTATAATAAGCAGATAGCTTCAAATGCTTGGAACCAATTTATTTTTACTCTTTAAATCAGAGTCAATTACCCAACATTTGTTGAAGAGGAATGCAGATGTAGGTGTTAAAAACCTACAATATGATTGGCATTTTACATATGTTACCAAAAAAGTTCTGTTTTGTAGGTATAGTTCATTACATCAGTGTCCCAATTCCTGACCTGTCTCTGTATACATGTTCTTTTCACTCTTAAGATGGATTTATTCAGAGTTCAGCAATGTGGCGTTCTTTGGCCAATGGGATTGCTGACTGACATGATACAAGAGGAGGTGTGAAAAAGCATTTACACCATTGGGCCAGTGCTCTTGCAGTTTTACTGTATCCATTAAAATGACATGGTTCCCCCAGCTTGTTGGCACCAGGACAACAGGAAGAGACATATTGAGCAGAGCCATGCCAGGTAAACTTCTCCAGCCAACTCACGGATGCATGAGCAAGCCCAGCTAGGATCAACTGAGCCAGACCCTGCTGACACACAGACATGTGAGTTATAATCGTAAATGATTGTTATTTTAAACCCCTGAATTTTGGGATAGTTTGTGGGGCAGCAATAGCTAACTGATAAGAAGGCATCATTGCATACATTTTACGAAGGAGAAAACTGAGGCTTAGATAGATTGAAGTTTATAGCCAACCTCTGTTACATACTTACTCATTTTACGCCAGGAACCTTCCTAAGTGCAAAGCTTATGTTATCATGTTAAGTATCCTCGTAACCTATGAAATATATTCTATTACTATTATTGCTGTGTTACAGATGAGGAAACAAGTAACTTGCCCAAGGTTATGCAATTAGTAAGTGGTGAGTCTGGCACTGAAGCCAGGTGCCTCTTATTCCAAATTCCCTATTTTATCCACCTCATTATGCTGCTTCTACTAAACTAAGTATAAGAGAGTGGAGGCGTAGCAAAGATAGGAGGTTAAGTTAAAAACCCTGAACCCACAGAGTTTACAACCTGAACAGGAAGACAAGGTGTATACACAAAACATTCAATAGGGTAATGTTACAATATATCAGTGCCAAAGGCTTTTGAGGTCATGTCTCCAGCTCAGCCCACTTCATCTGAGCTCCACACGTGGTGATCTGCAACTCTGTGCTTAACATCAATCTCTGTTTCCCACTCTGATACATTCTCTGCCTGACAGCTAAGTTTGTTTTTGCACATATATCTTTTAAAACTTAAAATCTAAACTGGATCTTGAGGACATTATGCTAAGTGAAATAAGCCAGTCACAAAAGGACAAATACCATACGATCCCCCTTATGTGAGATACTTACAATAGGCAAACTCATACAGACAGAAAGTAGGAGGGCGGTTTCCAGGGGTTTGGGGGAGGGAATAATGGGAAGCTTTTGTCTAATGGGTATAGAGTTTCAGTTTTACAAGTTGAAAACAGTTATGGACATGGATAGTGGTGATGGTTGCACAACATTATGAATGCATTTAGTGTCACCAAACTGTATATTTACAAATTGCTAAGATGGTAAATTTTGTTACGAGTATTTTACCATAATAAAAAAAATTGGAAGAAAAAGTGAAAATCACTTCCTAGTTTAACACCCTTCAATGGCTTTCACTGCTCTGAGAATAGAGACCAAAACTGTGAGCACAGCTCCCACAGCACTGCATGCTCTGTTCCGTGTTCACCTCTTTAGTCCCGTTCAGCTCCAATTCTCCCACCTGCTGTTTACCTCTTGATCTCCAGCTTCACTACCAGGGTTTCTGGTGCTGAGGGCCTTTGCACATGTCATTCTTTCAGCATAAACTGCTTTCCAGAGCGCTCCCACCTCTATTTAAATAACTCACAACTTCTTCAAAGTAGCCCTCCATGATTTCTCAAACAGGAGCACGATTTCCTGCCTTCCTTTTTTAGAGCTCTCAGTTCTGTTCTTTCACTTCAATTTGTCACTGGTTTTATTATATACTTTTGTGCTTATTTGATTAACTTTGGTCTTTCCTGCTAGGTTTTGAGCTTCAGGATATCATGGACGGTGTCTGTCTTATTCTCCATTGCAGCTACCACGACTGGCACAGGGCTTCATACGAAGTGATAGATTAATCAATGGATCAATGAGGCAAAGCACAGCAGATGCTGTTTGCTCCTACCACGTCCCTTCAGCCCTCCTCACTCCCTCATATATTGAAGGCTTTCTAAGGAAAGTACCTGGGATTCTCCATCCGAGGGCTTTCTCTGGAATGTTCAGTCTATAGGTGTGGGGCAGAAGGAAGTGCCGACACTCTTGAAAACGGTTCTTGCCAAGATGGATAATAAAGCCTCCTCACTACCCCAGGGTGGCTCTGAGGAGCACTCTACACAGTCTCCAGAGTTTCCCACTGGACTGAGCCACCACTTCCTGCAGGGATGGATTTAGTGTTTGGCTTCCTTCCCTTCCTTGTTTCACTTCTCACTCCCTGGTTAGCTTCCTTGTATCACCTCTCAAATAAACCAACTGAAGAGAATGTTAAACAAATGGATGTCATGGGGAGCAGGGAGAGTTTCCTACGCAGGGGTGATGTGAACACTTTCTGTGCAGCACCTGGGATGTTAATTGGACTTTGCAAGCCTGGAATTGGAGAAGGAGCATGGATGAAGCTCTGTTTGCAAAGCTTCAAAGAAGAGGTGCAGAAATGAGCAGGCTGTATTGGATCTCCACTTCCGGCAGGGATGGATTTAGTGTTTATTCCCTGCCCAGGAAATAAATGACTTTTCTGCTCTAACAAATTGTCTTTGTGCTGTTTTAATAATTCTTTTCCATCACCTTCAGGAACCTTCCTTTTCCAAACTGGTGGATTTTAATGTAACAGTGAGATCATTTGTTCTTTAGGTCACATTGCCAAATCAGCCCTATTACTATTTTTGCTTTTACAAAATGTCTCTTTCACAGTACAGAATCAAATACTTGACAGAATTACAAAATATGGGACAGAGCAAATTAAAGAGCCTGGTGTCCAACCCTCAAAGTCAGGCCAAGGGCTGGCGATTTCTCCTGTGAACTAAGGAGGAAAGTGGTCATGGAAATCTGATCAGAGTAGGACAAATAGAAGGCTTCTTCCCCTTCACCCCAGAGTCATTTAAAATGTCTGCCAAATGATTGCCCCCATCCACCTTGGCTGTGAACCAGTAGATTAAATCAGACTAGAAGGGGCTTTTTTTTTTTTTTTTTT
>NW_016107315.1:10875019-10935086 GCF_001604975.1 Cebus imitator
ATAAAGGAAGAAAAGCCAGAAAGCCTACAGCCTTCTCTTTGATGGATGTAATTCAGCCCAAACGTACATTGCAGATTCTCCAAAATGCTGATAAATATCCCAAATGATATACTGCCTATTGAAGCAAACTGTTGACGAATGGTGTTCCCTGTGCAGAACTAGGGACCCAAGGCTCCCTCTTGATTTGGTGCAAGAGTTTCAGCAGTGGACAAGGTGGCTCACATAGCATCTGGGTGAAAGCCAACTCACCCATAGCTGTACCAGCACAAGCTAACTAATCTGCAGATGTTTTCTTGATAGAATTTGTGTATTATGTACAGCAGATTGCTTAGGTTGTTTGAAAAAAAAATCTGAGTCTCAGAAACTCATAACTGAGCATTCATTATTATCTTCCAAGCTTTCTAAAGCATTATCCAAGGTAGAAACCTTATCTATCTTGTTGTTTTCAGAGTTTTTACCTGGATATAATGCATCCTCCAGTCCTGCACCTCTCGATGATGAACCAAAATGTGTGCAGGCTGATGAAAATACACAGTGGAAAATAAGTCAGGGACTACAGATGACTCTGGAGTCTTGTGAAAAGGTGACTTGTTGAGTTTCAACAGGTGGAGTCAACGCTAAGTGAAGCTGGTCATTCCAGTAGAATGAAAAGACATTGAGGGAGAACTGAAATGGACCACAGGGAGAAAATTAAAGGTCAACAGTTTCATTAATGGGTTAGCCATCTATCTATCTATCTGTCTGTCTATCTATCTATCTATCTATCTATCTATCATCTCTATCTCTATCTCTATCTCTATCTCTATCTCTATCTCTATCTCTATCTCTCTCTATCTCTATCTCTGCTCTCCTTAAGCCTTGGGTTGGAAATCCTCTCCAACCTTGAAGGACCAACTGAAAAGATACCTCCCTATTGCCTTACTAGTTAATATGTGCTGAACCATCACTATATGATAGACATTGTGCCAATAGCTTCCCAGGCTTATTACATTTAATTTTACACTGCCATATACTAAGATAAAGAAAAAAGTCTTAAAACATGACAATAGAATTTCTCTTATGAAAGGAACTGTCTTTTGAAAGCATGAAGCATTTGATGAGTACAGGAGATCGCAAAGACTGGTTCACTGAGTGCTTTCTCCAATGCCCTTCCACTGTGCCCTGTATGCTGGAGATGGAGAACTATAAACTCCATCTCCAGACTTTGTACAGCCAGGGTTCCACCTGAGACCCAGGCTTCACCAAGCAGATGCAAGCAGACGCAACTTGGAAGAAGGAAAAGAGTTCTACAAGGTGGTACCCTGCATGGGGAAATGGCAGAGAGGAATTTGGCTTCTCTATGGATGGTAAGGCAGGTCACTTCCTGCTCATAGGAGGGGCAGCATGATCCTGGGGTCAGGATGGCAGCTGTTCCCTCAGCAGTTTGGTTCTCGGACACTGTGGTTGTAGGACTTGTTCCTAGAAGCCCCGTCTAGAGTCTGTTTCTTCTTCATTCCAGTGAATCTGTGAGTCACCTAACATCCCTTGATAAACCATCTTCTGTTTAAGTAGCCAGAGTGGATTTTGTTGTCCGCAACTATGAACCTTTCTTACACTCAAGGCAGAATATGAAACCTCAAGAGCCTGGGTCCAGGTAGTGCTGAGGCTTCAGATAGCAGCAGTGACTGTTCTGCATATGGCAAAGAGAAAGAGTTTTGTTGAAAAAGCCAAGGGCAGGAGGAGAGGAAGGCAGACAGCACACACACCATGGAGGAGAGGAAGTGGCAACAGAGGCCTCCATTGTGGTTGCAGACGAAGAGCATCTAACTTGGATGTTGTTTGCTATGTGGTTCATGGCATGTGACACATCCCCAGCTCTGTCAGTTCTTTGGTAAAGTCTGTTACCCTATGACTCACAAATGCTTTATGTAAGTGACGGTTGTTGCAGGAACTAGTGAAGCAGCAAAGTTTCTTTGGACTGATACATAATAGCAACCATGATGCAAGTCCACAAAGTTGTGGGGTGGCCTTGTGACCAACCAGGCCAAGAAGCCGGGAGGATCCAAGTGTCTTTCCCTGATTCTCAAGGACCAAGAAGCCGCCAGCTGACATCTGTGCATCATGCCTGCACAGCATCATTATTTGCACTTTCTGAATGAAAAATTTGAGGCTTAAAAGGGTCATACAGTGACTAAGGTGGTCATGGTTAGACCTGCCTGATTCCAAAGCCTGAGCTCCAACCATTCTTCAACAATCCCCCTCATAGCAAGCTGCCAGTTTAGCCATAAAGCCAAATTAAAGTACCAGGAAAAAGCATATGATAAATACCAAGCCAGCAAGTAGAGTACGAAAAAGGGACAAGTCCCTGTGCTATCTAGTCCCAATCTGAGGATCCCTTACTGTCCGGATGGACATTGCAGAGTTGGGGGTTCTCTCTGAACTACCTTCCCCTGGCCTTTGCTCTTCGTGACTTTCTGATTTCTGATCTCACCTTCTCTTGGGTCTCAGGTGTGGGTTCCCTCGTGGTTCTTTCCAAGACCACCAGCAATGTTGCGGCCCTGGTCATACCCTTGGCTGTGTTCTTTGCTCCCTAGAGTCCTTCAAAGGCAACATTTTATCCCTCAAGAACTTGAAAGATGGGAAAGAGAGAAATTGGCTTTCTGTCCTTTTTCAATGCCCTACCTTTAACAGTTTGTTGCATGCCTAACACTGATGGAAACGTTACTCAAACTGGATCAACCAAAAAGGAAAAAAAAAAAAAAAAAAAAAAAGGAGAGAAGGGAATTGATTGGCTCATGTTTCTGGAAATCCCAGGGATTTTAGCTTCAGGTACGGTTGGATACAGGGACTCAGAGGGTCTTTGATTCTTTTACTCTCTTTCCTTTTCTCATTCATCGCTTTACTCTATTTCTTTTATTCTCCAGTAGAGTTTCATTTTAGGTGTCTCTTGGCATATTCCAGGCTCACATCCTTAATGACTCCTGAAGAAAGCGGCTTCTCTTTCCCAGGAGATACAACACAAGTCCTAAAACTGATGCTCAATGTCCACTTCTGAACCAAATCCTGCAGGCAGGGGTATGCTGTAATGGCCAGGACTGGGTCATGTCCCACCCCTGGCACTGGGGATGAGCCCAACCTACTAAACCACATGGACTAAGATAGAGGAATAGCTTTCCATGAGAACTCCAGAGAGCATCTCCACAAGGAGAACAGATGCTGGCTGAGCTAAACAAGAAACGTCCACTGTTCTGCCTTTACTTCCTTTTCTGCACCCAGTCTTCCCTTCTCCTTCACCATATAGTCTGTTCAGAGCATCATTCCTGGACTCTGTTGGAATCTATCTGAATGCATCTCCTCCATTTCTCAGTGGAACTTTCCAGATCATGGCTCTGTGAGGGACATGCCCCAGCTTGCTGGCCATGCCTGCCCAGTCTTGGCTCATCTTATTCCCAGTGTTGGGCAAAGTGCCTGCCACAGTTACAGTGTTTGGACAATGTCTGTGGCCTGGCTGGATGAGGCTGGGGGAGCAGAGAGGCCAACAAGCTCTTTTTCGTTGCTGGGGTGGACCCAGAACAACTCCATGGTGCTGTCCCATGACTGTCAGGGAAAGACTCCAGATTCCAGTATGACAAAGCTGTCGTGTTGGGATTTCACTTGACTCTGCTGCTTCTTTCAAGTTGCTAAATTTCTTACAATAGCCAAACGGCTCACCATATGTGAAATGTATCTCTTAGTTGAAAAGGTCCCCAGAGCCAGGTCTGGAGAAGGAGAGAGAGAAGCCAGGATAGGTCCTGCTTGGGAGTGAGATGGAGGAAAGATGTCCCAGGGATGATGCTGTCTCCCTACCTGCTGAGGCCTGTGATGTTTTCAAGGGGAGAGGGGAGGACGGAGGTGGCACCAGCTGTACTCACACACTGCTCCTGACATGAATGTATAGCATGGAACGAATTGAGAATGCTTCACTGGGATGACTCTCAAATGAAAATCTCCACTCCATTGTGGCTGTTTGAACAGTGAGGGCTGTAAAAATGGTCATGTCCCCTCACCTTGATCATATCAGACCTTTGAGCCCTTCTTTTTCTTTCTTTTTTCTTTTTTCTTTTTTTTTTTTGAGGCAGAGTCTCGCTGTGTCGCCAGGTGCCAGGCTGGAGTGCAGTGGCACAGTCTTGGCTCACTGCAACCTCCACGTCCCTGGTTCAAGCAATTCTCCTGCCTCAGCCTCCTGAGTAGCTGGGACTACAGGCACGCGCCACCACACCCAGCTAATTTTTGTATTTTTAGTAGAGACGGGGTTTCACCATGTTGGCCAGAAGGGTCTCGATCTCTTGACCTCGTGATCCGCCCTCCTCGGCCTCCCAAAGTGCTGGGATTACAGGCGTGAGCAACCACACCCAGCCTCATCCCTTCTTTTTCAAATGCCTCATGAATTTGGAAAGAGTACAAAGCCGTGGTTGGATGATAACCTAGGGATTTTTCCTCCCCATAGGTGGGGCTGTTCCCATACAAATCTCCAACAATGCCCTTCCAAGGCTCCTTTTGGGATTTCATTTAGCAGGAGTAGTGGGTAAATGGAGCTACCAGGAACCTAAAGAGCCACTTGCTTTGAGCTACTGTATTAGTGCTGTGTCCTTACAGCCAGCCAAGCAGGGGCCCCACAGCACACAGACCCAGTGGGAGGACTGCGCAGCCCCAACTCATGAAATGCCAACTTAGTGCTACCGGCACTCCTCTGAACATGGAAGAAAATGACTGCTGTCAACTGGGTAGCAGTGATGGCCTCAGAGTGCCTGAGAATCTAGTTTAAGACAGACAATCTCCAATAAGCCAACCTAGAAAATTCCTGTCACCACTGCCCCTACACCTCTCTGGGTCTTGGTTTCTTCCCCGGAAAATAAGGGTGGACTCCATTGTCTCCCAGTCTTGAGTGTTAACAGCCACACACTAAGCTTTGCCTTGCCTGCTTCCTCTACCTGGAAAAGTACAAAAAGAAAACAGTTATTTACAGACCCTTGAGCAGCCCTCTTCAGTCTTGGAGATGGTCTGCCTGTCCACTGACTTCCTGTTGAATACTTACTTTGGGGGTACTGCAGCTACTGGGGAAGCACTTGTGTCATCTCCTACTTTTGTGCTTTAGCTCAGAAAAGGGGGCTTCCACCCATACTTCTGCTCCCTGTCTCTTTCCACTTCCCTCTTGGGAAAAGAGTTGATAATCCAATGGATCCAAGCCTGACATTCACTGGGGCATTACACTTAGTACAAATGCATTTCCATGAGCCCTTTCCTGCTGCAAGTAACAGCTTGTAGTGTGTAAGTGCATGCATATATGTTAGAACACATCTCCAGGGTAAATTCCCAGCAGAAGAATTTCCGAGTCAAGAACAAATGCATTTAAATTTTTAAACTTCTGATTGTCCTCCAAAAAGGCTGCACCTCATGGCAGAGGGTGCTAGTAATCTACCCAATATTCATTCTCCCTTAGTAATCAAAAAACTACATATCTGGGCCTCTCTTGTAAGTAGGTGGCCAATGAGATGTAAGCAGACATTTTGAGTAAGACTTTTAAGAAGGTCCCTTTGCTTCTGGACCTTCCTCCACTTTCTGTGTGGATCTCTGTCTTGATAACAGTAGCTATAGAAACCTTGCTATAACCTCAAGGATGGAAGTTGTGTACTAAGTGCAGGGATAAGAAAGTTAAAATGGGCTGGGGGCAGTGGCTCACACCTGTAATCCCAGCACTTTGGGAGGCTGAGGCAGGTGGATCACGAGGTTGGGAGTTCGAGACCAGCCTGACCTACATGGTGAAACCCCATCTCTGCTAAAAATACAAAAAAATTAGCCGGATGTGAAGGTGTGCTCCTGTAATCCCAGCTATTCAGGAGGCTGAGGCAGGAGAATTGCTTGAACCTGGGAGGCAGAGGTTGCAGTGAGCCGAGTTTGTGCCACCGCACTCCATCCTAGGTGAAAGAGCAAGACTCTGTCTCAAAAAAATAAAAATAAAAATAAAAAAAGACCAAATGAGCCTGGGTCCCTGAAAGCCCTTGTAGAGGCTCCAAGCAGTTCTGAGCTGTTTCTCCTAAGTAAGCAAACAAAGTCCTAATTGTTCTGAGCTGTCTCAGTCAGACCTCTACTGCTAACAGCTCAGTGCAGTCCCTAACTGATTCACACTGACTTTCTCACTAACATTGTGTGAAAGCACCTTTTCCCATATACCCTCGCAAGTGCTGGGCCAATATATGCTATATTTATATAGCCGGAGTCTCACTCTGTCATCCAGGCTGGAGTGCAGTGGCATGATCTCGGCTCACTGCAACCTCTGCCTCCCATTTTCAAGCAATTCTCATTGCCTCAGCCTCTCACATAGCTGGGATTACAGGGGCCCAGCACTACACTCGGCTATTTTTTTTTTTTTTAATTTTTAGTACAGATGGGGTTTCACCATCTCTGGTCTCTAACTTCTGACCTCAAGTGAGGCCAGGTCAGGCCTTGAAAAGAATGTGTATTCTGTTGGTGGGTGAAGTATTATGTAAATATCAATTAGATTAAGTTGGTTTCAGTGATGAGCTTTCCTATATCCTTGCTGACTTTCTGTCTAGTGCTCTGTCAGTCATTGAGAGACGGATGCTGAAGTCTCCAATTACAATTGCAGAGTTGTCTATTTCTAATTGTAGTTCTTTCATTTGATTTATTTAGAGGCTATGTTGTTAGGTGCATCCACATTTAGAATTATGTCTACTTGGTGAGTTGGCCCTTTTAGCATTACATATAATTATCCTTTTTTGTTCCTGGCAATTTTCCTTGCTTTTGATTCTACTCTGTCTGAAAGTAATATCACCACTTCAGCCTTTCAATTTATTATCATCTAAACAACACTATTCAGCCTTTGCAGCCATTCACAATTATTAGAATTTCTTGGTTAGAGGCTTTTGACTGCATGTTTTTAAAGGCTTTTGGCTGTGTTGACAAATTGCCCTGCATAAATTTACCAACTTAATACCTCAACATTTGGGCTAACTTAAAATAATTATAAATTAAAGGCAGGGCTTTCCCAATTTGACAGGTAGAAACCTTATAACTCTATGGAGGTGGAGTTGGTGGTGGTAGATGCATCTCTAGATGACTTAAATTCAAAAACAGTCAAGAGATCTAAAAAAGAAGTCAAGAGATCTAAAATTCATAAATCGAGAAATAAGGGCACATGTATATTCTGAGAGTTCGCGGGGAATGCCAGATGCCACAGCCATAAGTAGCTGCCCTTGGGGACTGGACAGCCAGGACCAGGCAGTGGGATAAAGTGACAGCTGCTTAATGGAATGGTACTTTTGTATTTAAGTTCTCTGTAGCATTACAATTTTTAAAAGCATGTAGACGTATTAGTTACTTTGACTTTACACATGACATTTGGTTGTTGTTTAAACTTGCATTTAAGTTTATTATCAGAACTCCCATAATTGTGTAATCCTTACACCAAGTAAAATTCAGCCTCTCTGGGCGCAAATTGTCACTCCCAACATTCCGCAGGCTTGTGGTGGCGCGTGCTGACCTCGGATGCAAACTACACCTCCCAGGATTCCGCGAGCCAAGCGGGTGATTGTGGCCGAAGTCTGGGCGACTGAACCGGAGGCTCTGCGCACGCGCACAGTCTCCTTGCCTGGCTCGCCCTGCGGGCCAGCGCACGGCAGACACCTGCAAGCCCGGAGGCTGAGGTGGCTGTGAACCCGGCGGCGCGGCCAAGCCTGCGCCGGCTGCCTGGGCCTTCTGGGCCGGGAGCTGGCGCCGGGGCGGTGGCGGTGTGGGAAAACGGCGCTGCGGTGGGGCCTCGTGGACGCGTCGGCGGAGGTGGCTTCAGTCCCGTGGAGCCCTGGCTTCAGGTGAGATATGCGCGCTCGGGGCTGGCGCGGACTCATCACCCGCTTGGGGCTTGGAGTGGGGAGGCAGAACCCCCGACCCCCTGAAGGGGACGACGCAGTGCCGGGCTGCGGGGTGAAGGGGAGGTTCTAGGACGCCTTCGGGAGCCGGGAGAGTTTGCAGAGCGGAGGAGTGACGTGTGAAGCGAGCTGAGGGAGGCGCGGGAGGTGGGCGGGGTGGGGGTGGACCCTCAGGGTTGGGGGCTGAGGGCCGGGGCAGCGCCCTCAGGCATGCCAGCTGGAGCCCTCAGCGTAAGGTTCTCAGGCCCTTTTGCTTTGGAAGGTGATGGGTGGTGCGCATTTGGCGCGGGTGGTGGGCAGCCACGCGAGGTGCGCACAGCGGGCTTGAGCCTCCCGAATTGCCTTTGAAGGCAGAACCCGGGCAAGCCTGCGGCTGATCCCTGAGCACTGGCCGGTAGGGCACCTGCCATGTATGTCCGGTGGTAAGAGCCTGCCACGGCCTGCTTGGCAGTGCTAGGGTAGCCTCTGACAAAGGAACCCAGTGAACTCCTGACTCCACATGTGTGTGTAAGAACCTATCTCCTGCTGACTGATGGGAACCCTCTGCTAAAGTATATGACCCTGAGGCCGGAGTCCTGCACTAGGTGCAGAGCAACCAGTGTCCACTTACTTTATGCCAGCCAACACTGAGAGCCTACTCTTGGGAGAAACAAGGTTCCGCGTGGAAAGGGATGACTTCAGGGTTTTGGGGAGAACTTGGTAGGACTTAGTAGCTAAGAAATAGAGGAGGGTTTATTCACCAAATGTTTACTGCAATATGTGCCCAGCCCTCAAATCCTGGTTCTCCTCTAACTAGCTGTGTGCGCTTGAGCAAGTCACTTATCCTCTCTGAGCCTGTTTCTTTTCTCTGTTAAGTGGGGATGAAAAAGTACAGTGCCTTTATCACAAGGTTGCAGTGAGGATGAAATGAGGCAATGCCAGGCAAGTGCTCAGCCCAGTATGTCTAACAGTGAGTGTGCAGCAAATATCATCAGTCGCAGTGACTAACGACAGAAAGTGTTAGAGGTGCGCCGAGTCCAAGTTCATCTTTATTGGGACTAGCTGCCCTCTCTGGCTCTCATGGATTTTGCAGATCTTCCGTCTCATCCTTTGCTATTAGTGATGAGGAATCTCAGTCTCAGATGGTGGCAGAGCTAGGAAAGAACATAGGTCTCCTCATCCCCAGGGATGGTCAACACATTCCTTACTGAGCCTTCGGCCCCTTGGAGGAGGAGAAGAGGAGACGGGAGATCTTCAGCAGAAAGGACTTGGTGCTGGTAGCTGGGCCCACCGTGGCCATGTAAGCATGCTAGTTGGCAAGTTCTTCCTCTAAGCCTTGCTTTAGGAAATATTTAGCAGTAAACAAAGCCCTCTAGTAAATATTGTGCTAACTAGAAAATTATATTACCAAATCCCCCATTCCCCAAGGGTACTTGTCAATCTCAGCTTGGTTGTCAGTGGGATACGTTGCCCAGGACCTGCCAATCAGTCAGGTGATTCCTAGGGTTTCCTAAATTGGATGAAATAATGAATGTAAAAGGCGGAACCTGCAATTGTCGTCATGGGCTTTGGAGTCAGCCTTGGTTTTGAACCCTAACCCCTCCACTTAATCACTGTGAGACATTGTGCAATTCACTTAATGCCTCTAAGCATACTTCCCTAAATGTGAAAGTGAATTAATAGCACTTACTTCAGGTTTGTAGTAGGAAATAACTGAAATAATGCATGTAAAGCAGTTAGCACTGTGCCTGGCTGAGAGTGAAAGCCACTGAACAGGAGCTGTTTTACCATTATTATGATTAATAATAATAATATAAAAATAATTGTCAGGCATGGTGCTTTGCCTATGCTGTCTCTTTGAATTCACAAAACCACACTGTGAAGTAGGCATAATTGTGTTTTTCAAGCCAGGAAATGAAGGCTTGGAGAGGTTAAGAATTGGCCTAAGGTCACATAGCTGCTAAGTGACAGGGATGGGAACTCATATACTGGAATCTCCAGCTCCAGACCTGGTGCTGTTTAATTTTCCGTCTCTGTTGCCCATCGTCCTTGCTGTTCTTGCATTCTTGAAGTCCAGTTATGACCTGGGGCAGCCTCCAGTGTTGCAGCAGGGAGTCTTCTCATACCACATGGGTCAGAGGCAGGACCCTGCAGCCTGGCTATGTGTTTTCTCTTTCTGGCTGGTGTTGGATGCATGGTGAAGCTGTAGGGGATAGTCCCTGAATGAATTCACAGGAGGAGGTATTAGGAAGAGGCAGCCCAGGCAAACCCTGTGGCCTCTTTAGGGTCTTGTCACTGGATGGCAGGGCTGGGTGGGACCTGGGAAGCTTGTGTATGAGAAGAAATGTCCCTGCTTAGCTCCTGGGATGTGTTCTGGGGCTGCATAATTCTCTGGGCCCGATCTCTGCTTTACGAAGGACAGCAGCCCTTAAGCTGTGGATGTGAGGAGAAGGAGCCCCGGACTGCAAGCCAGCATGCTGCCATTTTAATCCTGGCTGCCTGTGAAAGCTCACACTGCCTCTCAAGACCTCTTTTATGTGATGAAGAGTTGGAGGAAATCATCTCTAAGGACTCTTGTAGCTCTAAAAAGCAGTGGTTTTGTAATTCTAAATTGGTGGCTTAACCCTCTTAGCAAAGCATCAGGGTACATGGGATAATTATCACCCTAGTATATTACCTAGATTCTCCTTAGGGTGAGAGAATGACCATAGCTCCCTAAGCCACCTGCCACAGCCAGGTGCTCTCTGCCTGGCTGGGTGGGGAGGAATTACAGCAAGAATCCTTGGGTTGCTAAGTTACAGTCCAGGGCCTGTGGTTCTGCATTTCCAGGGCTACCATACCTGCTCTGCCCTTGACTAATAAAAACTCACTGCTCTACAGTCTGCTCTGCTTCTCTGCTATCGAGTGTTACTCCAAGTCTGATGACAGATGAGCACAGTACGTAAGAACAAAACCTCTACAGTGAGAGACAGGTTCAAATCCTGGTTCCCCTTCTTGATCTTTAAGACCTTAAGCAAGGTACTTAACCCCACTAAAACTTGGTTTTCTCATGTTAAAAGAAAGTGGGGATTATACTGGTACTGCTTTGGAGGGTGAGGCTTAAATGAAATAGGGCCAGAAAAGGGCTTAAAACAGCATCTCTTGCATAGTAGGTGCTCAGTAAAGTAAGATGATGAGAACATTCATCTGTATACCCTACCCAGAGGCCAACATCCTCTTTTTCTTAGCTAGCGTGGGCAAGGATCAATACTTTTGTTTTCTCTGGCTTCCCATGTCCTCACTGGTACATACTCCAGCACCTATAAGAGAATCAGATCTTTCATTCTGCCAGTGGTGACAGCCATTGGCACAGTCTTATGCTATAAATTTCTCCGTTTCCTCCATTTTGAAAAGGCTAAGAGAGGGCCCCTTCTTTGTTGTGTAGTTGCTCCTCAGCCCTGAGCCAAGCCTCAGGCAGGGGTTGGGGACCTGGTCTGCTGTATTGCCCAGTGATGAAACACACCTCGGGGTCCTTTGACAGTGGAGGTTTGTGGCAGGAATCATGGCATATCCTGGAGTGGCTTCTGGAGTTGCCACAGTCATGCTGGGTTCCAGAGCTTCCAAGTGAGTCACACAGTAGCCATTGTAAGGAACTGGAGAAGCTGTCCAACTTTAGTCTGTTCAGGGGCTCCTTTCTCAGGGGACCTGCCTCCTCCCTGCTGGCCTGCAGGTATGGCCATCTCCTTGTCCCCCACTGGTGGCTGCTTTAGACCCAGGCTCCATTGTTAGTCCATTTAGCTGTGGCTAGGAGACCTGGACTTGTTTCTTGCCACTCCCCCACCACAAGTGTGGGAAGGAGTGGGAAGGAGTGGGTTGGGCAACTTGTCTCAAAAGGGGGCTTCGAGTCTGGCAGGCTTCTCAATCTGCCCCAGAGCTTAGGTTTGCGTATCATCTTAGCAAAATGATTCAGAAAAGAAAGAGAATTTGTATACAGTTACCCTCCTCAGGCAGACTTGTTCCAGGACCCCCTACAGATACCAAAATCCAAGGATGCTCAAGTCCCTGTTATAAAATGGCGTCATATTTGCATATAACCTGTGCAAGCCACCTGTCTACTTTAAATCATCTCTAAATTCTTTATAGTACCTAATACAATGTAAATGCTATGTAAATAGTTGTTATACTATATTGTTTTTCAATTGATACTGTTTTTATCGTATTTTTAATTTTTTTTGAATATTTTTAATCCACCGTTGGTTGAATCTACATATGCAGAACCTGCAGGTACAGAGGGCTGACTGTATAGAGAGAGAATGGTAAAACAAAGATTGTCAAATTAGCAGTTGGTGAATCTGGGTAGGAGTATCAGATTAGCAGTTGGTGAATCTGGGTAAGAGTTTGTCCTATACATGCAACTTTTTTGTAAGTTTGAAATTATTTCCAGATGAAAAGAAGATCGCAGACCCTGTAGCCAGCCTACCTGGGTTAGTCTTATCATTGCTTCCTGTGTAAACTTGGCTGTCTAACCTCTCTGAGCTTTGATTTTACCATCTTTAAAATAAATATCATCATTGCAAAGTGAAGAGCCTGGCACCTAGTGATTGGCCAGTGGATGTTAGCTATGATAATAGGAAAGCAAGGAATTGAGGGTGACACGGTGGTAATGAGACCAAAGAAAAACTCAGCCTAATCCTGTTGCCTCCTTCTACTTGCTGATGTGGGTGTCTGGCAGGGACCGCTAGTGACCTGGCCACCATAAAGCGTCACCCTGCAGAAGGCTTTGCAAGTAGCCACCTGAGCCCATAGGGCTCCACTGATGAAACCAGTTCTCCTGGCAGCTCTATCCCCTGTCTTCTCTGGCACTTCTGTGCCCGCCCCACAGTCTGGGCTCCCCAGGCTCTACCTGTCTGGGTATGCAGTGCCCACTGAACTGCACGTGGCTTTGGGCCTGCCCATCACTGCCCATGGCTTGGAGGCCTCATGGTTTGCTGGACATATGTGAGAACTAGACAGTGATGCTTGCTGTGGACAGATTTGTAGCAGTCATGAGTAATGGGGACATGTATACACATAACAGGGATGCTCATCTTATCCTCCGCCACCACCGAAACACCTCCAAAACCTTGCTAAAAACTCACCCTCCAGCCAGCTTCCCTGGATGATTTCCTGTTGTATACATTTCCTCGTGTTTCTTTGTGAATGTTTTATTTTTCTTCCTGTAGTGGGTGTCTTTGGACTCTCATGATCAGTTCAACCCTCTCAAATTGGGCCTGAGGGTCCATCTGGATCTGTGTACACATTGAGGTCTGAGAATTCCCTGTAAGAATTGTTTTCATCTGATTTTGCAGTGTCACTTAGAATACCTGGTGTAGGCATGTTCTGCGTTACCTCTGTGAGCTGCACAAACAGGTTCCCACCGTTCTGTTCCCTGTTTGTTTCCCTGTTTATGACCTCATTGGTACACAGTGATGCCAGAGAGGACCAATACAGGCACATGTCACTTCCAGGTGACCCATTTCTGCTCAGCAAAAGCCAGATGACATGGCAGGCTGTGTGGCAAGCAAAGGTTTCTGCATTATTTGGAGGCTGAAAACTGGTGAAAGGGTTGCAAATGAGCTGGTGGAAGGCAGAATGTCCTGTCCCACACTCAAGCCTTGGTTTATCTACACTAACATCACCTGTCTCACCAAAGTAGTACAAACTTGAATTCTGTTGGAGTTTTTTCCTCGTTTGAACGGATTCCTTTTCTGTTGATAAGGCAATTAGTCACAGTCATCAGCTATTGACAGTAGATTAATGTCTCCAGCTTTGACTTTGCTTTGCTGTTTATTCTAAAGCAAGAATATATGACCCATGTGAAAGTTTTAATCTAAGAATGTGAACGATTAAATGTTAAATATGCCTTAATATTTAAACTTGTTAAGTTTTACAAGAACCACTCAGAGGCTGCCAAGATTTTGCCAAAGCGTAAATACCTTGGTCAGAAAACCTGATCTATAAATGCCTGAATTTATCAATAGTATTAGGTTAATATTTAGGAGCAAATGTAAGCATTATGTTATTAATACCAGTTCCATGTACTACTGACAGCCAAAAAAAAAAAAGGAGAGGGAAAGAGATCATTCTCAGGATAAGCTTGAGTTAGTGAGACATGTTTACTCCTTGCTGATTCACAACACGTAAGACAACACAGTAATACAGGACTGAAAGCTTCCACAATCCAGCACTAGTACTTCAGGCTGCATTTAGGACAAAAATGTTTTTCAGTGACAAAATAAGGATTCTGTAATTTTCAATTGGAAGTGTGAACAATCCTTAAAAGTCAAATTGCTATAAAAGTAATATAAAACCTTCAATGCTGTTGCTGACCCCTTCCTGGCCTGGGCCCTGCCTGATCTTCTGCAGCCTAGGTCTGACAGGTGCTGGCTGTCTGGTCCCTCCACCTCTGTAACCCTTCTCATGGAGGAGTGATCAGTGAGCAGCTGGTTCTGGCAGTCATGCAACTGGGAACCCTGGCACAGGCCATGGTGAGACCAGCAGGACAGGGGATTTGCTTTAGACCAGAGCTTGCAAACAAGCGTCTGTTTTTACCAGGCAGCAGTGAGGCCAGCAGCACCAGCCCTTGGTGCATATTGTCTTCACTCAATTTGAATAAGTGCCAGAAGTTACAAATTAGGACATTTCACACTTTAAATGGACTTCTTGCTTCTCTAGGTAAACAGAAGAGTATTGCTGTGGACTCAATTGTGTGCCTCCCAAATTTATATGTTGAAGCCCTAACCTTCATTATGATTGTATTTAGAGATAGGTCGTCCTAATAATGAAGCTTAAATGAGGTCATAAGGGTGGGACCCTAATCTGATAGAACTGGTGGTGTCCTTATAATAAGAGGGAAAAAGATGAGAGTGTTTCTCTCTCTCTCTCCCCACCTCCTTCCCCCTACTTCCTCTCTGCTTCCCTTTCTCCCCATTCACCTGCCCATCTCTTCCCTTCACCCTACACGGAGAAGAGGCCATCTATGAGCCAGGAAGAGAGGCCTCACCAGAAACCAACCCTGACAGAACTGTGAGAAAATTGTTGTTTAAGGCACCCAGTCTGGTATTTTGTTATGGCAGCCCAACCAGACTGATACAGATAAGTCCTACTAGGCTGGTTTCCCACCATTCCCTCATCAACTGGCATTTGGTGTTCAGTCACCAGGTCACACAACCCCCCCACGGCTTTACTTTCTCCATTGGCTCCGGCCCTAGCAGGCATGTGAGTGTTCACCTCCTACTCTGGGCCCAGAATTCCTAGGGCTTTTACTCCTTATCAAACTTCAAGGCCTTTATGGGCTTTTCTGTGCCCATGTCTGGGGCTGGCCAGGACCCCAGAAGTACACTCTGTACCCAGCACCAATGACTAGCCTCACATGGTGACCCCCCCCTACAGGCAAGTGGCCCTACCCCAGCTTCCCAGCTGTTACTGGGGTCTGCAAGTGTGACAGCAATATTGACGCCATCCTCTGATGCTCAGAACAGCTGGGATCCTAGAAAGGAGGATTCATGAAGTCTGGGAATCTGATAACATTTAGCTGCTCTTGGGAGCTTAGTAAAGTGGTTTGGCGGAGTGAATTGGTGGCTTCCTCCTGTCTGCCTCAGTTTCTAAAGGGATTTTCCTAGGCACATTTTTAATCTCTTGTTGATTTCTTTTTTCTCTTTCTTTTGAAAAAATTTTTGTTTTATCATGCTTTGTCCTGGCTGAGCCACTAAGCTCTTTGTCCCCACTCCAGTTGGGCTCTAAATTTGGTGCCCAACACAGAGGAGGCAGAGGCAGATAAACATGCTGGTGTTGGAGTACCCACCCTGGTCTATGTGGTCCTGGAATGCCGAGAAGGTGAGGTCCAAATGATGCCTGGGCTGTTAGCATGAGACAGTGCTTGGAATCCATCATCAAACCCTGCCTTCATTCTGTACACGCTAAGGAACTTGGACACATTTACTTAGCCTCTCCCAGCCTCTGTGTCCCAATCTATAAAATGGGGTAATAGAAATAGTGTTGGCCTCTTAATATTGGTTTGAAGATTGAATGAGAAAATATACATACAGTGTTCAGTACACTGGCTGGAACATAAAGTGTTGGAGGCTGGTGGTTTTGAGTGTGTTTCAAGGTAAGGGTGGGTTCATATTTAATAGGTGTTGGTAATCTGGGAATCAGTTTTAGGTGCTGACTGGATCCTTGGTAGCAGGATGGGACAGGAGGTACAGCACAGGAATCAGCTCCTGGTCCCAGAGCAGTGGAGGGGCCGAGTAAGAGGGTGTGAGTAAGAGGACAGATGGGAAGACACAGCTTTTCCTAGTTTGATTTCTTCTGCTTTTCTAAAGGAAAGGAAACAAATAAAGATCAAGGTTGTCAGGTTCCCTTTGAAGCTTTTTTGTCTCCTTCAAGAATTTCGCCACTGAGCACTGTGATCACATCTACCCAGCATTCACTCATCTTCCCTTCTCCCTGCCCCGTAGCCTGATGACTCTCAGCTGGTCATCCAGAGGCATTCTCTGGTCATTGTCATGGGTCCAGGAAGGGACTGGGCTGCAAAGCACGGTGGGATGTGTGTGCCCTTATTTGAGCTCGATCCTCCCTGATTGAGTCCTCTGAATGCCTGAGGTGTTTCTCTTCTCTGCCCCTTGCCCCACTTTAATAAAGACTGAGTCTTTTGTATCTTGAGGGTGGTTTTCAACGCAGTCTTTAGAGTCCAAGCACACTGGATTAAGATCTAAGCTTCACACCTGTTGTAGCCTGGGGCAAATCATGGAACCTCCCCAACTTCTGGTTCCCCGTCTAAAAATAGGGAATAATGGTACTTCATAGGTTTGGGGTGAGTACATAGTAGGACACTTTAGGGCGAGACAGCGGGAAGCACTGAAGCAAGCGGCTGTCCTGGCTTGGAGCAGGGGTAAGGTTGGAGGACCCTTTATTAGGGCACCTGTCATGTCCTTGCCCAAGCAGGAAAAGGGCTGATTTGTTTTATTTTTCTCTGTGTGGAATGGCTCATGTCAAAGACCATCTGTCTTATACAGATCCCATCTTGTTGGAGGCTCTGTAAGTCCAGAGGGTGGTGGGGTCCTTTGCTTATCAGTGACCATCAGGCCTTCATGCCCACCTGTGCATCCTAAAGAATCAGCCTCAGTTTTCAGAAAGACACTAAGAAGAGACCAAATGTATTATCCTAGGTGGCCTGTACCTCTTAAGTGCCACCTCTTATCTCCTCATGACAAGACTGTGTCTGGGCGGCCCTTGTCTCTGAGAGGCAGCACAGGTAGAGATGCTTGGGGTTGAATCCTGGACTGTCAACACATGGCTCAGCCATTGAGCCTTTCTCTGGATGGAAAATGGAGACAGTGTACCACCCTGCTGAGCAGGGGTAAGGAAGGATTTAGCGAGGTTGTGTGTGCATGCGAGGGACCTAGCATAGCACATAGCATAGCGTAGCAGGAGCTCAACAGGTCTGGGGTGCCAGCCAGATCTGACTGCAGACAGGGTGAGTCTGTGTGACTGCTCACAAGGGGGTTCACTGGGAGACAGGTTTAAAGATAGCAGGTGTGGGAGAGGCACATTCCAGCCCTGCTTTTGTGTTCTTAGGGTAAGTGCATAAAGGAGGGTGGGCTGCTTAGGACAGAGGGAGTTCCTCATCACTGCACATTCAGATTTCTTGCAATGCTGGGATCCTGGCCCCTGCCCATTTCAGCAGAGCCAGGAGATAGATGAAGTGGGGCATGGAGGCCTGAAAGAGTAGTTACCCCTTCTCACCAGTGCCTGGGAGAGGCTGTCGGTGCACAGAGCTGTCCTGAACAATTAGCCATTAGGACCAAGCAGACAGCACTAGTCAGACCAGGCTGAAGTTCTGTGGAAGACAGCGGCTTAGCTCCAAGTCTCTTCAGTCTCCAAGGCCAAGGACGGCCCCCTGGGCTCTCTCTCTCATTCCCCTTGCCTCCCTGCTGCTGTTCCGTTGTCAGTGAGACTGGCAGCCTCTCCAGGCTGCTGTGGCCCCACAGCAGTGAAATTGGCCTGGAGAAAGCGGAAATCACTGGGTCTGTTGCGCAGTAAGCAACTTAGCCCAGTTATTCTTCACCATTGTGAATTTGCCTCCTAGAGAATTGTGTGTTTATTATCCAGGAACATTTCGACGTGGTGATGAGGAAAGGCCTCTTTATCTTCTTTAGGGCTGGAGATCCGATTAATGTACTCCTTGCCTCCATCTGTTATCTTTTGAAAACCTGCCTGAAGATTTTGCATGATCCCTCAGTTTGGCTGGCTAACACAGGCTGTTGGGAGGAGGGGCAGGTGCCCCAGGCATGTGGGAAACAGACTGACAGTGTTTTGCAGTGACCACTGACTTTCCAAGTACTTGTTGGCTTCCTCCTACCATACTTGGGCTACCTACTTCACAGTAGGTAGAAGTGCAAGGGTAGCTTTCCATGTCTCCACAGTGACAAAATTCAGTAATATCTATGTTTATTAAGGTTCCCCTCTGGATTCAGGGCTAGATCTGTTATTTTAAAAAAAAAAAAAAAAAAAAAAAAGGTCTCCCTGAGACAAGGATTCAGTAGCAAGTAGATGATTTCTGTTCTGTCCCAATAGACATGTAAACATGAATGGGGAGTGGGAAAGTGAGAAAGGGAAGGGAAGGCAGCCAAAAAGGGTGTGCATCACGCTTGTTACCATTGTGGACAGCTGGGACTTAATCCCATAGGGGAAGCCCGGGAACCAGTGTAGAACATGTCTCAAAGCTAACCTGCCTGGGGGGGTATGGGAGTGGTGTATTCACCAGACAGTGGTGTAGGTTGTCTGCTCATAAGTGGTAAAGGTGGTAGACACCCCCAGGCAATCAGAACTCCAGGACTTATGCGTTAACCACCATGCTGTTTCTAGCAATATGTTGCTCTGTCGGTCTCCAGCAAACCTCTCTTCCCATTTTCCCCCAGAAGGGTAACTCTGAAACCTGAAATACCCAGTGCAAGTCCATGCAGGCCAGTCTGTCCTGCCTTCCATCAACACTATTCTGGCAGGGCCTGAGAGTGGGGATAGGAAGATGGGGGTTGGGAGGGGCTAGGGATTGGGAGGCTAAGAGGACTTAGCAGCTAATTAGAAGCAGCCCCCTTGTCCCCTAGTCTCGAAGGGTGGTCTCTGTTTAGTTGCCAATTTGCCCCAAAAGGCTCTCACCCCATGTTTCCTGGTTTATGAGCTTTGCTCTAATGCCTTGATTTCAGTGCTTTGCTGGGATTGGCCACTGCATATACAGCCAGCCAGGTCCAGATGTGGACCCTAGACATCTGCCTGTGGCCACTGCCCCATATTCCCACCTGCTGCCAAACCTGCCTAAGAGAGGGGCAGGTGGCAGAATGATCACTAGAGAGATGGTGAATACCTGGGGCTGAGATGCTCAACTTCTCATGTTGGAGGTGAGTCTTTCCTCATCTCTGTGAGGGTCTTGCTATCTGATATTCCCTGGGTTTGTCTGTTTCGGCTTTAGCTTCTGTTGGAAGCTATTCTTTGATCAGGGCAAACTGTGTATCAGCTCATAGGGTATGCATCTGCCTCCCATCTCTCCAGAGAGGGACTAGTTTTGTTTTTTCTGAATTTTAATTTATTTCTTGTTTTCTCTTCCGAATGCTCTTGTTATTTTATAAATGGTGATTTCTTTAATTCTCTATTGTTTCCTTTTTAACTTATTTATTATGTCAAGCAAACACAAAAGAATACAAACAGATAAAGAACCCCATCATCTTCCACAGTGATCAGTATCCTACTGTCTGGTTCTGTCTGTCTGCTTGCTTTGTTCGCTGGAGGATTTTAGAGCAAACTGCATTCATGTCCTTTTACATGTCACATTTATAAAGACTCATGTTCTTAGCTGGGTGTGGTGGTTCATGCCTATAATTCCAACATTTTGGGAGGTTGAGGCAGAAGTTCAGTACCAGCCTGGGCAACATGGCCAGACTCCTTTCTCTACAAAAAATTTAAAATTAGCCAGGCTGGTGGCCTGTGCCCATACTCCTAGCTACTTGGGAGGCTGAGGTGGGAGGATCACCTGAGCCCAGGAATTTGAGGTTGCAGTGAGCTGATATCGTGCCACTGTACTCCAACCTGGGCAAGGCAAGAGTGAGACCCTGTCTCAAAAAAAAAAAAAAAAAAAAAGGAAAGACTCATGTTTCTTATCTAATTTAAAAAAAAAGACTCATGTTTCTTAAGTTATCTCATTTATTTTAAAAATAAATAACTTTATTTTGAATGAATTATAGACTTACAGAAAAGTTACATAAACCATTTCTTCCCATTTCCCCTAATATCAACATCTTACAGAGCACAGTATAATGATCAAAACCAAGAAATTCACAGAACACATTAAGCCACAGACCTTATTCAAATTCTGCCTAGTGTCCCACTAACGTTCCTTTTCTGGTTCAGGATGCAAACCAGAATCCCACACTGCATTAAGTTGCTGTGTCTCCTTAGTCTCCTCCAATCTGGGGCAGCTCCTCCATCTTCCTTTGTCTTTTATGACCTTAGCTCCATAAGTAATGGCCAGGTATTTTGTAGAATATCCCTCAATTTGGGTTTAAGGTTTTCTCTATTATCTAACCTACATACCTTATTCAGAGTTAGAACTGCAGCTAGAACCAAGGATCCCCATTTAGAAATATAGATTGAAGTTACACATTTTGGGTAAGGAAACCACAGAAGTGTGTTCCTGTCTCAGTGCTTCATATAAAGAGGTGCGTAACGTCAATATGTTATTACAGGTGATGTTAATTTTGATTACTTGGTTCAGGGCATGTCTGCCAGGCTTCTCTACTGTAGTTTCTATTTTTACTTTTGTAATTAATATGCACTTCCTGGGGAGATACTTTGAGACTATGCAAATATCCTCTCATTATACTTTTCACCTGCTAATTTTAGCACCTATCAGCAGATCTTGCCTGCAACAGTTATTACTGTGATGTTTGCCAAATGGTGATCTTCTATTTCCATGATTGCTTCTACATTTTTAAATTGGAATTCTCTAAGGAAGATCTGTCCCTTCTCTCCTATTTATTCATCTCAATATTGACTCATGGATATTTTATTCTATGGGTTATAGTTCATTACTATTACTTTTTAATTTTGGTACTAAAATTGTCCAAGATTTAGCTGTTGGGAGCTTTCATGCTAACCCCTGTGCCGTTTCACTGTCTCCCTATCATTTTTTTAAAAATAGTTTTACAAAATGTTCCAAGCTCATCTCGTACTTTCCCTGCCCTAGCCCTGGAATAAACTGTTTCTCGAAGGAGCTCTGGTTCCTTTTTGTAGAGAAGGATTTTTAGAAACTGAGATCTAGGTACTGGGTATACTGATTGTTACGGCACTGTTATTGTTTCCAGGCCCTCTTGGTGAACTGAACTTGGGATGTCTGTAATTCCAGCCATTTCCTTAGCTATGACAATTATCACTAAATACTTTGCAGAGAATCAGTGTCTGAAATTAGCACCTTGATATTTTGTGTGTACAACAAGTGTTTAAACTGCGTTTGACATAGTTCTTCTTGCAAATGGCAGTCCAGTCATTCCTTTAGTGTATAAACTCACAAATATTCCCACTGTTCTTCCTGCTCATGTTCCTCCCTGACGCCTTCCTCTTGTCACCCAGGTGTGAGTTCCTCTTCAGTTCCCTGGCCTAGATCGGAGCTGAGGACCTCAGGGTGGTCTCCCTTCCATCCCGTGGTGAGACAGTCTCTCCTCCCTGTCTTTCCATTCTCTTCTTAAACCTTTTTATCCTTTTTCTTATTTTGTCCTTTTTTTTTCCTTCTCCTAACCTCAAATATCAATGAACTGTCTCTCTTCCTGGTCTCCTTCTAGCTCCTGGCTTCTCCTCTTTCCTCCTAGAGAGCACATGTCAGAACTCCAGCTGAGGATGTGTTTCACTGGGCACACAGGTGTTCATTTTCTCTTGAGAAGAACTGTCCATACCATGGTGGTGGAAAGGATAGCTGGTTTCTATGGCAGGACCATGAGACACTGATCAAAAATGGTCATATCAGCACCTTAATGTGGTTCAGCACAGTAGTTCTTACCTGGTGGGGTGGTATGGAGAATGTCCAGTTGGGGGCATGCCTATTTGAAAGAGCATATGCAGCGATACAATTTTACATTGAAAAGTAAAATATAGAATAGATGTTGATATAAAATACCAACTTCAGAAAGTAAAGGTTGATGGAATCCACTGGTCTTGAGGGGCAGATGTTGCAAAAGAGAGTCTTATGAATGAGGGAGAAGAGGATGCTGAACTTTACCAGTCAGTTTGGGGCATGAGAGACAATCTCTTTATTATCAGTGGGTGTGTGGGTTGGAAAAGACTGAGGAAACACTGAGTTTAATTAGCTTTCTTAGCTTCAGGGTTTCTAGGCTTACAGAGACACTCCCCTAGAAATGAACAGGGCTGACTGGAGGTGCTATTAAAACACAGCTAAGAAGGCAGACACAGAGCTCTGGCCTCTCACCTGTGGCTGGCCCAAAAGTTCTCAGTCTGTGTTCCACAAGAGCCTTGAAGACCTGAATGAAGTTAGGG
Organism: Cebus imitator; assembly: GCF_001604975.1. NCBI lineage: Eukaryota > Metazoa > Chordata > Mammalia > Primates > Cebidae > Cebus > Cebus imitator. The sequence goes on from NW_016107315.1 coordinate 10,897,462, forward strand.
CCCCACCACATTCACTCTGCAGGGCCCTCAAGATAGCTGTGACTTTATGTTCTTCTCTCACCACCAAGAAGGCCCATTGAGATGTGAATGAATGGGAGTTTTAGTGAAGGATGAGCTTTGAGTTGGTAAGAATTTATTTAAATTTAAATCATCGGCCGGGCGCGGTGGCTCAAGCCTGTAATCCCAGCACTTTGGGAGGCCAAGGCGGGTGGATCACGAGGTCAAGAGATCGAGACCATCCTGGTCAACATGGTGAAACCCCGTCTCTACTAAAAAATACAAAAAATCAGCTGGGCATGGTGGTGCTTGCCTGTAATCCCATCTATTTAGGAGGCTGAGGCAGGAGAATTGCCTGAACCCAGGAGGCGGAGGTTGCAGTGAGCCGAGATCGCGCCATTGCACTCCAGCCTGGGTAACAAAATAAGTAAAACTCCGTCTCAAAAAAAAAAAAAAAAAAATTTAAATCATCTGTAGACTTTGGGACTTGAATTGCCATCAGGAACATGCTCCTGTGCCCTCTTCATGCAGAGTGTGACTCACCAGCTTCCTCTGCATGTTCCCTTCTAGGCCCCCCATTCTAGCACTCAGGCTCTCCTCTCCTGTACTGAATGGGGAGATGCTGAGCTTGGCAGCTCCTAATTGGCTTTTCTACCTCTGTTCTCCCAGAGAACTTCCAGGCTGCTCGCCCCAAGACCTATCATAGCTCCCCATTGCCTATAGAATACAGTTCAAACTCCTTGATCTGGTATCACAGCCTTAGCTGATTTTTCTAAGTTTTTCTCAACTTCTTCTCCTTGTGAACCATCCATTCCAACCAGGCTGAACTGTGTGGTGTCCTTGGTTCACATTCCCTGGACTGCCTCCTAACCCCTGCATCTGTCCTTCAGAAAGCTCCAGGAAACAGCTATACCAGCGGACTCATTTGCTCCTCAGGAGGGGCCTGGCACTTCCTGCTGGCAGGGCTCATTGAAGCCCACCTTCTGCCCATGCTGCCACACTTCAGTGACCTTAGTCCTCATTCCCTTCTGGCAAATGGCACTGGTATAGAAAATTGTCGCAGATCCTCTATTTGATTGCTTTCATGTCTCAGGGGAAAAAAAGGTTTCTTAGGGAAAGGGCTTCATTTACCCAAGTTATAGAAGAGTCCAGGAGAAACTGATGCCAAATAATCCCCCTGGGCAAGAGCACAGAGCTCAGAAACAGGAGACACAGCCAGACCCCTGCATGTTTGCCTCACACACAACATTTTGCAAACAGGTTCTTCTTCCATGCCAGTTAGAATGTTCTGGCTGTGGGAAGCCAAAATTCTAACCCACCTGGCTTCAGCAATCAGGAAAGTTACCATTTCTCACAGCGGGACATCCAGAGATGGGACTCGGAGATGTCACCAGGGTCCTCTGTATCTCTTTGGCCATGCCGTCCTAGGCATTGGCTTTGCCTCAAGCTGGTTTCTGCATGGTCAGCAGATGGCAGCCAGCAGCCCTGGGACAATGCCTTCTTTTTCTGTTCCGTGGGTGAGAACATGGCGTGTGACACCTTATTCCTCAGCCGAGTTGGTCCCACTCAGGTAACTTGCCATGCCTGGGCCAGTAACTGGCCCCAGAAGTAGGCTCTGCTGACACCCCACCTGAGATGCAAGGTCTGGGCTTCTCTGAGCTTCGTGGGTGTCAGCTGGAGGGTGGCTCTCTGGACACACTGGGGATGTTGTTAAGAGGAGGAAGAGGGCAATGGATGCTGGGGGAAGCAACACTATCCATTACATCATCTCTCAGTGCACTCGACCTGGACACCCAAGAAGCATAGGGTTGGTGACTAACCAGGTCCAAGGTGCTACCGATGACACAGTGACAGCGTTCACTGTCTGGTATGTCTCCATCTTCCTTGGAAGGAACCTTCCCCTGCTTAGCTTTTAAAATCCTTTGTTTGAAATGACTGTGATGAAAAGTGACAATTCCTGCCTCAGTACTGATCTGTTTTTTTCTTTGAGTCAGATAAAGGCGGCCAAGTGTGTCTAAAATGTTTTAAAATGCCAATGTTTTGTCTATATCCCAGTGGCCCTTTATTAACCATTTGGTGTCTTAAAACCTTTTTCTTTTCCTCTCTGCTATACACTGCACCTGTTAGGCTGAGCCTGATGGAATGAAACTGTGGTTTTTATACGTGAAAAGTGGTTTGAGTATCACCATTCATGAAATTCAACTAATACATCATTTCTGACCTCCACAATCCTATAAAGTGAGTATTGTACCCCCATTTTCACTGATCAAGAGCTGAGTTCAGAAAGGACATACAGCAGGTTGAGGAGCTGGGGTTTGAGCCTGAGTCTTCTGTCTTTTTATCCTCGAACTTACCCAGACAGTGCATATCCTTTTCTGGGGTCTACCTGCAACCAGTAGTGCACTGGAAGCTCAGAGCCAGGCTGGTTTGGGAGACGATGTGATAGCTACTGATGGATCAGTGATACCTTTAAAATTGTCTGCAGAAGAGCAAACCCACAAGTCAACTAGGGAGTCAGCTTCCCGAGACTGAGGTGTTCTGACTATCCTGGATCCAGTCCACCCCTCAAGAGGGTTTGAGCAGCTCATCCACATCAGACTGGCCCACGCCCTGGATGGAACCAGGCAGGTGGATGGCAAGGCAGCGACCTAACTTCATGAGAAATAGAAGCTGCACAGCCAGGCCTGCTGGTGACCTGCCGGCCTCACCAGTCATCCCACTGGGAAGCAGCACTACAGCAGGCATGTTTTAGAACACTTCCATTCTTAATCCTGATTTGCTGTGTGATGTTGGGCAAATTGCTTCTATGGGTGAAATGAGGACTTACTTAGGAGTTGTTAAGCTTTGTAGCAATGGAATTCCTTCTTAAGAACACAGAACCCCTTTTTCAAATGAATTCTTATGGTCCCTATATTAGTTTTCTAGAGCTGCTGCAACAAATTGCCACACATTTGGTGGCTTAAAATGAAAGAGATTTATTGTCTCCCAGTTCTGAAAGCTAGAAGTCCAAGATTGAGGTGTCAGCAGGCCATGCTCCCTCTGAAGGCTCTAGGGGAGAATCCTTCCTCACGTCTATTTTGCTTCTAATGGTTTTGGTCATCCAGGCTGGTTCTTTGGCTTATAACTGCATCACGCCAGTCTCTGTCTTCATCTTCACATGACCTTCTGTTTCTCTGTGTGTCTTTTCTGTTTCTTTTAAGGGTAGTCACAATGGATTTATGACCCATCCTCATCCATTATGATCTCATTTCAAGATTTTTATCTAATTGCCTGTGCGAAGAGTCTTTTGCCAAATAAGGTCATCGTCTGAGGTTCTGGGTAGACATGATTGCCTGACTGGGAGTCACCTCTCCTTTCTTTCTTCTGAGAACAAAAAAATGAAGCCACTCCTTTGTATCCTGGCTTAGCTGTGCTTATATTTATTGCTGGCATCCTGCTTCACAGTTGATTGCTAAGCAGGTGAGAAGCTAAGGTCAGCATGATGCTTTATCCTGATCATCCAGGCACCCAGGAGCCAGAGAGGCATAGCGACATGTCCAGTGTCCCACAGCAAAGTGACAGACCTGATCCGAAGTTCTGCAGGGTTCTGGCTGGAGCATTTGGCCCCTTGTCTTTCCCCTATAATACGTGATAGGGAAGATTGACATGTATAGCATACTCCTATGGGCATATGGGTGTTGTTGAAACCCAAAAGATATTTTGTAGTGAAGTAAAGCGGAATAGTAACTCATACCAGCTGTTGCTATTAATAAGGCATAACTAACACGTAGGCTGCTCACTGCTGCCCACAGCTTAGGCAGTGGGTTTGTGGGTTCTTGTACCAGCTAAACAGTGATCCTCATCTTCCTGACTCAAGATGTATCAGAAAGCAACTGAGTGATGGTGATGTGATTATAAGGATAACATTGAGCCTACTCTCATTTATATACAAAAGAAATAGGAAAACATTTCCAAGCTTTTAAACTTACAAGTGGTAATGAGATTCATGGACTGCTTCTTTGGTTAAGAGCTACTTGGTTTTCCTCAAATCTGTTTGTAACCCAGAATCACCTGGGGGCTTGGTTAAAACAACAACAACAACAACAGATGCCAGGGATACCTCAGGTTTTGGTCAAAAGGAAGTAGACAAATTTATCCCAATTTCTCTTACTAATATAGCTAAAAACACTGGACATTATATATAAAACACTGGAAGACTGAAAGGTGGAGAAAAGAGCGGACCAGCTAGGGACCCTGGAACTCACAGAACAACATAATAGTGAGTTATCTGGGCTTTCTTCTTGCCTCCTATATATTCTACCTTGGGAGCTAAAGAAGCCCCCAATCCAGGAATGCCAATGAGCCTAGAACAAAACAAAGCCCCAAGGAAGCTTTGTCTCTTTTGTCAAAGGACTGAAAGGAGGAGCCTCCTAGCAAAACATTTTTTTTTTCTGTAAATACCCCATTTCTGCAAAACACCAGAGAAAATTGCCTCCCCCTCCACCCCTCAGTTTTACTAAAGGCCAAATGGATAGTGTATTAGTCTGTTTTCATGCTGCTGATAAAGACATACCCGAGACTGGGCAATTCACAAAAGAAAGGATTATTGGACTTGCAATTCCACAGGGCTCGGGAGGCCTCATAATCATGGTGGAGGGCAAGAAGGAGCAAGCCACATCTTACATAAATGGCAGCAGGCAAAGAGAGAGCTTGTGCAGAGAAATTCCTGTTTTTAAAACTATCAGATCTAGTGAGACCCATTCACTATCATGAGAACAGCATGGGAAAGAACCCCCCAACCCATGATTCAGTCATCTCCCACCAGGTCCCTCCCACAACATGTGGGAATTATGGGAGATACAAGATGAGATTTGGGTGGGGACACAGAGCCAAATCATATCAGATAGCCTAGACTTCCTCCTTTGCCTAGTGGTAACTGGCTGCCCCACACCCTCCCCACTTGATGGAAAGCCTAGACTTTCACCACCAGGGCCTAGTAGTAACATATGTCCTTCACCACCATAGTCCCCTTGGAGCCTAGACTTCCATCCACACCCCAGGGTGTTAGTGGAGCCCAACTGCAGAACCTGGGTTTTGACCTACACACACACACTGTGTGCTGAGTATCCCCCACCCTCCCGGCCACGATGGTGTTGGTGGAGGCTGAGTAGAGAGCCTGGACGTCCACCTTCACCCAGCAATAAAGAGTCAGTGCTCTCCTTTCCTCTGCCAGCACAGTTTTAGCAGAAGCTACTAAAATTGAAAATTTAAGTAAGATCCAGAGTATCATAACATAACTGAAATTTCCAGGATAAATTTCAGCAAAAAAAGAAGTTATAAAGAACTGAATGGAAATTTTAGATAGGAAAAATAGAGTAAGCAAAATTTTTAAATTACTGGATGGGCTCAATCAAGAACAGAGAGGACAGAGGAAGAATCAGTGAACATGAAGCCAGAATGATAGAAATCATCCAGTCTGAACAACACTGAGAAAAAATACTGGAAAAAAATTAACAGAGCTTCAGAGACCTGTGGGACAATACAATTAAAAAAAAAAAATCTAGCATTGGTGTAATTGGAGTCCTAGGAGAGTAGTGTGGGGCTGAAAAAGTTTTCAAATAAATAATAGCTATTTCCCACATTTGGAGGAAGGCATGAGCCTACAGATTGAAGAATCTGAGCAAACCCCAAGGAGGATAAAAGCAAAGAAACCCATGCCAAGGCACCTCAGAGTCGAACTTCAAAAAACTCAACAACATCTTAAGAGCAGCAGGAGACAATGCATTACCTCCAGGGGAAAAACAATTTGAAGGGTGGCAGTTCCTCATCAGTAGTCAACAGGGGCCAGAAGAGGTGTGACAGCTCATTTTTCACATACGGAAAGAAGGAAAATCTGCCTCCAAATTCTATACCCAGTGAAAATATCCTTTAGGAATGAAGCTAAAATCAGACATTTTGACATGAAGGAAAACTAAGAGAATTTGTTGTCAGGAGGTCCAACCCTAAAAGAATGGCGAACTAACAGAAGTTCTTCAAAGAAGGGATAGAGGAATGGAAGGAAACCTGGAACATCAGGAATGAGGAACAAACATAGAGTAAAAATATGGGTGAATATAATAGATGATCCTTTCCCTCATGAGGAAATCATACTCGACAGTTGAAGCCAAAATTACTGTCTGATGTGGGTCTCATTATATGTAGAGGAAATACATAAGACAACTATATTATAAAGGAACCCAGGTGGAGGTAAAGTTTCTACATTTATTCAAAAGGTAAAATGTCAATACCAGTAGACAGTGATAGTATGATGCCTAAAGCAACCACTAGAATATCTATACCAAGAGATATACTCAAAAACACTACTGATAAATCAAAGTGAAATTCAGGTAATTCACAAGAAGGCAGGAAAAAAAAGAAACAAATAATGCAGATGGCTGAGCCATACTCCAGACCTACTGAATCAACTTCCAAGACTGCCGCCTGGGAACAGGGATTTTTATTTAGCAAGTACTCTGGAGGATTCCAGTAATCAACCAGGCTTGAGAATATCTGGAGTAGACTAGTATTTTTTAAATAGCAAGTTGCCAACCTCATTAGTAGGTTGGAAACTTAATTAAGATGATTATGGGCAGCTTTTTTTTTTTTTTTTTTAATTACCTTAGAATAAGAGTGTACTAGAAAAAAAAGGTGGCAGGGGGAAGCTAGAGTGTATTCTACCTGGTCAGGGTAATTCTCATTTCCTGAAATTTGGGAGTATATATTCATATATGTGGGCCCAACCTTTGGATAAGAGTAGGCCAGAAGAGATCTCATGCCTCCAGGAATGGCCTTCAACTAAGTAATGCCCGACAGGAGTTGACAGACAGACATCCCAGCTTCCATACTATACTCAGCATATGATCATGGGAGGAAGACCATGCATGGCATTAGCTGTTCATCAATGTGCCCTGTATGTATTGGCTTTGGTCCCTTCTCTGTCTCACTTTCCCTTTCTCCTACAAGTGTTTCATAGGATAATTTCTCAAAATGTATGGATTCAAATCCTTGCCCTTGACTCTGCTTCTTAGAGAACCTAGCTGAAGATAGCTTCTCTTTCTGGGCATGATTGCACTTTGATTTTTTCTATTGCAGGGAGGTGGAAATTGCATCAGGACCTAGTCACTGACGGTGCAGTGCCTGGCAGGTATCAGGTGTTACCTGTGCTCCTCCTGTGTCACTAAGGATGAGCTTCTTCCACTGTCTGAATAATCCTGGATCCCAGAGCAGGCAGTATTCACAATATTGCAGGAAGAAGGAGTAAATGCCCATCCCTAGCCAGGCCTCTCTGTCGGTGTGTGTAGGGGAGAGGCCATTTAAAACCCTATTGGGTTTTTTGCCTCAGTATACAAAACATTTTTCAATGGTGACACCCAGCTACAATTATCTTACCACTGAGGGGATGAGGTGCTACCCTCCTAAGGGATTCTAAAACTTAGTAGGCATGATTTCTAAAGGAGCTTTACGCAAGAGCAAAGCTTAGCTGACCTACCCCTGTGCTTACATGTGTGTGTCTCTCAGAAGTGGCGTACCAGAGTCTCGGTGTGCAACCTGGGAATGGTGTTCACAGGCCTCCAATGCCAGTTGTTCTCATTTAAGGAAGTCATTACCCGGCAGTCCAGGAGTGTCAGGCCCCTGCAAGGGATTTTCCTATGGCCTGCCATCATAGATATCTCTCTTGGTTAGCTTTTGCTGCAGCAGCAGTGCTTCAGCACAAACAGCCCCAGAATTTTAGGGATGTTTAATCAGCTGTTGGTCAGCCCAGATGTCTATGTGTTGGCTGATCTTGGCTGGGTTTGGCTGATGGTGCCACTGGAAGTGCCACTTCTACAACCTGCGGCAGTTTCCTGGCCTGGCCCACGAGGCCCTCTTGGCTGGGCCCACTCAGTCATGGAGGATCAGCTGAGCCAGACAGGATATGGCTGTATCTCACTCCCCACTTGCATCTCACTCCTCTTAGGGCCAGCAAGTTGGCCTGAATACATTCTTCTTATGGCAGTGTCATAAAGAGGTCAAAGCCAGCCCAAACACTTTCCAAACCTTTGATTATGTTCTGCCTGCTGACATCTCAGTGGCTAATGCATGTTAAGTGGCTAAGCCCAAAGTCAGGTGTGGGGATGCATTCTCCAACATGCAGGTGATGGGGAGGAAGTGACTATTTTAAACAGCGGTCTAATCTATGCCTACCAACATGCACACTGGTTGCAAGGATCCAGTGCTGTAGCAGGCACACAGAGCCTTGCACGGTGCCTGGCACATAACAGGAGCTTGTAATGATGCCAGGCAGACTGTGCCACTCCTTTTTCTTTTTCTTCTCTCCTCCTGCAGGCTTCACCAGTCCTTGGGATGCCCATAGGGATGGGTGAGGCCCGACTGGCCTGTGGTGCTTCCCAGTGGCCGTCATCTCACTAGGGCCACACGGTGGCATTAGGATGCACCTCTCAGCGGTGTTCAACGCCCTCTTGGTGTCGGTGCTGGCGGCGGTCCTGTGGAAGCATGTGCGGCTGCGTGAGCATGCGGCCACACTGGAGGAGGAGTTGGCCCTCGGCCGACAGGCCCCAGACCCAGCGCCAACACTGAGAATCGACTACCCAAAGGCACTGCAGATCCTGATGGAGGGCGGCACACACATGGTGTGCACAGGCCGCACGCACACAGACCGCATCTGCCGCTTCAAGTGGCTCTGCTACTCCAATGAGGCTGAGGAGTTCATCTTCTTCCATGGCAACACCTCTGTCATGCTGCCCAACCTGGGCTCCCGGCGCTTCCAGCCAGCCCTGCTCGACCTGTCCACCGTGGAAGACCACAACACCCAGTACTTCAACTTCGTGGAGCTGCCTGCCGCTGCCCTGCGCTTCATGCCCAAGCCAGTGTTCGTGCCAGACATGGCCCTCATCGCCAACCGCTTCAACCCCGACAACCTCATGCACGTCTTCCATGACGACCTGCTGCCACTCTTCTACACCCTGCGGCAGTTTCCTGGCCTGGCCCACGAGGCACGGCTCTTCTTTATGGAGGGCTGGGGCGAGGGTGCACACTTCGACCTCTACAAGCTGCTCAGCCCCAAGCAGCCTCTCCTGCGGGCACAGCTGAAGACCCTAGGCCGGCTGCTATGCTTCTCCCATGCTTTTGTGGGCCTCTCCAAGATCACCACCTGGTACCAGTATGGCTTCGTCCAGCCCCAGGGCCCGAAAGCCAACATCCTCGTCTCGGGCAATGAGATCCGGCAGTTTGCACGGTTCATGACGGAAAAGCTTAATGTGAGCCAGGCAGGAGCCCCACTAGGTGAGGAGTACATTCTGGTCTTTAGCCGAACCCAGAACAGACTCATCCTGAATGAAGCAGAGCTGCTGCTGGCACTGGCCCAGGAGTTCCAGATGAAGACAGTGACAGTGTCCCTGGAGGACCACACCTTTGCTGATGTCGTGCGACTGGTCAGTAATGCCTCCATGCTAGTCAGCATGCATGGGGCCCAGCTGGTCACCACCCTCTTCCTGCCCCGTGGGGCAACTGTGGTGGAGCTCTTCCCATATGCTGTCAATCCCGACCACTATACTCCCTATAAGACACTGGCCATGCTGCCTGGCATGGACCTCCAATATGTAGCCTGGCGGAACATGATGCCAGAGAACACAGTCACACACCCTGAGCGGCCCTGGGACCAGGGGGGCATCACCCACCTGGACCGGGCTGAGCAAGCCCGTATCCTGCAAAGCCGCGAGGTCCCACGGCATCTCTGTTGCCGGAATCCCGAGTGGCTCTTCCGAATCTACCAGGACACCAGGGTGGACATCCCATCCCTCATTCAAACCATACGGCGCGTGGTGAAGGGCCGGCCAGGACCACGGAAGCAGAAGTGGACAGTTGGCCTGTATCCAGGCAAGGTGCGGGATGCACGGTGCCAGGCGTCAGTGCATGGCGCCTCCGAGGCCCGCCTCACCATCTCCTGGCAGATCCCATGGAACCTTAAGTACCTGAAGGTGAGGGAGGTGAAGTATGAGGTGTGGCTGCAGGAGCAGGGAGAGAACACCTACGTGCCTTACATCCTGGCCCTGCAGAATCACACCTTCACTGAGAACATCAAACCCTTCACCACCTACCTGGTGTGGGTCCGCTGCATCTTCAACAAGATCCTCCTGGGACCCTTTGCAGATGTGCTGGTGTGCAGCACGTAGTGAGTGGGCCACAGCCTGGCCTCGGGAGGGTGGCTTCTGCAGTTCAGCTTCCCTGGGCCTGTTAATCCCACTGTGGAGACTTCTATTGTCTATTTATTGAGCAGGCCTGTGCCTCCCTGTCATCTTGTTGCGTCTGGGGTGTAGTGTCACAGCACTCCTCTCTGCCCTGGAGATATGGGACACAGCCCCCGCCTTCTTCCATCCTGAACATTCATACCCCTGGAGAAGTTCCTTAGTAAGGAGGAGGAAGAGGAGAGGAAGGAAAGAAAGAATCACAAGGAACCTCTGGCTAGGTGATCCTGATGTTTCCTACTGAGTTTTTCTGGTATCCAGATTTCTGGAAACCAAGTACTCATGCTATTTGATTGGGTGGTTCATCTGCTTCCATCCCAGTGAAATTTACCAATAGCCCAGTGAAGGGTATGTTTGGAACATTCATTAAATGATTCTAAGCATCTTGGTCAAGTTTTCTTATTGGATGGGAAGAAGGGGGGCTGGTCATCAAAACCCAGGTGCCCTTTAATCCTGACCGTTAGCTAGGGAGACATGGCAATGGGAAAGCGTCTAGAATGGTGAAGTGAGCAAGCTGGTTGGATTTCATCTTGACTAGCTGGACTAATATCACAGTTCTACCTACATGGGATGAAAGCCTAGAAGTAGGTGGGAGAGGGCTGAGGGGAGGAAGAGCTGTATCTACCATAGGTTTTTCTTAGGCTCAACTAGACATTCAGACTTGCAAGAGGACAGACCATACCTGGCATCGGAGGTGCTTAGAAGGATGGAGATAGATGCTTAGTGTACCAGCAGGACCGTGCCAGCAGTTCCCTTCCACAGGAGCAGTCTTCACATCAGTAGTCCTGAAGGCCACCTTGGTTCAGAAGCCCATTCCCTATAGGAGTCAATGTGTTTTCAACAACCCACAATCAGAATTCGCAGGCCCCTCAAAGGACACTCCCAGTTATGAGTTTCTGCACTTAGGGAAGCCTAAGGCTATGGTTTCTTACCGGATGGTGTAGATTATTTGTCCTTCCAGTCTAGGTGTAGTTTGTCAATCAGAAGTCAAAAACTCCCATGGGCAGTTTTGCCTAATGACATTCAGCTAACGTTTGTCTGCGTTCCATGGGAGCAGAGCTAGAAAGTTCCCCCAAGATCCAGTCTGCCCTGAAGAAAGGAGTTTTGGTCTTTTTGTTGTTAGAGAGACCTGCTGCACGTCTGACTCCTATAAAGAGGAGAGGGAAAAAAGCCGGGGAGAGGAGGTGGAGCCTCAGGCTGTACCTCCGTGCATTCTATATGGCACACCTTTTAACCAGGCCGATGGGGAGTTCTTGAGCTGAAGATGTTCATTAGGTAGGTATCCCCACCACGCTAATCAGCTGGGAACCACAGTGGGAAATGTGGCCTCTGCATCAGTACCTTGGTGAATTCAGCACAGCAGCTGGGCCATCCCATGTCCTCTGCCACAGGAGATCTGAATGATGCATTTTCATGGTCACCATGCATCCTTATGTCATTCCTTTTACCCAGAATGTCTTTCTCCCTAACTGTAGCTTCCATCTGCCACCACCATAAAATGCCATGAGAATCCACACATCAAGACTCAGCTCAAAGCCAGAGATCTCAGACACTGTTGGGGCTGGGGGAGTGAAATGGTACAACCACTTGGAAAACCATTTGGCAGTTTGTACTAAAGCTGAACACTTAGCTGCCCTATCTCTCAACAATTCCACTTCTTGATATACACCCAAGAGAAATGAGTGCTTATGTCAGCAAAAAGACATGTCTTAAAATGTCTACAGCTCTACTCTTAATAGCCAAACAGCGTAAGTGTTTCAAGTATCCATCAACAGGTATATTCAGGCAATGGACACAACAATTTTAAAAAGAATGAAGTGAACTTTCAGACCACATTGAGTAAAAGAAGGCAGACTCAAAAAGGCAGACATATCTTATGATTCCATTTGTATAAAGTCCTAGAACAGGAATACAAACTTATGGTGATGGAAATCAGAATAGTGGTTACCGGGAATGGGGGTAAAGACTGGAATGGACACAGGGACACTTGGGGGTTGCCAACATTGTGGTCTGGATGGTGGCTGCACCGTGGACATTGAGAAAAGTCATCATCCTGCTTACACAGTAGATTGGTACACTTCACTCACCTCTGTGCTTTCTGTATGGCACACCTTGATTAGAAAGGAAGACCACTCAGCACAAGGGCCAGCTCTCCTGAAAACCCAGTTTGTCACACCTACAAAGCCCTAACCCTGCTGGTCCCACCACGGTCTCCAGGGAAGCACTTACCTCTGCAAGTCATTGCTCACAGGCTGGGAGCTCAGTGAGGGTTTGTGACATGTGGGTCACAGCCAAGGGAAAGCTCAGTGAATGGTTCCTTGGCTCCATGAATACATGCATCTCTGCTTTTGTCCAAACTGTTTTTTACAAATTGGGAATCTGCATTATGTGAAACTTTGCCCCCTTTTTTTCTCTTTAACATTGTAATGTGAACACTTTGCCTTGTCACTGATGACTATTCTTTGGAAACAAGACTTTGGTTAGCTAGAGAACGTTGTGTAGAATCACTGGGAAATCAGCTCCTTCCCCCAGGCTCCATGGAGGAGCTGGATCTATGCCCAGCAGCCCAGGCCACCCCTTGACAGCACTGAGTAGTAGCAGCATTTTTTCTTTTACTGCTGCTGCTTTAAAAAAAAATTATTGGTGTTTATGGTGAAATAGACAGATTTTCTGTGTAGTTACATGAGTTTTGACAAATACATACATCCATGTAACACACATACCCCTACATGATAGAGACCCTCTCTATCATCCCCATATTCATAGGGGGATGAATATATAAATAATTTCTTATGACTCATACATATATGTATATATATATAGGTATTCATATATAAATATACAGAAGCGATAAGAGCTTATGTAACATTAAGGGCATTTACATTTCTCTAACCTGTTTATTATAAATCTTCATCTTAGCAATCAAGAGCCTGAGAGCTGGGGTCTGGGATACACAAGCAGCTACTAGGCCAAAGCCTGTCACAAGTAACCCAGTAGGTACCTGGGCCAGAGCTCCTCAGCCTTTGGCCTCTGCTCCTCTTCCCCCGACCCCCACCATGAGTCAGCTCTGAGAGCATCCTGCTGGCTGCAGGTGGGGTGGCAGTAGGGGAGTGCCAGGTCTGGGCAGGGGGCCCAGATGGGAACATAAACCCACAAGGAATGCTTCAGGTGTTCCTTAGCCCCTGACCAGCCTCCAGCTGTTCCCACTCAGCCACAGCCTGATACAATCAGGCTGTCCAGGTGCACCAACCTCTGCTGGACAGTCCACGTGGCCCACAGCTGACAGAAGATGTAGTTAAGCCAGGTTTTCCACCCTTCAGGACAGGAGGGCGGTTTCAGGCCTCCAAGTAGTCCTCTTCCAGATGCAGGGAAGGACAGAAGGGAGGCAGAGATGTGCTGCCACCATTGGTCTCTGCAGGAATGCAGCCCTGCACCCTCCCAGTCCACAGTGCTGGTGACGATGATGGTCTGGCCAGGCCCCTGCAGTCAGCACCAGAGGCAGCGAACCAAGGCTGCATCGATCTGTGGACCAGCACTGTGGGCCTCCCTTCAGAAGGGTGCAGGTTGTGGAGCCCAGGTCCCACCCCAGCAACAGCATAAAGCCAGGCTCGCGGTCAGCTCTGGCCACACTGAGCCTGTGGGAAAGCGGGCGGGCAGAGTGAGTTACCTTAAAAGGACGTGGAGTCTGGGATACCCAGGCAGCTACTAGGCTGTGTCATTTCTGCTTTCATTATTTTTATATATGAATTTTTGAAAGCCAAATAAATTCCAATTAACATTTTTAAAAACACACCCCTTCCAAACAGCAGTATAGTCAGAAAGCTGTGTGTGTCCTTTAATCACAGGAGTTTCATTTCTCTTTTCAAAGAAAAAATTTCATGAAGTCACACACAGCTAATTTAGAATTTGAGATAATTCTATCCTGGGTCCTGGGAATAAAAAGTATAAGAAGATGTAATCTTTGCCTCTGGGAGCTTACATCTAGTGGAAATAATCAAATGATGTGTTTTTGAGTGTTGTACTTTCAGACTTTTGACTGGTTCAGGTAGGTTAACCTTTTCCTAGGATTGCTAAATTTAGCAAACAAAAGGAAGGTACACCCAATTCAATTTGAATTTATGATAAACAATATTTTGAAATACTACCTTTTCCTAATGGGGGTGGGGGTGGATTACTGTATAACTGTGAGGCCAATAATCCCTCAGTATCCCCAAACCATTCCCATTTTCCAAGTTCAAATATAGAGACATTGGTGGCAAGGGAAGACTCAACCACACTTCCACTAAAACAAGAAATAGCAACAACACCAAATGCCAGCAAACATGCAGAACAGCTGGGTTTACATTCATTGCTGGTAAGAATGTAAAACGGTACTCTGTGAAATAGATGAGCAGTTTCTTAAGAAATTGAACATATACTTACCCTATGACTCAGAAATTGGACTCCTGGGCATTTATGCCAGAGAAATGAAAATGATGTTTACCCAAAAGCCTGTACACAAATGTTCCAAGCAGATTTGTTTGCAATAGCCAAGAACTGAAAATGACCCAGATGTCCTTCAATGGACAAATCATTAAACAACACGTGGCACATCCATACCATGGAATACCACTCAGCAACAAAAAAGACTGGGTTACTGATACATCAACAACTTAGATGGGTCTCAAAGACATTGTGCTGAGTGGAAGAAAAGCCAACCTCCAAAGTTTACATCCTGGGTGGTTCTATTTATGTAACGTTCCTCTTGAAATGATAAAATTATAAAAGTGGAGAACAGATTTGTGGTTGCCAGGGATTAGGAATGGGAGAGAGTGAAAGGGGTAGGTGTGATCTTTGTGGTGATGAAACAGTTCTTTACCTTGATTGCTGTGGTGATTGATGAATGTACATGTGATTAACAGGAGTGTGGAATCACACATATTGTACCAATATTAAGTTCTTGGTTTTGATATTGCACTACAATTAAGGAAGCTGTAACTATGGGGGAAACTCGGTGAAGGATACACAGGACCTCCCTGTACTATCTTTGCAACTTCTGTGAATTTATCATTTTTTTTTTTTCAAAACAGAAAGCGTTTAAGAAATCCTTGGAAGATCTGGGGGAGAGTGCTCCAGGATAGGCCTCAATTCTGCAACCACCACAATCCCGGAGGCTGCTGCTAGGGCTGTGAGCTAAAGAACCACAAATGGAGCTGGGATCTAGGGATCAGGATGCTCTCAGCAGTGTCACAGCCATCTCTCAACCATCACAAAGCTGGTGACTGGGTAACAGAATCACCGTCCAGCCCCACTCTGCCAGCCTCCCACTCTTGGGACCCAGAAAGCTGGCAAGTGGACACTGAAGCCTGCTCTAGAACACCTCTCATCGCCACCACTTTGCCTGTGAACTGAAAATAGCTAAAAGGCACGGGAGGATGTCCACACAGGGGGACGGCCCTCCTAGGAGTACATCTGAATGGTAGAATCTAATTTGCATCCAGAACCCAGCTGCAAGGGAGCCTGGGTAATGGAGTGTGCAGCTTTTCGGTCTCAGCAGTGCAGGAAGACCCCATAGAAGGAAGGCGGGGTGGAGATTGGGCAACCCAATCCCTGACATTCACCATGGTCACTCACCAGAACTAGATGTGCCTTCATGTGGGCAGCAGAACTTCCATGTGGGCAGGGCAGAGAAAGGATGCATCCATTCATTCCTGATGTGAAAATCATCCAAGATGCCTGGGATCCTACCCCACTGTTGTATGTGGGTGCATGATAACAGGACTGTGGAATCACACATATTGTACCAATGTCAAGTTCTTGGTTCTGATATCTCACTACAATTAAGTTTTAAATGAAGCAGCAGTCATGAGAACCGGCAATCAGACGTCCAAGAAGCAGGGCACCTTAGCATTCCCTTTAGGCACAGCATCTTGGGTCATGCTCCCTGTACCCAAGGTGATGCCTAGTGCACCACTCACCTGACACATGGACACAGGGAGGCAAAGCCCTGTTTCCTGGTGTAATTCAGTGTCTGTGGTATACAATGATCCCATGGGAAATGTTGCTGGGAAAACACACACAGAAGACTGTAAAATCCATATCCTCATATCCATCAGCTTTAAGTGACTTTACTAATACCTACACCTTGAGGGGCCCTGGGCCTCCACTCCCAGGTGCACCAGGGACCCTCCAGAGCTCACCCACCTCAGCCTGCTCTGGGTCAGGGGACATGCCTGTGGTGGACCTCTCACTCACCTTCTACTTTCTCCCTGCACCTGCCTCAAAAGGCCAGATGTTCTCTAGGATTCCTTACAAGGAGCTAGGTCCTACAGTGGAATTTTGGACACTAGCAGTAGGTCAGCAGGGTCAAGTTAGACTTTCCTAGCATTTCTCAGATCCTCACATGTGGCTCCTTCTCCATCTACAAGTAAGCCTGCTTCTTTCTTGCAGGCCAAGCCCCTTCCCATCACCAGCACCCCTCCAACCAACACCACCTCTGGGGTTCCCTGGGCCTGACTCCACCATCTCCCTGAGAGGCACTACCTCCTCTGCCCTACAGCCTCCCAGGGTGGACACTCCTGCAGTCCATTGCTCTCCCCTACCCAGCCTCTTCCAAGTGCACTGGACCCTTGACCCCAGTGCTATTTTCCTGCACAAACTGGGTGCTACCTCTGCTGCTGTGTGAGATGTGTCGAGTTTCCACCTAGAGACATCTTCCTCTCTGGTGACATTGCCTTGGAGACTCAGTGATTCTTCCCTGGTTGCTTGGACAAAACCACCCAATGTGCCCTGCCCAGAGGTCCCAGAGGCTGAGCTCTCAGCCACCCCAAAAGCCTTCAGCCCCTAGACCCAAATGCCATATCTCCAGACTGCCAAATGAGCACCCTCTGAGCAATGCTAACCAGGACCCAAGATAGGTCAGGAGAGGCCTCAGGCAGCACCTGTGCTGTTCCAGGGTGGGGAAGTGGGGGCAATGGAGGAGGAAGAACTCCACAGTCCCTCGGAGAGATCGTAAGAAATCCCCTTGGGCTTCCTGCCCATTGAAGAGGCCTTGGGCCAGAGTAGGTGCATGAGTGAGGGAAGGAAAGACCCATGTCAGTAGCAAGGCAGGCTTCAGAGCCAAAACTTCCTGCCTGGGCAAAAGGAAAATGGGTGGTCCAGGAGGGGGATGGAGGAAGTGCACCTGAGCCAGCCAGCATGGCTCAGAGGGCCTGTGGTGGCCGTTCACACACCCGTGAGCCCAGGCCAAGGGGGAACTATCTCGATATTCACAGAGGTCCCTCCTGCACTTCTGTGTAGGCAGGGCTCTTCCTTTGACCCCCTTTGCCAACAGTGCTTTGTCTACCCTCCCAGGCTTTCTGTGTCCTCAGTTACAAGAGACATGCTTCCCAAACACAGTAGTACCAAGACACACGCTCTGACAGCCAGACAGAATATGCAATATTGGGCCTCTCCCCAAGCATCGGGAACCTGGGGCCACCACAGCATGGCCTCTTACTCCTTCCAAAGTCTATGTTCTCTGTGGGAAATTAGCTTGATAATAATTGTTGAATAAGTGAATAAACGAATGTAAGAAGGAAGGAAGGATGCTATAGTGGTTGGGACCATGGCTCTGGAATCAAACAGACCTGGGTTCAAATCCCATCTCCATCAGTAACCTGCTCTGTGACCTTGGGCAAGTGACCCACCCTCTCTGAGCCTTAGTTTCCTTGTCTGTCAAACGGGAACAATAATGCCTACCTTGTGGAGTTGTGAGAGTTTGATATAAGGAAGTATCTAAAGCTTCTGGCATAGCGTGAGACCACTGTAAATGTTCAGAACATGCCAGGTGGTGCTTATGACTGTCTTAGAGTGAGCTCCTTCCCAGGCAAGCTCAATGTTGCCCATTCACAAGGCAGTGCAAGGGTGACAGATGTTCCAGTCAGGGACGGAGAGACAGGCTTCTCACAAGCAGAGTGGTTTATCGTTTCCATCATACCCTTCGAAACATCATGTGAGCTGCGCAATCCGTCATCCCACACCACCTGCTTCCACCACCAGCCCCATTGGGATAAGTTACAGCTCCTGGCAGCTGCCTCCCTGGAGTCACCCAGGCTCTCTTCTGTTGAGGAACAATGACCATATTTCTTTCCACCAACAGGGGGCAGCATTTTCTGTCTGAGATTCCTGCAGGGAGCAGATGTGGCTTCCCCACCCAGCTCTCTTCCCTAAGTGGACCTGAAATCTCGAGACCCCCTCTGGCACTCCTCAGGGGAATCGTTCTTTCCCGCGGCTCTCCAAAGCAAAGAGCCCTGAATTATAGCATTTACTGATTTCCATGGTGTAAATACTCCTACCGTGGCAGATTCCAGGCCACCAGTGTGACCACATTGAATGCAGAGTTGAAAAGTGCACAATTACATGGCATTTCCACCATACAGATATACAATAGATGTAAAACCTCAAGATCATAGATGATAGCAAAATGTAGTAAAATAATTGTAAGAGGTATATTTTGAATACTTATTTTGTTTCAATGTAATTTATTTAATAGTAACTATATATAGTTTTTTTTCCTCCTTTTTAATACCCCTTAATTGGGATATGCTTTTTAAAAAAATAATGAGGCTGGACCTCACTATATTGCTCAGTCTTGAACTCCTGAGCTCAAGCAATCCTCCTGCCTCAGCCTCCCGAGTAGCTGGAATTATAGGTATGCACTACCATAGCCAGCATACAGTTCAATTTTTTAATAATGGCTGTACTTTACAACATAAGCTCTTGCAAGTCAATATGAACAGACTACAGTATTTCACTGTGGCAGGCTGAAACAATGGCCCTCCAAATATATATTCGCTTCCTTGTCCCCAGAATCTATGAATACTACCTTAAATGCAAAAGAGTGAATATTATTTTACTTGGCGAAAGCGATATCTAAGAATCCTGAGAGGAGGCTCTTACCCTGTATTATCCATGCGGGCCCCAAATCTAATAACAAGTGAAGTGTCCTTGTATGAGAAAGGCAGCTGCTCCCATCTGTGTGGCCTCAGGCAAGACACCCCTCTGTTCTTCCTCCCCACTGCCCCTGCTATTGGCTCCTTATCTGTAGAGTAACGATAATAAAATTGGGGTTGTTTTAAGTCATTCATGAGATAATCTGTGTAAAGCCCTTAGCATTAGTTATTACAGGTCTTTCCAGAATCTCATACTCACACCCTGGGGGCCAGATGTGATTCAGAATTCTGACTCTTTCAGCTTAGAAAGGTGATATGGTGCACATGCATGCATTATGCAGTGCCCCCAGCAGAGTCCAAGGTTACACCCAATAACCAAACACATTGCTATTCCTGCAGCAAGGTGTATAATTATTCATACCAAGTGGGACATGAGTTTTAGCACCAAACATACCAAAAATGCTTTTGATTTTCATGCTCTGGGGAATTGTTGGAATTGCATCTAGAAGGTTATGAACCTGTGTTACTATCATCAGCCGCCCCCCCACCCCCGCCACCCCAGCTTGGAAACCATCATTTTTCTTGCAACACCTCATTCATTTGGGGATGCAGGAGGAGCAGGTTGGACCTGGAGTGAGGTCTGTCTGGCAGCACGGAGGCTGGCAATTGTGATGGCCTCAGCAGAGCCTCTCAGGCCAATCTGCCTGAAGTAGAGCATAACCCCCATCACACCTCACCCACTGCAGACCCATGGCAGCTCCGACCTTCACAGCCTCTTCTAAGATTGGTGGGAACATCCTGATTCCTGGCTGTTTGCTTCACTTGGCACACGGTTCTCATTCCAGAGGGAACAGCTGGGCAAGCAGCAAGCACTGAGGCGAAGAGGCTTTCTTGAGAAGGATAAAAGTGGATGACATTTCCAGTTTGCGGGAAAGTCACTGTTAATAGATTAGACAGAACTTTAACAAGCAAAGAGCCAGATGCATGTGAATGTGCTTGGCCAGGAGTTGCAGTTTGAGTCACCCCGGTCCAGAGAGCTGGCCCTGCCACATCATTGACAGACAGTTCTTCTTCCGCTAATCCTTCTGAATCCAAAGAGGAACTGTCAGGGTGGCTGGGCTGGGGAGTGTGGTGGGAGCATCTTTTAGTGGTGGTCTTGGAGGCAAGACTTGCTAACACAGTTCCTGCTGGGCTAGAAGTCTCACCCTTCTACCTACAAGCTGGGTGACCTTGGGTGACCCTATGTGTCTCATCTGTAAAATGGAGATAATAACAATCACACCTCCCCATGTGGTTGTTGTGAGGTTAAAAGCTTTGATCCACATAAACCACCGAACCCAGGGAGCCTGCCCTTCTCACACCTCCAGGGAGGAAGAGGTCAGCATTGATGGGAGTGCCCAGAAATGGTGTCCTTGCCAGGTGGGCTAAGGAGGCAGAGCTGCGACACAGTGCCACAAGTGGTTGGTATGCCCTGGGCAGACTGAGAGGGGCTACTCCACATCTGCCCACACACCCCCCTGTCTGTGCTGAGCAGACCTGTTCACATTAGCACACAAAAGGGCTTAGTGCAAGCTGGGGCCTTGCTCACTGACAGGAAGAGTCTGGCTTGGTCTTTTCAAAGAGAAATTCTATACACACATACACACACACACACACACACACACACACACACACACACACACACAAGCCAGGCAACCCTGCCAGGCAGATTTCCTCTACTTTCTTAGATGGCTACCCCTGCCCCATTTCAGTGTAAAGGAATCCTGCTCTCAGGATGTCGCTATTTGCCTGCCCTTCCGGGTGCCAGGCCGCTGCCTTCACCTGCATTACCAGCTAACTTTGTTTAGTCCTCACAGCCAGGCAGTGTGGAAATCAACAAAGACTAGCCAAGGGAGAACAGACGGGCTTGCTATGGCAAGGGGTCAGCACCATCACTTGCATTTGGCAGGGACTCCGAGGCAGGCACAGACTGGGAAAACTTTATAGTGAGAAAGGGAAGGCTCCAGGTATACCCTGATTGGAGGCTGCTGACATGGGAGACACTGGAGTGAGCAAACCAGAGGTAGGGCATCCTAAGTGATTGGTTAGGGGAGCATATTTGGCTTTCTCTGATTGGTCCTGAGTTGAAAGTAGGGACAAAAATAAGGAAGCTGGCAGTCACTGATTAGGCCCTCACTCTACTGGGCAGATTGTGGTTGGGTCTCTGAGCTGGTTGCTACAGAAGTGGTGGCATAGAGTTTTATTATTATATGTAGTTTGGGCATTGTCCACTTGCATGTTCAGTCTCTCAATGGCAAGACAGGATGAGATCTGTTTATTTTAAAGGGGCTGGTTAAGTCACAAAGTAGAATGAGTCTCATCCTGATGTGAGAGCCCCAGCTCTGCTTTGCAATGAAATGTTTCCTCGTATTCCTTTCTCCTTGCCATTTTCTAGGATGACAAGTGTCTCACTCCCAACTCTGGATGCGTGTAGCTCTACCAGGCAGAAGGCAAAGCAGAGGCTGTTAAACAGAAACTGGTTGAGACCAGGAGGAGCAGCATAACTTGATAAGGGTATCCTTGGAAAGAACTGAGAACATAGGAAGAAGAGGAGAAAAGACAAAAAAGTCAAAGTCAAATAAGCATTGGTGACCTTAAGAGAAATGCCTGAACTCTCTAAATCCAAACTCCCTTTTTCAAGGGCCTGAGTATTGCCCAGGACACTTCTATATTTCTATCTCCACTGAGTATGCCAGGCATGTTGGTTGACTGCAGGCCCCTGCTACCTATCTCCCACACTAGTCTGTAAAAGATCTAGCAAAAGGCACAGGGCCCAGATGGTTTTGTGGGGGAGTTCTATAAAACTTTTGAGGAATAAATGGTTCTTATTTAAACTGTTACAAAGCATTAAAAAGATAATAAAATTCTGAATTTATTTTACAAGGTATGTTTACATTTAATAGTAAGACAGCCATGGAATGCCCAAAAAGGAAAACCTTATGAATGTATATGCAAAGATTCTAAAAATAAAATTGGCAAGTTAAGTTCTGCAGTTCCCAAAATACTAAATACCTCAGCCAAATTGGTTTATTCTGAGAATATAAAGATTATTCAGCATTAGAAAATAAAGGAGAAAAACTATGTTTCCAATAGATATTGAAAAGGGCATTTACTAAAATTTAATCCCCATTCTTGATTTTTGAAAAATTCTTTTAGTAAGCTAAGAATGAAAAGAAACTTCCATAACTTGATGAAAGATATTTATCAGAAATGATTTCTTTAAACTTGATATTAATAGAAACCACAGACTTGTTCCCATTAAAGTCAGGAATAAGATGTGGATGCCTACCATTGTCACTATTATTAGTCAATTTTCCTCCAGAAAGCTCCCAACCCAAGTAATATAAATAAATGAGAAGAGTATACACACACACTCACACACACACACACACACACACACACACACTTGTAAAATATAAATGTAAAATTATCATTATTTGAAAATATTATTTTCAGAAATAAAAAGAAAAAAATAAATAAATAAAAAGAAAATATTATTTTCTACTTAAAAACTGTTAAGATATGGACCTAAAAGTCTATCAAGAAAAATCTAATCAAGAAAAAGAACTCATTCTCAATAGGAATAAAAATTACAAACTCTCTTTAAAATGAGTTTATTTGTTGAAGAAAACTTTAAAATGTTACTAGAGGCAGAGTGTGGTGGCTCATGCCTGTTATCCCAGCACTTTAGGAGGTTGGGATGGGCAGATGCCTTGAGCTCAAGAGTTCAATACCAGCCTGGGCAATATGGCAAAATCCCACCTCTACGAAACAATACAAAAATTAGCCGGTCGTGGTGGCCCACCTGCTGTCCCAGCGACTCAGGCGGCTGAGGTGGGAGGATCACTTGAGCCCAGAAGTTTTAGGCTGCAGTGAGCTGAGATCTCGCCACTGCACTCCAGCCTGGGTGACAGAGCAAGAACATGTCTCCGTAAACAAAATAATGTTGCTAGAGATTATCAAAGAATAGGTGGATTGATAAACCAAGTCCCTGAATAAGCGCACTCAATATTCAAAGATGTCAGATTCCCACGATTTATAAATTCAATATAATCACAATGAAAACACCAATGGGATTTTGAGGATGGTAGGAGAGGGATGGCATACTTC
Organism: Cebus imitator; assembly: GCF_001604975.1. Lineage (NCBI taxonomy): Eukaryota > Metazoa > Chordata > Mammalia > Primates > Cebidae > Cebus > Cebus imitator. The sequence goes on from NW_016107315.1 coordinate 10,920,782, forward strand.
ATAGGCCAACATTATTATATGAAAGACAAATGCACACAAATAGCCAAGGAAAAAAAAAAAAAAAGAATAAAAAAATGGAAAAAAAAAAAAAAAAAAAAAAAAAAAAAAAAAAAAAAAAAGAATAAAGTAACTTTAATTAAAACACTGTCATACTAATGCAGGAACTGAAAAAAAGTATCAGAACAGAGTTCACAAATGGACCTCCGTGCATAATGGGAACTTAGTATCTGATAAGAGTATACTTTCACAGCAATAGAGAAAGAATAGACTATGGAATAATGTTACAACTATCTATCTATTTTAGGGGAAATGAAACTTGTTAGATCTATAACTCACACCATTCTCTGCTTAAAACCACATAAAATAAAGGCTTTATATATTAATTTAGAGTGAATCTATATGAAAATACATAAGAAATACTATGTAATATATAAGAAATACTGTATAATACTAGAATAAAACACAGGAGATTATTTCAATATTCTTGAATATTTCAATATTCAAGAATCATTCTTATTCTTCAATATTCTTGAATTATTTCAATATTCTTCAGCCTTTCTAAGAAGGCATGAAACTCAAAAGACTTAAAGGGAAAGTTAAACAAAGTTAACTACGTGGAAATTAACATTTTACACTTGGCAAAAGACTTTATAAACAAAGTTAAGAGACAAATGACAGGCTGGAAGAAAACATTTACAACATGTCAATAGAGAAAAGACTGATTACACTCAATAGAGTCAAAGATTTCCAACAAATTAACAAGCAAAGGGCAAACATCTTAAAAGAAAAGGGCAATGCAGAAAAGAAAATACAAATGTCTGGTAAATAAGTGGAAAGATGACTTCATTCATGATTAAGGAAATACAGTTTTTAAAATAGGTTTTCCTACTAAATAGACCAAAAAACCCCAAGAAGTCTGAGAATGTCAAGTGTTTCTGAGGGTGTAGAAAAATAATCAGTTCCCTATCCTCTTGGGAGAAATGTAAATTGACACGACCATTTCAGAGAGCAAGTTGGCAGTTTCTCTCAGAATACTGAATGCCCATACCTTTTGCCCTAGAAATTCTCTTATTGAAATCTATCTTGCAGAAATACTTGCACGCCACACAATCATGTTCAGGGCAGCAACGTCTGCAATTGATGAAAAATTGGAGCTACTTAAATCTTCATGATCATGGGACCAGCTAAATAAAATATGATACATCCCTGCCTTGGAATTTCATGCAGTCACCAATAAAGATCGGGTCCATTCAGATGGCTGATACAGAATATAGTTAATAAAGTAAAAATATAGTGAGCTGACAAAGAAAGCATGACCACACTTTTATTTTTTAATGTGCATGTACTGTGACCATGAATAATACAGACATATACACACCCCTAGGGGGTTTGTGGGACTTGTGCTTTTTGTCATATGCTTCCATTATTTATGAATTTGTTTTTATTGAGCATGTATTACTTTTAGACTTTTATAATTTTTTTAATTAAAAAACATAACTGAGTAAGAATTGAAAATTTAAAGTCTATAAAAACAAATGCATTATGTTTCATTTCTTAGGCCTGAGTCTACTTTCAGCCAGAGCGACTCTAGGCTGTAAGTGTAGTTCTATGAAGATGGTACGTTTATTAGGTTTGTGTCATGTATCGGATCCAGGCGTGCACACATGCCACACACACCTCTATACCTCTACACACACAGCGTTCTCCAGCTCTGCACATGCATGTGCATCACACATTTTTACAGTATCTTGAGCAGCTCACAGAACATTTTTGAATGTATTTGATAGTATAAGGGAATAAACAGCCAGAACCAAGCAGGCAGAAAGGAATGCATTGAGATTGAAAACCACATGCTACCTCCACCATCCCAGGCAGTTGAAATATCCTGTGACATCCTTGTGCCCCTCTGGCTTCTGGCTTTTCCTATTTGTCCTCAAGATGAGTGAGTCCAAGAAGATGTGGCCATCAGGATGGATGCTCATTGACTCAGGGCCGTGGCGAGGCTCACGGGTTCTCGTCCCTGAAGAGTGTGAGGTTGTGCTTCCGGATATGTTCCAGCAGCACCTGTCCTCGCCGCTCCAGGGTCTGGAGGACCTGCTTCAGCCCCTGGGCCCCACCTTGGCTTTCCCAGAACACAGGGTCCATCTGCAGCGACTTAAGCAGCATGTTCTGTAGACACCCTGATGTGAGAACCCTCACAGCAGACTCAGGAAACCTGGAGTGAAGGCCCCAGAGCCCCACAACAGAAAGGAAAAGCAACAGTGGTCTCAGAGAGTTTCAATAACTGGCGAAGCCAGATGGCCAGAGCTTGCATAGCTGAGGAACTCTGGCAAAGTCACCCTGCAAACTCCCCTGGCCTGTGCCCGCTATCTCATTAACAGAGGACCCTTTGCCTGGCTCTGCTGTGAAGGCAGGGGATAGACCTTTCGGATGGGTCCCATCCTACACAGAAGCTAGGTGAATAAATTCTGCTATCCCAGGCTCCACTTGGCAAATGCAGGGCCAGAAAAAAATCCTAGGAAGGCAGAGCTGCCTGACAAGAGTGAGTAGGGAGGGATAGACTCTCCCACCTAGAACAAGGGAAGGGCTAGCCTTCCCACACCCCAGCAACGAAGCTAGTATTCTGCAGGCACAGGAGGCCCTCTGGATATAGGGGTAGACCCTGCAACTGTAACCCCTGTCAGCTTTCCCAGGGCTTTCCACCACTGCCTAAAGTTCTGATCCAATAGCTTCTGTCTGACGGACCGTGACCTTCTCAGGGCCACAGTTCAAGGTCCCATGGCTTGTAGCAAGGCCATCAGGTCTCAGTCCCATGAACTTCCACCCAACCCTTTTGACCCTCACCCATCTATGCCCTCCAGCAGCCGAAAGTTCAGCTTGTCCTCGGGGTGCTGAAGGTTGCCGGCATTATCGATGTAGACCAGGTGAGATGGATCACTGCTCCGGACCTCAGGGAAGAGGGTGGACAGAGACAGAGGTGGGTAAGGGTGCAGCTACGGCTGGCACCTATGGACTTGTTCAAGATTAAGTAGCTGAGAGCCCTGAGCTGTCAGTTCCCCAGTCCTTCCTAACAGTCCTCACAGCTGAGCGCATACTCTATGCTGAGCACTGTGCTAAGTGCTTCCAGGCATCCTCTCAATGAATGCTTCCAGTAACCTTAGGAAGCAGGTACTAGTGTAAGCTCTATTTTACAGAAATGGTGGCACCTTCTTTAAGTTAGGCAATTTGCACAAAATCACACAGCTAGTAAGTAGCTGGCCTGTTTCAAACCTGGACCCATAGGGCTAAGCCACAGCACCACTGCTAAATTGCAAGGCTGAAGGACTGATCCTGTTTTGGTGGCTGAAGGGGTGAGGAGCATGGCTGGGAATCAGCAGGTGCTGAGGTAGCCTCCTCCTTGGTTCCATTGGCTGTGCGAGGCATCACACATGTGCGGCTCACACATGTACACACTCACTCACCCCTTTGTGCCACCTGTGCCTGTGCCCTGGGCATCCCCTGAGCATCAGTGAGAGCACACAGTGATGTCTTTTATCCTCAAAAATGACTGACCATACTCTGTTTCTACAGAAGAGTTTAGCAGCTCCTAAACCTTTTCAAAACTAAAATCAGCACCAGAGAATTCTTTAGTACTTTAAAGAATATGGTGTAGTTTGTAAATGGGAGGCCATCTCTCCTGGCCCCCACTCCCATGCACACACTCCATTCCCACATCGTCTCCAAAAGTCCATGGGCATTTCCCACAATCCTCTCCAATGACCTAGGCTTAAACTATGAGCCTCTGTTTCCAGGACCTTAGCTTCCCCTCTCTCTGCCTCTTCTCCTTTCGCACCCCACTCCACATGTCAGGATCACCTTTTTCTCAAAGGGTGATTCTTTCCTCTGGAAACTGCTGTCCTAAAAGGTCTGTGAAAAGCCTGCTCACCAGGGGTAAACAATGGCGACTAGAGTTTTGCCTGTCCAGGGGATGCTTACCTTTGACCAGGGAAAAGGAGAGATGGCTCTGGAGGCAGGGGAGGAGAATTCCCAGCACCACCACTAGCCAATCCTGGTATCCGGGTGATGTGGCCGGCCTGAAGCCCAGCCCTGGACACCAGGCTGACAGCTCCCCTCCAAGAGCAAAGGGAGGCTGCAAGGACACTGTGCTTCATTGCAGGACAACATAGAGAAACCCTTCCCTTGGGGAAGCACCTTGCTTCTTATGCAAAAGAAGTGGCTATTCTGCCCTCTCCAGTGGCCTCAGCACATTGCTTCCCACCCTCGACTCTAGTTTTGATGGGAGCAGCACCAGCCTGTGAGCCACTGGGGTCTTGGGTTCATGCCCTAATGCTGCTACCATATGGCCCTGGAGATTCCTTTCGCTCCAGACTGCAATTCCTCATTTACTGGCACAGTGAGGATGCTGACTAGACACACCATTCTTGAACTCCACTTCCAGGAGCCCCAGTTGTTCCCTGGAGTCTCTTAGGGGCAGTGGAGACAGTGAAAACAGGGCTCCAGCCCACACCCCACACTCCACCTCAGAGGCTTTCTTAAAACTCCATTTTGTTAGTTTTATATATTGCAGCCTCCTGGAAATATTCAAACAACTGGTTCTGCTGCTAAAAAGAACAAGACTGGGAAACCCCAGCATCAAATGATCTCTGAAACTTGCTAACAGCAACTTCTGAAGGAGACAGGAAGACCCAGGTCTGGGGTGACCAGGGGATGGTGTGGAGGGGACATACCAGGATGTGGACCAGCCGCAGCTCAGCCGGGTTCCAGCACTTATCTCGGAGCCCCTCTTGCACACAGGGGTCTGAGGGCTCAGGCTCAAAGCCACAACAGTAGCGATCCAAGCGGTCGTGGACCTGTGGAGACACCCAGGCTTTGGTGGGGTGCAGCAGGGGACCTGCCTCCACCAGGTACAGCATGGAGGCCACCTGACCTGCTGTTTCCTACATGACCCTGGGACCACAGCAGGGGTGACCCTCAGTGGTTCTCTGTGCTGGTCATTACTAAATGGGGCTTCCGCTTTCCTCCTCTGGCCAGCTCACTCTGCACACCAGGAGCTGTTTACTCATGCCTCAGCCCAGTGTAGATTTTCACCCAGTGCCCACAGTTTAACCTACACCATTGCTCTTGAGCTCTAGCGTGGCACCACTGGGGCTCTGAATGCTGACTGCCTGCCTGTCTACTTCGGTAGACTCCACATCACTCTATTTTTTCTTTAAGCAGCAAATGCTACATCAGGGATTCCTCCCTTCTTTAGAGGTGCAAGTCCTTTAATGATCATCTCAAGAGCTCCAAGTGGACAGCTCTTTCACTCTGCAGCAGGCCTGAATCAAGCCGGGGAAGGATGAGGGCATCCTTAATGTGGTGTGCGGTCAGTTCTGAAGAGCTTTGCCATCCTTCCCCTGCATAGGCACATACAGATGACAACCACAGCATTTAAGAGTGGATCAGAGGATTCCTAGAATCACACTTCCCACTCATTTGCTTCAAGGATGCTTTTTTCGGAAGGAAAGAGTCACAGACTGCAAGTCAGCAATAGGAAGAATCGTGGGTCTGCCCCAGCCCTGACCTACATGAGGATAGGATCTACTGTGAGCATATAGGACAAAGAGGTTGAGGATGGAGAGACATACAAGCGGAAGTGGTAGAGTCCTCTGGGGATGGTTAGGGGAGGGCTTGCTGTGGGGAGAAAGACAGGAAAGGGAGAATAGTTGAAGTGAGGAGTTGGTTTGGAGAAGGCTTGGGAGATGCTAGTAAGTGGATGAAAGATGAAGTGAGGGCAGCTGAGCAGCAGGGAATCACCAACACACACAAGATGTGTGAGCCAGGGAAAACTCATTCTTTTTTCCTTTTACAAAGGAAACTTGGTTTGATGTAATACCTTGATGAGTGCTTAGGGTAGATGGTGAAATCCCAGGAGGTCTGGATGTGGAGGACTTGCTTTTCATGGGACAAGAAGAAAAGTTAGTTTCTTGCTGTGGAAGGGGGAAGACAGAGGAATGGAGACTGTGAAGGGAAGCAGGAGGCAGCAGGAGGCTGGCGCTGTGAGATGTGCCCTCTCGTTAGTTCTCTATCCTTCAGTAAAGCTGCCGCTCTTGTGAAATGTGTGGTGGATACTGAGCTTTGAGTTCAGGTTTGGTGTGGGGCAAGTCAAGGTAGTGCTCATGGCACGTGAAAGAGAAGGAGTCCATCCACTACTTGGGATTTGTCCAAATACTAGGAAAGGCTCCAGACTTCACAGATTATGGGACCAGGGGTTTTAGTCATTTTCTTAAATCTTCCACGTGGTGATAAAAGTCAGTGAGGAGGCCTTGAGGACTTCTGGGCTCTACCAATCAGGACAGTGAATCACATAGGTACCTAACACTCAGGCTGCAAAATGTACTAAGTTCCTGAAAGAGCCTCATTTGGGGAAGACCTAGATTGGACATTCTGATCTCATCTTTGCAAAATGGCCAGTCTGAATTAGAAAGCCTGGGAACACCACTGAAAAGGAAGACATCAGCCTGGGAACCTGGAAACCCAGTATGAAGGGAGCAGAGCAGACCTCATTTCAAGAAAATTGTCATTATTTGACCTGTCTGGTGATTCCCTAGTAAACGCCACTGAACGGCATGGCTTTTTTGGTTGCCCAGCACTAAAAGCCTTTTCCTAAAAGGGTAGAGGACATTTGTTGAAAACATTTACTGGCAAATGTTTCAGCAGCATGGTTGTCTGAGGCAAATGGATCACAGTTGGGACAAACAATAGATTAACCAAAAAGCTTTAAAAGGAAAAGATACGAAATGAAATGTCCAAGGGGCTGTCAAAATCTCCAAAATGTTCCTGGAAGTCTGGAAGGCCACATACACATGTGTAGGACTGTGCACATGTTCAGGAAAAAACTGGAAAGACCCTAAGCTCTCACCTCTGGCTGACCTTGAGACTGTACAAGCATGAGTGAAGGCAAAAGCAGATTTGTCAATTGCATAGATATGTGTTGGATATGCCTCAAGAGACACGGAGCCCTTTGGCAAAGAGTAGGAGACTTATTGGCTTCAGAAATTCATTAAAATCTCCTGCTCAGTCATCAGCTGATCACTGAACTAACTGAGAAGAAATTTCAGTGGCCATATAAAATAAAGAATGCAGATGAATATAGAATTTGTTCATAAAAACAAAACAAGCAAATAACAAAGAAAATAACTACAAACAAAAATAACTACAACAAAGAGCAACAACAAAAATCCTCTGGAAAAGAAGAATCTGATTTTCAGAGTGGCTACTTTACATTAATACTCTATTTTCAACAAAAAAAAAAAATATGAGACAGTCAAAGAAACAAATATGGCCAATATGCATGAAAAAAAGAAATCCATCAAAATTGTTCCTGAGGAAGCCCAGATGTTGGAGAAAAAAAATTAAATTAGATATTTTAAATATGTTCAAAGAACTAAAGGAAACCAGGTCTAGAGAAGTAAAGTATGAGAATGATACCTCACCATATAGACTGCATCAGTAATGAGACAGAAATTATAAAGAGAAACCAAATATAAATCATGGAGCTGAAAAGTACAATAACTTTTAAAAACTCACTAAGGGGATCAACAGCAATTATGAGCAGGCAGAAGAATGAATCAGACAACCTGAAGATAGGTCAACTGAGATTATTAAGTATGAGAAATAAGAAAAAAAAATGAAGAAAATAAACAATGCCTCAGCGACTCATGTAACACCATTAAGTGTATCAATATATGTATAAGAGGAGTTTTAGAAGGAGAGCAGGAGGATATGAAAATAATATTAGAATAATTAATGTCCAAAACATCCCCAAATTTGGTGAAAAGCATTGATCTACACATCCAAGAGGTCCAGTGAACTCCAGTAAGATAAACTGAAAGAGGCCAGGCGCGGTGGCTCATGCCTATAATCCCAGCACTTTGGGAGGCCGAGGCGGGTGGATCACGGGGTCAAGAGATCGAGACCATCTTGGTCAACATGGTGAAACCCCATCTCTACTAAAACTACAAAAAATTAGCTGGGCATGGTGGCGCGTGCCTGTAATCCCAGCTACTCAGGAGGCTGAGGCAGGAGAATTGCCTGAACCCAGGAGGTGGAGGTTGCAGTGAGCCGAGATCGCGCCATTGCACTCCAGCCTGGGTAACAAGAGTGAAACTCTGTCTCAAAAAAAAAAAAAAAAAAAGATAAACTGAAAGAGACCTACACCTAGTGTAAAACTGTCAAAAGCCAAAGATAGAGAGAATCTTAAAAGCTGAGGGAGAGAAGTCACTCATCACATAAAAATGATTCTTTCAAAGAATAATTTGATATCAGATTTATCAAAAACCATGGAAGCCAAAAGGCAGAGGAATAACATTCAAAGTGTTTAAATTAAATTTAAAAAAGAGAGTCTGTCAACTAAGAATTTTATATACAGCAAAACTATCCTTCAAAAATTAAGGAGAAATTAAGACATTAACAAAACAACAGCAGTTTATTGTCAGCAAGCCTGTTCAACAAGAAATACTGAAAGGAGGCCTTCAGGCTGAATGAAAGGAAACTAAGTAGTAACTTGAATTAATATCAAGAACTAAAAAGCTCTGTTCAAGGTAACTACATAGATAAACATAGAAGACAGTATACATGTATTTTTTTGATCTGGACTTCTTTTTTTCCCCTCTGATAAAAAAAAAAAAGCTACTTAAAGCAATAATTATAATCTATGCTGATGGGCAAAAAATGTATAAAGATGTAATCTGTGACAAGAATAGCATAAAAGTGGGAGCAGGACAGATTTACATAGAAGGAAAGTCTTCTTACATTATTGAAATTAAATTGCTGGTAATCTGACCTAGATTGTTATAAATCAAGATGTTAATGGTATTCCCAGGGCAACCGTGAGAAAATAACTACAGTTCTAGTCACCAAGAAATCTCATAAAACCAGATGTCAAGAAACTAGACAGCATTCAATAGTCCCAAGTACTGTCCCCAAACATTATTTTCTCTATTTTTACAGTTAAACATGGAGAATTCACACCTTAGGTCTAGACAGGCTGAGGGCATTTCTGTGAGGCCACATTAGTTAGCAGTAGACCAAATGGATTAAATACATCCACTGATTCTAGTAAAAAAGCAAGTTAAGCCCAAAGGCCAATGCACAAAGCCCAGAAGATTGGTCCAGCTTGGCAAAGAACCACGGCCCTGTTCATGCAATGAGCCTATTAGCAAGACCTCCTGAGAAGGACTCTCTTTACTGCTTTGGCCTCCTGAACTTTGGGTAACCAATGCCTAATTTTCCTTCTTTCCTGTAATACCTGATTATGAAAAATTTCGAGCATATAGCAAATTTGAAATAATTTTATGGTGAATACCCATATACCCATCACCAAAAATCTACCATGAATATTTTATTATACTTTATGACATATATAACCATCTACACATCCCTATTCCCATCCATTAAGTCATCTTATGTCTTACTTTTTATGCATTTCAAAATAAGTTACAAACATCAGAAGTTTCCCCCTAAATACCTTGGGATTTGTCCAAATCCTAGGAAGGGCTCTAGACCCCACGGGTTATAGGACCACTCATTAGATTTCCTGGTTTTCCTATAAAAGAACCAATCTTCCCTACTAGATACAGTCTGGTGGCATTATCAATCCAAGTACCCTGCACACCTAGCCATGAAGTGAGGATGGGGTCCAAGCTTCCCTAACCCTATATCCTCCATCCTTACCCTGACTCTCCAGGCTTCCCTTTTTATTCCATTCCCTGAAGTCCTTAATGTCTTACCAAATATAGATTCTTCTGTTGCTTATGTTAACCAGAGTTAATCTCTGTTGCTTGGACTCAAACTCCCTCCAAGTGATGCATCCCCTGAATTTTCCTTCTTCCAGGTTAAACACACTTAGATTTTGAAACTACGGTAGATGCTTTTGATGTCCCACACCCATGAACCTGGGATTCACCTACAGAAGGTCCCAACCATACAGTCCCCATATGTAGAGGTACTCTTGCCCATAACAGGCTTGACCCACCCATACAACAGGCTGAAAGTGCTAGAAAATCATTGCCCCCAGGAGCAAGCTTCAACCATTGACTTATGGCAGTTAGTGTACAAATATCATAGCCCCTCACCTCCCAGTGGAATGATAGCCTACAGCAGCATTCTACACAGTCTGTCAAGAGTCCTCATCTGGGTTCAGCCTCACTTGCTCATAGTGGAAACCTGCTCTTTACTGTACTCTTCATTGGCTTTTCTTCCTTCTCTGTTTCACTTCCCCATTTGCTCACCAGGTTTCCTAGGATCACCTCCCAGATAAATTGCTCTGTCCAAATCCTCGTCTCAGGGTCTCTTTTTGGGGAACTGAAACCTTGATAGAAACCCCTCACAGTCCCTATTGCTGTGATGTAACCAGGCTCTTGGTGAACATTCTTGTCATAGGTTAGTACCTAGCATTGGACCCACTAGCTGACAATCAAGTTATAGAGCAGCACAGAAACATCACCTCCCTGATTCCAGATGCTAAGACTGGATTAGCATCTTTGCCAATCTTTTCATATTGTTGACATCTATTGTGCATGCCCAGAACTAGCAAGTCTCTGTCTCATATGTGTTCATTCAGCCAGGGCTTCATTAACCTGCATTTATACCACTGACTCACAGGCCCATGGTAAAAGACTTTGCATTTAACATTATTCCATTTCCTCCTTTAATCTTTCATTGCAACCCATTGAATATTTTTTTGGATGGTTTTGCTGTCACATTCATTTGCTTTTCCTGCCCTTACCAATTTTAGGTTGTGTCCCAGCCAGATCAGTAAGCCACTATACCAATGGGAGTATTTTTAGCCACAAGTAACAGAAAAAGCTGACTCAAAATGGCTTACGCCATAAGGAAGATTGAGATTATCTACAGCAGGAAGTCTTGAGAAAGGGCAGGCTGGTTGGATTTAGCAGCTCCATATCGTCATAAGGACTTTGGTTGCTTTCTGCCCTCCATGTTACCACCCACGGTGTTAACAGCATCCCAATGTTGTCTTAGGATGCCTTGAGGTAGCTGCTGTGGGAACATATTTCGTTGTTCCTGTCCAGCAGGACAGAGAAAGAGAAGAAATCTCTCCCCTCAACAACCATGGAATAGAAAGCCTTCCCTTCTGCCAAATGATAGACACACATTCTTGGACCAATAGCAATCAGTGGAAGATGTTAATGCACTGCTCCAACCTCTGCCTGTTACCCAGTTCCAAAGTCACTTCTACATTTTCAGGTAACTTTATAGCAGCACCCCACTCTCTGTGGTGCCAATTTGTTGCATTAGTCCATTTTCATACCACTATAAACAACTGTCCAAGACTGGTTAATTTATAAAGGAAAGAGATTTGATTGACTCACAGTTCTGCATGGCTGAAGAGGCCTCAGGAAATTTACAATCATGGAGGAAGGTGAAGGGAAAGCAAGGCACCTTCTTCACAAAGTGGCAGGAAGGAGAATGAATGCAGGAGGAACTACCAAGCACTTATAAAACCATCAGCTCTCAAGAGAACTCACTATCACAAGAACAGCATTGAGGAAACCACCCCCATGATTCAACTACCCCCACCTGGTCTCTTCCTTGACACGTGGGGATTATGAGGATTACAATTCAAGATGAGGTTTGGGGTGGGGACACAGTCAAATCATATCACCACCCATATATGAGCCTACTCCATGCTTTCATATGCACCCCATCCTTAGCTAGAACCACCAGAGGCTGCCAACACAGTGGTTTAATGCAGAGGTCAGAAAATCTCTATGTAAAGGACCAGAGAGTACATATTTTAGGCTTTGGAGGCCATACAGTCTCTGTCAAAACTACTTAAGTCTGCCACTATAGTGCATATCATAGATAATACATAAACGAATAGGCACTGCTATATTCCAATAAAACCTCATATGCACTGAAATTGAATTTCATATAAATGTAGGTGTCCCACAATATTGTTCTTTCAACTTTTTCAACCATGTAAAAGTGTTAAAACCATTCTGTAAACAGATAAGGAGTGAATTTGGCTGCATTGTGGGTCATGGTTTACTTTGTGACCCATCAGTTTGAAGTCCAGATGAATTTGGGGATGAATCCTGCCTCCACTATGTCCTGACTATGTGACCTGAGGAAATTACTAATTTTGCTGTGCCTCAGTTTTCTCATCAACAAAATGGGGAGGTGATACTGCCATGGGGCCATGTTGAGGACCACAGGATATAAAGCCGGAGGAGGTTGTTGTGGAGAGTTCCCAGTAGTCTCTGGTCCTGGAAGGGACAGACCAGTGGTTCCCTCGTAAAAAGCACTGGCCTCACCCCCCACTCACCCAGCACTACAGGTCTGAGAACGAGAGTCTGACATAATGTAAGTTATGATGGTCTAGCATCATAACTTCCATGTACAATCCTAGTGTTTGGAGCATGGACATATCTGTGAAACGGAAACCCACCATTTGAATTATCTTGGGTCAGGAGAGCAAATGTCAGGGCAGTTCTAGCAAGTCTGAAAAGCAATAACTACTCTGAATTTTGCTTCACACCCATTGCATGCCCAGCCAAACCCCCTTGCTCCCACCAAACCCTGTTCCCATCTCAAGGCCATTCTGTGCACATTTAAACTTGGAGCAGCATTTATTTCCAGAGGAAGCTATGAGAAATGCTGGCCCATATGATGCATGCAGTGCTGCCTTCCCAGAATCTACACCCATTTGAATGTTTCACAGTGAGGGCTTGGCTGGCACACTTGCCAGTTTGATTATTCTGCCACACTGTCTTGCTGGTTTTTTCTACAGAAGAGAAATTAGGTTTAAACAGTAGCAGACTAGCAACCAAACAAGACCAAGCTTAACTTTCATTCCCATATTCCTTCAAGATTTGATTTTTTTCCCCTTTTTGAAAACATGAAGAGATACCAAGAAAAAATGATAATCCTTTACAGTTTGGATTTTCTGGCAGTGTTGCATAATCAGGTGGACTGAAGTTTTTGTTTAATTTTAGTTAATCTATTGTAATGCCCTTACTCTGTACCAGGTACCATCCTTAGTGCTTTACATATCACAAGTCATTTGACCCCTCCTAGCAGCCAAGAGGTAGACACTGTTATGATTTCCATTTCAAAGATGAGGCTGAGTAATGAGTCACAGAGGCTGAGTAATGTGATCCTGCCTCTTTTTATCATAACCAGAGACTTAATTGAAGGTTTTGGATGCAAGAACAAATTGAAGCTCATTGAAATTGACTGGCTGCTAGTATGAACGATGTAGTAGGGTCTTCACATGAGGACTGTGGTCACTGCCTCTGTGACTTCCCAAATAGCACATCTGGGTGGAACAAGATACTGCAGTCTTCCAAGGAGGGATACTAGGTCCAGCTGTGGAGGCAGGAAGATTGAGGGTAAAGGCCAGCACAGAGTGTGAGAGATGGCCCAAGTCCTCCAACCAGACCTACCAGGCTCTGGGGCCAAGACTTGGGTTCCTCAAGAAGTGCCTGATCTGGGTCTGGTAGAGTCCAGAAGAGCCACCTGCTGTCTCTGGTGGCCCATGACCCCAACGCAGGGACCCTTCCCCAAACTGGGAGCAGTCATAGGACTGGGAGCCTTAGGGTGGAAAGGGTAGCTGCTGGCTAGCAGGCTCACTGCCTGGGTGTCAGAGAGTTGCAGCATGGTTAAAGGCAGGAGGAGAGCCAACTCTCCGTCCCATACCCCAACATCTCTCTCCTAGGAGGGCAGCAGGCTGGTCCCATACTGACTGGCTGGCTGTTGAAGAATTTGATGAGGCTTCGGGGAGGTCAGTGTGTGGAAAAGGAGGAAGTTATTCAGCACTGACTCTCACTCTCCTCTGAAGGCTCACCATGCTGTGCTCCTTGCCTTTCCACATAAATCTCATGAGAACTCTCTATCACAAGAACAGCATTGAGGAAACCACCCCCATGATTCAATTACCTCCACTTGGTCTCTTCTGGCATCTTCCCTGGAAGCCCCTGGGAGGGAACATCTAGACTGCTTCATTTGCCCCAGTCCTGAGGTCAGAAGTCTCAGCATCATCTTTGGAAGCCAGTGAATAAACCAGCTGATGGGCTTTGAGGAGCTGGATTAAGAAGGACTATAGCTGGGAGAGGATCCAAGATGGCCGTTTAGGAACAGCTCAGGATTGCAGCTCCCAGTGAAAGCGCAGAGGGTGAGTGGACGCCGCATTTTTATTGCCCACAGACTAGGAAATTCCCAGGCGGAGGAGCTCTACAGGTCGCCAGCGCGGCTGTTTCGGCCAGCTCGGCTGTGCCCCGCGCGGCTGCTTTGTCAGCGCCCC
>NW_016107315.1:10940320-10966233 GCF_001604975.1 Cebus imitator
ATGCCAGATGTAGGTGATGGGGAGGAAGGCAGCAAATCACACTGCCACGTGTGTACCTATGCAACAATTTTGCATGTTCTTCACATGTACCCCAAAACCTAAAATGCAATAAAGTAAATAAATGGGGGAAAAAAAAGAAGGACTATAGCTTATCTAAAAAGACATCTGTAGATCCTCTTAAATATTAAACATCAACACAAAACTCAGCACCCATTAAAAGATGAATCTACCACAGCAAAGTAGCTTCTGACCAAGAAAGCTAAGATGAATCACCATTGGAACACTGTCACAAAATGTCCCCATTTTAATAGTTTGGGGGGCAAATATGGTGACCTCTCCACAGATACCCAAAAGGCATTTGATAAAATTACACATCCACTCCTGACAATGAAATTCTTTTTTGTTTATGTTTTCTTTTGAGACAGGGTCTGGCTTTGTCACCCAGGCTGGAGTGCAATGGTGTGATCACAGCTCACTGCAACCTCCACCTCCTGGGCCCAAGAGATCCTTCCCCCTCAGCCTCCTGAGTAGCTGGGACTACAGGTGCATGCCATCATGGTTGGCTAATTTTTAATTATTTTTGTAGAGACAAGCTCTCCCTCTATTGCCCAGGCTGGTCTTGAGCTCAAGCGATCCTTGGGCTCAAGCAATCTTCCCACCTGGCTCACTCAAAGTTCTGGGGTTGCAGGCGTAAGCCACTGCACCTTGTCTGAAAACTCTTAATAAAGTAAGAATAATGAATAGTTCATCATATCTTCAATGAAAAGCCAGCATGGTATTTAATGGTGAAACACTAGAAATTGTCCCAAATCGGTAAGAAATATGTCATGTCTCTGGGGCCAAGACTCAGGTTCCTCAAGCAGTGCCTTATCTAGGTCTGGTAGAGTCCAGAAGAGCCACCTGCTATCCTTGGTGGCCCAAGACCCCATCACAGGGACCCTTCTCCAAATTGGGAACAGCCACAGACCTGGGGCCTTCAGTGTGGAAAGTGCTGGGATTACAGGCCTATGAGCCACTGCACCTGGCCTGAAAACACTTAATAAACCAGGAACAATGAATAGTTCATCACTTCTTCAGTCAAAAGCCAGCATGATGTTTGGGACTAGAAATTGTCCCAAATCTATAAGAAACATGTCATGTCTATCATTCCATTAATATTTATCATTGCTCTGTGGCGCCAGCAAATGTAATGAAGTAATGAAGTAAGAGTAAGAAAGAAGATGAAATGAAAACACAGAATCCCATCTGTTACAGATGAAATGATGGTATGCAGGGGAAGCCCAAGAGGATAAACTGAGCAACTGTTAAAAGCAAGATGAAGTCAGAAGGTGGACAGTGGCAAAATTAATATGTAGAAGACATAGCCTTCATATGGACAAAGAGCTACCAGCTAGAACATGTAATGAAAGAAAATATCCTATTTCCAATAGCCACAAGAAGATAAAATACCCAGGAATGACCCAACCTGAAAGTGAAGACCCAGCTGAAGAAAACATCAAAATGTTTCTGAGGAACAGGAACAGAAGGAGAGACATAACCTGTTCTTGGCTAGAGTGACTATATTTCAGGATGTAAATGCTCTCTATATTAATCCACAAAAACTTAATTTGATTTCAAGAAAATCGCAAAAGAATCTGGGAAGGGGAAGGAAGTAACAAGCTGACTCTAAGTTTCATATGAAAAAAAGTATACAAGAATATCAAGAAAATTCTAAAAAAAGAGCAGTGAGAAGGACCAAGCCCTACTAGTTATTAACATAAAATATAAAGCTCAGTAATTCAAACAGCGTGACTCTGGCATATAAATAGACCCTTTCCTGGAACAGAAAAAAGTCCAGAAATAGACCTGTATACATATGGAAATTGGCTTTACGGCAAAGGTAGCCTTTCATGTTGAGAGAAAGATTGATTATTCAACAAATGGCACTGTGGGACATTTGGGTTGCATTCTGAAAAAAAAAAAAAAAATAGTTGTTTCATACCTTATCCCGTACTCCAAAACAACTTCCAGATGGATCAAAGATATATCAAAACCATGAGAGAATTTTTAAAATAACCCTGAAATGAGAATAGCCTTTTAAAATATAACACATGAGCCTAGAAATCAGAGAAAAGCTTGATCATTTTAACAATGTACATTTTTAAAACTTTCTCCATGGCAAAAGACTATAAATAAAGCTTAATGACGATTGAATCTAAGGAAAATATTATATACTACAATAGAATACAATGGGCTAAGTTCCTTAATCTATAAAAAGCTCTTAAAATCATTAGGAAAAAGACCAACAACCCAACAGAAAATGGGGTAAAGAACATGGATGGAGCTGAAAGCCACAATCCTAAGCAAACTAATGCAGGAACAGAAAACAAAACACTGCATTTTCTCACTTATAAGTGGGAGCTAAATATTGAGTACACATGGACACAAGAAAGGAATCACAGGGGCTGCACAAAGAACAGAACATCAGTCACAGGGGCCTACTTGAAGGTGGAGGGAGAGGATCGAAAAACTGCCTATCAAGTACTGTGCTTAGTACTGAGTGACAAAATAATCTGTACACCAAACTGCCATGACACACAATTTACCTGTATGACAAACCTGCACATGTACCCCTGAACCTAAAGTAAAAGTCTAAATAAATAAATAAAACCTACCTGGTGGCAGATGGTGCGGCTAGTAAGAAAAATAGATGCTTAAAAAAAGGAAAATGGGGCAAAGGATATGGATAGTATTTTTGTCTTTTGTTTTAAAAGGCTTTTAAACAGAGGTGGGACTAGGATGAGACAAAAAAAAAATCAAAAGAGGTACTCACATTTTGTGTTGTGCAAATGGAGGGTCAGCACCCAAGAGTGAGCATGCTCTTAATTTTTTGCACCTTGGAAACCTCCCTTGCTTCAAGTGTTAGTTTTCTATTGCTGTATTAAGAAATTACCATGAGTTCAGTGGCTTAAAAGAACATATGTATGATTTCACAGTTTCTGTGGGTCAGGAGTCTATTACACTTTTGCTAGGTTTTCTGCTCAGGGTCTTCCCAGGCTACAATCAAGGTATGGACCAGGGCCATCCCAATCTAGCTCAGGGTCCTCTCCTAAGCTATTCAGATTGCCAGCTGATACCATTCCTTGCAGTTGGAGGACTGAGGTCCTCAGGGTTGCCAGGGTCCTCCTAGAGGTCTCCTCTCCCCATGGTTAGTTCATAATGTGGCTGTTTACTTTTTTCCTTGAGGCCAGAAGAAGACTGTCTCTGGGGCTTCACCTTCTTTAAAGATTAGGTCAGGCCCACCCAGGATAAGCTCCAATTTGCTTAACTCAAAGTTAACTGATTAGTAGGCTAATCGCTGGAGTAATATTTCTTCATATTTGAAACTGGCCCAGTTTTCCAACCAGCTGGATGCCCACAGAACTGAAGCTTAAGAAACTTACGTTTGTACAATGAAATGTATCCGCTGCTTGTCGACCCACTCCTCTTCCTTACCCTCTCAAATTCCTGCTTTCCACCATGTGGTTACAATGACGCTAGACCACCTGCTGCCTGTTGACCAATTCCTCTTCCTTGTGCCTCCTGTTTTCCTTCCTAGCTATATAAACTCTTAACTTTGGTCACGGAGGAAGGATGGATTTGAGGTTTGGTGCTCTCTCTGGCTAGCATCACCTGTAGAATAATAAAGCCTTCAGCTGGGTGTGGTGACTCACACCTGTAATCCCAGCACTTTGGGAGGCTGAGGAGGGCAGATCACCTGAGGTCGGGAGTTTGAGATCAGCCTGACCAACATGGAGAAACCCCGTCTCTACCAAAAAATACAAAATTAGCCAGTGTGGTGATGCACACCTGTAACCCCAGCTACTCAGGGGGCTGAGGCAGGAGAATCACTTAAACCCGGGAGGCGGAGGTTGCAGTGAGCCGAGATGGCACCATTGCACTCCAGCCTAGGCAACAAGAGCAAAACTCCATCTCAAATAATAATAGTAATAATAAAGCCTTCTCTGGCAACACTTGTCTCAATGACTGGCTTTCTGTGAGGCAAGCAATGGGTGTAGACTGAAACCCTGGTGTTCAGTAAGAAAGTTTGGTTCCCTGATCAGGAACGCCTTGCTTGTGGTTAGCTGCCACACGCTGGGAGAGTTTCAGAAGCCCTCCTAACCTGCTGCCTGACTGTATTTTGCATTCCTGATTGTATAGGAAGATTTTGAAAGTTGATATGTGCATCTAGACAAGTGAGTGGCTTTTGCGGGTACCAGACAGTAGGATTGGTTCCTCTCAATTTGGGAGCTGAAGAATTTCCATTTGCAGGTTGAACAAGCCCAACTGACGGAGAGAGGAGAGCATCCTGATTGTTTCCGTTTGGAAACTCTTGGGGCTTGGTGGCTTTGCAACAGTTGAACTGTATTTTAGTGAGTATGTGTGTGTGTGTGTGTGTGTGTGTGTGTGTGTGTGTGCATGTTTTGATGTATTTACATATGTATTGCGTCCACCAAATTGGCTTATAAATACAAGAATGCTCATAAATAAGTCCAAGTTTTTCAAGTCTATGTGACCTAAATAAATGTTAAACAAATTGGCTCTGTGATTATTGGTAAAATAAAAATAGAAATGGCTTTGGGATTGTCAGCATACACTTTTGATTGGGTTTTATATTTGCCTCTGTTAGATATTTTGAGGTGTCAAGGTTTAGCACAGAAGGTTATAAAACTATAATAAACCCAGCCACAGCAAAATGATCTTTGTGTGAATTTTTTTCAGCCTTGGCCCTCAGAATGAGAGCAGACCTGAACCCCACCCACAGCTTGCAGCCCAGCTCAATTGAACCCAACTGACCCACAGATCCTGGAACAAGAATAAAGAGCTGGCGTTTTAAAGCACTGAGTTTTGGGGAGGTTTGTTACACAGTGTTATTTCAGCAATCACTAACTAATACTGAGTGTTATATGGGACTTGTGAAGCATAGTTACGCTTTATGGGGTGTATAAGAGATGTGTATGTGTACAGCGCTTGTGCTTTGTGCCTAAGTAAATGGGATGTGGTGATGTACACAGAAAAACAAGGGTTTATAAAGGATAAAACCAAACAAAGGAGCAAGCAGACCTACCCCAGAGTAAGCTGTATGCAGTTTGTACCAAGACCCGGGTCAGAAGGTTCCCGTGAAGGAAAACCCACATTCTATAGCCCTGCCTCTCTCTGACTTGCCAGTGGTTTCTAGGAAGTTGGCGTTAGTCAGACGGAGGGTATTTGACTTGACTGGCATTCAGCAAACCAGGGGAGAGGTGGCATGAGCCCAGCGGAGTCATGTTTGCCCACACAACCAACCTGTGTGTGCCTTGGCTACAGAGACTTGTCCCCACAGCAGGGCTTGGCAGCTGAGGAAGAGTCCCACACTACAACCCTGGAAGGTGAACAGAGGGCCTCTGTGTGGAGCATACAGCAGCTGTGAGAACATCAGCTGGACTCAGAGATCGAGGCCCCAGGACATCTCTGCAAGCATCCTCTTTTCCTGCCCATGTTCATGGCCAACCGAATCACTCTGTGATTTGGTGAGCTCTAGAGTCAGACCATCCAGGCTGCTTCTCAGTCTACCAGCTGCCACCTTGGGCAAGCAAACTAATTTCTCTGGGCCTCAATTTCTCAACTTTAAAATAGGATTGAGTGTAGTATCTCACGCGTAGATTGCCATCAAGACTGGAGGAGTTAATCCCTGTAACATGGGATGGTTCCTGGTTATTACTGAATGTGTGTCATCCACCAGGCACTGTACCAAGTACATTACATAAATGACCTTGCATCCAGAAACCATTCGTGATCAGTGTTATTATCTGATAAAGGTCCCCAGAGGACAGACCAGAATTCAACTGAAAGCAGTTTAGTGAGTTTTGTGAGCTAACTCCAAAAAACACGAGTGGGGAAGAGAGACAGCAATTACCACTGTGGCTGACTGGGCTCCAATCCTGCTAGATTAACTGAGAAGTGTGTAGAATATGCTTACATGGCATCTGTACACCTACTCTCCTCAGTCACAATTAGAGGCTGCTCCTGGAGGCAGCATGACCAACCTTCCTGGTTTCCCCATGACTGTGACAGCTTCAGCACTGAAAGTCCTAGGATCTGGGAAACCCCTCCTTCCCAACCTGCATGGCTGGTCACGTTACTTGGAGGATACTCATTCCCCAGCACTTCCAGTGCAGCAAGCAGAGCAAGCCTGCAGATGCAGGTGCCAGCAACCAGGAGCTACTGTGCACTAAATGGTCAGGCTCAAGGGGGTGTGGTTGGGATGCACAACCCCATTTTGGTGTGAGAAAAGTAGAGCTGAGAGAAGCTAGGTAACCTGCCCAGGGTTACACAGTGGGAAGTGGCCTGGGGCTGGGGACGGGGTGGTCTGATGCCAAGGCCCATGCTCTTGACCATCAGGATCCATAACTCCTCCTTCCACAAAGCAGCCATAGGGACATAGATTGGAGGACCTGGGAGGATGACAGGAGATCAGCTAGTCCCATGACTGGAAACAAAGTTATCTGCAGGTAGACTGGGGTAACATTCAAGAGGCCTGGAGGACAGTAGGTGAGTGTCAGACAATAAAGAGGTAGTGTCTGTGGCCAAAAGGAGAGTATGGCAGCCTCCAAAGCGGGCAGCAGATGCTCAGCTCAGGCCATGTCCTGCTGTGTGGGAATGAAGGACCCGTATTACTAAACCATCCAATTTTTCAAGGGAAGCTGGATTTTTATGGTAAATCTCTGAAGTATTACATATTATCTAAGAATTTTCTAAAATACATTATAAACCCAATGCCATGTGGATGAAACACAGCATATTGGATATTGGTCCACTCACCTCTACGGGTAACCCTAAGGGCTGACATTGAGGACCCTGTTCTTCAACAGGGGTCTCTACAGAAATGGGGGCTGGTTCCATGTGCATTTGGTGCACACACCCGCCCTCACTGAGCTTTATCCATTTTTTCTTGTCTTTGTTTCTGTCTGGCCATGTTTCCATGCCTGTGTATCCATGACTGACATCCAGCTCATGTGCACCGGAACAACCACACTGGTTTTTAACAGGTCAGTTAGTAAATAGCAGGTGCCTGTAGTCCCCCAGTCAGCCCGCGTGCCCTGACAGCCCAACCCTTTCCCTGGGATTCCCACATACCCCTCTATCCAACAACTCCAGGGTTAACTCCTGGTAGGTCAGGGACCTCAGCTAGCGCAGTTCCTTCTGTTTCTTCAGCGCCCAGGCATTCTCCCTTTCGCTCTTTCTCTCCCATTCTCTCTGTCACTATCTCCATCTTTCCCTCTCTCATAAAAATTATACACCATCTTGAATCCTTGTTGATTCAAAGATGTAAAGTTATAAACAGTGGTGTGCTGGTAAATGTTCAACAATCAGCTCTCCAGGAGTAGAGGGGAGTCCTGATTTGTAGCATTTGCTGCTTTCCGTGGTGTAAATAGATATTCACACCCTGACGGATTTCAAGCCACCAACATGCCCAAATGTGGAGTTGTCAGGAGATGTGCAGTGGCACACCATTGGCTACCATTTATTATATAGACATGAAGGACATAAATAACTGCAAAAGCACAGACAATAGTAAAAAATAGTAAAATAATTAAGAAATAATGCATTCTGAGTAGTTATTGCCTTCGTTTCTAATATAATTTATTGTTTGTACAACTTAAATTTTTGATAATGCCTGTGTTACACAACTAGGTCACAAGTTTCCTGAAAATTTTAGCCATCAGCTCTTGTGAGCTGATGAGCTGGCTCTAGTAACCACTGGATAAATTAACAGAGGCAGGAAAATTACAAAAACAGGTGCTTGGTGGTAAAAAAAACCAGGACTCAGGGGAGAGTGGACATCCAACCTCAGGTGGCCAGTTCAGGCCTCTCCACCCAGGACCCCCACCTCCGCAGCTCTCTACCCCTGCTGCCTAACCCTACCTACCTGCAACAGGAAGTCGAAGAGTGCCAGGCGTGCCCACTCCGCATGGTGGATGCCCAGGCATGAGGCCTGGCCTGGCCAGCTGCAACCATGTGCCAGCAGGGCCTGGTACTGCAGCCAGCCCAAGGCCAGAGAGTTCTGGTCCTCATCCGGGTCACCCAGGTGCTGCACATCGGGGGCCCACCAGATGACAGGCCTTGTGCCACCATCTGTGTAGCGGTAGGGCAGGAGGGGGCTGTGGAAGCGGCGGGCCACAGCAGGCAGGCTCCTGCGCAGCCCCAGCACACGATCTACATGGAAGGATAGGACCTCAGGCAGGTCCCCAGGCCTCTTGATCAGGCCACAGAGCCCTTGGGAGCAGAGTTGGCTGAGACTGGGAGGGGACACGTCCTGAAGGGCACCCTCAGCAGAGAAGCCAACCTGTAGCACCTGCCCATGGGCGGGGACCCTGGCTTTGCCCACCACCTCCCCCTGAGCCAACAGTCGAAGCATCTGCACATCGTGTTCTGTCAGCCATGGGGGAACCTGCCCACCAGTCCTTGAGCTGCTCAACAGCCCTGGGGTCTCAGTGCCACACCATACTGACCCTTGCAGCTCCCCAACAGAGCCAGGCCACTGAGGAGCCCCTGAGGCCAAGGTGGGATCCTCTTCTTGTCGTCCACCAGTCAAGGCTCTGTTCTCAGTTCCCATCAGATCCCTGCCTTCCACTCTATGGGGCCAGAGTGTCAGCACAGCAGTAGTTCTCCAAGCTGGTGAAGCTGCCACATCGCTCCCTGCGAGTGGATCAACCAGGGCGACCATCTCACTCTGCGTCTCCTGGGTGGGACTGCCATGCCGGGGGTGGCCCAGGTCTTTGGCTCCTGGATCTCTGACCTCATCCTCCCTCAGGAGCACAACATGCTGAGTACTGAGTCTTGGATGTCCTGTCCAAGTAATGTCCCTCCTGACCCTCCCTGGATGCCTGAGGTCCCCTCCTGGGGACTCTCTGCTTCTGTCCACTCTCGCTCTGTGGCCTTGCTCCTCAGCACAGACCAAGATGGAGTTCCTAGGCAAAGCACGACCTCTCCAGAAGCCCATGTTTCTTGCCTGCTGCCTCCGGCTGGAGCTCAAAGCCTGCCAGATATGGGTTGCAGGGGTGCCAGTTACCCCCTGAGGCTCCGTGGGACCAGGGTCTGGGCTGGCGCCTGGATGCTGTGGGGGAAAGTGGGTGACAGCCATCGCAGACAGGGTCATCAAGAGGCAGAATGCCATCACTGGCCGCCTCTTGCCACGCAGCCTTTTCCAGAGACAAGATGCCTGGGGGACAGGGCAGAAAAAAATCTTGAGACCTGGGAAGACATCAGCTCAATCCATAAAACAATAAGGATGATAAGCAAAGGAGACTCCCAGTTCATGAGAGACTGAGAAGAGCACAGCTCAGGTGGAGAGACAGCTGGCTGCCTTCCAGAGAGGAAATGGGCAACTCCAGCCAACTGCACTCCTGCTTCCAAGCCTGGCTTGCTTTTCCTTGTAGGGTAGCCTCTGCCGAGGCCTGCAGACCCATGCTCTTCTGCCCTATTCTCCCTTTGGATAAACTGCCATTACAACACTGTCACCAGGCGCCATAAGAGGCTTTTCTCACATCTGTCCCCATCACCAAGAGCTGGCCTTCTCTTTTCATCTCCATGTGATCCCGTGGGCCCGTTCTGGCAGATCTCTTGGTGTCCCCACACACATGCCCTTACACTTTTCCAGGGCACATTGCCACCCAGTTAGAGATGACTTTGCCAACCCCCTTAGCAACAGGGCATGACCACGTGACCAAGTTCCTGATTATGGCATAAGAGGCAACCACTTTTGCCAGCCCCACATGCTTAAAAGGAGTTTGGCCACCCTGACCTTTCTCTCTCATCCTCCCTTGCGAGGTGCACACAGACATGGCAGCAACAGCTCTGCACGTAGGGGAAGTGATTTCTCAACACAGCAGCATTAGTATCACCTGGGGACTTGTCAGAAATGCAAATTCTTGGGGACCCACCCCAGAATTACTGAATCAGAAACAGGGGCTGGGCAGCCTGTGTTTTAAGAAGTTCTATGGGTAATTCTGATGCCGGTGCTCTAGGGCATCATGAGCCACAAGAGGGAAGGAGCATGGTGTCTGGAGCAGTGCAAACCACTGCAGTTGGGAGTCTCTGCATCTGTGAGCCTTTATGTGACAGACCTACAGGCAGAGCCCTGGTACATAATGGGAATCAACAGATATGTGCCTGACAAAATGAATGGAAAATCTAGTCCAGGTCACAAAAACGCTCCCCAAATTAGTTTGCTTATTAAATCCACCAGATATTCCTTAGAAATATTTGATGCTATGTGCAGTGCGAGGCAATTTGCTGGAATGCACAGAAAAGGCACATGGATAAACAGAATTTTAAAGGTGTCAAAGAAACAATGCCCACAAAACAAACCAGATTCCACTTTTTTCCCCTGCATGTGCTTGCTTTTCTGAAAAGCTCCCCTGTGAGTGTTAAAACGGGATTATCTGGGATCTGCATTGGACATGAAGGTGAATAGCCTTCAACAATAGCCCCCTGCTTTCTCTCAAAACTGCCACCTCTATCCCCCACAATCCACCCCAGCCATATCTGTCCAGGGATCCCAACCTATGACCTAAGCTGATGGGACCATCCTGGACCCTGACCCATGCTGGGCCAACAGAGCCTCACCCCCAACTCCACTCCTGGGAGCATGGGCTTGTGATAAATCAGCAAGGCTGACTTGTCCTGCTCATGAAATAGAGAGCAGGGCCCCATTGCCACCCAGCCAAAGATGATATCAGTGGGCCATACTCTGTTGAGAGCCAGTCTGCAAGGCGAGAGAAGGAAACAGTCGCACAGACAAACCAGAGATGAAAACAGGAAGGAGTGCCTTCCCCGGCTTCCTGCACTGCAGTTCCAGTTCTGAACCTGGCCCAGGAACCGCAGCAGCCACTGCCTGGGGCTCCTTGGAGCTGAGCAGCATCCACATACCTATTCTCCCTCTACAATTTAGCTGTGGATCATGGGTGCTCCTGCTACATGCAGCCAAAAAGGCCTAATTAGGATCATCTCTGAGTTCCCTTCCCTCTGCCATTAAAAGAGCCTTTGCTGACCGGGTGCAGTGGCTCATGCTTATAATCCCAGCACTTTGGGAGGCTGAGGCAGGTGGATCACTTGAGTTTGAGACCAGCCTGGCCAACATGGCAAAAGCATGTCTCTATTAAAAATACAAAAATTCGCCAGGCATGGTTGTGCATGCCTGTAATCCTAGCTACTGCAAAGAATCACTTAACCCCGGCAGGAGACCCAGGAAGCTGAGGTTGCAGTAAGCCAAAATCGCACCATTACACTACAGCCTGGGGGACAGCAGCAAAATTCCATCTCAAAAAAAAAAAAAAGCCTTTCCTCCCCTCCTTCAGTATCCGTTTGACCTTCTCCTTCCTTCCAACCACGGGGCCTAGAGGAATGCTGCCCCTCGTGAATTTCCTAGTTTATCCATGTTTTCATTCCCTTCTAAGCCAGTGGCAGTTTCTGCAGGAACCGAACACATTTGTCAGCACCATGAACATCAGAAAATAATCAAAAGGAAGTGGGCAAACTCAGTTACAGCCCAGCTATAAAAAGTGCCCATGGCTGCCTCCTACCTCTAGTTCCTCCACACTAGTTCTCCCCCTGTTCTACCCTCTTCTGCCTTCTGGACATGAGGCCAGCATCTCCCTCTTAACGCCTCCATGAATGGTGCACTGATGTCTCTTGGCCCCACTTTTGCCAAACACCTCAGCCTCAGGGAGCCTGTGTGTGGTGGTGGAAGGAGCACTGGACAGAGGTCAGCAGGCTGAAGTGTGTGGGGCCACATGACCCCACTCTCTGGACCAGCTTCCTCATCTACAAGGGGTTGGGTTGGATGATATAGCCTTTGAGGCCTCACTTCCCCCAATACCCAGTGATTCTAGCTCTTGGTGGACAGTGGAGGTGGACTCAGCTGTGGGCTCCCCTGAACCTCCTTCTGCCCATGACAGGCACCTGTAGCAGAGCAAAACTGCACAAGAGGACCCACATGCCACCATTGCCCAGTAAGAGTATATGGGTCCTTGAAGGGTGGCTTTCAGAGAAGAGGGTTGAAATGAGGGTTTTCTGCCACTGCCCAGTCACCACCAGGACACCCAATCACCCACCTTGGCCTGAACAGTGAGACCATGATAACCAAAGCCTCCCTTGCAGCTCTGAGCTGATTCCCCAGGACCCAGTGGGACACACCAATAAAGGGTGACTCAGGGCCAAAGGACACCTTCCATCCACCTGAAGCTGCTGCTGGAGGGACCACTTACGCTAACCTTCCCTCCCTCATACCTGGAGGGGAGGAGATAGGAGAGAAAATCCCCTTGGCCTCTGGCACTTAGGTGCTAAAACATCTTCCCACTCACCTGACACCCCAGGCATCCATGCTTCTGTGAAGAAGCCAGCAGGTGAGCCTGTGTCCCAGGGCCACAAATCCCCTGCTTGGACACCCTTATTAAGTTGGGGACCAGCAAACTAATAAACAGTAGGGAAAACAGGTGAGGGCAGGCTTCTGATATCCCCCCTCCCCCAACTTCAGCAGGGCCTCCAGGACCACAGGGCAGGGAGACAAAGTCTAGAGAATATTTTCCTTGTCAGTTGTATGGTCCTCTAGACAATCTGTGCTCCCCAAACCTGGATTGCATCTTTAATCTCTTGCCTGTTTACCAGAGATAGGATGGAACAATGGTTCTTAAACTTGCTCCAGGGTTTCCTTCACGTTCTACCATGGGGTAGGGGGTTGGAGATGACTCTGTATGCTCTGCACTCGCCACTCTCACTCCACACACCCATGTGCACATACACTTCCACCAAGACAGCTCTGTGTTCTTTCATTAGGTAGGTTTAGCTTATTTACATTACTTGATATGCTATGCATGTTTAGTCTTAGTTCTGTCATAATATTTTACAGCACACTTTCTGTATTGCAAACCAAAATAAAATTCCAAGCCCCCTGACCATTTGAATGGACCCCTCCTTTCAGCCAAGGGCATTCCAAAGTTAACCTGAAAAACTGGTGTAGGCCATGATGGGAAGAGGAAGCCAGACAAGCCTCATCATGCCCTCCTTCCTTTTGAAATGTAGGCCCAGATGACCAGCACTGACATCAACACATACCTTAAGACTGATAGAACAGCCTCTTTATGTCTGATAAGAAGCATCTACAATCTGTTCCCTGAAGCCAGCTACCTAGAGGCTCCAACTACATGATAAACCCTTGGTCTCCACAAGCTCTTATCTTAACCCAGATATGCCTTTCTATTGATTCCAAGTCTTTAGACAATAACTTAGCTCTTTCAACCAATTGCCAATCAGAAAATCTTTGAATCTACCTATGACCTAGAAGCCCCTGCTTCCAGTTGCCCTTCCTTTCTGGACCCAAACAATGTACACCTTAAATGTATTGATTGATGTCTTATGTCTCCCTAAAATGTATAAAACAAAGTCGTAGTGTGATAACCTGCTCTCAGGATCTCCTGGGGCTGTGTCACTGGCCATTGGTCACTCATATTTGGCTCAGAATAAATCTCTTCAAATATTTTACAGCTTGATATTTTCACCAACAATATTTATAATATTTGAAGCTTTGTACTATGTTTTCTTTCACTCACTTTTATTTGTCTTTTGCTGTATATTTCTTATAATATTTAGGAAATTTTGATTTGGGTCCTAATGATTGTATGCCCTTAGTTGACTGGTTCTTTAGACTGTAACTCTTAATCCCGTAAAAAGAACAACATTAAAATTATTTTCTCTTCCCCCTCCCTTTCCTCTACCATTCAGTTTTCATCATCTTTTTAATGTTTGTCTTTGTACGATTAAATATGTTTACATTTCTAAATATTTCTCAGCTTTAAATAATATTCTTTAGTTGCCTGCTATTATTAATGAAATAAACAGCATGTTAATTCTTTCCTCCACCTTTTGCCTTCATCCCCTTTCCAATTGTTTATATTTGTGTCATTTCTGCATTGGTACACTAGCAAGCATATACATTCAATTCCCTCACTCTAATAGACACATCTGTGCAGGTCTTAGTTATTCAGTTAAATATATTCTATGCACACACCTGTCCCCTTAGCCACAGTTTCCCATTATTTCTTGGTTGACTGAAGTTCACATGGAACAATGTTCTCTGATTTCTTGCATGTTCCAACTGTTTTCTACAGCATTCATATGTGAAGTAAAGTTGCTTAGACAAAATATTTGGCTCACAGTTTCTTTCTTTGAATAGCTTATGGGTTCTGCTCCACTGTTTCATAACATTAAGGGAAATCTAAGATTAAACTGATTTGTTAGCCTGCCTGGCTGCCCTAAGAATTCTTTATTTTTCTTTCACATCCAGTAACATTCCTAGGATCTATCAGTGTTGACTGTTTCAGGTCAGCTTTTCTTGGCATGCAGTATGCCCTATTAGAAAAGGTAGACACAAGTCTTTTTATTTCCTCAGAATTTTCTTGAACTAATTATTAAATATTTGTTCAATTCCATGACTTTATTTTTACTTTCTTCTTTAGGCTCTTTATTATATATATGTTGGATCTCCTTTATCTGCCTTATACCTTCTCTTTAATCCTATTTTCATTTCTTTTTGTTCACTGCTCTTGTTTTTATACTCTATTTGACTTACTGTGTTTTATTTATTTATTCACTATTTCTGTTAGTTTCTACTTTTCCTTACTTCTTTTCAGCTCATATTTCATGTCTTTCCATCTTACCATTTTTTCTTGAATTCTTGCGTTTCTGCTTTGTGGTATTTCTTCACAGAGGGCATATTAAGTTTTAAAAATTCATTGCGATAAGATTGCTCAAAATTCCACTGTTTCCAGGTAATATTTTCAGGTGATCAGCCCTCAACTGTTAAGAAACATTGCTGTTCTTTGTCCCCTTTTTTAGCACAGTGTCTCTGTATAGATACTGGGTTCTTTTTACTGTATGAGTTGGAGCAGTCAATTGAAAGAGGTTCCTGTTGAACCCAGTGGAATTTGAAATCAGCTGGTTTTCATAATGCAGATACTCTCTTCTTCTGATCTACCCCATGGTCAGGCTGCATCCTGCAAATACGGCTTGTTAGCATGGCTCTTTATGTATCACAGTGTCCTCTGCTTTTCTAATCCCAATAGTCCAGCTGAATCCTCTGAGCCACTAAACTTGCCCCCATCCCATTTCCACACCCTCTTTTGCAGACAAGGGGTAGGGGGATGATGATTCTGCTCCTCAGGTGTGTCACTCACCTTCAGGTATATTTCACTGGTACTTTCTGAAATCTGCCAACTTAGGCTCCCTCTTCTACTCTTTCTTACTTCTTACAATGCTGCTTCCATATGAAACTGGCTGCTTCTTACACTGTTTCCAAATATTTTGGTGACTGCCTCCTAATTTAGCTGAAAAAGGAATTTGCATTTTGTCTTCCACTTTCTTTGTTGCTTTCTGCTGGTTTCCAGGATAAGGTGAGGATGCAGAGTTTATGCTGCCATGCATAAACTCCATAGCAGCAGTCCTCAATGGCACATTTTTAAGAAGAAAGAAGCATGCCCTTACCAAATGTAGTGACTAACCGGCCCTCAGAGCAACCGCCTTTTTCCAACTTCTGTGCTCAGGAGCCACAGCACCCAAGCAGCCCTGAGAATTCCAAGAATTTTGCTCCCTCTACACATTTGCACAAGATCTATTCACCAGCTTTGTATGAATTGAGTTGATCACTCCAGGCTGATCACTTAGCAGCATCCCTCTGGAAAGACTACCCTTGAAGCCCTTTGGATTGACATGGACCAGGCAGTGAGGTGATCCACCTATCCCAGTTAGACTTCTAAGAGTCAAGGAGAGAGGCAGGGACCACAAGGTCACCTACCAGTTCTTCACTTTATAATTTATTCACCTTCTCATCCCCTCCCTTATACATTATCCTCCTTCTGTTTCCAATCTGGTTAAAAGGTAGCACCATCCACCCAGATACCCAAGCCAGAAATCTGGGCCTGACCTTCATTCCGCCTTTCCTCTGCCTCATACATCTAAGTCTTGCAAATTTTTCCTCCTAAACATCTCTTGAATCAGTCCATTTCTCATTAGACCCTCTGTGACTGAGCCCAGGCACCCTCTTCCTTACCAGGACACCTGCAATAGCCCCCTTTGCTCCCACTCCTGCTCCTCTGCAGGCCACTTGCCACAAACTGGATCATAACCTTCAAAGTTTCTTTAGAGAACATCTAAATGCCAGAAGTGCTCTAGCCATCCTAAACTTCTTTCAATTCTGGACAGTGCCAGACCCACTGTCTCCAGACCTTTACACCTGTTGATCCTTCTGCCTGGAATAGTCCCCTCCTCCCTGTTTTCATTGCTTAGGTCTCAGCTTAGACACCACCTCCCCCAGGAAGTCTTCCCCTGAGACTCCTCAATGAATTGCTCGCTGTGTGCTCCCATAACACACTCTTCCTCCCCAAGCACACCCCTTTTCACTCTGTACTAGACTTGACCATTTAATGTCTGTCTCTCAATGGATGGGTTGATCCCTGAAGGCAGGATATGGGCTCACAATTGCATCTCCAGACTAATCATGGTGGCTGGCACATGAGAAGCTCTCTGCAAAATGAGCTGTCAGATAAGAGAGGTTATCAGGGAGGTGGAAACACTGTTCCCCGGCCTGTGACACTGCAAGTCTGCTAGTGAAGAGGGCTCCTCCAATCTCCAAGGCTCTTTTCTGTTTGGAATGCCAGCCAGCGCCACCAGCCACCCAACACAGCAGATGTTTTTTGTGCCCCATTATTTTAAAATGTACCCAGAATTTGTCTCAAGCAGGTATGGTAAGACACATAGACACAAAAATGATTGCCATGAAATAAGTTTTTGTTATACTCACAGTCTCCTAGAAACAGGAGGCACGGCATGACACACAGGAACACACAGGGCTGCGGGAGCTGAGATGCGCAGGCAAAGAGAGAGAGAGAGCAAATGCAGCTGCAGCCTTTACTGTGGTTTTCACAGTACCGAATGAGCAAAGAAAGTTAAGCAAACTGAAATTGAATGATTTCAGCGGGTCTGGGCTACAGGTGATAGGGCAGAGGACAGACAGAAACCTAATAAAATAAGGTGGGTGATACAGACTCAAAATTGGTTGGTTTGCACATGAAAGGTGTGCTCAAAGGCCAGTTGGTTACTCTCCTTAAGAATTAGCTAGCCCTGGGAGGGGCAGTCCTTCCCTAAGTCCACAAGGCACCAGACACCAGAGCATCAAAAAAAAAAACAGAAAATAAGAGAATACAGTGAACACACCAATGTTATGTCCCCAAAGCTGGACTCCAGCTGCCCCCACAGCAGGCAATCTTCCTGCGCACTGCCAGTCCCAAGGACCTGATCACTCCCGCTTTCTTGCCTGCTGTGCCAGGAAGCTCAGGGTGATACCTCTGGTGACAGCCCTCAACCAATAGGGGACAAAAGTCAGTCCCCTTTTGGTGAGGGAGGTACTCTAACCTCCATCGTGAGAGGCATTCAGTATGGTTGCAACTAAGGGTGTTCAGTAGGACTGAGCCTCTTTTCTATAAAACAAATGATGCCTTGCCATCCCCTAAGATACCTTTATCTGATGATTTTTCTGAAGTGAGATCCTAAATTTCTGTCCCAATTAGATATGTTTTTAATTTGGTCTCTATTGCTATTTTTAAAAACACACAGGTACTACATGCATAGATAGGCACTGTTAAAAACCCACATAATACCAAAAAAGTCACAGCAAAATCGAACATCTCCTTCCTCTCCCCAGAGGGAGCCACAGTTAGCAATTAGGGTGTGCATCTTCTCAGGCTGTGGCTTTTCTTTGCATTGTAACATATGCGTATGTTACAGAGTATTCATTTCCTGTAGCTGCCATAACAGATTACCACTGACTTGCTGGCTTAAAACAGCATAAATATATTCTCTCACAGTTCTGGAGGCCACAAGTTCCACATCAGTTTCACTGGGTCAAAATCCAGGTGTCAGCTGGGCCAGGCTACCTCCAAAGGCTCCTTGCCTCTTGCAGCTTTTGGTGGCTGTCGGCATTCCTTGTCTTGTAGTCGCATCACTCCTGTCTCTGCCTCCACGGTCTCCTCTTTTCTCTGTGTCAAATCTCCCTCTGCCTCTTCCTTACATGCATATTTGTGATGGCATTTAGGGTCCACCTGGGTAATCAGGATAAGTTCCCCATCTCAAGATCCTAAATCAGATCTGCAAAGATTCTTTTTCTAAATAAGGTAACACGCACAGCATTTGGGGGTAATTTTTACTACACGTGGTAATTATTTTCAGCATAAAGGAGATGACTATGCCAAAACTGGCTTTGATTGACATAAGAGGCTCTGAAGTTTTTCCCCATCTCTCCATATAGAGGTGCTTTACTCTTTTTAACTGCTGCATAATATTTCACAGTGGAAATGTGCCATGATTTCTTCATCCATTCTTCAACAGAAGGATATTTAGATCATTTGTTTTACTGTAACAAACAATATTGCATTGAGCATCCAATACATGCAGCTCTTGGAAAGAATCTAAATATTTCTTTAAATCTAAATATTTCTTTAAAAAAAACCACAAGCGTGGGCCAGGAGGAGTCCACCTGGGCAGTGAGAAAGTTCTCATTGTCTGCTGAAGTTGCTTCCAAAGATAACCAGGATGGAAGAGATGCCAAGAGAGGAAGCTGTTGGGCCCCACTTCTTCTCATTGCCCTTACCCTTTCTTCATATATAAGTTACTATCCCCTTTAATTCTCACAACAACCTAGAGAAATAGGAATTATATAATTTCTATCCTACAGCTGAGAAAACAGAAAGGTCCAGAGTGCTAATGTGTGCCCAGGGCCACATAGCTGGCAAGAATACCAACATTTTAAATTAACACTAAAAGGGGAAATGGCCATGGACAATTTGGCTTGTTTTTTTCTTCTTTCTTCTAAGATAAAAAATGTGTTGAATTCCTAAAGTATTGGATATCACTAGGGAAAAACAAATCATCTTTTAAAAATGTTTCAAGAAGACAGCCTGTTTTGATCCTTCTTCAGCCTCACTTGGCTTCAGAAAACCTGGGGAAAGTTGGCAGTTCTGCAGTTGGGCAGACAGAAAGGTTCAAAATGGCCATGAGCAGATGTCCCAGGCAGGGCCACCCAAGTAAAGCTTTGGGAAAAGAAAAGCAGCTTTGATCAGACTGGAAAAAAACATCATCTGAAGAGGAATATTCATCTGAATAATAAAGAGTATATTAGAGAAAACAAGAAAGGGGAATGATGCACACTCTGCTAGAAAGTTTGCCAGGGAGATTCAAACTGACCCTGTCACTGCAGACATGCTGGGGGGCAGCCACACCTCTTCCCCTCAATTCTAGCCATCCAAGTTACACACCCTGTCTTTTCTTCCCTGCAATGATCATGGCAGGCGGGAAGGAGAAATGGAGTTACCTTCACTGTCTGGTTCTATAGCTACCCTATTTCTCCTTCCCCATCAAGCCCCACCTCCCACCCCTTCACCAATACTCCTCCTTAATTCCTCAGAGAAGATGCCCATGAGCCTAACCGTCCTATCCACCCACAGTTGCAGAGAAGGAGCAATGAAAACAGCAGCAGGTAGCCAGAGAAATAGACGCAGAGGTTTGGGGGAAGACATCTCTGAGTTCTGCTTCTGCCCTTCTGAGCTGTGTTGCAATAGGCAAGTCACACAACCTCTCTGCCTCTTTTTCTCAGCTATAAAATGCGGAGAATTAGATATCTTTTCCCTCCAGGAGTTGGCACAAGAAATAAATGAGTCAAAGTATATAAAAGGCCCACTACATGGTTGGGTATATTTACATGAGTGGTGGGATCAGGGATTTTCTGTCCCCACTTCTGGATACAGACTACCTTTCAGGAATCTGAAAATACTCCTCTTCCTAGGTTTTGGCTCACTGTAAAAGTCAAAGGAAAAGTGGGGATATTTGGGAGCGTAACTGAAGGTAGAGGCAGAAAGAGAAGCTCTTTCCTTGTAAAACCACAAGTGTGGGCCAGGAGGAGTCCACTGGGCAGTGAGAAAGTTCTCATTGTCTGCTGAAGCTGCTTCCAAAGATAACCAGGATGGAACAGGAAAGAATGTCTTCGCCTTTTAAAATCACATGGGAAAGTGAGAAGGGTAAGCATGGGAGCCAGAAGGGAGGTATGTCAAGGGAGTTAATGGAGAAGACTGAGACTCCGACAAGAGCAGGGTTTTTGCTGCCTAGCAGTTGTGGGAAGGGAAGCCAGGAGAGTTCTGCCTGAAGGAACCCAGCCCACTGAGAAGCTGGGGAACTGTACAAGGCAGGGGACAGGAGCCACCTCCAAACTCCCTGCCATCGCCTCCACAAGGGTGAAAACAGCTCTCAACCAGGAAGTGCAGCTCTCAACCATGAAGTTCTAACCATCAAGGGCAGTGTCCTTAATGGCATTATTTGTCCACAATTCTTCCCACCTTGCCATAGTTGCACTGCAGATGCAGTCTAGTTCCCTGCCTACTCTCTTTGGCCTTGGCCATGTGACTTGTTTCACTACTGGGATGTGAGTGGATGTAACATATACCATGTCCTACTGGAGGCTTTAAATGTGCTGTGTGGTTTGGCTTGCCTCTTTGCAAATATGTCCTCACAGTGAGAAGAGCTTGCCCCAGGTAAAGCACCTGGAGCAAACCTGAACTCAGCCTTCAGCCTAGAGCCAACGCAGCCATGCTCAGTGGGCCCAGCCTACCCAACTCCTATAACCAAAATAAAGGCATATGTTTTGGTTAGCTGTTGAGACTGTGAGGCTGTTGGTTATGCAGCATTATTACAGCAAACCCCAATGAATGCACATATTTGGTGGCAACTCTTGGTCTCAATGTGTGCCCTTGGTCAGATAACAGGAAGGCAGATTAGCAATGAAGCCTAGCACCCCTCCCTCAGTTAAAAAGAGTGTGGTACTGTTTCTACAAATAGGGCTTAGGCTGTAATGAGGATGATGGTGCAACCCAGTCACAGATGTATCTCTTGAACCAGTTTCCCCACTAAGATGGTATGGAGGGAGCCTTCTGTCAAATGGAGGCCTTTTAAGAGCTTTTCTGAAAAGGTTTAATACAAATGAACTTTGCACAGAGACAGCTTGAGAAACAGGGACACTTGTTGGAAAGGACTGTGTGCTTATAGTTTATAGTTTGTACTGTAATAGGCAGCAGGAGATTTTCCTCATTTCTATAAGGAAAGGAATGCTATTCTTTGAGGAAATCAAGTCAAGATCTTTCCTGATAGTCTGGCACTAGAGCTTTACTGCCCCCCCCCCAGACTGCACCACTCTGTACCCTGACACCTCCACTGCTTACAAATATGACTGCACTCGGCTGGCTGCCCAGGGACCAGCTGGCAGAGACAGAGGCTAAGTCATCTTTCTTCAACTACCAGACATCAAAAAAGGATGACAAAAATCTGCTCCTCCACCAAACTGCCATGGACGATAGACGATAGGATAACGCGCTGGGCAGGAAGATGGAGAGAAGACAGAGGTCATGTGTTCTTCTCCCTATCCAAACAGACAAAATCACAAAGTACTTGTAAAGTGCTTTCTTAAGGGTTTTTCTGAGTGGGAGAATGGGTAGAGGGAAGTCATATGATGGGGGGGGGTGTGTGTGATAAAAACTGAATTTGGGTCTGGCTCTGTAGTCATCACTAAAGGTGTGACAACCCCTTAGTTTCTGTTCCCCAAACTTTGCCCCCTTCTAAACAGCCACCCCGCCTGATTCATCACTACTTAGACTCTAAGTGAAACTGGCAAAGATTTGGGAATTTGGAGTTTCTGTTCCATTTCTTAAAGCACAGTTTGTCATAACAAAACTATGGCTGAGGTGAAAGGGAATACATGAGCAGACTGTCAGAGGGCTAGATTAAAACCACATGTCCCAGTCCTAGGAGGAACCCAGCGGGCACCCTTGCTTTCCTTGACTTCCCAAAGTCAGACCCCAGGCAGGAAGAGCTGAACCGGCTTCTGGGGCAAAGGCAGCAGGCACAGCCTCCCTCTCCAGTCAGATCTGCTGGGTTCTGGGAGGCTGGGCTGTTTGCTCCACTGTGGTCAGAATAATAGGCAGCCTGTCTCCAAAGCTACCACCAGGCCAGGCTCCCTTGCTCAGCTCCAACCGAGGGCTTTGATTTTTCCTTCCACATCACCAACTTAAAGACAAGAGGAGACTTTTGCCTCTGTAATTTCTGGCTCAGCCAATTCCAGGAAAAAGAAAGAAA
Organism: Cebus imitator; assembly: GCF_001604975.1. Lineage (NCBI taxonomy): Eukaryota > Metazoa > Chordata > Mammalia > Primates > Cebidae > Cebus > Cebus imitator. The sequence goes on from NW_016107315.1 coordinate 10,962,545, forward strand.
ACCAAAGGAATGATAACTAACATTGATTCAGCATTCGCCGTGTGCCTGAGACTGCTTGAAAACCTTACTTCTAATTTAATCCTCACTCCCGACTTGTGAGATATGTACTACTGTTATCATCCTTATTTTACAGGTGAGGAAAAGAATGCATAAAGAATCAGAGAGGCCCAAGGCTCACACCACTGGCAAGGGCAGCACCTGGATATGAACCCAGGCAGTCTGGATTCAGAGCTAGCTGACCTAGTTGCTGTGCCACCCTAGGAAGAAGCTGCCACCTAAGGCCCCTGCTCCAGCCCTGATTCCAAAAGACTACAGTAGGTCTTAGGGGTGGGCCTTGTCTCAAAGGAGGCTTATCTGTTCAGGACTGATCAGTTTATCCATAAAGTGAGGCTTGAATGAGGTCAAAGGCAGGTTGCAACCTTTTCGTATTAGGACAAATTGAGGATAAATAAAAATGTTTTCAGGCTGAATGTTTTTCATTCAAAATGAAAACAGCTTTGTTATGTCTCTTGTCCTCTTTTATTCTTTATTCGAGAAATAGAGGAATATCAATGAGAAAATGCCACCATTTGATACACTCCAAACCGGGCGTATTTGAGAGGCAGCATCAGAGGCAGCTTTCTAATAATCTGTTACCTCAAGTTAGTCTAGGGCTTGATATTGAAACCAGGCAGGTTCTATGCCTCCTGCTCATCCCGGAACCAGATGGTGCCCCAGTTCCATGTCAAGAATTCTCCAGACTATCAGCCAGGAAATTGAAAACATCTAATTTATGAGGGGATATAGCAGATCCCAATAAAAATGACCACTTACTGAGCACATACCATGTGCCAGGAGCGCTCAAAACCCTACAACAAATGTGCTAATATGATAACGTTACAATGGTAGAAATTCAGATTAGTGGCAGGCAAGATTTAAGTTTTTCCGGTAGCCCATGTACTTTTCACTTCACACACAATGATGAGGGAAGAATCCAGAGTCTTGAGATAAAGATGGGAATATAGGGAGGTGCTAAGCATGGGAAAGAAACATGGAATTTTGCTGCAATTTTTGCTGTCTCGTTCAACAACTTCTTGTAACTTCACAGCCCTTCCATGGTACTAAATAACAGCCACTTTCTGTGACCTCAAAAAAAGCCCTTCCTGTGACTTCACACAGCACTTCCTTTGACATCACACAGCCCCTTCCTGTGACTTCACATGGCCACCTCCTGTGGCTTCACACTGTCTCTACCTGTGACCTCACATTGCCCCTTCCTGTGGCCTCACACAGCCTCTTCCTGTGGCTTCACACAGCCCCTTTCTGTGACTTCCCACTTCCCCTCCCTGTGATTTCACACAGCCCTGTTCCTTCCTGTGACATCCCACTGCCCCTTCCTGTGGCCTCACATGGTCTCTTCCTGTGCCTTCACAGCCTTTCTGTGACTTCCCACTGCCCTTTCCTGTGGCCTCACATGGCCCCTTCCAGTGTCTTCACACTGCCCCTTTCTGACTTCACACTGCCCCTTCCTGTAAATTCTAACTGCCCCATCCTGTGACTTCACACCATTTCTTCCTGGGACTTCACACTGCTCCTTCCTGTGGCTTCACACTGCTCCTTCCTGTGGCTTCACAAAGCCCCTTCCTTTGGCCTCACACAGACCCTCCCTGCCTGTGGCTTCACACTGCGCTTCCCTATGTCTTCACACTGTTCCTTCCCGTGACATCACACTGCCCCTTTCTGTGACTTCACAGCCTCTTCCTGTGACTTCCCACTGCCCCTTCCTGTGACTTCACACAGCCTCGTCCTGTGGCCTTACACTGCTCCTTCCAGGTGAGGAGTATCTTCACATTGGCCATTTCTGACTTCATACTATCCCTTCCTGTAACTTCATACTGCCCCTTCCTGTGACTTCACACCATCCTTTCCTGAGACTTCACACAGCCTCTTCCTGTGACTTCACAGTGCCCCTTTCTGTGGCTTCACACTGCCCCTTCCTGTGACTTCCCACTGCCCCTTCCTTTGATTTCCCCTACCCCTTCCTGGAGCCTCACACAGCCCCTGCCTGTGTCCTCACAAGGCCCCCTCCTGTGACCTCACACTGCCCCTTCCTATGGCTTCACACTACCTCTTCCTGTGACTTCACACTACCCTTCCTGTTACATCCCACTGCCCCTTCCCTGGCTTCACACTGCCTCTTCCTGTAAACTCACACTGCCACTTCCTGTGACCTCACACAGCCCTTTTCTGTGACCTCACACAGCCCCTTCATATGACTTCACATAGCCCCATCCAGTGGCTTCAGACAGCTCCTTCCTGGGACTTCATACTGCCCCTTCCTGTGACTTCCACTGCCCCTTACTGTAGCTTCACATTCCTCTCCCTGTGATGTCACATTGACCTTTCCTGTGACTTCCTACTGCCCATTCCTGAGCCTCACACTGCCCCTTACTGTGACTTCACACTGACCCTAACTGACTTCCCACAGCCCCGCCCTGTGGCTTCACACAGCTCCTTCCTGTGACTTTCCATTGCCCTTTCCAGTGGCTTCACATTGATCCTTCCTTTGTCTTCACACTGCCCACCCTGTGACTTCACACTGCTTCTCCCTGTGACATCACACAGCCCCTTCGCACTACCACTTCCTGTGACTTCCCACTGACCCTTGTTATGACTTCCTAGTGCCCTCCATGTGGCTTCACACTGTCCCTTCATGTGGCTTCACACTGCCCTATGACTTCACACTGCCCCTTCCTATGACTTCACATTTCCCCCTCCTATGACTTTACACTGCCACTTCCTGTGACTTCACACTGTCCATTACTATGACTTCATACAGCCCCTTCCTGTGGCTTCACACTTCCCCAGCCTTCTGGCTTCAGACTGTCCCTTTCTGTGACTTCACACTGCCCTTTCTATGGCTTCACACTGCCCCTTCTTATGACTTCACACTGCCACTTCCTGCAACTTCACATAGTCACTTCCTGTGACTTCACACTATCCATTACTATGGCTTTCCACAGCCCCTTTCTGCAACCTCACATTGCCACTTCTGGTGACCTCACACAGCCCCTTCCAGTGGCTCCACACAGCCCCTCATTGTGACTTCCCACTGCCCCGTACTGCAGCTTCAAGCAGCCCCTTCCTACGACTTCCCAATGTCCCTTCCTCTGGCTCCACAATGCCCCTCCTTTGGCCTCACGTTGCCCTCCCTGTGGCTTCATACTGCCTCTTCCTGTGATGTCACACTACCCCTTCTTTGACTTCACATGGTTTCTTCTATTGACTTCACATTGGCCCTTCCTGTGACTTCAAAAATCTCCTCCTGTTACTTCACATCACCCCTTCCTGTGACTTCCCTCTGCCCCTCCCTGTGACTTCCCACTGACTGTTCCTGTGATTTCCCATGTCCCTTCCTGTGGTATCATACACCCCCTTCCTGTGACTCTACACCAGCCCCTTCATATGGCTTCACACTGCTTCTTCCCATGGCCTCACAAAGCCCTTTTCTGTCACATCACATAACCTCTTCCTGTGGCCTCACTGCCCCTTCCTGTGACTTCACACTGCCCCTTCCTGTGGCCTCACACAGCCCCTTTCATGTGACTTCACACTGCCCCTTCCTGTGACTTCACACTGCCCCTTCCTGTGGCCTCACATAGCCCCTTCCTGTGACTTCCCTCTTCCCTTTCTGTGGCTTCACACAGCCC
>NW_016107315.1:10966518-10987885 GCF_001604975.1 Cebus imitator
CCTCACACTGCCCCTCCCTGTGACCTCACACTGCCCCTCCCTGTGACCTCACACTGCCCCTTCCTGTGACCTCACACTGCCCCTTCCTGTGACCTCACACTGCCGCTCCCTGTGGCCTCACACTGCCCCTCCCTGTGACTTCACACTGCCCATTCCTGTGGCCTCACACTGCCCTTCCCTGTGACCTCACACTGCCCCTTCCTGTGACCTCACACTGCCCCTTCCTGTGACCTCACACTGCCCCTCCCTGTGACCTCACACTGCCCCTCCCTGTGACTTCACACAGCCCCTTCCTGTGACTTCACACAATTTCTTCTTATGGTAACACCCGTGCTGTTGTTTCACACTGCTCCTTCCTGCGACTTCACATTGTCCTTTTCTGTGACTTCACACAGCTATTTCTCATGGCTTCACACCACCTTGACTAACTACAGTTCAGTGTGTGCTAAATCCTAGAAGCCAGCCCTGCCTTGTTAATGGCAGCCCACATAGTGGTTCTTACATACAGAAAAAGGTTCTTATTTATAATAAAAGTCTCTTATGATCTCCTCCTAACCATTTCTTAATCTGCCTAAGCAAATGGCCTCTTGGCACATTTCAAGAAAACTATTTTCAGCAGTTAAAAGCACTATAGATATCTGACCTTAATTGATTTTTTGGGGGGTGGGGAGGGGGGAATTGGGGGAGGTGGGAAGCTAAAGGTCCATGGCAGGGTATAATTTGAAATTCCTCTGAGGCTCAGATATCAATCTCATTTACTCCAAGGAAATATGGTAGGAGGAGCCAGCCATGTGTCCATGGCTGTCTGCCCAGGTTTGGCTGCTTAGCTTCCATAGCATAACCTCAGGGATATTGTAATCTTATTATACGATAGAAACTTCCTTGGTGAACAAATGGCAATAGGTGGTGCTGGGGAAGGAATGAAAACCAAAAAAATTCTTAGAAAATGATGTTTCTCAGTTGGGATGGGTGTGGGGAGCGGGTGGTACACAGGGAGACAAGAGCCAGAAAATATCAGCTTTTAAAGCACTAAAGAAAGGAATGTCAAACTTAGAGATGGAAGAAATCTATAACCCAAATGAATTCTCCACCCTCATGAAATAAGAAAAGCAATTCAAAAAATCATTTCAGCAAAGGCTTCAGCCAAGGTCAAAATTATTTTTCAAGAATAGTGATAGAAACTGAAAATTTAACTCTTGCAGGCCACTTTACTGCATTTCATGGGAGAAGATAAAATGATGTAATGGTGTTTCTCAAGTTTGGGGATTTGAGAAAGCCTCAAGAGGCAGGCTTTCTTGAAAAGCCTTGAAAGCATTAGGGTTATACTGAAGAATATGGCCTAGCAGGAAGAAGGCTCTGGCTGGGTAAAATCTGAGTATGCGCTCACCTTTCAGACTCCCTCCTTCACCAGAGGGGTTTCTGTTATTGTAGGTATTGAGTCACTATCTATAACTGCCTAGAACCCAACATGTGACTGGCATACACCAGGGAGAGAAGAAGGACCCTGGGAAAGGCATGTGGTGTTAGGCACTTTGGAGACCCTTAGGACACCAGTGTGGGAATCCAGGGCACCCTGGAGCAGGAGGCAGCTTCCTCCAAAGGAACAGTGTAGGGCTGAGATTGCTCCCCAGACAAATTGTGTTGCATTACAATTTTATTCTTTTATTCTGACCTCCCCTAATGCCAAGCACTTAACCAGGAAATAACGACACCAGTGTGAAGAAGGTTTGGCCCCTGCCCTCCGGCGACTGACTGTCTCAAGCAAAGAGGTATGGATATAATCATTTCCCCCATGCCAGTTCTGGCATATCTAGCCTTGCCTACATTCAGGCCACTTATCTTTCCAAGCTTGTGGGATGGGGCTGGTGAAGCATGAAAAGCTGCACAGCAGCACTGGGTGCTACCACCTGAGGACTCCACCAACGTCTGATGATACCACAAGTTTGTCATTTTTTCACTGTTATGGCTAGAAGGATGCTGCCTCCAGACACTCTCACAATGACTCTAGCAGGTAGGAAGGAAATCTCATCATACTGTTTTATGGCTGAGGAACTCGAAAAAGAGTCCTTGAACTTTGCTCAAGGTGACACACCATCTAAGTTGAAGAGCTGGGATTCCAACTCCGCCCTCCAGCTGGCAGAGACCAAGCCCTTCCCAGCACACAGGAGCCAGATCTGGCCCTGGGGACTTGAGGGCACATGGGGAGAGGATTAACTCAGGCCATCAGGGGTTTATCCAGAAGCATTTTCAATGCTCTCAGATAACCTGGGGGAAGCAGTGCTACCAGAAGGATTTTAAAGACCTGAGAAATACCTGGATCTGTCTCTTCATTACATGGGCTGGGGTTCCTGACACCAGCTGAGACACAGGAGGTAATGAACTGTGTTATCCTTTAACAGATCCACTCACTTCAGAAAGGCAGTATCTGGAAGGATACACTGAAGGAAACACAGGAGCTGGACTCTCTAGGTCCAAACCCCAGCTTTGCCACTAAGAGCCTTGCATACATTTTTATAGTTATTACTTAGCATTATCATTAAATCTCATGATTATTAAATCTCTGAGATACTTGGTAACTCCAGCACCTCCTTTAAGTTGCTGGCCCATGCCGCACTCTCTCCATCTGTGGATGGTCTAGTAACAGGTCACAGCACTCTGAACGCTGGTAAACCACGACTGAGAGGAAAGCATGTGAAGAGGTTTCAGGGACTGATACCAAATGTGCCCCCTTAAAACCACCAATTGCTCAAGTGACCAAATGAGTGACCTCTGACTCCCTGCTCTGCTGATCCCAAGTGCAATTGACTTCTACAGCATGGCTGCTCTGTATATACCTATAGAGCCCTGGCAAGGGTAAAAGCACTCCTGGGCAGATGCCTGGCAGCAGGAGAGCAGGACTCAGCCATAAACTACCTAGAAGATTGGCACTTGAGAAGGTTAAAACAAAGCTATCCATGAAATCTGAGATGGAAACATTAAATCTTTACTTTTTCCTTCAGTGAGTCCTCCCCATTCCTATCAGATGGGGAGTCTGTACGTTGAATGGGAAATAAAGAGGCCCCTGCGCAGGGATGCTCATAAGACATTTCCTGACAACCGTGGGCATAGAGCTCCTTCCAGCCAGATGACCTCTGGCTTCAGAGGACTAGGGAGGAAACAGGCAGCCACGTCTGAGGATACATGTGGCAACACGGAGGTGTGGAGGTCCTCCCTCAAGAAACTCCAGAACGCCGGCTATAGCCAGCATTGTTGAGCACCTCCTGTGCCAGGCCCTGTGCCAGGTACCTGACACGTCAGTTCCTCTACTCCCTGCGACCTCCCTGGAAAGGAGGTGTTGTCCCTCACATTGGGAATCTGAGGAAACTGAGGCACAGATAGCTTATGTCAGTCTCTTACAGCCTCATAGCTAAGTGGCAGAGTTAGATTCAAACCCAGGTCTTGCTAATTCCATCAGTTTAGTAGCCGGCGTTTTGTCCCTCCTATTATAGAACCCTCAAAGAATAAAAGTTGTTTCTCTGCCTGCCTCTCTGCTCCGAGCAAGCAAGCAAACAAGCGAACTGGGAGAGCTGGAAGCCAAGCTCTTCCTTCCCCAGGAGAGAATAAAAAGATCTTTGCTTTAAAAGCCAACCAAGGCTCCTAGAGGAAAATTGAACTGGGCTGTCTGACTGATATCAGGTCATCTGGGTGAGGACAGGCTTGGAGCCAGACAATTTGATTTAGAAAAATAATGCTGCTGCTCAGCTAAAAACGGTAGATTAAGCACCTACTATTCTCTTTCTTTCCTCCTGAAACCTCATGAAAGTAACAGTAAAGTGTTCTTATTTTTAAAGAACAAACCCCTAAGGACAAAGAGAACAGGAAAGCAGTCAACCATAAAAGCAAAATTCAGGAAGCTGGAAAGCAGGTGAATGAGCAGCAATGGCCTTAGCAGATTCACAAAAGCTGCATCCTAAACTAGAAGGCAGAAGGTCAAAACTCAACATGATTTACACCAAGGGAGCCCCCAACAGATCAAGGACTGGTGCTGCCGGGTGCCTCCAGAGGCGGCAGTAAAGATGAATAAAACACAAAAGGACAGGCTGAAAGTTGACTTAAGAAGAAGCTAGACACCAAGGTCTCTTATTCCATTTTGTGAAGTCAGGCACCTGCCCCTCCTGCACCCAGCAAAAGACTGTGGGTTTGTTCTATGGAGAGAGAAAGCCAGGGAATCTACATGCTGGGAGACATCTGGCACAGTTAAGGGCAAGGGGGACTACACTGAAAACACGAGTTTTAAGAGAACATTTGCATGCTGAATATTGAAATATTGAAAGGGCCCCCCAAGTATCCAATACAATGGCTAAGAAGTGAGACCTTAGTGGTATGGAGTTCAGTTATTTGCCGTTGCCCCACACACTTGCATTTTGATGAGATCACCTGCTAGCAACAGCATGATCTGTTTCCACAGTCATGGAGACAGTTTGTCGCTGCAGCCATTAAGAACAAAAGCTTCCATAGCAATGGCTGCTTGGGGTCGCCTAACCTGAGCTTCACTATCTGGCCGTGCTGTGCCTCTCACCTGCTCCCCTATGACTACCAGGTGTGTGATACTGAAGGGTGCACAACCTGGAAGTGTAGGGAAATTTATGTCTAGTGGAGCAAAGCTTTGATCATTGGGAGACTGAATGCAGTGGGTAAATTCAAGTGGTCCTGAATTCAATTTATGCAGCTTCTTGCATAGATCCATAGGATCACACAGTCAACTGCCTGTAGCATCAGCCAGCTTGATAATGCATCGCCATATCATCTCTCCTGTTTCCCTGCTTCTCTTTGGGTGTTTCCTGAGATTGTGCTCTGTACTTCCCAATAACAGCACATAACCTTCCTGCCTCGGGCTCTGTTGTTAGAGAGCCAGGTTAAGACAAACCAAGGCACATCATTGTGAAGTTTCAGAACACTGGGAAAAATGTCCTCCAAGTTTCCAGAAAGAGAGGAAGAAAAAAATAAAACAAGTTTTATACCAAGTAATTAAGACTCAGAATGGCCGTGGACCTCTTTACTACAATACCAAAGGCTACAGCACCATTGAGCAAAGTCTTCAAAATCTGACAGGAAATTATTTCTCTCTTAGAAATCTATACTCAAGCCAAACTATCAATCAAATATGATGGTAGAATGAAGGCAATTTCAGGCATGTAACATTTCAACATGGTATACCCCTCCTGTAGTCACTTTTAAGAAGCTATTAGATAAATTACTCCACTAAAATCAAGAGGTAAGCCAAGAAAGATGAAGACACAGGATGCAGGAAATGAAGATGCAATACAAGAGATGCAAAGAGACTCATGGGATGCTGGGAAAGGAGCATCCTAAAGCAACAGCTATGCAGCAAACCAAGAAAATGACCAGCTAAGAAGGGGCAGGTAAAAAGACTTAGGGCAGGGGGTTTCCAAAGAAGGTAAAATTGATGTGTGCTTGAGTCTATAACGAGGAAGTTGACTTGTGATAAGTACATGAAAAAACTAAGGAAACAAAAAAGATGATTACTAACTGCAGAGAAATAGAAAGGAAAAGTGATCATAATGTAATACAGCAGTCCCCCTTATCCTTGGAGGATACATTCCAATCCCCCCAGCAGATGCCTGAAACCTTGGACAGTACCAAACCCAATTGCCATCAATCAGAACACATTTCTTGAAGTTCATGTCTTCCATCCACAAATTGAGTCCCTTTTCCGTCTTAACCAAGTACTTATCACACACTGTGGCTGTAACTTTTGCCACAGTTGGAGGTACAGCAGCAAAACTAGCACAAATTTCTCTTTCCTTCTTCAGAGGCAGTTTCACAGACAGCAGATTCATTCTTACTGCAGATCTTAGTAACCCTACGCTACAATTTTTTTCTTAAGTCAAGAAACTTTCATTTTTTGACTTAAATGAAGCACTTGCAGCTTCTCTTTGTCACATTCCAATTGCGGGATCACTGCTTTTGCACTTTGGGGACATTACTTCAACAAGGGCAATGCAATACTCCAATAGTCATCTGATAACTGAGACAGCTACTAAGTTACTAATGGGCAGGGAGCGTGCAGCGTGAATATGCTGGACAAAGAGATGACTCATGTCCCTGGTAGGACAGAATGGGATGGCAGAAGATTTCATCACACTACTTGGGAAAACACACAATTGAAAACATAAATTATGTATTTCTGGAATTTTCCATTTATTGTTATTATTATTTGAGATGGAGTTTCACTCCTGTTGTCCAGGCTGGAGTACAATGGCACGATCTCAGCTCACTGCAACCTCCACCTCCCAGGTTCAAGTGGGTTCTTCCCTCAGCCTCCCTAGTAGCTGGGATTACAGGCATGTGCCACCATGCCTGGCTAATCTTGCAGTTTTTGTTGTGTGTGTGGTTTTTTTTTTTTTTTTTTTTTTTTTTTTTTTTTGGTGAGGGGGCGGAGTATTGCTCTGTTGCCCAGGCTGGAGTGCAGTGGAGCGATCTTGGCTCACTGCAACCTCTGCCTCCCGGGTTTAAGTGATTCTCCTGCTTCAGCCTCCCTAGTAGCAGGGACTACAGGCATGTGCCATCACGCCCGAGTAATTTTTTGCATTTTTAGTAGAGACAGCCTTTCACTGTGTTAGCCAGGTTAGTCTCAATCACCTGACCTCGTGATCCACCTGCCTCAGCTAGGATTACAAAGTGCTAGGATTACAGGCATGAGCCACTGCGCTGGGCCTAATTTTGTATTTTTAGTACAAATGGGGTTTCTCCACGTTGGTCAGGCTGGTCTTGAACTCCCAACCTCAGATGATCCGCCCACCTCAGCCTCCCAAAGTGCTGGGATTATAGACATGAGCACCGCCCCAGCCCCATTTAATATTTTCAGACTGCAGGTAACCTTGGGTCAACTGAAACTGTGGAAAGTGAAACCGAGGATAAGGAGTACCACTGGATACCACTCAGTGATCAAGATATCCATGTCCTAATCCCCAAACCTGTGAACAAGTTACCTTATGTGGTTAGAGGTACTTGGACACTGTGATTAAATTAAGGGTCTTGAAATGGGGAGATAATCCCGGATCATCTGGTGGGCCCAATGTAATCACAAGTATCCTTTTAAGAGGGAAGCAAGAAGGTAGCCACATGATGACTGAAGCAGGGGGAATCAGAGTCAGTGAGAGAGAAGATGCTGCACTGATGGCTTTGAAGATGAAGGAAGAGGCTGCAAGCCAAGGAATGCAGGTGGCCTCTAAAGGATAGAGGAGGCAAGGAAATGGATTCTCCCCCGGAGCCTTCCAGAAAGAACCAGCCCTGCCAACACCTTGATTCTAGCCCTGTAAGACTCACTTTGGACTTCTGGTCTCCAGAACTGTAAGAAAACTAATTTGTGTTGTTTTAAGTCAACAAATTCCTGGCAATTAATTACAGCACCAATAGGAAGCTAATACAGCTGTGAATAGGTTTTAAGCAGTCATAATGTAAACACTGATCTTATCAAAATTATTACCTAATTATGTTGGGGAAATGGGTGGATGAGAATGATGTGTCTGTACTGGAGGTGGGGAAACATAGTGAAAGGCCCAAATCCTCATCTTCCATAGAGGGGAGTGAAAATACAATGGTAAAACTGAAAACAGTTTGGGAAGCACTGTTCCAGTTTTCCACCCTCATTTTTGATAGATGATGAAAAGGAACTCCAGAGAAGCCGTGGCTGAGATATCCAGTGAGTCATCTTCTCCTGAGAAGAGGGTGGGTGGGTGTGGGCTCTTGTGTGACGATCACTCATAAGCTAGTTTATGTTTTGTGTCTTAATTAAATAATATAAGATCTGATCAGTTAACCTGGGGGCACTATAGGCAAGATCTGAGATCTGCAGTGTCAACTGTAGGTGGGAAGTCATTCATTAGCCTTCGCTCCAAGCAGCTAACCCTCTCCTTGGCCAATGGAATAGCTTTCACCTGAAGTCAACTGATTTTCTCCATGGCCTGACTCAGACATCCCTCCCCATTGAAGACATACTAAATACTAAAAACTCACCTTGGGAAACTTGCCTAAGGAGAAAGGCCTTCCTCATTTATTCTTCCACTCCCAAACACCTGAAGCTTGCCAAAGTTCTCCAGCCATGAAGCAGGCACGAAAATAACAGACTCAGAATCCAGGTTCTCAGAGGGCAGGCAAATATTACCTAAACAATGACAGCTTCATAGATTCTAAACGAATGAATGAATAAATGAATGAGTGAATGAATGATCAAAAGAGCCACTGATACAGTAGTGGGATTCAATTATCACTAGAGGGCAAAATCACCTTCTCTGGGCCAGTAGTCCCAAAACTATTTGGTCATATACATTCACTGGTTAAAAAATCTGAGCACATTCTTCCAATATTTACAAACCACTTTTTCCACTATTTACAAATTAGAAGCAAGAAATACTACATGAATATGTTCATTATAAAACATGGACAAGAAATTTAAAATCACAAAAGGATTGGGTAAAATAAACACAAACAGTAGCTCTAATATTTTCCTACTGCGCCTGGTGGACTGTCTAGTGTACCCACTAGACAAGTGGCAGAGCACCACTTTGAAACCTTTGATCTAGTAGCAGACTACCTTCACACACAAGATGACTGTGGCAGGGAGTGACTTGATTTCAGTTTGATTCTGTCTCTCACCTATTCTTTATTTTCTTGAGACGGATTCTCACTCTGTCACCCAGGCTGGAGTGCAGTGGTGAGATCTCCACTACTGCAACCTCCATCTCCCTGGTTCAAGTGATTTTCCCACCTCAGCCTCCTGAGTAGCTGGGATTACAGGCACCTGCCACCACACCTGGCTAATTTTTGTATTTTTAGTAGGGACGGGGTTTCGCCGTGTTGGTCAGGCTGGTCTCAAATTCTTGACCTCAGGTGATCCACCGACCTCAGCCTCCCAAAATGCTGGGATTACAGGCATGAGCCACTGTGCCCAGCCCATCTATTCTTTTTTTTTAAATGCATATTTATCCACAGTCTACTAGACATAATCTGAAGGAATTATGGGACCAAGTAATTTTCCTGTGTAAGTCTGGGGGATCACCAAGATTGAGATCAATGGCCTAGAGATTCATTGCAGAAATAAATTAATCAAATGGAGTCCAGGTACATTTGAATAAGAAAATTAAGCCATAATGAACACCTGTCATCTTCAAACATTCAGAAATGAAGTCTGGAAACAAAGAATGTGGTAATTGTTGAGCTTGACTTTCAAGCATAAAAGAACTGAAGAATGAGATGGCTGTAAAAGCAATGTTTCCCTAACCCAGGGCCGTCCAATAGAAACATAATGTGAACCACATAGGAAATATCAAAGTTTCTAGTGGCCACACTTTTCAGAAAAGGAAAAGAAACAATTAAAACTGATTTTAATAATATATCTTATTTAACCTGATATATTAGAAATATCAGTTCAACATGCTATTGATATAAAAACTATTAACGAGATATTTTGTTTTTTGTAATCTCTGATATCCAATGTATATTTCACACAAACAGCCATCTCAGTTCGGACTAGCTACATTTCAGTATGTGGCTGGTAGCTGCAATATTGAACAGCACAGCTCCAAACCAACGCCGAGGTCCTTGGAGCCCCAGGAGCCCACAGAATGTTTGAGAAATGCTACACTAAAGGATAAACAGCAGCAGATCACTCGGAGCAATGAAAACACAAAAGCAAGAATAAAAAAGGTGGTACAGTAGAGTCCCAACTTATGAGAGAGTCAGATTCTGAATATAGCAAATCAGGCAAAAATTAAGTCCAGATCAGAATTGCCCTTGAAAATCCCTTAAGAAAAAAATTGATATGCCATCAGTTTTTCCTCCAGCCTTAGGACACATGTTGAGTCTTTTGTCCCAACAAAATAAAACCGCAGAGTTGGAAAATTATGTCACGTACTCAGCCTCTGGGATTGTCAGTTTTGAGAAATAAACTAAACCATCTAACAAGGAGGAAGAAGAATGTTTGAATGTGGCCCTACCTGGCTCCACTCACATTTAAAGGAGACCAGCGATGATTAACACCAGAATAGTAAGCTGATTTTCAATCAGCAAACTTTCTATGCTGTGTAGCTTTTAGTAATAAAAAGCATCCCAGAGGGAAGGGAGGGAATATGTGACAGTAGAAAGGGCAGGGTGCCCTGGAAGCCTTGAGGAGGCACAAATGCCGGTGGGTAAGAGAATGGCTGAAGAGAGAGAGGCAGCCAGTCAGACTCCTGGAGCCTGCAGGATACGGGGAAGAGGCACGGCAAGGATCCAACTCACAGGAAGCCTCCCTACCCCTCAGGAATTCTTCCTCCAAAGCAAAGGACTGCCTCCAGAGGCCCCAATGCCAGCAGTCTAATTACACCCGCAGAGGCCCACCTGTCCCCACCTTCAGCTTTACCTTCCTCGCCTCCTCTCATGCCTCACTGAGGCTCCTGGAAAAATAAAGTGTCCCTGGAAGTAAGTAGCTATAACCCCTCACCTTGGATTTCAGTTGTCCTCTTTTGAAAGGGATCAAATTAATCAATATTTCCCCTCAGCTCCCTGTCTGCAGCTTCATGTTCACAAATAAATAGGCAAGCTCTGCATTCTTGTCCACATACTTGCTAGAGGCTGCAGGAGCCTGCTGAGCACAGACCAATGTTTCAGAACATCTGGCTCCTTCTCTTTGTTCTGGCCTCCTGCCCTGCTCTGGCCAGGCCAAGTCCGTTGCAGGCTGGATGTGGCCACGTGCTATTTGGATTTAGCTGTGTTAGAAGGAATGATCGCTTTCCCGGACTGCATATCATCCAATTCCACCAAGAAAAGCAGCAGCTGGAAGGGTTCCACTCCTTCCCTTGTCATATCGTGGAATTTCTTACAGCACATGACCTGGGACCGGCTTTCTGGACTAGGCCCACAATATCAGGGGCCTGCTCAGGGTTCTGCCAAGGTGAAGATCTGGCACTGGGTGTTCCCAGCACTAAGGCGTCTGGAATGATGTATCTGGTGGACAGGGCGGGGCAGGGGTGGAGGAGGGGAAGAGGGGCCAAGGAGAGAGCTCTCCTCCTAGGCAGGAAAATGGGGACTTCTCCTCCTCTTCTTCCTGTGACAGGCACCCAGACTTCTCCACCAGTTCATGATGTCTTCAAGAAAATGTAAATTTTAGCTGAGAACATGAGTCCAGGGCCAGATTTTCAAAGAGGAAACTAGCAAGCAGGAGAAATTAGTCTTCGCTGTCCTCCGTGGCCTACCTTGCCCCAAAATACAACTACAGTGAAATTGTCCATCACCTCATCCACGTGTTGAATGACTGTACAGTTAATCCCTTGTGAGCGGCTCTCTACAACAACCTAAGTAAGAAGGACAGTCTTTACAAAGAATTAATGTGATTTTCCTGTTTGCTTTCCTGAGAACCTGGGCTTGATCTTATTCATCTACTGGGAAATGTGACAGAGGAATGTTACAAAGATAACATGCAGTGTGGGCCAAGGGAATGTTCGCCTTCCAGTGTGTGAAATAGAATTACGTGGAAATGCATGGTCTTGTAGGCATGGCTGCTGTCTTGAGAGAAGATTTCCCAGATTCCTTTATCTCTCTCTTTAGCATCAAGGGCCAAGCCTGGAGAATCTTGATGATTTGGCCCAGAGGCCCCCAGTTTGAGTCCCTTGTTTATGCAACCTCTAAGTTCCTTCCGCTTTTGAGCTCTGCAGCTCTCTGTCCACAAACTCACAGAGGAACTTGCTGAAGAGCAAAACCTACCTCTTGGAGTGGTAGAACACAACAGTTACTTGCTAAATATCTAGTAACTACTCATTTTTCTTGTCTTGGTAGACAAGGGTCAGAAAGCATTGGAAAGCCCACGCTGGCCTCACTCTGCCCCAGGAGCACACAGCCTCAGCCTGACCGCTGTCACAGGACTGGGCCAACTGATGATGGGTAAGAAAGTGTGGTCCTCAAAGCAGAGCCTGGACAACCACTGTAGTAAACTGAATACTGACTCCAAAGATGTCCAGGCTCTAATCCCTGGGACCTGGGACCTTTGCAGATGTGATGAAGTTAAGGTTCTTGAGACGAAGAGACTGTCCTAGATTAGCTGGGTGGGCTCTAAATGTGTTCACAAGTGTCCGTATTAGAGGCAGGTGGAGGGAGAAAAGAATACAGAAGAGGAGACAGCAGAGTGATGATGAAAGCAGACTAGAATGACGGTTTCTGAAGACGGAGGAATTCCTGGCACAAGCCAGTAACATAGGCAGCTGTCAGAAGCCAGAAAAGGCAAGAAATGATTCTCCCCAAGAACCTCCAGAGAAAACCAGCCCTTCCAGCAACCTGAGTTTTGTCCAGCAAAACTGATTTTGGACTTCAGACCAGAGCCGAAGAGAACATATTGCATTGTTCTGAGCCATTCAACGTGTGTTCATTTGTTACAGCAACAATAGGAAACTAATACAACTACACTAGCTGCTGCAGAGATCGGTGGCATGGCCACTTTAAGATGCCTGCCTACTGCAGAAGTCCCTGGGCAGCAAGGGGGCCCAGAGGCCAGGCCCAGCAGGCCCACCTCAGGAGTCCGAGTACATCCGGGTGGGCTGCTGATGTCCATTGAAGCCTCAGTAGACAAGCTCCTCCCCACATCCCTGCCCTGGGAGGAACAGGAGGGAGCCAGGCTTGAGCTGACAGCTGGACCCAGGATGGAGGGTGCTGAGCACCTTCACCCTGGGATTTGCTACATGTGGAAGGTGTCTGCCTGTTGGAGAAGCACCAGTGTGCGCCAGCTCCATCCAGAATGTGGAGAACATATTGGCAGGGAGGAGTGGTGATCTGAAAATGCAACAATGCATGCACTGCCTTCTAAATTGGCTTCTTTGCCAGCAACCTGAACCAAGTTCAATAAGGGGGACAGCTCTATTAAAACGAGAGAGGCATTTAATCAGATTGTCACACTGTGATTGGAACCCATTAGTACAAGGGAAAGAAAAGGAAGAAAAGAGAAAAAGAAGAGAGGAAAAAAATAAGCCATAAGGATATATTATTTTATGAGACTTTAATTTCAGTTATACACACTGATATGTACAAGTGCACACACGCACACACGTAACACACATATTAGATCACAATGTAAAATGTATTCCTATGTATTGGTAAAAAAAAAAAAAAAAGTAGTTCAAAAACCAGTAGATAAAATGAAATAGTTGTGGCAGCAAGAAACAAAGAGGCTTTTCCCACCCTGTGCATTTTAGGAAAGTTGACACTGATTAGAGAGTCCCTCCACCCAAATCTAGCCATCACCAGTAGCCACGGAGGCCAGGTCAGCACCAGTTATAACCAAAGAGGTGACAGCAGGTGAACTGGCACCAGAAAACTCCAGGTTAGCACCTAAGATCACAGGAGTGAGCGTGAGCAGGTGGGAGGAAGAGCCACCAAGAGGAAGGCCACTCACACAGGGCCGTCTGTCATAGCAGGAGGCAGAGGCAGAGACCCCCTCCCCTGCCCGCTGCACACTCTTGCTAAGACACCTGTCCTGAGTGTCCTAGCTCTTCACTCATTTCTAAAATGGTGGAAAGCTTAGCACCTGCCTCCTAGGGTTGATGTGAGTGTTTTATGAGTTAATGTGTATAAAATTCTATAAAAGTCTCAGGGCCATAGTAACTGTTCAAAACGTGGTCGCTCCCATGATTAACATTACCCCACTAAGAAAAAGCTACAGCAAAGGGGGAACTGGGCTAAGGAGCTGAGCTCCAGGTCTGCCCTAGACACACACATCAGCCATGAACTCTGCCAGGTGGCCCAGTCCCAAGCGCATCTCCATCACTTGCCCTGCCCCCACCACCTCTTCTACGGCCTCTCCTGGTTCTCAGATATGAGGCCTCTAGAATATTCCACAAAATTTGACCCTTCATCCAACCAGCTCTTGGGTGGAATTCTTCCAGCTGCGTCTTCTACAGTGTTAGTGCTCATCACAACCAGTGTCCCCGTACAGTGGACAGCAAGGTGATGTCCCAGATCATTTAAAGGACTTCACCAGCCATGTGCCTGTTGGGAAGTTAATACCCCCAGGAGCAGCCCTCAACCTATGGCAGACAGGAATTGGTGAATAAAGACCCTGTCCTCTTTACCTGTGGGGTAAACAACTCCTAGGAGCGGCATGTTCCTCATGGTCCCCAGAAGTTCTCAGCAGGACCGAGCCCCAGAGATCCCCAGCAGGAACCTGCCCACTCATGCACCCTGCACTGGCCACCTTCCCTACCTCACTTCCTCCCTCCCTACCGCTGTCTTCTGGTGACGTCTTCCAGGTAAACTGTTTGCACTGGAATCATGGTCTCAAGGTCTCCTTCTGGAGGAAGCCAACCTAAGACACAACCTTATAGGGCCATTATGCTAATTAAATGAGATCACTGTCAAATGCTTACAATTATTTTAGACCCACAATACATGCTCAATAAACATAAGCTATAAGGGGGAAGAAGAGGAGGAGAATTCCTCCATCGTGCAACTGTTATTCCAGGTACAGCTGAGGAAGGAAGAGTCTGTACCCAGTGAGGGCCGGAACAGCCCATGGATGAGAGGCCCTTGGGAGGTACACCTTTGAAAAAGAATGTGCATGTGCTGTTTTCCAATCTGAAGATGATTCTCCTCATCCCTATGGATCCCAGATCTCTCTCTCTCTCTCCACACTCACCTCTCTCCCTCTCATCTTTCTCATGCATGTGAAAGTAGCTTGAACATGTAATACCTCACACTTGAAACATGGAAAGTCAGGCCAAAAGGGAGCTCCAAAGAGCAGGGAGCAGAGGGCAGAGGCAGGATCAGCAAGACTTACTGAGGTGCTTCTCACCCTCAGGCCCCGCAACTTGACCCCAGACCCCCTCACCAATCCCCAGACACTTCACACACAAAACTATGTTCCTCCAACTCTCCAAAAGGGAGCTGCAGATGTCACCCCAGGTGCAGGTAGCAGAGGGTAGAGGGCGGGCAGGAAGAAAAAAATCATCCCTCTCCTGTCTCAGATGAGGAACACTGGCCAGTGGGGCTGCTCATCACAGGGCCTCTCAGCCTGGATGGGATTCCAGCCCAGGTTCCAGCCTCAGCTCTGAAACTGCTCAGCCTGTGAAGGGAGTGTGGGATGTGCAGTTCTGCACAGGGCCCTTAGCACATGCAGCTGCCAGCTCTCTGCTCCAGGGACAGAGTGACCTACTTGCATCAGAAAGACAAATGGCCTCTCAGAGTTTGTGCACATTCTCCAAGGAGATCACAAGTCCTGAGGCTCAGATGGATGGCCCATGGCCCATGGGGCACAGGCTGAGCCAGGAACTGAGTATCCTCCACCCAAATGGTGACAGGGATCACCCCTCAGTCCCTGGCCACAGGACCACGACCTTTCTCCAGTCCCCAAACTATTTGACAAGTTTCATCTCTAGGCCTAGAGGGGAAATGGGCAGGTCTCTGTGGCCTTCCTGCCATCACCAGCCTAGCATAGCTGCAAATATCACATGGGCTATTGATCCCATCCCCACTATGTCCTTGCTGTGTGACCTTGGGCCTTGATCTACTCATCTGTATAATGGGGGTCATAATAGTACCTAGTACCTCCTCCTTCATAGGTGGTCCATTCATTAGTTCATTAAGCAGGTATTTCCTGAGCCAAGCACTGTTCCAGGCAGAAGAGATACACCATGAACAAAACAGATAAAAGCCCTCTTATGGTGGTGACATTCTGATGTTAAAGAATGTGACTTGTCAATCATAAAAATAAAAACGCTCTATTAACAGTATGAAAGTTACATAAGTTGTTGTAGATAAAGCATTCAAAACAGAGCCAGATGCACAGTTAAGTTCAACATTACCTGTCATTAGGATTGTTGCTATTAGCATGATGGTAATTTTCTATCAACGCCCATGGGATCAACTCCATGGCAGGGATCCTGGCACTGTACTGACAGCAAGAGCCCCATGGGTGGGAATGTCAACGGAGTGACCCTTATGTCCCCCCGTTTCCTGGCTGCCCTACTCCAGTCTCCACGTTGATTATACATTGGAGCTTTGCAGCCCTGCTGGCCCCAGGAGCCCTCTCCACATCCACAGCTGAATTAGCATTTTGTTCCAGCTCACAGAGCCCCAGTGTGGGAACACCACAGGCCAGATGGAATTTGGGAGACCCTGTCATTTGTTGGAAGTTTTCTCTGGCTGACTTTGTATTAACAGCCACACATTTTGCTCTCAGAACTGGGAATGGGGCTGGGGTCAAGATGGGGTAGGAATTGCTGCTGAAAATTTCTTGCTGGGCTATAGTTTTCCAACCTTCCAGAGATTTCTGCTCCCTGGCTGCTAAAAGGCCAAGATGCAACCTCAGGGAGGAGGGGGAGGGGAGCAGGTCTGTGCCTTCCTGATGCACGTCTCCCCTCTTTTGACCAAATTTGTGACAACAGGGGAGGCCAAGCCAATTAGGAACTTTTCAAGACAGAATCCACCTCGCTCTTCACTGGACTTACCCAGGATTAGACCTAGAGGAGAGTTTGTAAACTGGGACCCACAGGCCAAATCTGGCCTGAAGATGTGTTTTATTTGGCTTATAGTGTTTTAAATAAATTTGAACCAATATTTAAGATTCAGAATATTTCACATAAAAATTCAGATTTCCGGCTTCCCTTGAAAAAGGGGAAGTTCTAGTTACACTTTGGGCCCAGGTCCCCACATGGCTGGCATAGAGTGGTACTCTCTCTTAAAGATATGCTCCCTGCAGTTCACCACAGGCCCCACCACTCCCTATTGTCTCCCAACACCAAGGAGGAAGGACAGTTGCCTTTGGCATCTCATTTGCCTTACTGTTTTTCTTATAGAAGATGAACACTTCTCTGACCACAGCTCAATGAAACCTGAGAAAAGCAAACATAGGCAGATTTGTTTTCCTTACACCCAGCCCACTTCTTTCACTTGTGCTAGCAGACTGGCCTCCAGTTGCACTTCAGATTACATCTCTTGGTCCAGGGCTACAATGTCCCATATGAGAGCCACTAGCCACATGTGACTATTTACATTTGAATTAATTAAATTTTTAAAATTTTCACTCCTGGTTGCACTGACCACATTTCAGGTGCTCAATTGCCACCTGCGAGTAGAGGCTGCCATGTTGGACGGCGCAGGACAGAGCATTTCCCTCATCTCAGAAGTTCTGTTGGACAACTCTGGAGATATTTAAATATAAGATGTAGGAGGCTACCAACCATTGGAAACATCTGTTGCACATATCCTCCGTGTCTACACTGTGCTGGACGCTGTGGGGGGAAATGATATGCATTGGGGCTGCTGCCTTCCAGGAATTAGGGAGAAAGCCTAATTAGGAAGTCTCTGACTTCTCAGTCAAAACAAGAGAAGTGCCTGGCAGTGTCCGATGGACCGTCTTGGATTCAGAAGAGGAGCAGATCTCTATGTCCACGTCATGAAAATGCTCTGCTTGTCTACCACATGCCCTCTCGGCCCAGCCCCAAGCAGAAAACCACATCGGAGGCTTCCAGAAATGGAGGTTCCCTCAGCGCCCTCATGGTGATGCTGCTCAGAGGATGGAGGCTGAGCCTCCACACATGTGTCTTAGAGGCTCCCCAAGCAAAATACACAAAGAGAATCAAATTGAGCTTCAGAGGTCATCTCCCTATCAGTGCTTCCTCCGCAGCATTGGCCTTCCCCATTCTCCTGTGTCCGTCTCCTGCTCCCATGCCTCCCCAGGAGTTGTTCTCTGTCCAGGCCTCCCCAAACCCAGACCTAGTAGCTTCCCAGGGCCCCTTCTCTAGTCTTGCCCTTTATTCTCCTCTACCTATACAAGATGCTCTGGGACCCAGACCCTTGGGACAATGCTTGATGCAACAAACTAATTTCCAAGGATATTTATTTTTAACAGAAAATTTCCGAAGACTAGATATCAAAATGCAAGGGCTAAGTCCAAGTGTGAGAATGTTCAAGTTGATCGAGTGGAAAAAGCATCACATTTGTGTCTGGAGGGCCCACCTGGAAGTCCTTCATCTTTATGAACTGTATGACTTGGGCTTGACTCAGATTCACTGAGCCTTTGTTTTTTGATCTCTAAAATCAGTCTCGTACAACATTCTTAACATTTAAAGGATGAGGGTTCCAGGAGATAATGAATGAGAAAGCTACAAAGTCCAATGTTTTGGGCGTTGTTGTTATTGTGTTGTTATGCTACAATGACATAATATAATAGCTTGTATATACAATATGTTATTATTAATGAGGGGAAATTATCTTCCAGCACCCCGCACCGTGCCCGGCACACACCAGGTTTCAATTTTGTTAAAGATTATTTTTTAATGGCTGTGGAGGAGAGGCCGGGGAAAGATGCTTTTAGGCAGAGTGGGCTTCTGGCACTCCCCCAGAAACAGATCACACTGATGAATACCTACTCAGAGGCAGGGGTTCTGCATCTTTTTAATACCAAAGACCCTTCTGGCCACCTGGTGAAACTGAAGACCCTTCTCAGGATGCATTTTTTTATTGTATAGAATGAAAAATACAGGGTTACCAGGATAACCAGTTACATTGAAATAATTATCCAGATCATCTAGAAAACAAATGTGTGATATAATGCTACGTATGCTTCTTTATTAGCACATTAAAAACCAATATCTATTGGTATACCTAATAACAAATGCACTGTCAAAGCAGTGATGAATAAAAACTATATTTCAAAGTATCTGCTTCTACTGTCATTGCATAAAATATCTGTGACTTCTCTTGGTGACAAAGTCACAGGTCCTGCCAACACTACTGTGGCTAGTGCCTACATTCATTATCAAAGAAACACTGAATTTCAGTTAGAGATTAGTGAAAATAAAGATGTAACTTTCTTTAACCTAGTGCTCTCCTGAATTTCATGTGTTAAAGCAAGTTAAATATGACCTGCGAAGGACTCCGTACTTCTATATTTGAGTCCTTGTGGATGAACTGTAACCTAGCTTCATAGACAAAATTAAAATCCTAACTTAATAGTATGCACCAGTAACAATGGCTGAGCTTTGGCCAATCCCAGTGGCCATACTTCAACCACTCAGACTGCAGAGTGTTCAAACTGCTCAAATAGGCCAAACGCCGAGCTGTAACCAATCTCACTGTTTCTATATCTCACTTCTGATTCCTGTACATCACTTTACCTTTTTTGCCTAAAAATGTGTTCTGACCACAAGGCAACCCTGGAGTCTGTGAATCTGCTGGGATTCCGGGGGCTGCCCAACTTGCGAATCATTAGCTGCTCGTTACTCAATTAAACTCTTTTAATTCGGCTGAAGCTTTTCTTTTATCACATGCTTGGACCCCTGATCAAGAACTCTTGAACTAGGCGTCCCTTTCCCCTTCCTCTGATTCCAGTTCACTGTCATAGGGACGGATCCCCAGGGATAATGCAAAGGCAGTCCCTCTTTGGCATACATCCCAAACTCCTTCTGAGGGGAGCCGGAGTCAAAGGCATTCCCCACTCCCGGTCCTCTGTTGTATTGAAGGGTCTTCCTGACAGTTCTGGAAGCCCAGGACTTGCTGTGCCTCCAGGTCTGTCTGTGGTCCAAGGACAATGTAATCACAGCTCCCATTAACTGAGCATGGAGTATGTGGTGACAGCTGTGCAAGGTGCCTTATGCTCATTAAAGCATTCAGCATACACTCTCACAAGGAGGCCCTGGTACTGCCAAGGGAAACTGAAGCTAAGAGGTGAAAGGTTTCACTGACATGCCCAAGGTGGTGACCAGGGTTTGAATTCAGTTCTGATTACAGCTCACCCTCTGAACCCTTCATGCTTTAAAATCGTACCAAATAAGATATTATGACAATTACAGTCTAAACTCAGCCACCACCAGGGAGAGAAGTGAGTGTGAACCAGGAGCTAGAAGCCTCTTCAGACTCCCAGCGAAGTGACTACACAAGGCGTCCCTGAGCAGTCAGCCTAAAGGGAGACGAGGAGATTTTAACTGGAGTTTCAGGGGAGAATGTTCTGAAAGAAAGGGATACAATAGCATCTTTGTAGTTGCCACGGGATCTTGGGCACAGGGGTGGGGGGCAGAAGCCCAAACGTGGTGAGTAACTGTAAGAGCTGACTAGGACCAGGGACTGCAGACAGTGGCCAGGCACGCAGGGAGGCTGGGAATGAGCACCCGCGCTATCCAGGAAGCAAACCTGCCAGCAGCCAGTCCCTGAGCTGGGGTCCAGGTCCCCCAGGAGGCAGACACTGAGCCTCTGTGTGGACAGACAACAGAGCCACTTTGTCCTTGAGAAAGAAGCCTGTGTGTCCCACTCACTCTCCTTCTAGCACAGGCACAGACATCCAAATGGCCCATTCACTGGCCGTTACAGCCTCCAGCCCTCAAACTGCCTGCAGCCTCCACCTCCACTGGGCCCAGGCAGCCAGGCAGCACGACCCCAGCCCCCACCACAGTCTGGGCACAGCTTGAGCCTGGCTCCACCCCCACTACTCCATCAAACACCTCTGCTTCAGAGCAGGCTGTCATGAACCCCGGCAGCGCCTCTGCAGCTGCTCTTTGGCTATGCAAGTGTGTGACGGTATGTGAGTGTGTATGCGACATTATCAGTGTGTGAATGAGACTTGTTTCATTGTGACACTGTGAATGTTAATGTGAGCATGTGGTTTATGTGTGGGTGTGTGAATAATGAATCTAAGTGCATGGAGTGGGTGGATATGTGTGAGTGTGTGTATCTGCGTGACTGTGTAAAGGGTATGAATAGCAGAGACACCAGCAAGAAAAAGACTGATTGGCCAGGTGTGGTGGTTCATGCCTGTAATCCCAACACTTTAGGAGGCTGAAAGGGGAGAATCACTTGAGGCCAGGAGTTTGAGGCAACAAAGTGAGACTTTGTCTCTACTAAAAATATAAAAGAAAAAATGAAAGAAGAAAAAGGAGACTTAGGGAAGAGAAGCCCACAGGAGATTCCCAAGACCTCAGATGACATCATTACAGGAACTTCCCCCAGCCAGTGGCCTGGCCTGGCCCCCACCCTCACTGATTCCACCTAGACAGATCCAAGGGACTTCAGGGGTCCCCAGACCTCCTCCCAACCAGCTGGGGTAAAAGAGTGAGATAATCGCACCTGTTATTTTCATACTTGTCCACAGTCCTCCCAGGCATAGGCCTAGGGCTCATTCAGGTTTGGGTCCAGCCCCTGACCCCACCAATTCCCAGCCACAAGACCTCAGGCAAAGCATTTGGTTCCTCTGAGCCTTAGTTTCCTCATTAATGAAAAAGAGTCACACCTAGCTGACAGAGCAACACACCTGGCCCACGGAACGACATGTCTGGAACACAGAGCAACACTCCAGGACTCAGGGCATCACACCTGGGACTCTCAGAACATCACACCTGGGACCCTCAGAACA
>NW_016107315.1:10988180-11004194 GCF_001604975.1 Cebus imitator
TGGCACCCTCAGAACACCACACCTGGGACTCTCAGAACATCACACCTAGGACCCTCAGAACACCACAACTGGGACCCTCAGAACATCATACGTGGGACTCTCAGAACACCACAGCTGGGACCCTCAGAAAACCACACCTGGGACCCTCAGAACACCACACCTGGGACCCTCAGAACATCATACCTGGGACCCTCAGAACATCACACATGGGACTCTCAGAACACCACAGCTGGGACCCTCAGAACATCACACCTGGGACCCTCAGAACATCACACCTGGGACTCTCAGAACATCATGCCTGGGACTCAGAGCTTCACATCTGGGATGCAGGCAATGCACCTGTCATTAAGTAGACAAGTTGGCTTGCCCCCATCCTCCCCAAGACTCAGAATTCCTGAGGGCCCTGGGGTATAGGGCATGCTCATTCTCATCCCAATGCTCAAATGGAGGTTGGGCACATGGCAGGCAGATGCCTCTCTGATAAATAAACTTAGTAAATGTGGGTTTCCTTTGTCCTCCCTTCCTCCACCCAGACAAGCACCACTGTTGTCCCAGAAGCAGGTGGAGAGCAGCACTCTGAGAAGCTGGTTGGGAGTTACCCCCAAGGATGTACCCTCCTTTTTTTTTTTTTGAAATGGAGTCTCACTCTGTCACCCACGCTGGAGTGCAGTGGCATGATCACAGCTCACTGCAGCCTCAACCTCCTGAGCCCAAGCAATCCTCCCACCTCAGCCTCTCAAGTAGCTGGGACTACAGGCACATACCACCATGCCCTGCCAATTTTAAAATTTTTGTAGAGATAGGGTCTCCCTATGTTGCCCAGGCTGGTCTTGAACCCCTGAACTCAAGGGATCCTCCCTCCTCAGCCTTCCAAAGTGCTGGGATTACAAGCATGAGCCACCACACCTGGTCCTGCACAGGGACTCTTGACCATGCAGACCTCCTAGCAGGTGCAGCTGTCTATGCTGTGAGTCTAACGCGGGGAGCACCACACAGAAATTCCTCCAAAGAGACCCAAAAGCAAGCAGGATTTTCCACAATAAGCAGGTATGCTCTTACAATTTAAGACAGAGAGAGAAAACAAGAGAGTTGCAAAGCACTATCAGGCCCAAATGGAAAATCGAGGAAAATGTTCCCCTATAATTAGATCAGGAAGAGAAGCAGTGAAAATATTCAAAAGAACAAGTTTCTAAGAATCCTACCTCAACTCTACATTCACCAAAGACAAAGGTCAATGGCAACGCTAAAAGGGAAGTCCAGACAGACAGAATGGGACACCTAGAAGAAAGAAATTGCACAGACCTGGAGACAGAAAGCAAACGTGGGGACCCATCCCATCCATGAATGCGCCTTTTCCCAGGCTCTGTAGGAAACATGCTCCTTGCTGTTCCCCGAAACCGTCTCCCCCTCCCCACATCTCCCACTTTCCTTCCAGCTGACCAGGAAGGGTTATCACATCATCCCTGGGCTGCAGTTCCTTCCTCTCCTTTGGAGTGAAGGATGAAAGGGACTGTGGCTCCTGCACTGTTTGAAATGACAGCCCTATAATGTTACAGGTTTGACTCTATTTGGGTCTTCCCTTCCCATCTCAAAGATATCACCAAGCATTTAAAAGCACTAAAGTAACTTTTTAAATCCCTGTGAGAATATCTTGAGAATTTCCTAGTGTCCAGTGCATTGAAAGACACCTCACAGCACTGCTGCAAAGCCAGTATGGTCAGAAGCAAGACTGGCCAGTGGAACTGATGGGTTTGTCCTGCTGATAATGCCTCCCCAGCAGGAACACAGAGCTGACACTAGGGACAGCCCTGGAACATATGAAGCACAGACAGGCAGTGACAGTCAGCCCTCAGTCCATCCAAGAAAACAGCACTGCTCTGCCAAAGGGCAACGCCATTGACAAAATCCAGCTCCGAAGAGTACGTTCCATGTGGCCCAGGAGCCCTGCTACATGGCACGCTCACAAGCTGCAAGGGGCACCTGCCTGGCCCAGCACCATGCCCACACTTGAAAGGTTCTCCACATGGCTGGTTTCGCTTGCCTCTGTGCCTTACCCTCTTCGTCTCGCATCCCTGTGTCTCTGGCCCTGACTCTTCTCGTTTTTCTCTTGTTTTCTTTCTTCTAGTCTTATCCCCTCTGCTGTCCTTCACCAGTTCTTTGGCCAATGGCATTTCTAGAAAAATCCCTACCCAACTTGGCTCTTATAGAACTGTGAACCTGCTGTCCCAGCCAAGATGGGGGGATTTGAATCCTCCAGCTGGTTCTGGAAGAGGCTGTTTGCTCACTGCAAGCAAACACCCTCGAAAGCCAAACAAAAACTGCCCACAAGTAAACAGCATGTGATACAGCCCCTTCCTGCGGCCACTTAGCAGAAATCCAAGCCCATGGCAGGCGGAGAAGTTGGGCTAGGGAGGATGCAGCGGCCACAGCCCCCACCCACTCTCCAGCAGTGGCAGTCAGCTGGGTTGGAGCCCAGGAGGAAGGGAGCCAGGTGTCTATACTGGCTGGAGGAAGGCATCAGGGACCACAGGCAAGGTAGCTTGGGGGACAGAAATAACCCTGTACATGCAATTATCATTGGAATTCTCTCCAACCTACTCTCCCCCTTTTTCTTGAGATAGAGTCTCACTCTGTCACCAGTGGCTTGATCTCAGCTCATTGCAGCCTCCGCCTCCTGGGTTCAAGCTATTCCCTTGCCTCAGCCTCCCGAGTAGCTGGAACTACAGGCATGCACCACCATACCCGGCTAATATTTGTATTTTCAGTAGAGACAGGGTTTCACCATGTTGGCCAGGTTGGTCTTGAACTCCCGACCTCAGGTGATCTGTCTGCCTCAGGCTCCCAAAGTGCTGGGATTACAGGTGTGAACCACCACGCCCAGCCTCTATCTGTCCTGCTCTTGTGATTACCAAGGCAATATGTGCAAAATTAATTCAGAGGATTAAAAGATAAGAATCTAACATTTCACCATTGCTCTTAAGAATATAACATAATAAATGATTTTATAGAATTAAAGTGATTAGTATCATTGTTAAATACGTTACTTCTGTAATGATCATTTCTAAGTGTGACTAGAAAAGAATCACCAAAAACTAAATGAAAATGAAAATGAAGAGAAAAGAAGAAGGCCAACAGAGACCCATAAATACAGACGCCTGAACAAGAACCTGAAGTAGCTCCTGACCTGCTCTCAGGCTCCGCACCTGAGATTACCAAGGGCTGGAGGGCTCTCCTGCCCAAACATCCCTCCTACCTGCTCCCTCTGGCCTGCTACAGAATCCATACCTCCATCCTGTCCCCTGGATCACGCTCCTTCTTCTCAGCCCCCACAACTGCTCTCTAAAATGCAAACACAATCTCACCTCTCCAAGCTCAAAAGCCCTTCCATTGCCCCCTCTGCCCTAGGGACAATAACACAAACCCTTAGCTGGGTGGGGAGAGCACCCACATCCAAGAGCCAGACTCTGACCCCAGCCCCATCTCCAGGAGGTTCCCTTGTGGTCCCAGCCTGGCTTCTTCCCAGCCAACTTTTAACAGCTCATTTTTGCCTCCAGGGATTTTGCACGTGGTTTGCACGTGGTTTTGCAGGGATTTTAGCATTCCTTCTGCTAGAATGCTTTTCTCTCTTTTTTTTCTTTGTTTTAATTTACATACATTAAAACTGGAAATTTTCTGTATCGTTCTGACTTTTAACACATGTATAGATTTGCATGGCCACCACCATAATCAGGACACAACAGTTCCATCACTCCAGAGTTCTCCTTTGTGCTGCCCCTTTGTAATCACAGCCTCTCCACCCCAACCCCTGCAACCGCTGATCTCTTTTCCATCCTGATAGTTTTGCCCTTTCCAGAATGTCATATAAAAGGAATCCCACAGTATGTAACCCTGTAGGATTGGTTTCTCCCACTCGGCATATTGCCTTTGACATCCCTCCATGTTGTTGCATGGATCGATGGTTTCTTTTCTGTTGCTGTGGAGTCGTCCACGGTATGGACGTACCCCATTTATCCAATCTACAGTTGAACAACATTTGGGTTGCTTCCAGTTTGGGGCAATTCTAAATAAAGCTATTATAAACATTTGCATCCAGGTTTTTTTATAGACATGTGTTTTCATTCCTCCTGCATAAATACACAGACATGGGATTGCTGGGTTCTATGGTAAGTGTATGTTTAACTTTATAAAAAACTGACACACTGTTTTCTACCATGTTTCCTACTGTCATGTATGAGAGTTCCCGTTGCTGGCATCCTGACCAGTACTTGAGGTTGTAGGGTGTTTCGTTTCACTTTTTAACTATTCCAACAGATATATAGTGGCTTCTCTTTTCTTTATTTGACAGAATCCAGGTTGTCCTCAGATACTCCCTGTCCTGGAGCCTCCCTCTGCCCCATTCACTCCTGAGTCTATCCTTCCTCTGTATCTTCAGCAGAACATTTGGCCCACAGGGCTGACGCATTTCTTTTCGCTTCCCTCTCCCCTGAACCTACCACCTACCACCTGCTCCTGCACCACTCCCCACCCCCAACACATACACACATACACGCAGGCGGCCTCACTAGACTGTGTACTACCCACGGGCAGGGTATGTGTTTTGATTTTTGTAGTTTCTGCCCTACACAATGTCTGGCTTAAAGCAGGCATTTTATAAATGAATAGATGAATGAATGAATGGCAAGGCGGCAGGGAGACGGAGGAAGCATTACCACACATTTACACATTGAATGTGAACCTCCACTCAGGAATTCCAATGCCACTTGAGAGTAAAGCTCAGCCCCTGCCCACAGAGACAGCCATTCCTTCAGAACTCGTGAAGGTCTAGAGATCAGAGTGAGGCCCCTATAACTGAGTACCCCCACTTTTCTAAGAGAAAGATAATAAATTTTTTAAAATTATTTTCTTCTCTCTTTCCCCCTTTTCCCTCATTCCTCACTTCCTACTTAGCTCCTTAGAAATGCAGTTAGAAGCTCTACCTTCCCTTCACCAAACACTCCCGACAAGGCAAGCTTATCTATGTGCTTACTTAGAAGCTCCAGAGCCTGAGCTACCTTCCACCAGGAGCTTGCGTCCAGAGATAACAAATTGCAACCTGAAGTATGCCCGCTCCAAAACTCTCTCCGACCTGGAGAGTATCTCAAGACAACGGCCACCTCATAACCTAGCTCTGCTGGTGATGGTCCTAGTTCAACTCCCAGTAGCTAAGGCACCAAAGGGAGTCACGGAGACCCCCACCTGCTTGCTCACTCCCCTGCATGCCACTCACACCAAGAATTCCTTTAAAGGACCTGCTTTCTGCACTAAAGCAAAGTGGTACCCTTAAAGGCAAGAGCCTGTACCTCTTCCTCTAAGCTTCAGAATAAAGTCACTTTCTTCATACCAGACCTCGCGCTTGTTCATTGGACTCTAAAGTGGCGAGTGACTGAATCTGCACTTCAGTTACGCCCCTGCTGTTTCCTCAACCTTCATGTCAGCCCTCATCCTGCTTCCCTTCCACTCTTAGCCTCCTTGACCCCAGGATTCACCAGACGCTGTCATAAAGCACTTTCTGTCTTCTACTTAGCTGGCAGTTCTGGAGCCACAGGCTTGACTCTGGGAAATAGGACCAGATCCCTGGCCACTCCCAAAAGTATATGGTTGGGGCCAGTGGATTGTTTAAAACACTCTGTCCCCTGCCCAGTCCTGCACAAAGCCTGGGTCAGGTATGTAGCAGGAGCCGCAGGTAAGGGCTGTACCCCCAAGAGAGACAGGAGATCAGATTCCCCACAGGCCCTAAGAGCTGCATTTCGAGGTTCCTGGTTCTGATTCCAAAACCAGTTTAACCTCTTCTTCAGCTGAGCCTGAGAACTTTTGGGACTCATTCAGTGCAGAGGAACTCATTGAGGGGACCCCAGCATTAGACTCCAAGGGTCTGTGGCTGTTTGGGGAGCTATATTCTTATCTAGTCAGCAGCATTCTGCAAGGAGGCACATGGGGGTCAGACTGGACGAACATCTGCAGGCTGGGTTTTCCCCATGAAAAGAGAGACTTAAAGAAGCAAGAAAATACTTGAAGATAAAATCCTTCTATACTAGATCCTTACTTAGAGAAGAGTCCCAAAAGCATCCCCTTAATTGGTATTGAATGAAAGGAACCTGTGACTTCCTTACCATTTGTTTTAGACCCTAACAAAAAGCTAACCTATTTTTGTGGGTCCTTTGTAAACTCCCCACTCTTACGGCACCTTTGAGACACCAAGTGTTTTTACCTCCATGACTACGTTTGCTCCTCACGATGACTCATTTTACAGATAAGGGGCTGAGGCTCAGAGTAAGGCAGCACTTACCCAGAGCCACACGGTGACCTAGCCCAGTACAAACCCCACTCTGACTGCAAACCCTGGGCCTTGCCTCTGCCACTCCAAGCTACGCCGTATCCCTCAAGTCTACGAAGGGGCTGAAGTGCCTGTGACAGGACCAGCATGGGAGCGGGAAGAACTAGGAGACCTGTGCCCTAGCCCTGATCCAAGTGACCCTAAGGAGGCCACATCTCTTTTCCAGCCTCAGCTATTTCTCCTCTGAGTCTTAACTTCCAGGGATTTTAGTTCTTGGTTCTCCCGAGGAGGACTGGCCCCTGTGTGGGCTCCCATGGGACTCCATTTCCCCCACTGCTGCCTGCCTAATGACCTGCCCACAGCACAGAGTGAGGACAGGCAATAGGAAACTCCTCCCACAGCACAATGGGTCCTGGGAGGGTGGTCACAGTTAAAGCTTGGATAGAGAAAGAGGCTGGGGCAATTCATTCTTATGAGTTTTTCTGATTTCCACTTAGCTGGGCACTCAGGTCCTCATTTCCATGGATAATGAGAAGCTGGCCACATGCCACTGAAAACAGTCCCAAACCTGAAATGACCTAAAGGTTCACAAACGAGGAGATGATTGTCAAAATCTTGGTACTGAGCGTTAAATGTATGGTTACAAAAGATTCTTCTGGAGATGCAGACATGGCAACCACGCTTTGATATAAACTGAAGTAAAACAAATCAGACTGCAAAACTGCATGCGTGGAAATCTCAGCTCTTTAAAATAATACTCAAAGAGAATAGGAAATACGCCAAAATGATAATCGTGGTTCCTGCAGAAGTTGTATTTTTTTTTTCAAAAACCAGGAGGAAAACATTTTTTAATTGGCAGTAATAGTTTCAACTTTCTCTATCAATATTTTTCTTTTTCAATTTTTAACCCAACACATATACATCTGATTCTATCAATATTTTTTTATTTAAGTACAGCGTCCTTGGCAAACACCAAGCCTCCCACCACCATTGCAAGGAAAGAAAGTGACAGTGTTCCAATGTTGGCTTTAGAAAAAGACATACCAAGCTATGGTAATGACCCCAGACCCCTCAGGATTATCAAAAATGCCCCCACAGATGCTGCAGCTCAATGTTCTTTTCTTCTTTTTTTCTTTTTCAAAAAGACAATGATTCTAGGCTTTTAGTTTTATATTTCTAGCCCAGAGTTTCCCAACATATGTACCTTGGATCAATAACAGGTTGGTAGTGGGGTACTACTGAATAAGGATACCGCATTCCAACAAGCTGGGCAAGTTCACATTTCAATGTAATGAATTAAAAGAAGATACTCTATGAACAGAGCCTCAAAGAGATATAGCATATGATATATGCAATATCATATCATGAGAAATGATATAGCATGTATCATTTCTCAAAAACTAGTTTAGGACTATCTCAAGGAATGACTATTCTATGGAGATAGGGATATCTTGGGAAGCGTAGTTTTGAGCCCCAGCTTCCACCCCTCCCATCCCCCCACCTCACCCCGTTCTCTCAGCCTTCTCGCCCTGTGGTTCTCAGCCCTGGCAGCAAACTGGGATCACTTGCAGAGCCTGAAAACATCTTTTGGTCTGGGTGCCATCTGGATTTGGGCTGGCGAGGGGGACAGCCCGAGTCAGGAAGCTAAGACTCTTCCTCATACCTTTTTAGTTGTTCATGCTAAGGATAGCTCAACACTAGGATTGAGATCCAATCTAAAAATTACTCACACATCACCCAGTTTTGGAGCTAAATGGCACCTTGGATAACGTCTAGTCCAATCTCTCATTTTACAGAAGAGGAAACTATGGTCCCCAAGGGATTCCTAGCCCCCTGTCTCTTCCCATGCTGCTTCTAGCCAGTGCCAGGCTGCCCTGTGGTCTCTGGACCTCAGGACCCTTCATTCAGAGGGAGAAGCAAAGGAGAGCCTTCAGATCTCCGAGGCCATTTCACTGCCAGAGGATGCCCATCAGGCCCCTCTCTCCGCAAGTGAACTAGGACACAGTAAAATGTTGACACAAGTCCTCCTCCCAACACAATACCAAAACCCAGAGCCAGAGACGTGAAGCCGGGAAGCTGCGCTGACTCACAGAACGGGAAGCTTGTGCTGGCAGTGGGGCAAACACACCAGTGTTCCCCGAGGCGGCCTGAGCAGTAGGCAGGTACCATCTCTCCTCCGGGCACTCTGCTTCAGCCACAGACCACAGAACCTCTGCCACAGCTGCCTTTGAAGCCAGGAGACTCCAGCACACTGCTAAGCCCCTCCGAGTGGATGGCTGTGGCCTCCGTTCTTCTGGCAACACTCTTGCTCCTAAACAGGGAATCTGTAATAGGATATCTGCACGCTTTTCAGTTTCACATCCTACACCCCCAATCAATCCCCCTTTTGAAGCTTAAGATTCCACTATTTCCTTCTTTTAGCAGCTTTGAGAAAAAGCCTGAAGCTGGATAGATGTTGGGAGGGTGAAAGATACACACACCCCTAGCCTCAAAAGTACCCTTCCCTCAGGGCTCCTGATGACCAGCCCTCCACCTCTGCTCCAGTCACCTGCCAGGCCCCCCTGCACGCAAAGGAGCTGTTCTCAGAGCCTCTCCATCCTACAGCGCAGTCTCTAAACAGCCTTCTAAACTCCAGGCCCAGCGAAACTCCCCACCAAGCATCTCCACGAAGCATCTCTGGTGGTCTCCAATCTGCCCTCCGTGAGCTTGGAGGGGAAGGGAAGAGGCGGTAGGGCACAGAAGCAGACAGGGGAGCCAAGTGAAGTGCAGGAGCCCAGTTGGGGTTTCAGGGCTTTCCTGCTGCAGGAAAAGCAGAGCAACTAACCAGCCCCCGGGCCTGAGGGACGCCCCTTTCCTGGGGTTGCATATGTGCTTTAGCTAAGCCACCTGGACCACATTCTCAACGAGTTTTTCTTTTCTGCCTGTTAGTGTCTGTGAGGCTGATCCATGGAAGGGCCACGTCCACAGGTCCCTGGTTTCATTGTGACATCCCAGACCTACCAGTGCTTCCACATCTGCCCAATAGTCCTCCTGTCAGGGAGGTAGAGGGAGGCGGATTGGAACCTCACTAGAGCCAATTTAACTCAATGTTAATAAACGTTAGGGCATTATTTTTAATATCAATACTTAGCTAAGCTAGAGAAGATAGTACAAAATTCACATATGCTTTGGAGAATATTAAAATGACAAGCTTCTCATCAGAGGTTGCCGTGGGCTCCCCAGGGAACGCTCCCCTCTCCCTGCCCTGTGGATCGCATGAAGTTTGCACAGAGCTGCGGGTGGGTTACGTTCGGTCAAGGTGTGCGGATTCGTAATGTAAAAAAAAAAAAACCTTATTACGATCCTCCCCGCCAAAAGGGGCAGTAAAGCCGATTGCCCCCGGTTCTGGCGCAGAAATGAAAGCCGCCGCCGCCCCACGCAACTTTCGGGGAACAACTCCGGTCTCGGGAGGCGCAAGAGCCCCTGCGCGCTGCCTGCAGCCACCTGTCCCGGTGATCGCCCCACCCTCCGCTCGCGCGTTCCTTCTCGCGAGTCCTACCATGTCCCCGGCGGTGGCCAGGCCCGCTCCTCGGCGCGCTCAGCCGGCCCGCAGACTCATCCCGCCTCCCCTTGGCCGTCCCCGGCGCCGTGGCTCGCCGGGCTCCCCGGGACGCGCGGCTACTCGGCTGGGACGGGTTTCCTGGACTGAAGGTCCACACCTTCCCAGCACCCAAGCGTCCCAGCACCCAAGCGTCCCCGCGCCAACTCCCGTGAGATCGCTGCGCGCCGGGATGCTCCGCGGGTGGGGACTGCACGGGGATCTGCGGGAGCCTACCCGCGGCCGCGAGCCTCTGCGGTCTACTGGGGACGTTAGCCTAGTTTGCAAAGTCCCTGCCGCGCGTCCCGGCCCAGCCTCCCCACTCCCCCGAAAGCACGGGAGGGGGAGCTCCTTTCACAATAAAAGCCCTGCCGGGGGCTCCGCCAGCCTCAGTCTTCTGGAGGAGGGGCCCAGGTGCTAGGAAGGAACGGTCCCCGCTCGGCCTGCCCTCCTGCCTGGTGAGGGGCGCCTCTCAGGTGTGAGGGTGCTCGGTGAGCCTACTGCAACTCGGCGATATAGCTGACTGTTGCCCAAACTGCCACCCTCTCCTGCCAAGCCTCAGAAAGACAAGTCTTTTTTTACTGTCACTTCTTCGCTTTGTTTGGGTTCAGTCCCCAAGGGGATTTGGAAAGAAAATCCGTTGACCACTAAGTTCATTAACAATGAAGAGTTTTTGTCCTTGAGAACTAATCACTGTTAGAGTCACTGAAGTAAGTGGCTGATACTGCCTCTCCGCATCGGAGCACACAGTGCCTTTGTTCCCCTGATCACCTACTGCCAACATTGGCACAGTCAGAGCAGGACCTGAGAGTCTATATGCTCGTCGTTGGGGAGTGTCCTGGGCTTAGGGGGTCTGTAGTCCCAAAATCAGGGCTGGCCCCATTATTAACAGCTGGGTCAGCATAGACCAGTCCCCACACATCTTTATGACTTGTGTCCTTCAGTAGCAACGTTTGCACCCCAGGATTCTTAAGAGCCTGTAGGCAGTGGAGGCAGAGTCAGCAGTAGGGTGCCCTGAGAGAATCTGGGGGCCAGGCTGAAAAAGTCTCCAACATTGAAACCTCCCAGAGGCTTCACATCTCCTCCAGTGTAACGTGCCACATCTTACAGGGGCCTACAAGTCCTTTCACACTTTGGCCCTCACTGTTTCTCTAACATTATCTCTGCATTATCTCTGCACGTTCTCTCTCACGCACTGTGTGTGCTCCAGGACACACTCACCTTCTTATTGTTCCTTGCTTACTATAGGCACGATCCCACCTCAGGACCTTTGCACATGTTATCCCTCTCCCTGGAATGCCCCAGATATCCCCATGGTTTGCTCCCTCATCTCCTTCAGGTCTTTGCCCCAGTGTCACCTCTTCAATGAAGCCTTCCCTGACCACTCTATTTAAAATTGCACACTCCATCCCTCTTCTCTTCCACCTTGTAATTTTTTTTTCCTGAACTAGGCAACTTCTTGGATGCTATATAAAAGGATTTTAGATTCAGATAGCCAATAAATCCCTCCCTTCTAGGAAACAACACTTTATGTTCTGTTACTTTCCAAATTTTGGCTGATTGGTGGTTGGCTGCTCCCAGGTTGTTGGCAGGGCCTCTGGTTACACTGCAGATCTTGCAAGTAGGAAACATTCAACTCACTCAACTGAGATAGATTTGTGCTAGAGAGGAATATTTTATTATTTTCATGAGAGGGTGCTTCCAAGTTCATTAGGAGTGAGTCTATCTTTCACCAGTTAGAAGGAGATTTCCAACTTCCTCTAAGAATGTTTTAGGGTTTCTTATAAATTGGTACCCCAGGCAGCTGCCCAACAGGTCCACTCTTTAATGAGATTCATTGTCTAGCTCCATTCCAGACTTACTGAATCAAACTTTCCAAGGCTTGAGTGTCTTTATATTTTTTAAGCATAGCCAGGGCTAAGAACTGATGACCTAAGTAATTCCTCTTCCTTGGCTCCCATACCTAAATGGCCTTGCTAAATGATTCTGGAATCTTTCCCCTCCTCACAGCCAGTTCTTTGGCTCAAACTTTTGTCGTCACTTACAGCACTCTCAGAAACTCAACTAGCATCTCAGGCTCTACTTTTGCTTTCTCCAATCCACCCTGCATATCACTGACAAAATGTAAACATGGGCCTGCCACTGACCTGTTCCACATAACTCTCAGGGTTAAGTGCAAATTCCTGAGCTGCATGGCTTTCAGACTCTTTCAAGGTTTTATCTCTTATTACCTTTCCAGGCCTTTGACACACTCCTAAACCTTCTTCACACTCCTAAACCTTCCCTCCATCTCAAAGCCTTTTCTTGATACATTCCTATTTCCAACCAGACATACTTCCCTGCACTGATCCTTTCCATCCTGAAGGTCCAGCAATGCATGTCCCCTCAAGTTCTCTGTTGCAAATATTATCTCCTTGTGGCTCTCACTCCCTAAAGAACCATTCCGGGCCTTCTATCTCCATCTTCCTGATGCCAAGTAGCTACTCAGTAAATGCTTCTGAATAAAGGAATGAGACAGAAGACTGAGGTTCAAAACTGAATCTACCACTCACAAAGCATAGGTCCTGAGCAAAGCCACTTTCTCTCCACTGGCTTCATGTTCCTCATCTGACAAATAAGAACCATCATCCCAGCCAAGCCTAACTCCCTGGATTCCTGCAACCATGTAATGTGCTCATGTAAGTTACATCATCCAGAACTGGACTTTTCTCATGGCAAACTTTCAAAAACATTTACTGAATCCAAGAATGATGAAGGAGAAGAAAACTTCTTTTGCAGCAGAGAATGTTAGCATCCAGTTTACATTCTCTTTTTTTCATTCACTGAACTCCTACATTTTAAGGGGCAGCAGTATACTTGGCCAAAATATATATTTCACAACCTCCCTTGCAAAAAGGAACAGCCAATAAGAAGCAAATGAAAGTCATTGGTGGGGCCCACAGAAACATTTGAAAGGGGGCTGGGGTAATTTACATTATCGTTCAGCAAATATTCACTCCCTGTATTAGTCTGTTTCATGTTGCTGATAAAGACATACCCAAGACTGGGCAATTTACCACACGAAGAGGTTTCATGGACTTAAAGTTCCACATGGCTGGGGTGGCCTCACAATCATGACAGAAGGCAAGGAAGAGCAAGTCACATCTTATATGGATGGTAGCAGGCAAACTGAGAGAGAGAGACCTTGTGCAGGGAAACTATGCCTTATAAAGCCATCAGATCTCATGAGACTTATTCACTATCATGAGAACAGCAGGGAAAAGATCTGTTCCCATGATTCCATTACCTCCCACAGGGTTCCTCCCACAACATGTGGGAATTCAAGATGAGATTTGGGTGGGGACAGAGCCAAACCATATTAGTCCTCCCTGGCCCCTCCCAAATCTCATGTCCTCACATTTCAAAACAAATCATGCCTTTCCAACAGCCCCCCAAAGTCTTAACTCATTTCAGCATTAACTAAAAAGTCCACAGTTCAACATCTCATCTGAGACAAAGCAAGTCCCTTCTGCCTATGAGCCTGTAAATCAATAGCAAGTCAGTTATTTCCTAGATACAATGGGTGTACAGGCATTGGGTAAATACAGCCATTCCAAATGGGAGAAATTGGCCAAAACAAAGGGGCTACAGGCCCCATGTAAATCCAGCAGGGAAGTCAAATGTTAAAGTTCCAAAATTGTCTCCTTTGACTCCATGTGTCACATCCAGGTAATGCTGATGCAAAAGGTGGGTTTCCCATGACTTTGGGCAGCTGCACCTCTGTGGCTTTTCAAGATATAGCCCCCTCCTGGCTGCTTTCATAGGCTGGCGTGGAGTGTCTGTGGCTTTTCCAGGTTCATGATGCAAGCTGTCAGTGGCCCTACCATTCTGGGATCTGGAGGATGGTGGTCCGCTTCTCACAGCTCCACTAGGTGGTGCCCCAGTAGGAGTTCTCTGTGGGGACTCCCACCCCATATTTCCCTTCCACATTGCCCTAGAAGAGATTCTCCAAGAGGGTCCCGCCCCTGCAGCAAGCTTCTGCCTGGATATCCAGGCGTTTCCATACAGCCTCTGAAATCTAGGCAGAGGTTCCCAAACCCCCAATTTATGACTTCTGTGCACTCTCAGGCTCAACACCACATGGAAGCTGCCAAGACTTGGGGCTTGCACCCTCTGAAGCCACAGCCTGAGCTGTATATTGGCCCCTTTCAGCCATGACTAGAACAGCTGAAATGCAGTGCACTGAGTCCATAGGCTGCACACAGCATGGGGTCCCTGGGCCCGGCCCATGAAACCACTTTTTCCTCCTAGGCCTCTGGGCCTGTGATGGGAGAGGATGCTGTGAAGATCTCTGGCATGCCCTGGAGACATTTTCTTCATTGTCTTGGGAATAAACATTCAGCTCCTTGTTACTTATGCAAATTTCTGCAGCTGGCTTGAATTTCTCCTCAGAAAATGGGATTTTCTTTTCTCTCCTATTATCAAGCTGCAAATGTTCCAACTTTTATGCTCTGCATCCCTTATAAAACTGCTTTTAATAACACCCAAGGCACCTCTTGAATGCTTTGCTGCTTAGAAATTTCTTCTGCCAGATACCCTAAATCATCTCTCTCTCAAGTTCAAAGTTCCACAAATCTCTAGGCAGGGGCAAAATGCTGCCAGTCTCTTTGCTAAAACATAGGAAGAGTCATCTTTGCTCCAGTTCCCAAAAAGTTCCTCATCTCCATCTGAGACCACCTCAGCCTGGACCTCATTGTCCATATCACTATCAGCATTTTGGGCAAAGCCCAACATTCAACAAATCTGTAGGAAGATTTAACAAATTTCTAGGAAGTTCCAAACTTTCCCACATTTTCCTATCTTCTTCTGAGCCCTCCAAACTGTTCCAACCTCTTCCTGTTACCCAGTTCCAAAGTCGCTTCCACATTTTCAGATATCTTTTCAGCAGCACCCAACTCTACTTCTACCAATTTAGTGTATTAGCCATTTTCACATTGCTGATAAAGACATACCTGAGAATGGGAAGAAAAAGAGGTTTAATTGGATTTACAGTTCCACATGGCTGGGGAGGCCTCAGAATCATGGCAAGAGAAATGAGAATGATACAAAAGTGGAAACCCCTGATAAAACCATCAGATCTCATGAGACTTCTTCACTATCAGGAGGACAGCATGGGAAAGATCTACTCCCATGATTCAATTATCTTCCACAGAGTCCCTCCCACAACATGTGGGAATTCAAGATGAAATCTGGGTGGGGACACAGCCAAATCATTTTACTTTCTTTCCCTCAGCTATGAGCAGGGCATGTATCTTTGCTGCACTGTTGTTGGGGTTGGCCATGGACTAGCCTTGACCAGTAAGACATTAGCAAACAGAAGCATTGTATGTGCTTGTGCAGCATTGCTTGGCTTTGCATTCCGATGATACACCATGTGAAGAATAAGCACAAAGGTAATTTGATCTTTTGAAATTCTGAAATCATCTTCTAAAAATCAAGTCATTTTTGCTGCATAAGTTTTTGACGCAAACTACATAT
This sequence comes from Cebus imitator, assembly GCF_001604975.1. Lineage (NCBI taxonomy): Eukaryota > Metazoa > Chordata > Mammalia > Primates > Cebidae > Cebus > Cebus imitator. The sequence goes on from NW_016107315.1 coordinate 11,003,588, forward strand.
AACCATCGAATGACTCAGGTGTGGTCAGTTTATCCTTGTTGGCCTCTTTAAAGAACATCAAACAGTTTTGGAGAAACAGCATATAAATGTGTCTACTATAATCTTTTCTCCATTCTCATCTTCAATATATTTCCAAATTGAAGAAGAACATTGTTATGGACTACAGCCCCAGAGGAGCCCTCGCCAAGACACTAACCCTGCTGTCACCTTGATTGTGGACTTCCAGTACCATGAGAAAATTAATTTCTCGTGTGCCATGGGTGAGCAATGACCAGCTGGGCCCCTGGCATGGAAGGGGAAAAGAATTAACCAAGACAGTTATAAATTTTAAAAGGCAGATTTATTAGAGAAAGTATGAAAATATGTTCCAAGAAAGCAATGGGCAAATCAGCATGAGAAGAGCTGACTGCAAAGAAAAAGAGCTTGCTGGGAATTTTATAGAATAGTGTTCATGCTGAAGAGGGCTTTGTGCAGTACTGATAACACCAAGGTTGCAGTGACTGATAACACCAAGGTTTCAGTGAGCTAACTTGCAGGTTTCTGGTAATCCTTGGGTGCAAAAGGGCTACATGTCCTGGACCATGAAGAAAGGCAGATTTGGCCGGGC
>NW_016107315.1:11004528-11099166 GCF_001604975.1 Cebus imitator
TTTCCAGTCTTCTCTTTTTAAGCCATCCAGTCTATGGTATTTTGTGAAGGCAGCCCAAGCCTACTAAAACAGACATCCTCTTGTCCCATACTTGGAAAATGTTATTTTATAGCAAACTAACATGTTAACATCTTTGCTATGACTGACAACAATGACAACCATATCTAAAGAGGTGTTTTCTACTTCTGTAAAATCAAAAATATTACTAAATGCTCTGTAGGTTTTTTAGGAAGTTTTAAGTGACCAAAACTTTTCATTATAAAAGGCTCATTATCAGGTAAGCAAACTATATGCCTTTTTAGCAGTGTTGTGTATAAGATATGCAGGTTATTGAGTAGGTAAGGTGGTTTCATTCTTCTTTTTTGGTAAAAAAATATATAAATTGAATGGCATTTGACAAAATTTATATATGCACTGTCTGCTGACAGGCAGATTTCTGAGTAAAGTCTAATTTGTATTTGGACACGATACCAATAATCTTTTTTATTTTCTGTAGTTTTATTAAGATCTTAATAGAAATCAAGAAAATGATTTGAAACCTCATTTTTCAAATCAAACTACCTAACAGCTAGGGACAACATTTTTTGTTGCTATGATTTAACGCATCATTTAATGTACAGTAGGAAGTATGATCATTGGTAAGATTTGACAGAATCAGCTCTACAGTCTAGTGGGTCAAAACAGCAGTCTCCCCCTCTTTTGCCCACAGGACTTTTTAGATGTAACTTCTATAATCAGAAAATAAAACCTTGCTCAGTTTCACAGAGCAATTAAAGGAACAATAAAATAATGCATGTTTGCTCTTTCATGTGGTATGCCTATGCTAATTCAGCGGCCTCTATGTTCGACTGAGCATTGATGTCTTTTGGACAGGGGAAGGGAAAAAATACTTTTGATTGATTTAGAAGTATTTGAATTTCTTATCCTAGACTTGTGAGGTTCAGTCTCTATCTGCATTTTCATATCTCCTTCTCCACCATGCCCAATCCCAAATTCTTTTCATGATAGGATGCAGTATCCTTTGTTCCTGTTATTTACCTCCCTGATCTGGTTGGATGTGTCCTTCCATCCATTAAAATAAGTTAGTCTTTTTTTTTTTTTTTTTTGTGATATCTGGGTCATGCTGGTCATTGTATAATAATAGTTCTTATCTTCAATATCTGAACTCTTAGAACATATGGTCATAATATTCACAATGTTAAAAATTAAACTAGCACTATCTCAACACAAAGTTCAACAGCTAATCCACAGACAAAATAAAAAACAAACTGTTAACACTCACAATTACCTCACACTTAAGATGGATCTTAAGTCACATCACTTGGAGTGAAGATACCTTGCTCTCGATTATAATGGCTTTGGCTTAAGGGAATGTTGTGTCTCATTTAATCCTCTAACCAGACTACTAAAACTTAAGGCTATTTCACTTTTGTGAGTTCACTAGGGTAGCATTTTTAATTTCCTTCAAGAACTTTTTATTTGCATTCACAAATTCGCTGTTTGGTGCAAGGGGCCCCACTTTTGGGCTGTCTTGACTTTGGCATTTCATCCTCACTAAGCTTAATCATTTCTAGCTTTTAATTTAAAGTAAGAGATGTGTGACTCTTCATTTCACCTGAACACTTAGAGGCCATTTCACAGTTATCAACTGGCCTAACTTAAATATAATTAAGGTCTTAGGAATGGGAGGGCAATGGAGAAAATGGCTGCTTTGTGGGGCCATCAGAACACACCCAACATTTATTGATTAGTTTGCCATCTTATACGAGTCAGGGTCATGGTGCGCCAAAACAATCACAATACTAACAACTAAGATCATTGATCACAGATTGCAACAACAGATGTAATAACAATGAAAGACTATAAAATATTGCAGGAATTACCAAAATGTGATGCAGAGATACAAAGTAAGCACATGATGTTAGAAAAATGACGCTGATAGACTTGCTCAATGCAGGGTTGTCATAAGCCTTCAATATGTAAAAAAATGCAATTGCCTACCTTATAACAATTCCATTCACATATATGTGTGTGTATATTATGACCAAATTATGTATATCATATATGTGTACGTTATGATGAAAAATATATGTATGTGTATATTATGACCAAATTATGTGTGTATGTATATGTATATATTTAGATATATATATACACATATATATGTGAATGGAATTATTATAGGGCCGGCATATGTTTAGCATATATATAAATACATTATGTACATGTATATATTTATATATACATATATATCTCCACAAAGTACTACTGAATAAGTTATCCAACACACATATAAAAGGATGTCCATACTAGCTTTATTGACAAAAGTCCCAAACCTAAAACCACCCAAATATCCATCAACTGATGGTGTATTCAGTCAATGGAAGAGTATTCAGCAATTTAAAAAAGCCTCTGCTACATACAACAACATGGATAAGTCTCACAGATAAATTGTGCTGAAAGCATCTAAACATAAAAGAGTACATATCAAACATTTTATCTATATGTAGAATAGATAACACTAACCTATAGTAGTAGAAATTATAATAGTAACCCTTGGGAGGAGATTGTTAGGAAACTTGAGGAAGCCTTCTGTGCTGCCTCGATCTGGGTGGAGGGTACAATAAATCTCACGATTTGCCCCTGCTAAAGACTACCTTGCTAGTCTCAAGCTTGCTTTTCTCATTTAACAATATATTCTGATCATTTACATGTCAACAAAGTATCTCTCTCTTTCATTAAGTTTTTGACATATTTTTTCTCTTGTTTTGTGACAGGGTCTCACCTTGTAGCCCAGGCTGGAGTGCAGTGGCGCCATCACCGCTCACTGCAGCCTCAGACTCCTGGGCTCAAGTCATCCTCCCACCTTAGCCTCCTAAGTAGCTTGGACCACAGGTACATGCCACCACACTGGGCTAACTTTGTTTTTTAGAGACAAGGTCTCACCATGTTGCCCAGGTAGTCTCGAACTCCTAGCCTCAAGCGTTCCTCCCACCTTGCCTCTCAACGTGCTGGGATTACAGGCATGAGCCGCTGCACGTGGCTAGACATCTTTTTTTAATTAAACATACTTTCAGGAATCTTCTCCTAAGTACGTTATAAATGCTACAGCAGCAGGGACTCCATCTTACAAATCCCATGAAGAAAGAACTTGGAGCTGTGGAAATAGTCCCAGGTTTAAAGCTGAATTTTGTCCCTTTGCCTGTGCAACCTTGGACAAATTACACACCTTCTCCAGGTTCAGTTTCCATATCTATTTTTTTAAATAGGGATAACACCTACCCATGAAGTTGTTAGAAAGTTTTAAATAGGCAGTGAATATAGGGACCTCAACACCTAGTAGGTTCTCATGAAATGATAGCTCCATTCTTGTCCATCCTCTCCAAGCGTTGCTCATAGAGCCCTCAATAAAGCTGTGATTATTTTCTTACTTTGCTCCTGTATTCAAGCAGCAGGGTCGAGAATGAATGAAGGGCAGTATAAGCTCAACAGTCTTCCTAATACCAATCACCTCTTCTCAAGATTAAGAGTTTGTGGTTTAATTGACTACATCATTTGAGATTTGAAGATGAATTCTGAGAATTTATAGTAATGGGTTCCTGGATTCCTCTCACCAGTCATGGCCAGCAATCCCCTCAGCAGGAATAAAAGGGAAGAATGCACTAAGCTCCAAGCCTGGCAGGCAGGGTTTGACACATCCAGGCTGATCCAGAATCAAGGGTCCAAGAAAGAAATATTTTAAATAATGAGAATTCGAAGAAGCAAATAGCACCACCAAGTGGCCAAAATTCCATATGGAAGTTGTTCTATGCCTGGATTCAGCCATGGGTCTTTCCTAGCTACTATATAATGTCCTGACTTCACAGGGGTGGAGAGAGAAATAAGATATATAAAGGGCAGTGAGCACACTTGATCCCTCCATCTGTCCCTCAACAAGATCTGTGGATATGTGCCCACTGTGTTTTGGGCCATCCAACTTCATAATTAGGCTGTAATTGAGCCTCTTGCCATGGCATTTTATAGACTTTAATCTGTACAAACCCCACCCTACTCCTATTTACTGCCAGCTGCACTCTCAATGTAGGGTTTGTAAAAATATATTTCTTGTGGCTGGGCACGGTGGCTCATGCCTGTAATCCCAGAACTTTGGGAGGCCAAGACAGGCAGATCACGAGGTCAGGAGTTTGAGACCAACCTGACCAACATGGTGAAACCCCATCTCTACTAAAAATTTTAAAAAGCCGGGCGTGGTGGTCCATGCCTGTCATCCCAGCTACTCGGGTGAGGCAGGAGAATCACTTGAACCTGGGAGGCAGAGGTTGCAGTGAGCTGAGATGGCACCACTGCACTACTCCAGCCAAGGCAACAGAGCAAGACTCTGCCTCAAAAAAAAAAAATATATATATATATATATGCATATATATTTATATATATATTTGAGATAAAAAATATATATTATATATAATATATATAAATATATATATGTAAATGAAACATATCCATTTTTACAAAGGGGAGAGGGTGCTAAGATATCATTACAAATATTAATCTATTTCAAGGATGAAAGATTTAACATAACAAATATATATATATATTTCTTGCCACAGTTCCTGTCTTCTACCACATACAGTTGCCTATCTTATGGGTTTTCCTGAGTGATATAAGGACAGATGCCATGGCTATTTTATTCAAAGATGTAATCTTAGCACCACTCATGATGCTTGGCATGGAGAATGAGCCTTATAAATGTTTTTGAGCAAACTAATATAAAAGTGGTTCAACTGTCCAATATATGATATAGCCACTGAGTTCAGAAATCATTTTACTCCCTCCTTGATTCAACATGTATTAAGTACCTCCTATGTGTCAGTAATTGTGTATGAGGCTATGGTGACAAAGATGACTAGAACACCAGTCCCCTGCCCACAAATATTTTTAGGTGGGCAACAGAGAGTTACAAACATGAATAATATAACCAGGGCTATGAGAAAGGAATTAGCAGGCTTCTCTTGATACCTGGAGGAGAAAGAGGAGTTAAACTTGCCTGAGTTGATAAGCCAAGGCCTCCAGGGCTTCTGAGCCAAAAGAGTGTATAGGATGAGTAGTTAGTTCTCCAGATGGACTATAATGGGTTTGGGAGAGGAATATAGTCAAAGGGAACAGTGGAGTCTGAGCAGGGTCACCTCTGGACTTCACAGAGCAAGAAGGTGAGCTTTTTGTTGTGTTTGAGGGATACAAAAGACCCATCTTCATGAGGGTAGCATTTGAAGGCATGGTGGGAAGTAATATGGAAAAGCCCTCAAAACCTTCCGCACAAAAGTAATATATTCCTTTTTGGCAACCAGGAATATTTGAAAACGTTTCAAAATAACAACCTTTCTTTTACCTCCCTGGCAATCCTTTGGCAGCTCTTCCTTCCTAACCCCTTGTCTATTCTCTCCTCTCTCCTTTCTCCCCAGCTTGTACCCTTCCCCTACCCAGTCTCAGAATTCCTGCAAGAATCCATAGGAAACATTGCTGACCCAGGTTAAGAGAAAAAAGTAAAAATGGATCTTGAGCACAACATTTCTGGACCACAGACAGTGGCATGAAGCCTACCCACCCACTGACATTTCAGTCATGCCAGCTCCAACTCACTAGGCCCTCTACAGACTTGAAAACATGGCCTCAAAGTTTACCAAGCAAACAAGGAAACGTGGACAAATCCAGAAGCAATAGGAGAGGTTAACATAATAGATAGAACAACCAGACATATATTAGTCAAGGTATAAGAGATTTGAAGAATATAAAACAAAGTTGGCCTAACAGATCTTCTTAGAATACTGCAACCAAAAATTGCAAAATATATGTTATTTTAAAGTATGGAACATTTATTAAAATTAAGTGTCCATTGTACAGTCTCAACGTATTTCAAAGGACTGAAATCATAAGAGTATATTATTTAAAAAGTATTCAGCCAAACTAGAAATCAGTTACAGAAAATAACTGAAATCATCCTATGAAATAGACTGAATCTATAATTAAAATCTTCCTACAAAGAAATCTCCAAGCCCAGATGCATTGAATAGGCTTTCCACAAAATTAATATGGAAGAAACAAGGTCAATCTTATATAAAGTCTTCCAGAGAACAAAAGAAAAAGGTATATCCTCCCCGACTCATTGCATGAGGCTATCACAAACCTGACAGCACAAAACCCAATGAGTACAGTATAAAAAGAAAGTTTAGAGCCCAATTTCATTCATGAGCATGGATGCCAAAATACTATATAGTATACATATTTGTTATGAAGATAACAAAATTTGGATATGCAGATAAAGTAGTAAATACAGGGAAGTGTGCTATGTAATACTATATAGTATACATATTTACAAATAGTAAATCAAACATATCCATTTTTAAAAAGGGGAGAGGGAACTAATATATCATTACAAATATTAGTTTATTTCAAGGATGAAAGATTTAACATAACAAATCAATGTAATTGGCTACATTAATAGATTAAAGGATAAAAATCCTATGTTCATTGCAACAAATTTCAAAAGATAATTTGATACAATTCAACCATTTTCTCTTTCCTAATTATAAATTAAGGCAAAAACCTTACTGGCTGGGCACAGTGGATCACACCTCTAATCCCAGCACTTTGGGAGACCAAGAAGGAAGGATCACTTGGGCTCAGGAGTTCAGGACCAACCTGGATAACATAGTGAGACTTCCTCTCTACTAAAATTTTTTAAAAATTAGCTGGGCACAGTGACACATACCTATAATTCCAACTATTTGGGAGACTGGGGCAGAAGGATTACTTGAACCTGGGAGACTGAAGCTGCAATGAACTGTGATTGTACCACTGCACTCCAGCCTGGGCTACAAAATAAGATTATGCCTGTAATCCCAGCACTTTGGGAGGCCGAGGCAGGCTGATCACCTGCGGTTGGGAGTTCGAGACCAGCCTGACAAACATAGAGAAACCCCGTCTCTATTAAAAATACAAAATTAGCTGGATGTGGTGGTGCATGCCTGTAATCCCAGCTACTCAGGAGGCTGAGGCAGGAGAATCGCTTGAACCCAGGAGGCAGAGGTTGTGGTAAGCTGAGATTGCACCACTGCACTCCAGCCTAGGCAACAAAAGTGGAACTCCATCTCAAAATAAAATAAAATAAAATAAAATAAGACTTTCAAAAAAAGAAAGAAAAGAAGAGAAAGGAGAAAGAAAAGAAGGGAAGAGAAGGGGAGGGAAGGGGAGGGGAGGGGAGGAGAGGGAAGGGGAGGGGAGGGAAGGGAAAAAGTCTGCTAAAACTAGAAACAGAGGGATTTCCCTTCATCTTATAAAAATATCTATAAAAAGTTACAGTAAAGATCATACTTAATAGTGAAATTATTGAGATTGGGAATAAGGTAAGAAGGCCCACTATCATCACTGCTATTCAACATGGTATCAGAGGTTCTAGCTAGCTTAATAAGAGAAATAAATTAAAAGTATGAGGATTTAAAAGACAGAAACAAAACTGTGGTTATTTACAAATGACATAAATCTAAAGCAATATACAAATTATGAGAATTAGTAGTTTAGTAAGATAGATGGATACAAACTCAGTATAAAAATACCAATTATATTTCTACATAACAGTAACATTGGTCAAGTTAAATTTTTAAAAATCCATTTGTATTGATTTTCTATCACTACCACAACAAATTATAAGAAACTTATTGGTTTACCCTTTTTTTTAATGTATAGACAAATTTATCTTACAGTTCAATAAATCAGAAATCTGACACCGGTATCATCAGGCTAAAATCAAGGTATCAGCAGGGCTGCACTGATCTCTGGAGCCTCTAGTGGAAGATGTATTTTCCTACCTTTTCTGGCTTGTAGGGACTACCTTTATGCCTTAGCTTGTGGTTCCCTTCCTTTGTTCTTAGAGCCAGTAACATTGTATTACTTTGATCTTCTTCTGAATTCACACACCCTTCTGACTAGAGTCAAGAAAGGATTTCCAGTTTTTAAGGTCTCATGTGATTAGACTGGGTCCATGCAGATAATCCAGGATAATCCCCCATCTCAAGGTTCTTAGCCATAACCACATCTGCAGTCTCTTTTGCCATGAATAATATGTATAAGGCAATATATTCATGGGTTCGAGAGATTAGGACATGGATATATTTGGGTGAGGACATTTTTCTGCCTATCACAACGCAATTTATAACAGCATTAAAATGTCAAGTATCTAGAAATAAATCCATCAAAAGATCTTTAAAATGCTACACATGAAACTATAAAACATTATTGAGGACAAGTGGCCACACAAAATGGTGGCATAGGAAGCTCTGGGAGCTGGTCTCTCCATCAAAGCAGCCATTGGGCTGGAAAGGGCAACTGGAATCAACCCATTCAGAACCCTGGAACCTGATCAGATACTTAAAACAACCAGGTTAGTGCTCAATGAAGGGACAGACTTCCCAAGGGTGGGGGACAGTCTTGTTTTGGTAACTGGCTGACCACCAATAATGGATCAGAAACTTCAGTGACCACAAATAAGGAATACACATCTTGCAAAAATAGTTCAGAAAAGTCACACATGGATGGCTGCAGCACTCAACAAGCAAAAATAAACAGCTCTGAAGTAGTGAGATAATCAAATTTCCAGAGTTAACCACTCTGGAGTTAATATTCAGAATGTCTTATTATGAACAAAAAAATTACAAAGTATACAAAGGAATCTGGCCCACTCACAGGAAAAAAGAATTTGGCAAAAACTACCACCGAAGCAGCACAGTGGTTTCTCTTGTATTTGATGCCACCGATCTACCACGTACTGACCTTAGGCCTTGGGGCATGTAGTTTCTTTCCTTTTGCTATTCCTCCATGTCAGAGAAAAGACGTATCTTTCTCAGGCTTTGTTTAGCAGAGCTCCTATTGCTACTGGGCTTTTGCAATACTGACATTCTCATTGGATTCCTCCACAGTCACTTAGCTTGCCCTATCTAGTGCCTCCAAACTCAGGGACATTAGTAAAATCTTGTGTGGCTATACTCCAACTATTGTAAACATTCCCAGAAAAGGTCTAGAGTCTTTCTCAAAGAAGACTTCAGTCCAGACCCATCTACACCAGCCTGAAGAAAGCCATCAGTCAGAAGCAATAAGGTGGTGCTGTGTTCTGAATGTGTCCCACAAAATTCACGTGTTGGGAATTGAATCCCCAGTGCAACAATGTTGAGGTGGGGTCTTTTGGGGAGGTGTGTAGGTCAGGAGGGAATAGATTAATGCCATTATAAAGAGACGTGATGGAAGAAGTTTGGTTCCCTTTTGCCCTTCCACCTTCTGCTATGTGAATACACAGGATTCCTCCCCTCCAGAGGATGCAGTGTTCAAGGTGCTATCTTTGAAGCAAAGACCACACCCTCACCAAACCTTCCAGTGCCTTAAGCTTGGACCTCCCAGCCTCCATAACTGTAAGAAATAAAAGTTTGTTCTTTATAAATCACCAGTCTTAGGTATTCTCTTACAGCAGCACAAACAGGTTCAGACAAGTGGTATGTTGAGATTCACTCTCTTCTCTTTATGTAGTCTTTCATTCTTTTCAGGTCAAGATCAGGCCACAAGGGTGGGGAGTTAGAGTTGGATGTCTGTACTCAAGTCATCATCTTAAGCTGAAACATTCTGAATGGTATTTCAAAACAGAACTTCTATTACATCCCTATTAGCTGCAACTTTGGGGGTACAGTGACGTTCATAAAGACCTAACTTACTTCCTAGCATTGCTATTAATGTTGTTCCAGTTCCCACTGTGCTACAAAACTCAGTAAAAAGTAAACTACCATTTTTGTTATAACTGCACAGACATTTCTGAGGTCTCAGTCTGCCTGGAGCAAAAAAAAAAAAAAACTTTATTAAAGTCTAATCCAGTAAATATGGTGCTGTCAAGAAATTGTTTTATGTATATCTCAATCACTCTCCAGCTCAAACTGTATTTCAGGGCCTCTCCTTCCTGCAAGTTGTTGGTCTGGTGGCGGGCTCTCTTGGCATGGATGGCCTGTGATATGGTATGCCTGTGTCCCCACCCAAATCTCATCTTAAATTGTAGCTCCCATAGTTCCCACGTTATGGGAGGAATCCAGTGGGAGATCATTTAATCATGGGGGTGGTTTTTCCCATACTGTTCTCATGGTAGTGAATAAGTCTCACAAGATCTGATGGTTTTATAAGGGGAAACCCCTTTCACTTGGTCCTCATTTTCTCTTGCCTGCTGCTATGTAACATGTGCCTTTAGTCTGCTACTATGACGGTGAGGCCTCCCTAGCCACATGTAACTGTGACTCCATTAAACCTCTTTTCTTTATAAATTACTCGGTCTCAGGTATGTCTTTATCAGCAGTGTGAAAACAGAGTAATACAGCCTGCAATGCAGACTCTTTTATAGTGTGGCTTATTAGACTCATGTGCCCGATTAGATCTGAGCAGTTTCTTGGCATGGGCAATCTTACGGAGGCAAGCCACTTGTTCTCACTACCCCAGTATTTCTAATAGATTCCTCCCATGACAGAGAAGTCTGTGGGTCTTCCAAACCACTTTAGGATCTGTTTCCATAGCCTGCCTTATGCCTACTGAAAACACTGGAACTCTCCCGTGCCAAACTCCACTTAGCAGAAATAATCATGGCTAAGACACGGCAGGCAAAGAATGACCTCTCATAGCTGAGCACAGTGGCTCACGCCTATAATCTGAACACTTTAGGGAGGCTGAGATGGGTGGATCACCTGAGGTCAGGGGTTCGAGATCAGCCTGGCCAACATGGTGAAACTCCGTCTCTACTAAAAATACAAAAATTAGCTGGGCATGGTGGTGAGCATCTGTAATCTCAGCTCTTCAGGAGGCTGGGGCAAGAGAATTGTTTTAACCTGGGAGGTGGAGGTTGCACTGAGCCAAGATTGCGCCATTGCACTCCAGCCCGGGCAACAAGAGCGAAACTCTGTATCAAAAAAAAAAGCTATTCCTTCCAATATCTTTACAGAAGCAAAGCCTGTTGATTCTGATGCTCATAATTAGCAAACTCCAGAGATGCGGGAACAGTTCAGTCACCTCACCTGAGGACCTGGAAGGATCAGGTCTCCCATCCCACTTCTTCCCCTGAATTATCCAGGAAGGGAGAGAGGTGGCAGGGATCATTTTCCCCAAACTCTCCCTCCAACCCATTTTATAAATCTGCCTTTGTTTGGAAGGAAGAAGAAACTGGTTTTTTGGAGTCACAAATTTGACCTCACAACTGGCAAGTGCTCTTTGAGCTTCGTAATTGTGAGGTGGGTCTTTGTGCTCTTTCCTCAGGGGAGATCGATCCCCACAGTAATCAACACCTCAATTATTGGCTTCAGCAAAGGGTGAAGTAAAGGAGAAGTCAGTCAGTCAAACGGGGAGAAAAAGAACTTCGCAATAATGCTTCATATTTATGCTGTTACACAATGTTCCCTCTCACTTTTTCAATGTTAAGATTTGATGAGCTCAATATAACCATGAGAAATGTGTATGGACAGAGGATTTTTTTTAGGGCAGTGAAAATATGTATGGTACTAAAATGTATATATTATATAATATATATTATAATTACAACCAGACTGGGTGTGGTGGCTCATGCCTGTAATCCTAGGACCTTGGGAGGCCAAGGTGGGAGACTGCCTGAGCTTAGGAGTTGGAGACTAGCCTGGGCAACATGGAGGAACCTCATCTCTACTAAAATACAAAAAATTAGATGAGAATGGTGGTGCAGGCATGTGGTCCCTGCTCCTGGGGAGGCTGAGGTGGAAGAATCATTCGAACCCAGGAGGAGGAGGTTGCAGTGAGCCAAGATCGTGCCACTGCACTCCAGGCTGGGCGACAGAGCTGAGACTCTGTCTCAAAAAAAAAAAAAAAAAAATTGTAACAAACCCATAGAATGTACAATATCAAGAGCAAACACTAAGGTAGACCATAGACATTGGATGATAATGATGTGTCAATGTAGGGTCGTCAAATGTAGTAAGCGTACCCTCAGGTAAGAGATGTTAGTAATTGGGGAAGCTATGCATGTGCTAGAGTAACGGGAATATGGGAAATCTCTGTATTTTCCTCTCGATTTTGCTGTGAACCTAAAACTGCTCTAAAAGTTTTTAAGTATTTGGAAAAAAGAAAACGAAACGAATGTTGAAAAATAAATGAGTGCACACCAGATTTACTTTTTTTTTAATCTGGATAATGGTTACATGGTATGTATTCTTACCCTTTAAAATTATGAAGCATTTTAAATATTTATGAAAGTACAGAGAATGCTGAAGCAAATGTACTTGAAATATACTCAATGAAGAGATAATAGTCCCACCAGAAATTAAAACAATCTCTAAGCAACTAATAATTAATAGTTTAACATACTGCTGTGAAGAAAAAAAAAAAAGATTCAGTGATTAATGGAGCAAAATAGAAAGCCTGGAAATAAATCCTATATTAAAATTTAAATACATGATTATGAGGTCCATCATAAATCAATGGGTCTCAGAATACTTACTTACTTATGGGAATACAAGATTGATTAACAACGGTTTTTTGGGGGTTTTTTTGTTTGTTTTTGTTAGATGGAGTCTCACCAGGCTGGAGTGCAGTGGCGCAATCTCAGCTCACTGAAACCTCGACCTCATGGTTCAAGCAATTCTCCTGCCTCAGCCTCCTGAGGAGCTGGGATTACAGGCACACACCACCAAGCCCAGCTAGTTTTGTGTGTGTGTGTGTGTGTGTGTGGGTGGGTGTGGGTGTGTGTGTGTGTGTATGTGTGTGTATGTGTGTATGTGTGTATTTTTAGTAGAGAAGGGATTTCACCATGTTGGCCAGGCTGATCTCAAACTCGTGACCTCAAGTGATCCACCTGCCTCTGCCTTCTAAAATGCTGGGATTACAGGCATAAGCCACCATGCCTGGCCAACAATGGGTTTGCTTTTTTTTTTTTTCTTAAGCTGCATATGGAAACAATGAGTTTTTATGTATTGCATTAAAGATCTCAAATTCTTAGGTAAAACATTAATAATTTACTATAGTAAAAAGCACATGACACAAAGAGAAATTTTTCACAATGAAATTAAAATTAGTAAACTAACAAAAAATTCAACCTCACTAATTATAGTAAAGAAATGTAAATAAAAACAATCAAGAATCATTTTATGCCAATTATTTTTAAAATTTTAAATTACAATATTTACTGCTAAGATTTAAATTAAGTGCTGTACTTATATATTTCTAATAGCAGAGTAAATTGGTATAATCTTTTAAAAAGGCAATATGGCAGCATGTTTTTAAAACCTAAAATAATTATATTTTGGATTTGGTTAATCTCATTCCTGGGAATTTATTTCAAGCAAATCATTCAAAAGAAAAGGAAAAAACCACTATATTCATGACGTTGGTGACAGCAACACCATTTGCAATAGCTTACAGATAGAAATCTCCTAATGCCCACCAATGCATTTCAATAAAATGAACTAACACCAACTGGATGGATACCAGGGTGAGAAATGTGGTTAAGATACAGTCTCGGCCCAGCATAGTGGCTCATGCCTGCAATCCCAGCATTGTGGAAAGTGCAGTAGGTAGATTGCTTGAGCTTAGGAGTTCAAGACCAGCCTGGGCAACAAGGCAAAACCTCATTTCTATAAAATATACAAAAATTAGCCAGATGTGGTGGTGTACGCCTGTAGTCCCAGCTGCTGGGGAAGCTGCAGTAGGGTGATTGCTTGAGCCCAGAAGTTTGAGGATGCAGTGAGTCAAGATCATGCCATTGCATTCCAGCCTGGGTGAAAGGGTGAGACTCTGTCTCAAATTAAAAAAAAAAAAAAAAAAAAGACACAATCTTTACTTTCAAAAGAATTCACAATTTGGAGCGGGGAATAAAGAAGGGTACTTCCACTCACAAACAGTAATTACAGGTTATACAGAATTGGGGAAAGGGAACGATGCTTAAGATAATAGTAATGAAAGGAAAATGACACAACATTTATCTGTTATGAATTTATATACATATACGGACAAGGGTTAGCAATGGACATAGAGAAATAAAAATGAGGATCTACTGGAGTATCAGAATTGGAGGTATATTTTTCTTTAACTTTTGTTTACAGTAGTTGTAACTGATTGGTACGATACTGTCATAAATTTTTCACTGTCCTATAAGAGTCATAATACATGAACACATATGAATTATGTAGTCTCAGCCTAAATAATAGCAGTGCCATAATCAAATGAAACTGAGATCCAAGTGTATTGCATAAAATTCCTTCAAGTTTTAGCAAGTCCAAGTGCTTACCACCTTCTTGGCACATCTTCCTATCTCAACAGTTTACTCTACTACATATACAATGTGATCCTCACACATACATTCATTTAGGTACCTTCCATTCTCAACAAACATGGCTGGAAGCGAACCCTCTTCCCCATCCAGAGCTGTGATCAAGGCTGCAGTTGTTCTCCCCAAGCCCTCTGTCTCTCTCACCTCCTTTTTTCCTTTCAGTTTCTGACCTCTCTCCAGAGAGGCTCATGAGCAAGATTTTCAGCCACTCCCAATCCTAAGCATGGGAAGATAGACAGAGACTGTAGCTGGCTGCAGCCTGCACATGTGTGGAAGCAGGATCTTGGGATGTCTTTCAGCAATGCAGGGACAGAAGTAGGAAAGAGAAGCTTGGGATCCCTGACCTCAAAGATCCTAGCTTACGTTACAAAGCACCAACAGGGGTACCTGAATGAGAAAAGTGATGCAATCACAATTACATGTGGATCCTGGCATTACTCTCTGGGTTTGAATTCTGACCACTCTTACCCAGTATGCATCTGTAAAATGCTTACCTCGCACTTACTGTAGGACTGAGATAAAGTATATAAAGTCTACATCACAGGACTTGGTTCATGGTAAGAACATAATAAATGGTAGTGTAACTATTTGTTATTTCTATTATTGAGAAGAGGACTTTCTGGATAGCCCTGTTCCTTATAACAAGCCCACTGCTCACATAAGGGAGGCATCAAAACATCTGGGTCTCAGTAGCAAAGGGCAGGCCATGCCAGCAATTTACTCTGGACATTCTCTACAACCTGCCTCCCACTGCCATTTGTCTATTACGCACTTCACCCCATTAAGGATACTCAAGGTTGCCAGCAGCAGGCAGAGCTACTGATGCTATTGCAACTGGACATTGAGATTTCAGCCATGCAACCAAACTGAACATTCTTGGGGGGGTGGGTACCAAACTGGAGATTTCTAAGCTTGACTCCTAGCCAACTCTGCCTTAATTCACTCTGTAGACATTTTTCCACAGCAGCCCATAAACGTTCCAAGTTCATTTAAGAGCCTATCTTTACTGCCATGCAACAACCTGGGAAACACAAATTATAGTTGACATAAAACACAATTACACAATCTCAATAAGCACAATAAAAACCCTTATTTAAGGCTGGGCATGGTGACTTACACCTGTAATCTCAACACTTTAGGAGGCTGAGGCAGGTGGATCACCTGAGGTCAGCAGTTCAAGACCAGCCTGGCCAACATGGTGAAACCCCATCTCTACTAAAAATACAATAATTAGCTGGGCATGGTGGTGGGTGCCTGTAATCCCAGCCACTTGGGAGGCTGAGGTAGGAGAATCGCTTGAACCCAGGAGGCGGAGGTTGCAGTGAGTGGAGATCACGCCACTGCACTCCAGCCTAGGTGACAGAGCAAGATTCAGTCTCAAAACAAACTTAATTTAAAAAGGGTTCTTGATGGTTCCGGTCATCCCTCTGAGAATTTTACACTCCCAAGTTCCTGTCCAATCACACTACTTATCTCTCCAGAGCTTAATGGAGTTCCCTTTAGCTTCTAAGATCCCAGGAAAAGTGGTGCCTTTTGCCCCAATATACTCTGACTATAGGGTCAACCTACTTATTCTCTTCAATTGTTTAACAATTGTTTAACCCACTAACCCGACAGACTCCTGATTTGATCCATAAGACAGTCTAATGCCCTATAACTCAAAGGGTGGTTTTTGTGCTGGTGACCATCTGAGGACTTTTTCTCACTGGTTTGTAAGTACAGAAATTGAGAATAAATGTTTAAAATTTTATATAGCACTTTACATTGCCAGGACATCCAAGCATATAATCAGTGAACTCATTTCACACAAGGTTTACACCAGTTTGGAACCCATGCAATGAGTCACATGAGGCATGAGCTATGTGTTAGTCATGTACAACAGAAGCATTTATTTGTCTTTGAAAGATTGGTGGGGGCAGCAGGGGACTAATAACCAGAGGCAGCATAGGAAGCCCTGGTTTAACCTCCACTCAATTTTCCAAAGATGATCCAGAAAAGCTTAGCAGACTTGTAACGGTTAATATTAGGTGTCAACTTGATTAGATTGAAGGATGCCTACATAGATGGTCAAGTATTGTTTCTGGGTGTATCTGTGAGGGCATTGCCAGAGGAGTCTGACATTTAGTGGACTGGGAAAGGAAGACCCACCCTCAATGTGAGTGAGCACCATCCAACTGGCTGCCAGCACAGCTAAAACAAAGTAGGCAGAAGAAAGTGGAATAACTTTGCTTGCTCAGTCTTCTGGCTTTCATCTTTCTCCTGTGCTGAATACTTCCCTCTGTTCCTCCTGTCCTTGAACATCAGACTCTAGGTTCTTTGGCCTTTAGACTCTTGGACTTACACCAGTGGTTTGCTAGGGGCTCTTAGGCCTTTGGCCACAGAATGAAGGCTGCACTGTTGACTTCCCCGCTTTTGAAGTTTTCACTGAGACAGCCACTAATGGCTTCTTTCTTCCCCAGCTGGCAGACCGCCTATTGCGGGACTTTGCCTTGTGACTGTGTGAGCCAATTCTCTCTCATAAGCTCCCTTTCATATATGGATATATCCTGTTAGTTCTGTCCCTCTAGAGAATCCTAATACAAGATTGGTTAGGTATCTTTTTTATTTCACAAAGCAGTTTTTAAAACATGAATGGTGGACAGAAGGAACAGAAATATAGCACAGCCATCTTTTTATTTTCCAATAAGGGGTATCAAAAACCAATGCATAACTATAACAAAAGCCTACAAGGCTCATGATTACTTCATAAAAGATTATTTTTATGCCAAAAAGAGAAAGAATGACTATGTGTAAGTTTCCAAGTACTGTGGGTCATCTTATGTGTACATATATACCTCATATACACATAGATTTCTACCACATTTCCCTCATTTTCTAACTGCAAATTAGTGGAAATTTTATCATGGACTTTCACTAGTTCACAGACTCCTGTTTTGTAACCGCTGGTCTATCTATTTTGCCTGGCTCCTGTTTCACCAACCTTAATTCTTCCCATGCTATCAATGACCTTGCTAGAAAGCAGGTCGATTACACATATAGCCCTGCTTTAAACTCCTGATCAGCTTCCCTTGGCAAGGATGAAGTTCAGCCTCGTTAGCATGGCATACCAGCTTCTTAGTAATTTACATGTTGTTTACCTTTTCAACATTAATTCTTACAGTAACCCTCAGTATCACACTAAATATTTTCAGCTCCCTAGTATGTCTGGATGGCCCATTATGCCCAAGACACAAGGAGTTCCATGCAGGCTGCTAATTACAAATACATGAGATTCACATAATCCAGTTGGTATGAGCTTAATATACAGGTGGGTGAGATCATTTCACGTGAGTAGTTAGATTCCTTTATCTTCTTCTTGCCCTGGTAACCTCTCAATCCGAAGAACAGATCTCAAAAACAAGTTCCCTTTTTGCGAGGTATCTAGAAACAGTCCATGGATACATTTCTCATTATCCATCATCTGCAATGTAGTTACCAATAATGCACTCAGACCATAAATATCACAGTCTGGCACACCAGGGATGTTTCTTCTTGCTCACTGGATTGACGCTCCTCATCCTGGGGTTCCCAAACCTCTTTGCTGTTTAAATAAATCTGCGAACTCCATAAACTGAAGTTCTTTCTTTTCTCACCTCACAGTATGTCTCCTCAAGACCATTTCTCTAAGTGACAATGCTGCTTTCAGCTACAAGATCTTGCTCTGAGTTCATACTTTCTAACCTTGGATAAAATGGTCTCTAAATAGGTTATGACTATTCTGGTTCAAAGTCATCAACATCTAGCTCACTTACATTTTTCTAAACTGTAGCTTCTGGTCAAGCATAGCCTTTCACTATAACAAAGAGTAACCTTTGACTATAACAAAGGGTAACCTTTGCAAAATATAACCTTTGCCTACAACAAAGGGTAACATTTGCAAAGGTGAGACAAGGGAAAGGGAGGTAATTCATCACCCTATTCCTGAAAATGTCATCTGAAAGCAGTCAACCTATAAAGACTTATATACCTTTTCATAAATAAAGCTGCTTGACCCAGTTATGGAGGGAAGAAAAGACACACACATGAAAACTAGACAGCAAATTATTCCTTTGAACCCAGAAAAGAAGTCCTCATACGGAAAATAACAAACTGACTTTTTGGAGACAAGGTCTTGCTCTGTTACTCAAGCTGGAGAGCAAAAGCATGATGACGGCTCAGTGCAGCCTCAAACTCCTGGGCTCAAGTGGTCCTCCTGCCTCAGCTTCCTGAGTAGCAAGGACTACAGATGTGTAACACCACACCCATCTAATTTTTTAAATTTTTTGTAGAGATGAGGGTCTTGCTATGCTGCTCAAGCTGGTCTTGAACCCCTGGCCTCCAGTGATCCTTCTGCCTCAGCCTCCCAAAGTGCTGGGATTATAGGCCTGAGCTGCCATGCCCAGCCACAAGCTTTTTAACAATTCAGTTTCCTGTGAAATGTCAAATGAACCCAATGGCTAGTATTCATTGAATGTGGCACCCCGGATGAAATCAGCCCTGAAAAAGTAAAACTGAAGACCAGTTCCCATTTACTACTATGTTACAGCCTCCTATGAGGCCAAGGCATAAACACCTCTCTAAAAAGTCCATTTCTTGCAGCAGTATCTTCAGTTTCTATTTGAATCTCTCTCTTCCTGAGTTGAGTGAAATCACTCATTTCTGCCATTCTTCTAATGTACTCAAATGGTCATGCTATATATTCATAGGGGAAATGCATTCATATTTCCTGACGTTTTTTTCACCTAATCATTGCTTCTTGCCCTTGAGAAGTGACAACGTGCTACAGCAGACAAAAACACATGGGGTTTTTGGCCACCACAGGGGGTAAAATTGAGCAGCAAGTGTGCTGTGGCCATCTACAAAAAGGTAACAATGCAGAGTGGAGAGGGATGCATGTAAGACTGAGTATAAAAGGCAGTATGAAATTTACAAAGTGCAAAGGGCCTATGTAAGTCCAGGGAAGACCACAGAAAGGAGGAGAGGAGAGGAGAGGGCATTTGGGGGAGCTCCACTGTAGTTTTTCGGATGTTGAAAAAAGTCTGAACTAAGACTGCAACGTCTGTCCCACACATGAGATTTACAGAAAATCTGTATATCTGGTCCTTGCAGATGTGTTTCTAACACTAATATTTCTTTCTGATTTCTTTTGTGGACGGCTTGTATTTTCTATATGAAGTTTCTCACTACGATCTCCTTCACAAAATCTTTCTCATTTTTACTCATTTCATCACTTGTGAAATTTCTTTTATGCCTAACTTGCCCTATGATCTGCAGATTACCTTGAATATCAGGTCCCCTTCTCAGATATTCACCTGATACCATGCCATAGGATTTGTGTTTATCAGAAATTATTTCAAGTCAAATGCTCATTCTCAGCCCAGGTTTTTCCATCTGATAAAGAAGAAATGCATACAAATACCACCTCTCTCAGCAATGCTAGAGGGAACTATACCAGAGGTTAGCAAACATTTCTTGCAAAGGGCTACATAGTAAATATTTTAGGCTCTTCAGGCCATACATTTCTGTTTCAAGTACTCAACCCTATCACTGTAATGTGAATGCAGCTATAGACAATACATAATGAATGAACATGACTGTATTTCAGTAAAACTTCCTTTACAGACACTGAAATTTGAATTTCCCATAATTATCATGTGTTACAAAATCATCTTCTTTTGATTTCCTTCAGCCACTAAAAAATTCAACCATTCTCATTTCACAGACCATACGCAAAAAGACTGGTGGTAGGTCAGATTTTGGTCTATGGGCCATAGTTTGCCTGAACTAATCAGCAAATAAGATTAATATGTCCTATTATTACACAACTTTTCTGTCCTTATAAAATGCTTTTTTAAAAAAGAGACAAGGTCTCATTCTGTCACCCAAGACTTAGTAGTGTGATCACAGCCCAATGAAGCCTTCAACTCCTGGGCTCAAGCAATCCTCCTGCCTCGGCCTCCTGAATAGCTGCAACTACAGGCATGTAACGCTACACCTGGCTAAATTTATGTTTTTAGAGATGGGGGTCTTACTATGTTGCCCAGGCTGGCCTCAAACTCCTAGCTTCATGCAATCCTCCTGCCACAGCCTTCCAAGTAGCAGGGATTATAGATGTGAGCCACCACACCTGAAATGTCTTTAGAGCCTTTAGGGAATCAGGTGAGACAAGGAAAAGTCTTGAATCCCAACAGGGAAGAGAAGGCTTTATCAGAGTTCAGAAGTCCAAAGAGAGTTCAAGATGAAAAGGTAGCTAAGAAAGAGGAATCAAAAAGGGAAGGTCACGGGCTATGCAAATGAATGTTAGTATAAAAATACTGAGAACGAATAAGGATAGGAACATGAAACAGAGGACTCAGGGTAGGGAAAGAATGGAGATATAATTGGGAGGCATGAAATTAGGAAAGAATCTCTTAATTAAGTGAAAAACAAAAAATATCAAGTAACTCTGTATAAAATATTATGCTATAAATGAGAAAAGTGTGATATTATTCCTGTTGTCAGCTTGTAACTTACTTGGAAAATATAATATACATAAAACTGTTAAAGAATATTGAATTTGCAGAACACATATCTAACCCATCACCCAAAATAACTTCACTCATGAATCATAATGTCACCAAGCCTTTTCCAAAGACTAACCAATGAAATCAGCCATATAAGGATTGTACATCACCGACTATGATTTATCCAAGGAATGGAGGGTGGGATTCAACACACCAAAAATCAATCAATGTAATGTGTACCATATTAATAGAATACAGGAAAGAACCAGATTTAACAGTCACAGAATATCATTTCACAAACTCCAACACTCTTCCATGACAAATACTCAACAAATTAGCAACTTGATAAAGAGCATTTCTAAGAAATCATAGTTAACATCATACTTAATGGTAAAAGATTGAATGCTTTCCCCCTAAGATCAAGAGTAAGACAAGAACGTCCACTCTTGCAACTTGTATCCAACATTGTGCCAAAGGTTCTAGCCAGAGTAATTAGGCAAGAGAAAAGGTAAAAAGCATTCAGATTAGAAAGAAAAAGGTAAAACTATCTCTATTTGCAGATGACATAATTTTGTATGTAGAAAATACAAAAGAAATTCATCAAAATTCAAAACTGTTGTGCTTCAAAGGACAATATTGGGAAAGTAAAAAGACAATTCACAAAATGGGATGAAATGTTTGTAAGCCATTATCCGATATGGATTTAGTATACAAATGTCAGAACTTTTAAAACACAAAAATAAAAGGAAAAATAACCAAGTTTAAAACATGCAGAGTTTGAATAGACATTTCTCCAAAGAGAATACATAAATGGCCAATAAGCACATAAAAAGATGCTCAATACCATTAGCTACTGGAGAAATGTAAATAAAAACTACAATGAGACAGCACTTCACATCACCAGGATGGCTACAGCGAAAAAGGTAGACAATATTAAGTGTTAGTGAGGATGTGAGGAATTAGGAACCCTCATACATTGCTGGAAGGAATGTAAATTGGTATAGCCACTTCAGAAAAAGTTTTGGCATTCCTCGAAATGTTATACAAAAAGTTACCATATGACCCAACTAGTATATATCTAGAGTATGTACCCATGAGAAAACACATTTGCATTATAACTTGTATACTACTGTACTGATACATGTTACAAAACGGATTAACCTTGAAAACATTATGTTAAGTGAAAGCCAGTGGCAAATCTATAGAAACGAAAAGTAGAAAGTTAGTTTCCTAAAACCAAGAGTTGGGAGATGGGTATGGTGAATGATTCCTAACAGTAGAGGTTTCTAAAGATCTAAAAGTAGACTGCGGAATGCTTGCAAAACTCTGTGAATATTCTAATTCCCACTTAATTGAATACTTTAAATGGATGAATTGCATGAATTGTGATTTGTATCTCCACAAAGCTGTTTAAAAAAGGACATGAGAGCCTGCTTTGCACATCAAAATGAATTATTTTAATGAATGAAAAACATTAAATCTACAGAAACTAGTCTCCAGAAAAAGAAAATGTACATTTGACATCATTTAAGGTGCCTCTTACATCAACTCCTGACTTGGAAAACTGGTATTTAAATGTCAAGAATTAAGCCTTTCTCCTGTCTTCCCAGCATCGATGATTTTGAAGAATTTTTGATTTTATTACACATAACATTGCTTTAGCTAAGTAAGTATATCTTCTCAGTTCCGAGTGTCCTAGAGGGGAGGAAAATCATAACAACTATAAGCTACCTTAAAATATTTCAGTATAAAAACTTTAAAATTTTTACATATTAATTCTGATGAAAAATAATTTTTTCTACTCGTTCTATTGGTCAGTGGACAAGATAATACTGCGCCAAGTTTATCAATTTTCCAAAACTAGAGAAACTGGAAAAAAAGTGATCACAAATGAGCAAGGGATAAAAGCATCCCAGTGTGTGAAATACTGAAGCAGGGTGTTGTGTACTACAGTTTAAAGGGATAAGAAGCAATGAGTAACACATCAGTCAGAAAGAATGTGATTGATGATCCCAATGTACTCCATGATGCTGGGCACAGAGAACACACACCTTTCCTTTCGATGAAATGAAGGCAAAGGAAGAGATGAAGCTGGGGAGGATCCCTCTTGCTTAACTCACCTATAAAGCCTGCTCTCCAGTCCCTCCTGCTCAGGACTCCCTGTGGTTGGGTGAAACAGGGCTCTTTCCCTTGCTCCAGATGAGAGACCAAAGCTGGTTTGGAAGTGGGTGGCACTGCTTGAAGGGAGGAAAACATAACATAATAATGAGCATAGTCACAGGGGTCAAACTCAAGTCCATGGCTCCAAGACAAGCAAGGGAGGTGAGGAGGATAATTCCTGGGTGGGTTAAACGAGAGGTACCCTAAAGAGGTACAGGGAGGTATCCTGGGAAGAAGAGTCAGGAAAGTTCTTCCAAGGAAGCCTGAAATACACTGGAAGGCAGATTTCTATTTAAAGGGAAACAAAATTTTTACCTTCTTTGTCAGAGAATGGAAATCTCCCACTGTGGGAAAAAGACAAATGGCTCTAGGAGTAACTCCCAGAGGGAGACAAAGTGGCTGGGTTCTATCTTTCAAGACAATTTGGAGGTTCAATACTAGGCTAAGAGTATCAAGATATACCTCAAGCCCTACTGTACTCAGAATCACCTCTAAGGCAGGTAGGGAAGGAGGGTAGTTTTTATGATAGAAAAAGAAAGAAAGCCCTTTGCAGGTCAATAAACATCAAGCCTTTCCATACCTGGCAACCTCTGAAATCGCTATTTGGGGTCAGCTTATAATTATAAAAGAGCCCTTCAACCTGAGGGCCCAGGCAGAAACCAGCAGCAGAGAGGCCTTACCTACAAAGGCCACAGCCTCATAGTTCTCCAGCATCACATCCCTGTACAAGGCCCTCTGGTCAGGCACCATGATGGCCCATTCCTTCTTAGTGAAGTACACAGCCACGTCATCAAAAGCCACTGATTCCTGAAACGACAAGTTCCTAGTTTCCCAGACCTCAGTACTTTGGTGCTGGTCAAAACTGTCTATGAGAGACCTGAGAAGGGCACCTATGATGATACATATTCAGTACTGGGTCCTTCACATGCCTGCAGAGTTTTTGTGTGAAATTTAGGTGTGGGGGAAGATGCAGAATTAAAGTTGCCAGAGTTCAGCATACTTTCCCAGTAGCCATAATTACACCTCTGCTATGAGCTTCTAAACATGTGACCTCCACACAGACACTGAACCAGCTGAACAGGAGCCAGGAGTGGGCCTGAGCATGAAAGTATGCATGTGGGGCCAGGTGCAGTGGCTCATGTGTATCATCCCAGCACTTTGGGACACCAAGGCAGGCAGATCACCTGAGGTCAAGAGTTCAAGACCAACCTGACCAACATGGAGAAACCCTATCTCTACTAAAAATACAAAAATTGGCCAGGCATGGTGGCACATGCCTTTAATCTCAGCTACTGGGGAGGCTGAGGCAGGAGAATTGCTTAAACCCAGGAGGTGGAGGTTGCAGTGAGCTGAGATCGCACCATTGCACCCCAGCCTGGGCAACAAGAGTGAGACTCTGTCTCAAAAAAAGAAAAAATAGAAGTGCACATGTGGAAGGAGAACTGATGCCTGAACATAGCTGACATCTTAGCTCTAAGTCCCTCCCCAATTTGTATATATCCCAGTAATTATTTGGGTTACTCATATTACTCCATTTCCCAATTCTACTTTCATTCTAATCCTTCTTTCGTTTTGTTTTTGTTTTTTGTTTTGAGATGGAATTTTGCACTTGTTGCCCAGGTTGGAGTGCAGTGGCATGATCTTGGCTCACTGCAACCTCCACCTCCCAGGTTCAAGTGATTCTCCTGCCTCCTGAGTAACTGGGATTACAGGCATGCACCACCACGCCTGGCTAATTTTGTATTTATAGTAGAGACGGCATTTCTCCATGTTCGTCAGGCTGGTCTCTAACTCCTGACCCAAGGTGATCCACCCACCTTGGCCTCCCAAAGTGCTGGTATTAGGCATGAGCCACTGTGCCCGGCCTCACTCTAATCCTTTCTTGCCTGTCTCTTTGCCCACTATCCCAAGCACAAGGCTTCTCCAATCTGTCAGTGAATTCCCACCCACAGCCCACCTTCAAGCAGAAGTAGTGAGGTTAGAGGGGCATAGGAAAATACTGCTTACTTGGGAAAGACTAGGGTCTAGACCAACTTGGTGCGTAAGGCTAAAGAAAGGCCTAAAAAGGTGGCTATTGGAAGTTTTTAAGCCCTAGAGTTGAGCTCTGTATTTCAGAAATGGAGCTCTAGTGGAAATCGTTTTAACATGGAATATGAGATTAACGGAACCTATGAGCCAGGTGCCAAAGAATGTTTTGTCAATTATCTTTTTGATGTATTTTTAATTACCTTGAAGAAAAGCCCTCCATGTTATATTGTGTTGCAAAATTCCACGTAACTCACGAATAGTGAGTGTCATGGAATACTAGTTCAGACAGAAAATTCAACTAATACAACTGAATAGGATTTTAAAAACAGATACAGACACATATGTTCTTCAAATGTGTGACAAAGTAACTAGAGCAATTCAGTGGGTAAAAGACAGATTTTTCAATATATAATCCTGAGTCAATTGGATACATGTATGGGAGGAAAAAGAAGTTTGACCCATGCCTCACACCTTTAATTTGAGATGAATCACACATCTAAGTAGAAAGTCAAAACAATAAATTTTCTAGAAGAAAGCATAGAATATCTTCGTGATATTTGAGTAAGAAAAGATTTCTTATGCAAAACAAACTGATACAGTGTCTTCATTAAAAATCTGTTTGTTAAAAGATACCATTAGGAAAGTGAAAATGCAAGCCACTGACTGGGAGATTTAATATTACATATATTTGACAAAGGACTTATAAGAAACTATACAATGTGGGAGAAAAAAGGTACAGTGTAATAAAAAATACGAAAAAATATCTGAACAGGGAGTTCACATAAGAGGATATGCCAATAAACTTATGAAATGGTGCTCAGCATCACTGCTTACTGGAGAAGAGGAAATTTTTAAAATCCCAATGAGATACTGCAAACGAATGACAATAAGTGTTGGTAAAGATGTGGAGCAACTGTACACTGCTGGTAGAAATGTAAATTGGAAGAATCATTTCAGAAAATTGTTGGGCAGCATCTACTAAAACTAACCAAATGTGTACCCTATGAGCTATCAATTTTACTCACAGAGATATACCCAAGAGAAATGAAGGTCTGTGTCCACAAAAAGACAAGAATGTTCACTGCATTCTTATTCATGGTAGCCCAAAATGAGAACAACCAAAAGTCCACCTACAGTAGAATGAATAAATAAAATATGCTATTATCACAAAATAAAAAACTACTCAAGTGAAAAAGAACAAATCATTGCTGTGTGCAACGTCGGTGAACTTCACAGACATAATGTTGGGCAAAAGAAGACAGATACAAAAGAATGTATGTTGAATGATTCCACTTATATGAAGTTCAAAAACAAAACTTTCCCATGGTGACAGAGGTCAGAATAGTGGTTAACTTTGGGATGAGCTGTGGATTGCTTGGGAAGCAGTATGAAGGGGCCTTCTGGGGTGCTAATAATGTTCTGTGTCTTTATATGAGTGAGGTCATACAAGTGTACATAGTTCTAAAAAGTGAGCTATACTGTTAAGAATTGTGTTGTGTAAGTTAAACCTCAATGAGAAATGTGCATGTATATAGTGTATATATATATATACGCATATATAAAAGTATTTTATATATTTATGTAAATATGTATATACAGACAGAGATATGTACAGAGACAGAAAAAACAGCTCACCTGGGGCCTGGCTGTTGAGGACACAGTTGTCATCGTCTGACCTCTTTTATTCCTTTCTTGGGTAAAGGTAAAAGACTCAAGTGCTGAAGGTAAAGAAAAAAACATTAATGACAATAACTCTATTGACCATGAGTCCTACATACAACCTCTGACCCATCCTGTTTTGAAGACTAGATAAATTACTGTTCCTTAGTTACTGCTTATTACCAGGGACAACTCTAGTCTCACAAAGGCGAGATAGCAGGATTACAGAGAAATGCAAAAAGGAGGTAGAATCATCCAAGGAATGAGTGATGAAAAAGTGGACTGAGAAGACTATCATTTCAGCTAATCCAGAGAAGATATCATAGGATAGAAAACAGAAAAGGAAACTAGGGTAGACAGTAAACAGAATGTTATAGGCGGAAAAGAAAGTTGGAATTCTGAACAGTTAAGATCCCTGAAATCCCTACAGTACAGATAGGAATGAATTATATAGAAGAAATCCATTAAACACTGTAAGACCTCAGCGTGCTCTTCCTCCTCTGCTACTTAATATTAGAACAAGAGAGTTTCTACAACTGAAGTAATAAAAGTTGAACAGACCTTGAAAATAGTTGATTAGGAATATTTGATGTCTCCCTACAACTATTTTTCCCCTAAATACAAGATATTCAGTTTTATAAAGGTGTTGGGAGTGGGTGATGAGAAAGAAAACACTACCATATTAAAAGAATCCAGCAACTTCATAATGGTCCCAAATACTCCAAGTTCCTAATATTATAGTATAAGGAAACAAAACTTTCATTTCTAAACTGGTTCCAACTCTTATTCTGGGTCATTTAATTAGTTCATCATTAGGAAGTAAGTCTTTTGCCTTTCAAGAGTGAATCATGAATATTTATGCATTAAAAACAGCACCTGAAATACAAAGAGCTGCCATCAGTTGAATCAAAGATATTTTAAAAGCATATAAACAAACACATAAAAGTGCACATACTCATAGACCTTAAGAACAACTTCCATTCCAACTCCATATCTGCAGTTTGCCTTAAGTCTTAGGGTACTGCAACAGCATCAGACAAAAGACTATGCAGCCAGTGCACTGCCCCTCTCTCTCCAATGACTCTTCTTAGTGAATCCAGAAAGTCATTCAGGAAGGTAGAGGAAGTTGAAGGTGTCAGAGAAACAGCTGTCAGGAGAGGCTAGAAACTGCATCTTAGAAGTTACAGGGAGTCCAGGAAGGAGAAATATGTATGAGAGTAAAGAGAAGTACCTTAAAAGAAAACACAATGTAAACCTACACAAGTAATGCTGCTAAATTCATGGATGGTTTCTCTCCAAGGGTAACAAAAGCAGTGATTCATACTGAGCAAATAAGTAACCCTTGTAGTTGTAGAGTCTAATTCTCATGACACTGTCATTATATCAGCAATAAATGTCCCTTACAATGGATACTTAATACGATTAGCATATCAAACAAAAGGACTTAAGCAAAAAGGTCTGATTTGTATAGCTGACAATCTGTGAAAGGGAAATCATCTGGGAATAGAACTACAACAGAGGTCACCCTGCAAAACACAAAGAACATTCCCTATGGAAGTGTTTTCCTATAGGGAAAACTATAGGAGTTGAAGCCTCAACAACAAGCTCCGCTGGAAAACAAATCACACTCCCAACACAATTGACTAATGGCAGTGACATCAAATGTTAACCTATGAACCTTGACAATTATGACAGTGGAGTAAAAATTAAGAGAATGAGAAGAATATAATGAACAACGTGAAGAAGTAAAGAAATCTTTCCACATCTCCAATACTGTACATAGGAAACTATGTTAAATACTGGACACATATTAGGTGCATGATTGATAGATTACTCCTATTAGATTTAACATTCATATGAGCCTATCCAAATCGCAGGGCCCCGTATTTTCCAAAATGGGACATCCTGGGGACAGGTAGGGAATACATTTAAGTATTCTCAAAATTTTGGTTGCTCTCCAACGGTAACGTTTCAAGACCGGTGTACACTATGCCAGGCGAAGATAACTGTTCACCAACCGATTTTCTGGGACCAACTGAAAATGGGGAAATCGTACACTGGCCGAGGGGTAGGGTTGGGGTTTCCGCATCCGGGGCAAAGACGAGGTGGGTGGAACGACCGAGGGGTGTGTTCTGTTGCTAGAATGTCCTGGAGCGTGGACAGTTAAACTTTTTGAGGGTTTCGAAGTTAACACCCGAATGTGTGTCAGTATCCGATTCTGAGTGAGCCGCGGGCTGCCCCGAGTACAGGGAAACGAGGGGTTAAGAGCCTGCGGACAGCGTTCTGGGCCTACCAGCGCCCCTTCTCGACGCTACCGAGCCGAGCCCCGGGATCGACAAGAGGACCCTAGTACCAGCAGTAGCCGTGCCCGCCTCCCTCGGGCCGTTTCCCGTCCTTCTCAGACCCGCTCACCGTGGGTTCCCAGCGGCCTCTGCAGCTTTCCAGCAAGCAGAGATTGTGTTTGCTACTTGTCGAGCCTCACAAACCAAATCTCGCGCGACAAAAAAAGAAGGCGGTGCCGGACGTGCGTCATCACACTGACTGGCCAACCGATACCCTCTCTGGATTTCTCTCTAGGACTCTTGGAGGACTATCTTGGTGCTTCCCTCCTAGTTCCCGTGATAAAAGGGCATGCTGGCGAGACAGGCGCTTGGTGTTCCTCCAGAGTCGGGTTCTGAGTCGAGGCACCTTGCACCTGTCTTTGCATCATCGTGCCAGCCATGATACTGGCTTCCAGTGCCTTTATTACTGTGCTACAATAACTTCAACTACACGTTTTATCCAGAATATGCAAGAAAATGTGAATGGCTTTACGTCACGTAAATTTAGCATTTGGATTGTTATAGCATAATCAATGGACACAGTATACAATCAGGACTTCTCTCGAATTGCTGTAATGATTGCACTCCTAGAATGTGATGTCTTTCAATGTTGCTGACGCCCCTCAGTTCCATACATCACCACTAGCAGAGGATTAGCAATGGACCATGGGCAAAGTGAGAGCAGTCAATTCACCCAAGAAATATTCATTCCCTGTCCAGCAGAGCTTAACACTGTCCCAGGAAATCATAGCACCACTGTATCGATCAGAGGTAAAAATAAATACATAAATAAATAATAACTACCATGATGAAAAACCTGTTGAAAGCCCTTAGAGGAAATAGGTGTGGCCACCCCAGAGAACTTCCTGACATGTTGTGCCAGAGCCTGTGGAGGTCGTAGAGTACCTACCTTGATGCTAACAGTAAAGAGTGTGAAGAATAAAGGACATTTGCTCCCACCTCCATTGTCCGTGGGTGTTGTAGATCACATGCAACATCACTGTAGGAAGATAAATGAACCAAGGCTGACACAGGGGCCCGTGCATGCAGCTCACATCCAAGGGTTGGCAGTCGACCCATAATAGCCCAGAGCCCTGAATTCACCCTGTGCCTAGCATAAGTGAAAGCTATTCTAGTAGCTCAGTCTATTTTCTTTATTTTTCAGTGTTTTTAAAAGTGTGATTCCTTTTGAAAAATCAAGAAATTCACCTTCTCATGATGTAGAAAACTGAAAAGAGCATGGCCCCACCATTACAACAACAAAAACAGCCAGATAATCTAAAATTTCCTCTTGACTACATCAGAAAGCTAAGATCTGGGGGCAAATTTATCTAAAATCTAATATAAGATAAGCACTTGTTTACATAGGACAGATGCTACTGGATGCCATGTAAGCTGTTAAGAAGAAATCAGCTAAAATGTTTAGTGAGTTGCTGAGGTCCAAGTGTTGGTTAGCCTGAGAATATAGACTATAGAACTCTTGTGAACCACAGACACAAGAATAATTTCCACCCACTTGCATATTCTTCAAATGGACATCATCAAATCTGTGCACACATACATACATATGATCGAAGGTAAGGCAAGAAGAATCTTATAAAAACCTCCCCCCTAAAAAAGACATGAATCCCCATCCAGGTCCTTCTCCCCTATTTCCCCTACAGAACAAAAGCCCTAAGCCTCTGAGAATGAAGAAGCAAATCCTGTCACCCTTAGGGACTGGTTAAGATCCGATGGAACTGAGGGGAAGAAAGAGAACAAAGGTCTCTATTCATGAGGTAGGAGTAGAATTACATCCTGGGTCCAGACCATGGAAGTCTTCTACAGCCGGGGATAGGGCAACATCACTTAATAGACCCCACCCTTAAGTCTCAGAGACATGGTACCTACCTAAGATTAAAGCTGAATCACAACAGAAAATGCCATCTCTCCTACCATCATCAAAATAGCAAATACTGAGTTACTAAGAACAGCAATCTACTGCTAAAAGAGAGATAAGAACATGGAGAAAGACCCTCTCTGAGGCACAGGATTAAAGGGAAGGCCTAAAGGTGAGGGTGGTACAAACATTGAGAAAATCTCTGTTAAAACTCAACGTAACACTGGAAGAATTCAAAGCCTATGGATAACCACAGCAACAAAAACATCTAAATACAGTTTAACTCCTGATTAGATCAACTCAGCCCTCCACAATAAAGATCTACCAAAAGAAAAAGTATGCCCATTTTTGCCTTAGTCTCCATTATACTACACAAGATTTTGAACATGTGACAAAAAAAAATGTACAAGACATACAAAAAAGGCCAAAAAAAATCAAAAGATAAAATAGTAAACAACAGATGTTGAAATATGAAAAAGCATTAAAATAACTAAAATTAATATGGCAAGGGCTTAGTGGAAAAGACAGTCAGATAGGTAGTTTCAGCAAAGAAAACGAATATATGAAAAAGAATCAAATGAAAATTTTAGAAATAAAAAACATGGCTCTGGAGATGACAAACACCCACAAGGGACTCATCAGTGGATTCAATTCAACCAAGAAAAAAATTAGTGAACTTGAAAACTGTTCAGTAGAAATTACCCAAGCTGAAACACAAACAAAAAAATTACACACACACACACACACACACACACACACACACACACACACGCAGAGAGAGAGAAAGAGAATTGAGTATCTGAGAGCTGTGAGACAATATCAAATGGTCTAACCTACATGTAACTGGAATCCCAGAAGAAAAGTATATGTATTTGTGGTATGTATGTGTATGTAAAGATATGGGTATATACTATATGTACATATATGTGTATATAAATATATATACATACATGAATATTTGAATGCAGCCAGAGGAAAAAAGACACATTACATACAGAAAAACACAAATAAGAATTACAACCAATTTTGCATCAGAAACCACGCCAGCCAGAGATAATATAGTAACATCTTTAGAGTGCTGATGGTAGGTCGGAGGAAGGTCAGGGACTTGTCAACCCAGAATTTTATATTCGGCAAAAATATCTTCCAATAATGCAGGAGAAATAAAGACTTTTTCAGATAAACAAAACAAAATTCATTGCCACCAGATCTGTACCACAAGAATTGTCAATGGGTATTCTTCAGGCAGATTGACTATGATACCAGACAAAAACTTGGATGTACACAAAGAAACTAAGACCTCTAGAAATGTCAAGAAATGAAAGTAAATATAAAATTAACTTTTTTTCTTATTTTAAAAACTACTCTAAAAAATAAGTCACTGTGTAAAGCACAAATAATATCAAGGTACCATGTTAATAGCATATATAAAAATAAAACATGACAAAAAATAGCACAAATGTTGGGAGGGAAGGTTTGGCAGTTTGTGTTGTAAAACCCATACACTACATGAGAAGTGACATAATATTATTTGAAAATAAATTCTAATTGTAGATGTATATTGTAAGCTCTAAGAATATGCATTAAAATTTTAGTAGAAATAATAAATTAATTATGGGGCTAACATGAAATCACAAAAAATCCTTAATTCAAAAGAAGATTTAAAAGAGAGAGAGAAAAAAAAAACAAAGAACAGATAGAATAAATACAAACACAAATGATAGATTTTAATCCAGTCACATCAATAATTACATTAAAAATAAGTGCTCTAAATGCACTAATTAAAAGACAGAGGCCAGTTGCAGTGGCTCACACCTGTAATCCCAACACTTTGGGAGGCTGAGGCTGGCAGATCATTAGGTCAGGACTTCAAGACCAGCCTGACCAACATGGTGAAACTCCATCTCTACTAAAAATACAAAAATCAGCTAATCATGGTGGCACATTCCTGTAATCCCAGTTACTTGGGAGGCTGAGGCAAGAGAATTGCTTGAACTAGGACCCTGGAGGCGGAGGTCAAAATGAGCTGAGATCGTGCCACTGCACTCCAGCCTGGGCTACAGAGCAAGACTCCATCTCAAAAAAACAAACAAACAACAACAAAAGACAGAGAATGTAAGATCTGATTTTTTTAAAAAAGCAAGAATCAACTGCATGCTGCAAACAAGAAACATGCTTTAAATATAAACACATACAAAATATATATATATATATAAAACTATAAATATATATATATATATATATATATATAAACACATAGAAAAATGTTAAGTAAAAAGATGGATAAGCTTGTAGGTAACCTGTAATTATCCTATTCAACCTAGTTGTTTCTACTGAATGAATGTACAGAGTAGGCGTTTGACTCTGAAAGGTAAATAGGAGCAGGGTGTTTGAGGAGGAACCAAAGTTAAAGTACCACAAGATTGACAGTGAGTTTACAGTTTTTTCTCCTCATATTCCCTAGCCTGAACTATACATAGCCCAAATTCTGGAAGTGTGCATCATCAGAGACAGAAGTAAGGGAGAAGCCCTCTAGTTCTATAATAGCTCAAGGAGTTGAAAGTAGTCATCTGATGCTCTGGAAGAGAATGGAAATCCTCTGATTTCTTTTCTTTGTACTTCCATGCCCCAGTCCCAAGTAATCTGTGCTGGGGTTAGAAGCAAGAGTAATGGGTGTTGTACAAAACCTAAAACTCAGAGAGAGTAAGCATCTTCCTCTCTGACCAGAGGAGCTGTGATCTCAAGAGGGTGAGAGAAACTCAAGCTGCATTTTTTGTTTCTCCATCCTCTCACTGCTTAGTGTGATCGTAACAGAGTAGCATACAGTTTCAATTGCAAAAGGTTTATAGCAGAGATGGCAAGATAAAGCCTCAGCTTTGT
Source organism: Cebus imitator (assembly GCF_001604975.1). Taxonomy (NCBI): domain Eukaryota; kingdom Metazoa; phylum Chordata; class Mammalia; order Primates; family Cebidae; genus Cebus; species Cebus imitator. Next base: position 11,038,339 of record NW_016107315.1, read on the forward strand.
ACCTGGAGTATCAGAAAAGAGGGCATGGGCCAGGCGCAGTGGCTCACACCTGTAATCCCAGCACTTTTGGAAGCTGAGGCAGGCAGATTACTTGAGGCCAGGAGTTTGAGACCAGCCTGGCCAACATGGCAAAACCCCATCTCTACCAAAAATACAAAAATTAGTTGGGTATAGTGGTGGGTGCCTATAATCCCAGGACTCGGGGCCCTGAGGCATGAGAATCGCTTGAACCTAGGAGGAGGAGGTTGTAGTGAACCGAGATTGCCCCACTGCACTCCAGCCTGGGCAACAGAGTGAAACTCTTTCAAAAAAAGAAAGAAAAGAGGAGCACAAATAGACAAGAAACTGCTAGCAAAAGAGAAGGTGGAAGTCAGTAAAACAATCAGTGAAAGTTATTTATAAACACCTGGGTTTACTCCTGAGCTGCACATGCGTGGACCTGACCCCCAACAGCATAAACAGAACTGAATATGGACCACATCACCCCCAAGTCCCAGAATCGTCACTTGGTAGCCTGCATAGGGGACAGACATGGATAGTTTTACAAAAATTTTTGAAAAATGAACTGATTTTAGGATAAAAAATCAAAGAAAAATGGCCACATTTTGTGCCCTGAACCCAACAGGGTTGAATTACTGCTTTAAAAAAAAAAATAGCACCGTACTCAAAATTTAAACATGCTTCAGGGTCTCATAAGACAGCATTCAAAATGCTTAGGATACAATAAAAGACTACTCAATACAAAAACATACCCAGAAAAAATATTGTTTCATTGAAAAAAACAATCAACAGATGCCAATGTTGAGATGACACAGATGTTAGAATTATCTTACAAAGACTTTGAAGCAGCTATTACAAACATATTCAAACAAGTAAGGGTAGGCACTCTTGAAATTCATGCAAAGACAGAAAACCCCACCAAACAAATAGAAAACAAAAGAAAAACCAAATAAAAATTTTAGAGCAAAAAACATAATAAACAAGAAACTCACTGTATGGGGTCAATGACAGAATGGAGAGGACAGAGAAAAGAAACAGTGAACTTGCAGATAGATTCATAGAAATTATCTAATCTGAAAAACAGAGGAAAAAAGATGAAAAAATGCAAAGTGCCTTGGGCATCTACGAGGACAACATCAAAAGGTCTAACATTCTTGTCATCAGAATCTCAGAAGGGGAAGAGAAAGAGTGTGATGTAGAATGAATAGCTGCAGAAACAAAGGCTGAAAACTTTCCAAATTTGCTGGAAAAACATAAACCTAAAGATTCAAGCTTAGCAAACTCCAAATAGGATAAACACAAACCCAGGCCTAAATACAATATAATCAAATGAAAAAATTAAAAAATATTTAAAAGCTGAGCACAATGGCTCATGCCTGTAATGCCAGTACTTTGGGAGGCCAAGATGGGGGGACTGCTGAAGTCCAGGTGTTTGAGACCAGCCTGTGCAGCATAGCAAGATCCTGTCTCTACAGAAAAATTCTAAAAATTAGCTGGGAGTAGTAGCACATTCCTGTATCCCTAGCCGTTCAGGAGGCTGAGGTGGGAGGATTGCCATGGTTGCACCACTGCACTCCAGCCTGGCTGTCTCAAAAAAAAAGAAAAAACGTGAAAGCAGTCAGAAAAAAACAATGCATTATTTATAGGGGAACAGTGATTCACATCACTCTAATTTAAATGGAACAGTATCTTTTTTTAGTTTTTGAGACAGGGTCTCACTCTGTCACCCAGGCTAGAGTTCAGTGGCACAATCTTGGTTCACTGCAAACTCCACCTCTCAGGTTGAAGTAATACTCCCACCTCAGCCTACCAGGACTACAGGTGTGCACCACCATGCCTTACTAACTTTTGTATTTTTTGTATTTTTTTGTAAAGACAGGGTTTCACCATCTTGGCTGGGCTGGTCTTGAACTCCTGGCCTCAAATGATCCACCCTCCTTGGCCTCCCAAAGTGTTGGGATTACAGGAGTGAGCCATCATGGCTGGCCATAAATGGAACAATATTTTTAAAGTGCTAAAAGAAAAGAATTGTCCAACCCAAAATTCTATGCTCAGTGAAAATATCCTTCAGTCAGAAAAAAAAAATGAATTATTTATAGAGGAACAATGATTCATATCACTCTAATTTAAAATGGAGCAATATTTTAAAGTTCTAAAAGAAAATAATTGTCAATCCAAATTTCTGTGTTAACTGAAAATATCCAAGGGCCAGGAGCAGTGGCTCGTACCTGTAATCCCAGCACTTTGGGAGGCCAAGGCCAGCAGATCCCATGAGGTCAGGAGTTCAAGACCAGCCCAGCCAACATGGCAAAACCCCATCTCTACTAAAAACACAAAAATTAGCCAGGCCTGGTGGCGTGTGCCTGTAACCCCAGCTACTTGGGAGGCTGAGGCAGGAAAATCCCTTGAACCCAGGAGATGGAGTTTGCAGTGAGCCGAGATCATACCACTGCACTCCAGCCTGGGCGACAGAGCAAGATTCTGTCCAAAACAAAGAAAGAAAGAGAGAGAGAGAGAGAGAGAGAGAGAGAGAGAGAGAGAAAGAAAAGAAAAGAAAAAGAGAGAGAGAAAGAAAGAAAGAGAAAGAAAGAGAAAGAAAGAAAAAGGGAAAGAAAGGGAGAAAGAGGGAGGGAGGGAGGAGAGGGGAAGGGAGGGGAAAGGAAGGAAAGAAGGAAAGAAGGAAGGAGAGAAAGAAAGAGAGAGAGAAAGAGCAAAGATCCTTCTGAATATTTTTCAATGTTTTACTTTTTCAGGGTGGTCTTACTCTGACAAACCTCTAAAAATAGCAAACCAATCCCAGCGCTCACAACTCCTTTCCTTCAAGCATATATGATTTATTCATTTTGCTTATTGTCTTTTTCTCCTGACAGTATGAACTCTCAGTCAACTCACTGCTCTGTCCTCAGCATCTGGCACTTAATAGGCACTTGGGAAGTACTGTGTCACAATAGACACCTGTAAGATACAGAAATATAGTGTAGGGTGACCACACATATAGTAGTGTGTAGACTATGTATTGTGGTCACCCCACTGACACAGCATGGTCTCTCACTCAAAATTTGGTTTGGATGTCTACATTTAAGATATCATTCTCACAGCAAGCAGGTAGAAAAAGATTTGCTACTCCCATAATGAGTACTGGCAGGCTTCCAAACCGCTCTGAATGGATTGAGACAGCAGGGGAAAGGCTCTGGTTTCGGGTTCTATGGTGTTTGGAAGGTGGAGCTGAAGTGAGGGTTTCTCCACATGGGGGAGGTGAGGAAAGCAGCACGAGGTTTTTTTATCAGCTTGCCCAGATATGAAGCAAATGGATAAGGAGGAGTGATAGTGCTTGAAAGCTGTCAGCAATCAAACATCAAAAATGGAGACAGACTCCTTTCACTATGTAACATGCAGTGTGGTCTTAGCATTTGCTGGTTATCTGGCTGCTGGGACAGACAAGTAAGTGTCTGTTAAACTCACATACACTCACCAACTATCATTGTAACTACGCACCCTAGTGCAGGGAAGCCTGAAGGCTATGGCAAAATCCGAGGCTAGAACATTTGAAGGCTCATTACACACTTCCAAAAATAAATGGGATCATCTCTCTCCATATGCCATTTGTCTATATACACTGCCAAAGTGAAAACCAAACCTTATCACCTCCTTGCTCAATCACCCCCAGTGCCTCCAGTCCCTCACCCGAGGATTCAGGGCTCCACAGTATGCCCCAACTCATCTCCAACCTGGCCTCCCTGACCTCCCTGCCCTCACATTTCACTGTAGCCACACTTAAATTTCATCTGTGCCATAAACATGTTCCTGCCTGTGCCTGTTCTTTCTGCAACGCCTGCCTGCCCTTCCTTTCTCTCTATACATATCCCCATTGCAAAATGTTCAGATGTCATTTTCTCTGTGAGTCTTTACCAAGACCTAAAACTAAATAACTTCCTTCCCCTAAATAAACCTATTAAAAACTCAATCTACCCATCCCACTTACAGAAGTTCTTTTTACAGTTCCAGGTATTACAGACATTTGGTGCCTCTAAGAAAACACTTTAAGTAGTCTCTCAAAATGTGTTTCCCTTGTTGACAGAGATAAAACAACAAGAAGAAAATCCTTGTATTTAACTGATCAGATGAATGTCCAGAATAAAGGGATTTCCCAGATGCTTTTGCATCTAGACATGGCCACAAAATGTGAAACTGATGAGCATGTGAATCAGGACTCAGCAATGGTGAGCTATCTTGGGCCACACACCTCTGTTCAATCTGCCATTGGCTTTCCTCCACACTTACAGCAGAATCCAAAGTAATTAACATGGCCTACTGGGTCCTGTATGAACTGACACCTGGCTCTGTCATTGATGTCATTTTCTCCTATAATAGTTTCCTGGGGCTGCTATAACAAAATACTGGAGGCTGGGTGGCTTAAACAACAGAAATTTATTTTCTCACAGTTCTGGAGACTGGAAGTCCAAGATCAAGGTGCTGGTAGAGTGGGTTTCCCCTGAGCCCTCTCTCCTTGGCTTGCAGATGGCTGCCTTCTTGATGTCTCTTCATATGGCCATCTCTCTGTGTATGTGCACCCCTGGTGTCTCTTCTCTGTGTGTCCTAATTCCTGCTTCTTATTTTATTTATTTTTTTTTTTGGAGACAGATTCTCATTCTGTTGCCCAGGCTGGAGTGCAGTGGTGCTATCTTGGCTCACTGCAACCTCCAACTCCTGGGCTCAAGAAATTCTGCCTCAGCCTCCCCAGTAGCTAGGGTTACAGGTGCCCACCACCATGCCTGACTAATTTTTGTATTTTTAGCAGAGGTGGGGTTTCACCATGTTAGCCAGGCTAGTCTCAAACTCCTGACCTCAAGTGGTCCACTCACCTTGGCTTCCCAAAGTGCTGGGATTACAGATGTGAGCTACCCTGCCTGGCCCTAATCCTCTCTTATAAGGACAACTGTCAGATTGGATTAGGGCACACTCTAATGGCCTCATTTTAATTTAATTACCCTTTAAAGGCCCTGTGTCCAAATACAGTCACATTCTGTGGCATCAGGGGTTTGGGCTTCAACATATGAATTTTTGGAGGACACAGTTCAGTCCGCCTCCCATACTGTGAACCCATTCCACTCCTAGGCATTGCTATCTCAATGTCTCTCTCTCTGCTTGGACACTGCAGGCATGCTCCTTCCTGCCTCAGGCCCTTTCTATTTGCTATTCCCTCTATCTAGAACGCTATGCTCCCACTCATCAGCACATCTTGCCCCCTATCTTACTCTAGTCTCTGGTTCAAATGTTCCCTCATCAGAATTTGTCTTTGACTGCTTGATGTATCCCTCTCTATTCCCTTCCCCTGTTTTGCTGTCCTTCAAAGCACTTACTATTACTTGGACAATTTATACATGGTGGGGTTCTCCCTGTGTTAAAAGTACACCTGGGATTTGTTTTAATTGGTTATAGTAATTGACAGACAACAAAACAACTGCCTTTGAAAGAAGAATTTACTACATACAGCTCTCAAGGGGAGGGGCATTCCACACCATGTGTAGCTACATGGGGAAGCACTGGGCCAGGAGGCAGAGAAGTGAAGCAAAAGCATAGGAAAAGCCTTTATTATATACTGGCAGAAGCTGTTAGATGGGAATATCCTCTTTTGGGAAGGAAGTGAGACACAGATATGGGGGTCTGTGGTTAGAAGTTTTTAATATTCACACCCCTGTGAAAGCCTTACTGCAGGAGACATAAACAACTTTGGCCTTTAGTTTGACCCTGTGATCAATGAATGCCAAATTATCAATTATATAATCAATAAATGTTGGTTAGAACCTCTCACATTTTATTGTTTTGCCAATATATTCAAATATTGGTTTAATAAGGGAACAGATTCCCATATAACTGGTTTAGTTTGCCCTTCATGTATTTCCATGCCCTAAAGGTATCTCTTGCTGCCACCACTCTGTTTCCAGGCTTCATCCTGTCCTTTCAGGCCAGGTGCACTTCTGTGCATCTATCTCATCCTACCTCGGACCTCTCAAAGGTTATCCTGCTGGTTAATACAGATGGATACATCTTCGCCTTTGAACACAGATTCAGTGAAATGCCTCTGTTGACTTACTTTAAAACTCAAGTGAACAGAAGTTTGAAGGAACCTAACCTCACCCAAGGCCTGGCTATAAAGGACAAACCTGTCAATCTCTGGGTTAATTCCTTTCATTGAGAAAAGTATGATTGTCATGAGCTGAAGGCAGAGAAAGATACATCAGCAAGACTGGACTGATCACAACTTCTGTATAGAACCTCTACCCCAGGCTCTATTTTAATATTTAATATTGTATATTGGTGGCATGATTCTGTGCTCACAAAAGGGAGATAACAGGCACCTATCAGAATGCTGAGGTGAAGCACAGATGAATTTAGGAAGAAACCTGAGAATACTGTAAGTTGCACAGATCCAGATCCATAATCACAAGATCACAGGATCGCAGGAGAGGAGAGTGGGGGAGTCAATAGATACAGGATTTATAAGCCAAGAAAAAAAAATGGAGCCCCAAACTGTGAAATCCAAGGAGGGGGTCATGTGAACCCCAATTTATAGCCAGTTGGTCAGAAGTATAAGTGACAACCTACTACTTGTGATTGGCACCTGAAATGGGAGGCAATCGTGTGGGACTTAACATGTGGGAAACTACCCTGCTCCAGGTAGCGTCGAATTGAGTCAAATTGTAGGACACCTAGTTGGGTTTTGCTGGAAAACTGATTGTTGGTGGAATGAAACTCTTATACATTTTGGTGATCAGAGGTGAATTGTTGTATTAATTGGTATGAGACTAGGAAAAACATTGGTTTTTCCTGTCTCTCAGAGAATAGAAGTTTCCAAGAGAAGCATCAGAAAAGTAGAAGGTTGAGAACAACAAACCACAAGCCCTAGGCTCCAAACTAGGGCCAAGTGCAAAAGAAGGGTATAATTGTGAAATGGCCCTCCTCTCCACTTCTGCAGCTCCAGTGATGCCGTTCCTACTCCTTGTCACGCTGGAATGGTTGAGGATGAATATGATCCCCTCGAAATGGAGTGAGTCCCTGGTAAGGCAAAGTGGCTGTCTCAGATTCTGCTTATTGGAGAAATTTCCCTTTTCTTGGTTCTCCAAGCTCATATCTTAAAGGAACATGAGGAAGGAGACTCATTGAGAGAGTTGAAGGGGACGCTGTTCTGACTTAACAGACCATTTCCTTTTGGCATGATATTGGGGACCTGGAACTCTTAGTTGACTGCATTAAACAGAATGCTTTTACTTATAAGAGAAAAATATGAATTATAGGTATAACCATAAGGCAAATTTATTGGTTCATTTAACAAAAATCTCTACAGGTAGTTCAGCTTTCAATGTGGCTTGATCCAATAGTTCATGTTGGCGTTAGTGCCGGCGGTGCTACAGCTGCATTTCTCTGCAATTCTTTTGACTCTGTTTCCTTCTTGCCCTCATAGTGACAAGAAAGTTAGCTACCTCTTGCTTCTGGAGCCATATGTAGGAGGCTCCACATATAGTTATGCAGTTTTTCCAGGAAGAACATAGGGGCAGAAATCCAAACTGTTCTGTTTGGCAAGCTGTGGTGCAAGCTGTCTGCACCCATAAGTAGGGTCAACTTTGCTTAGTACAGAGACTCCAAGCTTGAACTTATGGGGCTGCACCTGCCCGGAGGAGTGCTTAGTACAGAGACTCCAAACTTGAACTTATGGGGCTGCACCTGCCCGGAGGAGTGCTTAGTACAGAGACTCCAAACTTGAACTTATGGGGCTGCACCTGCCCAGAAGAGTGCTTAGTTCTCATTACTTCCACCCAGATCCAGCACCTTTTTCAGTCCAGACTGTACTTTAATTTATTTTTCCACAGGGAAGTCTTCTTTCTAATTTGAACAAAGGCAGTATATAGGCTAGTAATGGCCATGGCTACATGCTATTCAATTTAAATCCAGGGCAAAGAGATGGAATTTCTCCCTTAAACTATTTTTTAGAGTCCTGAGCTTCACTCTTGGAGAAACCCTGGTCACATGCCCATCCCTAACCAATAAATGTAGCAAAAGAAATGGGACTATCTGAATTGATTTAAGTCAGTCAGGGCTTAAATCTGGTACCTATCCTATAGGTACCTATAGACCCTATACCAGGGCCTATCCTGATAGCTGGTAGTGTAGTTAAACCCACTTTATATGGCTTTGTAATGTGGGTACCTGTTAAAAAGAATAAAAGTAAGACTGAATGCTGGAGGAGCAACCATCAAATCCACTACATCACCTACTATCGATTGCAGGGAAGTGAAAAGCATCTGTTAGCTACTGAGCAGGACCAGAGATTTTGTTAAGTTTTTTTTTTAATGTGGCCTTCCTGATTTTGTAGTTTTGGTCTTTAAGCAATAGGATTAGGGGTTTGCCCCTATCCTCCTACATCTCAATTACATAACTTCTGTTTCAGCAGTGGCTTCAGAGAAGTTTGAAAAATTAAACTGGTGAGAAAACGCAGAGTCTCATACCTCCAGACGCTGCCTCAGTTACCGGTGTTTTAGGACAAGAGCAGTATTGCATCAGTAAGGCAGAGGGTGAACAGCAATGGCTGTTTAGGAGAAATTGTATTGATTTTCTATTCCCATTTATGTGGCTCCTCTTTAATATCTTCTAGTGCTTTTACTTACTTTGACTAGGAGAGAAAATTAACTTTGCCGGTAGGCAGAGTGACTGACTTTACAAATGATTTGATCACCCACTATAGACAAAGTCTTTCTCTTAATAAATTTGTGTTCCATCCCCTGGTGTTCCCGCTATGCTGAAATGTATTCATCCTTTGTCACAGATTTTTGCTTGTTTGCTTGTTTTTTCTAGATCCAATCCTAAACTCAGAGGTAGCACGTTTTTAAAGGCTCCAAGAAATGACTAACACACTTCCAGATGTTGTTGGTCTATACAAGGTTTCTCCACAGCAGCACTGTTGGAATTTGGGACCAGACAATTCTTTTTTGTGATATGACAAGAAAAAAAGTCACATAGATAGAGTAAGGAGTCTGGAAGTTACCTCAGAAAGATAGGAAGTTATCCATTAGAGAATCTGGAATTCAGAGTATATTTTCATCAAGCTTGATAAGTGTGTCACGATGATAGAGACAGGAGACAGCCGAATGCCGCCACAGGGGGCTTGCCTAAACATGCCCACTGTGAAAAATTCTGTCCCTCAACACGTGTGCAGTAAGGGAAATAAATTAATGCGGAGCGGCTCAGACTAAAGGCACGTATATGCACTGGGAGAATGGGGGTGGAGCCACCAGGAATTTATGCCTTGTTTAGGGGGAGGAGCCTGGCCTCTTCAGCTAGGGTGTGATGGCCTGTTACCCAATCTGTAAGGTGGAAAACCTACATGCAGACCCCCTCTTTTTGCTGAGAATTTTCCTTTTCTCTAAATAAATTCTGCCCTCTTAGCTTTCCAATGTGTCTGCATGCCTAATATTTCATGAGACAAGAACCTGGATTTTAGCTGAACTAAGGAGCAAAAAATTCTGCACTACTTTGGTGGTCGGAACAGGGACATGAGGAAAGGTGAGGAAGATGTGGACCCAAAAATCTGATTTCCTTTCACTTCTGAGCTTTCTCACCCTCAGACTTCTTCTGAAGGTAGCGGAAACTGCAGTCTTCCTCCCCTCGGCTGTCATTCTCAGAGGCTGGACTCAGTCCAGCCCAGTATTTTCTAAGGCATTTTCCTTATTTGGGGGGAACCTGAATGGCACCTACCTTTTCTTTCACAATATTGGGAGCGTTCCACCCCCACCTTAGTAACCGCAGGTACGCACACAGGATGGACAGGTGAGCGGCAGCTCCACGACCCTTCTCCTCTCCCAGTTGGGACTGGGGTGCAAGGCCCAAGGGCCCCATGTGGCTGGCTGGCCAGAGTTCCCTGCCATGCTCCCACAGTGCCTTCCCCTCCCCCAGCCAAGGGGTCCAGCTCAGTCCAACAGCAATAAAAAGTTTGTCTCCCTGTTGAGAAATCCATTAGCATAAGAATAAGAGGATTTTCCCCCAGGTATCTGTCCCACCCTGCATGTAAACTGTTCTTATTTTTTCCTTTTCTCCACCTTGTTGGCAGTTAACACAGCCCTGCACTTAAGCTGTTTTTTTTTTTCCCTTTCCTCCACCCTGTCAAGAATTAGCTTTTATGCAAGAGGTTTTTTTTTTTCCTTTTAGAAGACATTTTACTAGGTCAGGACCCAAATGCACAAGACACCCTTTTCTCTCCCTTGTTGGAGGAGGACTCAATTCCACAGCTTCATCTTAGCATTTGGCTTATGATAAGGAGTCCATGTAATCCCGAGACATATTTTTGCCCCAAATTCAATTTCAAGCTTCTACTCTTGGAGGCTACAGACAGCAGGGAGAACAGGGTATACATGGGTAAGAGTGGATAATCCCACCACCTAGGCCTCCCTGTTAACATGATGAAAACTGCACTGACACCCATGGGCAGCACCCTTCTGTGCTCACCAGGACTTGGGGATATAAGAATGGAAGAAGTAGGCTGGGCGCAGTGGCTCACGCCCGTAATCCCAGTACTTTGGGAGGCCAAGGCAGGTGGATCACGAGTTCAAGAGATCGAGACCATCCTGGTCAACATGGTGAAACCCCGTCTCTACTAAAAATACAAAAAGCCCGCTATGGTGGCGCATGCCTGTAATCCCAGCTACTCGGGAGGCTGAGGCAGGAGAATTGCCTAAACCCAGGACGCGGAGGTTGCGGTGAGCCGAGATTGCGCCATTGCACTCCAGCCTGGGTAACAAGAGTGAAACTCCGTCTCAAAAAAAAAAAAAGAATGGAAGAAGTAAAGAAGACCATTGTTCCTTCTTTCCCTCATATACCCCAGAATTTACTGGGAAGAGAAAGGAACCAGGGACACCTGCTCCCCTCTTTCTAGATCTTCGGTCTAGTTGGCTTGGAATTGAGCTTGTGGGAATTGAACCCAGAAGCTTGACATGCTGGCAAAAGGGTAAATTTTTTTTTTTTTTTTTTACCACTTAGGCCTTTGACCTTCCTCTTCCTGTGCAAACAAGTAAAAGGAATGATAAGGATCACTGTTTATATTCTCTGTAAAGTTTTGACTAATGAAAAAGGATTTATGAGGTTGATCTTAAGCTGTAGCCAATCTAGTGTGCTTTGCATGCCTTAATTGAGACTTATTGGTTTGACCTGTGAAGTTACTTTCGATAAAGATCAAAAGCCAGAAATATTGGCTGCTTGGCATGGCTGAAGTCGAGTAATAAGAGATTTAAAGGGATTTTATTAAAGGGTGCTCAGCTTAATTAAAAGTGGATATCCAAAGTCAGGCAGCATGGCCCACGCCTGTAATCCCAACACTTTGGGAGGCCAACATGGGCAGATCACCTGAGGTCAGGAGTTCGAGGCCAGCCTGGCCAACATAGTGAAACCCTATCTCTACTAAAAATCAAAAATTAGCTGGGTGTGGTGGCAAGTGCCTGTAATCCCAGCTACTCCAGAGGCTGAGGCAAGAGAATCGCCTGAACCCAGGAGGCAGAGGTTGCAGTGAGCTGAGATCACACCACTGCACTCCAGCCTGAGTGACAAGAGTGAAATTCTATCTCAAAAAAACAAAAGTGGATATCCAAGTTATAGGTATATTTAAAAGGCCTTTATGTTTTTCTCTTCTTGGATCTGGTTTTGCTGGAAAGATTTTTTTTCTCAGTCAACTGAATTTTTTTTCTACATTTTGCTTTGCCATTATTAATGCATGCATGAGAGACCCTAAGATAATTTCTAATAGCCTGGAACTCCTTGGGAAAAACAGAAAAGACAACACAGATTCCATTTTGGGAGAAACCTCTGTTTTCCTCATGGAACCCCAGGAATTAAAAGCAGATAGATCCCTCTCCTCTCAAAATCCGTTTTTGTCTTCTAGCCATACCTGTTTATTGGACCCTAGAAATAGCATGATTTCCTAGCCTTGCCCTTAAAGTGCCCCACCCAGAGGCCAATAATCCAATTAGGAAATCGGCAAACAAAAAAACATAGCTACTGATCTGTCTATGTAGTTATATATGTGCTATATATGATGGCTTTTAAAAAGAGCTCTAATTTCCATAAAGAAAAATGAATGCTTAGATCAAATATATTTTGAAGGAAAAGAGCTTTAGTGCCTCTTAGTTCATGTGACTTTAATCTTTGAGAAATAAAAACAGTCTTAAAGATTACTGATAAAATACAAATGTCTTTAAGATGTAATATGTACTCTAAAGTATGCAGTTCAGATATTAGGTTTGCTAAATGTTTTAAGGTTATAAAGTACTTCTTTGGCTTTTGAGAACTGTTCCACTTGCCTGCTTTACAACTTGGTAAGGCCTGGGCACATATGAAATTAACCACTCCCCTAACTATACTGAAAAGAGTCAAGCCTCACCTTAACCTAGAACAGAATTAAAACAACTTACAGGTTTTACATTAAAGTTAAGAATTGCTAAGAATTATCATTATAACATGAAATTGAGACTACTGAAAATAGATTTACATGCAAAGTGTGTAAGAACAGTAAGGTGTTTTTATTAAAAGATTATAAGAAGGCATGGAAATGTGAAATTTTACCTAGGGTTGAGGATTGTTTTAAATTAGATAAGATAAAGCTAAAGGTTTAAACAAGTTATGGAAGGTTTCTAAAGGGTAAAATCTTTCAAAATAAACTCTGTGTGTGAACATTAAATTCAAAAGGGTATAATATGGTTCTTCTGTAAAATTGAGCATTGAAATAAAAGCACAACAAGGTTTTCTTAAGGCACTAATCTGCTCTTTAGTAAAATTTGTAAAATGTTATAAAAGGTTTATAAGAATCTTACCTCATGGTCAAACTGGTTATGATTGGATATAATGGTATATAAGATTTAATTTTTTAAATTGGGATTGACATTAATAGTAAACAAATGCAAGGGTGAAATTTGTATTTCTCTGTCTTGAACAGGATTTTGATGTAATAGAAAAGGCTAATGAAAGGTTTTTGTTTTTTCAAATTTTTGAGCTATCATTTTGGCAAAATTAATTATTTATAGTAATCTGGAATTCTATTTTTTTTCTTGAGATGGAGTCTTGCTCTGTCACCCAGACTGTAGTGCAGTGGCACCATCTCAAGCGGTTAATTCCATATGCCCCCACTGAAACCTTCACCTCCTGGGTTCAAGTAATTCTTGTGCCTCAGTCTCTGAGTAGCTGGGATTACAGGTGCCTCCCACCACACCCAGCTAATTTTTGTATTTTTAGTAGAGACAGGATTTTACCATGTTTGTCAGGCTGGTTTCAAACTCCTGACCTCAGGTGATCCACCCACCTCAGTCTCCCAAAGTGCTGGGATTACAGGCATGAGCCACCACACAGGGCTTGGAATTCTATTTCATAACATCAAGTGTTTTAAACCTCTAATATATTTAACAGGCTTCCCAAAATCAAATTTCAGCTTCAAGGTTGTCTTTCCTTACTCCTAGCTATTGGATGCTACAGAGGGTCCCTGGAACACTCAGATGAGATAAACAGGATTGACATGGTTAGGTACATGGAATTGTCAAAATGATGTTTAATCTTCTTCAGATTATATTTTAGGGAATATTAATATATATTCCAAAATTGTATTGGATGTAATTCTAATGTCTGAGTATATGTTATCAATCATAATTAAGGTTATTATGTTATTATAAACCACAGAGATAACCAAATTTTCTTTGTCATTATATTTTTAACTGTAACTACCCTGGACATTTTATCATTCACAGACATTTGTCTTGTTTCGATCCTCTTCAAAGGATGGTTTATAATCAGCCATAGAGCTTTAACAGGTGCTCTCAAATGCAGGTTTCTGATAACCTTGGAGATCATGACATTGGAATAAAGGAAAACATGCAGGACCCATGAAGAGCTTAAATGTTCATGAATATCAAACAACAAGAGTTAACAGAAATGTACTGAACTAATAGAAAACTGAAGTAATCTTTTTTTGAAGTTTTTGCTTGAAATGTTGCTGATCTTTGTTTTGTTTTCAGAGTCAGGGAAACTTATTTTGAGCCATTAACAGCCTTTAATAATTGAGTAAGGTATACTCCTGTGAACAAAATTTGGAGATATTTGTTTCTCTCTGCTTGGCTTTTCCAGAATTTGAAAACTAGCTGTGAGTATTCTTAATTTATGGCAATATAGTTTTTTGCATCATTGCAATAATAATATTCTTTTGCAAGAAGGTGCAATTGGAGAAACTGGTTGTTTTCCCAAGGCTTTGACTGGAAGGCTTTGACCTGATTTCCCTTTTAGAAACCAAGCTTGACTTACAGAGCCAATAAAAGCCACTTGGGAAAACTGACTTCATACCTTGTTTACACAGTCCCCATACAAGTTTCCTAACCTGCAGTAAGTAAGGAATGTCATACACTAACAGGCCCAGGAACCCCATATTCTTGGGACTTCAAGAAGGGAGGAATTCACCCAACTCATAGTTATTTAAGGGTACAAACCCAGGGCTGGGCTCAGCTTTAAAAGTCCTGAGATTCTTTGTCAATTTTTAAAAGCCTATGTAAAAACAATTATTCTTGCTGTACTTTATTCAAATAATCAGGCTAAGTACAAGACTAAAGTTTATTTTGGAAACAACTCAGTCCTATCATGATTTATTTTTAACAAAAATGAGAACTGGAGAGAAATTATATTTCAAGATTTATCATACCTTTGTCATTAAATTCTAGACTCATTAGTTGTTTTTAAGTTTTTTGTCCACATTTTAAACTAATGCTGCTTATTCCTATGAACCAACCAGTAATCTCTGGCTGCAGCTCAGAAGAAACAAAAGTGATGAGTAAGGTAAAAATCTGGATCAATATTCTAGTTCTGGGCAATTACCCTGCAAATCCTGCCAGGTGATTGAAGTAAATAAGGTGCCTATAACCCAGAGGTTTCTTTTTTGGGAAAATAATACCAAGGGAGCTAACCAAAGCCAAGCCCCACACACCCAAATCTTAGCAGGCATAACTATAGCCACCAGTTATCTGGGTGCATCAGCAGCCTCAGGATTTCTGAGCTGTCCTTACCATCCCTCCTTTATTTCATTCTGATCATGTCTTCTAACAACCTGATTTGTCTCTTCTCACCTTCAGGCCATTGAACTCCAAACAGTCATGCAATTGGAGCCTCAAACGATGGCTGCCTTTTACCAGGAACCCTTAAATAGGCCTCTGAGGGAGAACTGACTGCTGCTTTTCCAAAACAGTGCACCTATCAGCAGGAGGCAGTTAAGAACAGTTGTTATCCTTATCCTTATTCTAAGGGCAGTTAGATGTACTTCTTTAGAGGGGGAAATAATATAGGCAGGAGACAGCCAAATGCTGTCCACGTCACTATGCACAGGGGCTTGCCTGAAGATGTCCATGGTGAAAAGTTCTGTCCCTTAACACATATGCAGTAAGGGAAATAAATCAATGTGGAGTGGCTCAGACTAAGGGCCTGCCTGCTCACTGGGAGAATGGGGTGGAGCCACCAGGAATTTATGCCTTATGCAGGGGGAGAAGACTGGGCTCTTCAGCTCATGTGTGGTGGCCTGGTATTCAATTTAGTGGGATGGAAAACCTGCATACAAGACCCCTCTTTTTGTTGAGTTTTCCTTTTTGCTTAATAAATTCTGCTCTCCTCAATTTTCAATGTGACCCTGCACCTAATTTTTCCTGGTCATGAAACAAGAACCCAGATTTTAGCTGAACTAAGGAGCAAAAAATCCTGCATTAATAGTATAACTTAAAACATCAATTAGGTAGTATGCATGAAATTAACCTTAGGTCATGAGAGCCCCCTATTTAGATGCTCAACTTCCAAGCAACCAAGATGAGATAAAAATGAAGAGCTTATGAAACTACTAAGCAAGAGGAAAAGGTGACACTGAGGAGCTGTATGAGAAAACAGTGCTTTCAAACGTAAGACTGTAGTTGTGTGGCTAAGTTGCAAATAACAGAAAACTCAACTCTAACTCATTTGACAAAAGACGTTTATTGGCTCACATAGCTGAAAAGTTCTGAGGTATGTCTGCTTCAGGTAAGGCTTGGTCTAGTGGCTCAAAAGATGTCACCAAGGACCTAGTTTCTCTCTATTTTGCCACTGTCTTCTTTGGTATTGGTTTTATCCTCAGGCTCCACATGGTAGCACCTGGAAGCTCTAGAATCTCCCCTCTTAGTAGAAAAAAAAAAGTTGCTGTAGTTCTAGGCCTCACATTTTCCTATGTGCCACACAGAGGACAGATAATATCTCCTCTGGTAGCTCTCAAAGAAAAGTCTTTCTTTTCCAGAAGGCCCAGTATCTCCTCATATCACAGTGGCTCTGTGGCCAGGGATGGGATAAGCTGATTGACACAAGCCAAACTATATAAATTTTTATGAAAAAAATCTCCAGTTGAGTTTACATATTCCCAATCCCAGAATGGTGTCTCATGAAACAAGGGCAATCAGTTTTCTCAAGACCTGGACTACCCTCTGCTGTTGCCCTAAATTACTTTGGTGACCTCACAGCAACTTCTGAAGAAAAGATCCTAGAGTTGACAATGTAACTGCAATGTTGCCTCCATCAAATAAGGTTTTCATCGAGGCAGACTTATGAAAAGCAGTACTAATAAACACTTGTATACAAAAAATATCTACAGCCATATACAACCATTAGCAGTGATTGCCCCTGTGGAGAATTGAGACATGAATGACAAGGAAATTTACTTTTCACTGAACACCCTTTTCAACTATTTCAATTCTTTTTTTATCATGTGCATGTTATATTTAGTCAAAGATAAATGTCTGAGAATTTGAAAAATATCAAAGAAATGCAGTGTTGGTCCTCAAAGAGTCATTTAGCTGAGATTAAGACTGAGACATGAGACTATTAGAAAAATATAGATGACACATAATTAAATACTAACTTGGGTGGTACTGACTACAAGTAGAAGAGGAAGACAGATCTGCTTAGCTGAAGGAGCTGGATCTAAGTGATGAAGGGAAACTAAAAGCACAGGAAAATGAGCAAATAATAACGGGCAGAGGCATAAATATGTACAACTAAGTAAAGGCCAGTACGAACTCTGCAGTCAGATAGGCCTGGCTCCAATTTCAAATCTATAACTTACTGAGAAACCCTGAATGAGTTTTATAACCTCTTTCAATTCAGATTTCTCATTTATAAAATGGGGAGAAGAGCACCTACCTTAATAGGATTGTTATACAAATTAATCAATGTATGTATAGTGGTTAGCACCTGATAGAGTAGCTGCCCAACTAAATGATGCCTTGTACAAACATCACAGAACAGAGAGACCAATCTGGCTAGAGTACATGATATATGTTCAAAAGGGCAAGATAATACCGGCTATTAAAGTTAAGGGTTACAGCAAATTGTGAACGGTCATCTCATTTTGTCTCTGGGGTTCCTGTAGCATAAGATTTATAAACAAGTATCACCATTATGCACTCGCTCACGTTCAAGAAGGTGAGAGATCTGACAATTATACAGTTTGTTGCTAGCATGGTGCCTCTGGTGCTTAATTAAGTCAAAATTCTGACTGAAGGCCTTCCCACAGTCATTACATTTGTAGGGTCTTTCCCCAGTATGGATTCTTTGATGTTGAATAAGGTGTGCCTTGCAAAAGAAGGTTTTCCCACAGTCAGTACATTCATGAGGCTTGTCACCAGTGTGGACCCTCTGGTGCTGAGCAAGATCTGAGTTCCACATGAAGCCTTTCCCACAGTCCTTACATTCATAAGGCTTCTCCCCAGTGTGCATCCTCTGATGTCGAAGAAGTGCTGGGTTTCAAGTAAAACTTTTCCCACATTCCTTGCATGTGTATGGTTTCTCCCCAGTATGGATCTGTTGATGTCGTGTAAGGTTTGTGTTCTGACTAAAGCCCTTCCCACATTCCTTACATTCAAAGGGTTTCTCTCCAGTATGTATTCTCTGGTGACTTCCAAACAAAGGCCTTAGCACATTCTTGACATTCATAGGGTTTCACCCCACTGTGAATTCTCTGATATGCAACGCAATGTGATCAAAAACTGAAAGCTTTCCCACATTCCTTACATTCATAGACCTTCTCTCCATTATGAGTTCTCTGGTGTTGATCAAAGTCCTCAATTTGATCAAAACACTTGCTGCATTCTTCACATACATAGAATGTTTGCTCATTTAGAATTGTGTGATGTATACCAATGAGTTTATTGACAGTATTCTCTGAACTCTCTTCTACTGAGATCTTCTCATCCTTGACAATCACTTCTATAATATCATTTGTTGAACTTTCCATACTTCCCCCATTGAGGTAACCAGGCCATCTCCCTAACCTGCTTTTCCCTTTACAGGTTTTCCCAAACCATAATTCCCGGGATCCACACCACCTGGGTCCACTTGATGGGACCATGAGGTCCTGTGCTTCCTCAAGAATTTCCCCCTTCAGAATAAAATCTTTCTTCCTCTTCCACACGCCCTCTGAAAAAAGAAATCAGAGCTACAAATGTCATCATTATCCATGACAGTGCAACTAAGGTCGCCAAGTAGTATTAATATGTCCACTTCTCTCTAAGTGCCACCCATGTCTCAGTAGCCTGTCCTAGCTGAAAATGGCAAAAACAAGGCTAACACACAGAAACCAAAAGCAAAAGACAGCAACTAGATAGAATCCCTGAGGGCTATGATTCCAAGCACCAAACCAAGTCCCAGGGTAGGCTCTCAGAAAACAGGTGAATTGAATCTAAGGCAAACAAGTCAGAATTCCTCCTAGGTAGCTGAGTACAGTTTATAACATGAGAAGAACAGGCCAGGACATAGGGCAGAGGACGTGTTCAGAAATAAGGAATCCTTAGTGGTATACCTGGGAACCTGGGCTTGTCACACACGTGGACAGTAGCAAGAATGAGCTTCCTCACACTTTTCAACACTAAAGTATAGTATAGTCTTCTCTTTCAATCCAATCACCAAGTTCACCATGAAACCATGAAAAGTGCTTTCTCAAACTACTCCAGGCAGAAATGGGCAAAGACTCCCTCCTCTTTGTTCTCATAGTGTCTGATTCACATTCTGTTACAGCTTCATCATTTTTCTGTAACTATACATTTATGTATTATGTCACATTAGAATGTGAGTCCTTCCAGGATAAGGACCATAAATGACTTGACTATTTTACCCCTAGCAACTAATGCAATGAGTAAAATACAGCATCTACATTAAAAATATTGGGTGATCATAGCAGCCAAATGGGCAGGCCATCTGTTCAGTTTAAGCCTAAGACCCAAGACCCATCCTTTTTTAATTAATTTAATTGAGCTTGTCCTAATGAAAGTTGGAAGCTTAGGGTTTAATTGGTTGATTTGGGGATTTGGCCCCCAAATTTGTTTAGAACTATAATAGCAAAATGAATTTTTACATTTTATAAAGGAAAGATAGGAAAAGGTGTGACTGGGAAAAGAACGCTCATTTCCCTCTCACTTACCAGGACAAAGTAGGCTTGGACCCTCTCCTTGCAGTTTCAGGTTCAATGGCTCTTCCACCTGCTCAAGATGGGAAATCCCAGCAGGCTTTAGAAATAGATATCCTGCCAGGGTCAAGAGACAAATGAGGCTGGCTCAGTCAGAGGAGTGAGGACCATCAAGAAAGGAGTAGACATGGAAGTGGTAGGGAGGGAATAAAGGTGGGTGAAAAGACTTGTAACACAGATAAGCAGAAATTTGCAGGTATATGAATATAAAGGATAGGCAGGATGCAGTGGGAGGCCAAGGTGGGCAGATTACCTAAGGTCAGGAGGTCAAGACTAGCCTGGCCACCATGGTGAAACCCCATCTCCATTAAAAACACAAAAAACATCAGCCAAGCATGGTGGTGTGCACCTGTGTCCCAGCTGCTCAGGAGGCTGAGGCAGGAAAGTCACTTCTTGAACCTGGGAGGCAGAGGTTGCAGTGAGCCAAGATTGCACCACTGCACTCCAGCCTGAGCAACAGAGTGAGACTCCACCTCAAAAAATAAACACATACATACATAATAAAGGATAGAAAATACTAGAACAGAGAAGCTACAATTCTATCAGTTCCCAAAGATATGAAAACATATCACTCATTTTTAAATGTCAAGAAGAAATAGAAAAGACTATGGCCTTTTCTGCACCTATCCCTAGGAGATGAAATTAAATTCACATAGGAAACAATCAGGATGTGATGGAATTGCAGAGAGCTATTCTTGAGGACTCCCTGTCTAGGCAGGCTATTCTGGGAAAACATAATCTCCTAGTTTCCTTCCTTCCTATCCATTTATTGCTTTCTCATTCCACAAAGATTCAATGATGGGGTTTCTCTATAGCATCCATAAAAGATGAACTCACACCCTCACTCAGCCATTTCCAAAAGTCACTTCTTACTCAGTAACACATACTACTGTTCACAGAGATCCACACTAGAACTGTCTCTTTGTAACCCTCATCCAAAACCTCCCAAGAAACAGATCAATTCTACATCTTCAAATGACAAAGTTTTCTGTTGCCAAATCCAGGAACTATGCATCCTCTGAGTATTAACTTCTATAAGACAAAAGTGGACTTTGAGTAGGGACAGGCATGTGCCAAGGAAGTCAGCTGCAGGTCAGAGAGTTAGAATTTTGGTCAAGGAGTAACTTAGCTGTTGGTTTTCTAACTAACGCAAAGCAAAGCAGAGAAATTCCCTTAGGTGGTAAGGAGAGGAAGCACTGAGAATGCAAAGGATGCTGTGGTGGTCTCCCTATACCCATCCCACTCCTCCCCACCGTAAAGTAGCTATGTCCTTTGTAGGGAGCTGGAGTAGGTGGTTGGGTATCCCAATTCCAGTTCCTAGGGTAGGCTCTGACTTGGCTAAGCCAAGCAGGTTAATCCCATCCCACTTGCTACACAGGAGACTGATTCAGGGATCGGCAATTCAGACCAAGTCAATCAGTGCATAGTAGTTCTCTTGTCACAGTAATTGACTCAGAGCTGGCATATGACTTAAAGCAGTCCATTAGAGAATACTTAGGACCTTGATTCACATTTTTTAAAGCCTAAGGAAGTCCTGCCTGGTTTCTTCCCCTAGGTATGAGGCAGCAGAATCCTGTTACTACCACAAATCACCTTACAACCAAAAGGGGAGCCAGGCTGTAGACAAAGCCAACACGTATGAAGACAGACCAGAGACTGTAATTCTGATCAAACTGTACCTGCAGCCCACTCAGACTTCCCAGTTATATGAAACAACAAATTCTTCTTTTTTGTTTAAGCCAGACTGAATTGGGTTTTAATATCTGCAATCAAGAGCATTCTAATGTGAAAAGACAGAACAAGGAACTGTGAGAATGAGGAAACTGGGAGCACGGCACAAGTCTCACTGTGTCCACAGAAGAGCCTTGTGGGAAGATGAAATGGGGCCAAGGACGCAACCAGGAAACACAGTTATCACTAGGAAGCTAAGAGCAACAAAGTCCTGTTGGGCCTAAAGTAATCCCAGGGCTTTCCCCTGAGGAATAGGAAATATTTGGCTG
Source organism: Cebus imitator (assembly GCF_001604975.1). Lineage (NCBI taxonomy): Eukaryota > Metazoa > Chordata > Mammalia > Primates > Cebidae > Cebus > Cebus imitator. The sequence continues at coordinate 11,059,879 of NW_016107315.1, forward strand.
AGAGTTGAGAGTTCTTGGTTTCTAATGATAAAGATGGTCATTATATCCCAAGCTGGAAGACTCTAAGCAGGCCAGGAAGTAGAAAGGGCACCCAAGATTAGAGTAAACAGGAAACTCAGGGGGCAAAGATACATGATAGCCAGCAGAGATGGGGAAGGGGCAAAACAGGTTAATGAAGATGGCACACAGAGGAGCCAGGATGAATAAAACAAGGACTCAAGAAGATGGAAAATATGGGAACACACAGCGGAAAAGGAATCCCACTAGTGTCTACAATACTAGGTTAAAAGAACACGGATCTATGATATTTTAATGATCATGAAAAAGAAACTGGTCAGATGACCGGCACATGTGCCCTCACTCACCTGAGGAGATGCCCCTCTGGCCCTCTCCATCCAGAGCTCCCTGAGGAGCCGAGCACCAGGGTGCTTCGCCTTGCTCCAGCTGGGAAATCAGAGCCGGTTTGGGAAATGGAAATGCTGCTTAAGGGGAAGGAAACGGGACAGGCAAGTGAGTGGTGTGACACAGAGTAATCCCAAGGCTCCTCCCAGGCCAGTGTCTTCATGGGCAGAAGGGGAAAAAAGAAAAATAACTAAGAGGAAGAAGAAATGGAATTCCAGGGTAAAGGACAGGAGAGGAGCCAGGAGACTTACAAAGGTTAGGAAGTTGACAGAGGACTCAACAACTGTTTGAGTCAGCAAATGGATAATTTCACTCATTGAGGAATTGAGTCCTCAATTCTTATCTGTCCTCTCACTCTTAGTGCTCTCAAGTTCAGACATCCTCATGAGGATGCTTGGAATTGGGCTGGATCTTGCAAACCGAGAGGGCAGGGAACTGAAGGCTCAATGGGGCACCATGAATCTGCTCTCTTCTCACTATCCCCACCACACAAGGGTAGGGGTTGGGCAGCTCTCACTCTGGGGCAAGGAAATCCGGTATAAGGCCCAAACTGATACCAGGACTTCCTACTTCCCAACAACTGCTGAGATTGGGTCATTAAAAATCTAAGAGCCTGAAGCTGCCACTGAGCTGAGGGTTATCAACAACTCCTGAGCCTTTGAGAAAGAAGCTAGGAAACTCTGAAGGGTGGAGGCAGGACCCAAAGGGAGAGACCCTTACCCAGGGAAGCCACAGACCCATAATTCTCCAGCATCACATCCCTGTACAGGGCTCTCTGAGCAGGGCCCAGGCCGATCCATTCATTCTCAGAGAAGTAGATGGCCACATCTTCAAAGGTCACTGACTCCTGAAACAAGAAGTGTTTAAATGCCCTAGGACAACCCCAGGACCAGGCCAGGAGGAAGGGGAGACAGGGCACCAAAAGGTACTGTGGGGATGCCTGCGGGGATTCTGGATTCTGAATGTCTACAGGTACTCTCTCAGCAGAAGATTTTTGCCTCCTATGTACAAAGAGACAAGGCATCAGCCATCAATTTTCTCATGTCTTTTCATCTTTATTTCAGCAAACATCATCTTTTTTTTTTTTAAGAGTCTGCAAACGTTTTCTAGTTTCATCCTTATATCCCAAACCACATCTGTACTCTAGGTCCCATCCTCTCTCCACAATGTGTCCTCCTTCAGAGGTCACCCACCCTTGATAACAACTATCATTTATTAAGCCTGTGCCAAGCACTTGACATATATTACTTAGTTTATATCTCATAGCCTACAAGGAGGGTATCAGATGGAAACTGAGGCTCAGAGGGATTAACTTCCCCGAAAGTTCCAGAACTGAGACAGAACCCAGGACTGTTTGACTCTGGCTCTTGCCTGTTATGCCATACTGCCTTTCATCCCCACTCCTGCTATCCCTGCTGCCCCTGTGTAGGACTCTTCCTCCTCTGTCCTCCCCAGTCACTGCCACCAGCCACAGAGGCAGCTAGGGGATCCTCCCAACACTAATGTTGCCCTGGAGACTGTACTCCACAGGGCAGATCCTTGCTGTGACTTTACTGCCTGCCCTCCCCCATCCACAACACACGCTCTCAAACATCCCACCTCGCTTCCCCACGCTCCCATCTCCACGTCCCCATTTTCTATATCTCTAGGAATCTCAGCTCCTGCACGTTCTTTCCTTTCTCTCATCCTCTTCCTTGAGAAACAGTGCTGACCTCCAGCCATTGAGAGTTCCTGTAATTCTCAGCACTGCCTCCCTCAGGGTCTCAGTCTCCATACTGTGTAAGTTCTGTGCCCTTGCACCTGCAGCTACCCTTGCCTGAATATCCAGTTCTCTCCTGTTCCTGCGCTGCAAATTCCTTTTCAACCTAATACCCAGTTCAAACATAACCAGCTCTGTAAAACTGGCTCTGAAATTCTGGCCATTCATCCCCCCACAGCACAATGTGCACTCTGCCCCAGCAGTCGGCTCAACCCCGTGCTGTTGCACGTCTGCTCTCCTTGAGGCTCATGTCCGGGGGTGTCGACTCCGCTCTGCTGCCTGTCCCTCGAGGCCCCCCATTCTGGGTTGTACCCCCACTTCCCAGCGGCCACAACACTCCGTCTCGGGGCCTAGAACCCAGGGCAGGGCCGAGCCTGCTTCCAGGCTCCAGTCCCGCACTCACCGGGCACGCCCGGGGCAGCGTGAGCTGAACCGGCAGCAGCTCGAAGGCAGGGCCAAGGTGTGTCCGCTCACCAAGGCCGCGGCTGCCATAGCCCAGCTCGCTCTCCCGGAAAGCGAGCGCCCCCCAGACCCGGCCGGAGGTGCAGGGGTCGGGGAGGAATGCCCTGGACCTGGGCAGGCCTGACACTGCACCCCCGCGCCCTGCAGCCGCCCGGGTAAGACCCCCAACTCCACTCGCTGCCACCCCACGCACGGCTGCCCACCCCACGCACGACTGCCCACCCCACGGACGACTGCCAGCGCTAAGCGCAAGCCAGACTCCCACATCCGGAAGGCCGGGGCTCGGGCTGCTCCGGTTGCTCTAGGACGGCGGAGGGCGCCGCGTCTCTGTGGTCCTCCTTTCTCGCCCTGGGAGGGAGGGGAGAGCGGTCCGGCTCTCTTGGAGACTGAGGATCCCAGGGGCCGCTACCGGGATAGGGGTGGAGGTGGCTGGAGAGGAATCCTTCCGGGGCGCTCCAGGGCACCCCTTCCTCTCCAGCTCGCTGCACCCCAGGCGGACAGCTATATGCTGACAGGAAGTAGCGGGTACTTCGACTGCACCTGCTCATTTCTCTCTCTTACCAGTTTCTGCATTCCCAGAGCAGACGGGTGTTTTATGTTATATCTTCAGCATTCTCATCTTTGTGCCTCTAACATTCACCTAATGTCTAGCAACTCTTGGGGAGTAATTTCTTTAACTGCTGAGAAATATTTGCAGAATTGTCCACGAAAAGTCAAACTGTAAAATATTTGAAGAGATTTATCCTGAGCCAAATATGAGTGACCGTGGCCCGTGTCACAGCCCCAGGAGATCCTGAGAACATGTGCCCAACGTGGTTGGGCTACTTGGTTTTATACATTTTAGGAAGACATAAGACATCAATTCATACATGTAAGATGTACATTGGTTCAGTCTGGACAGGTGGGACAACTGGAAGAGGGGGGCTTTCAGAGCATAGACTGATTCAAAGATTTTCTGAGCAGCAATTGTTTACAAGAGTTAAGTTATTTATTGTCTAGAGAGTTAGAATCAATAGAAAGCACTGTCTCAGTTAAGATAAGAGCTTTTGGAGACCAAGGTTTTATCATGCAGATGGAGCCTGTAGCAGGCTTCAGAGAATAGATTGTAAATGTTTCTTATCATTATCACACTACCTGATGGTCTGTGAGACTTAAAGAGGCTGTTCCATCAGTCTTAAGGTCTGTGTTGATGTTAATGCTGGTCAGCTGGGCCTGAATTTCAAAAGGGAGGGGCGCATAATGAGGCATGTCCAACTCCTCTTTCCCATCATGGCCTGAACCAGTTTTTCAGGTTAACTTTGGAATGTCCTTGGCCAAGAGGAGAGATCCATTCAGATGGTCAGGGGGCTTAGAATTTTATTTTTGGCTTACAGAATAAAAGAATGAATAAATGTTGAACCAACTTTTCAGTTGAAGAAAGTAAGGCCCAAAGAGAGAAAATGGCTTACCTAACATCACACAACATGCCAGGAAATTACATTATTTTAAAAGTTGTGAAAATAAAAGACTACTCAAATGAAAACAAAGACAATTATTCAGAACTTGCTACATATGAAAAGTCAGCCCTCATCATCTGCATTCAGCAGACTGAAAGGCAGAAGAGTGGGGGAAGCGTCATAGTGGAAAAAAGGAATGGCTTCAGGCATTCCCTTAATGGAAGTTGTTGGCATGGGAAAATTACAGGTGGGCTAACTAGAAGCAGGACATCTTATGTGAGCCAAAATCATGCCACTGCACACCAGCCTAGACAACAGAGCAAGACTCTATCTCAAAAAAAAAAAAAAAAAAAGATACAATAAGCCATTTTTAGACTCATACGATGTATTTACACAGACAGCAAAAGGAAGAGTAGCCAAATAGGCCAGCTCCCCGGGTCCTCGTCCTACATGCTAAAAAGAATGCCATGAAACAAAAGGAAGCTGGATGACTGCAATGTGCATTGTAAGATACCCCATTTCTGAGGAGCCAATTTTAGACTGCAACACTGCTGCAGTCTAAAACTGGCTCCTCAGAAATGGGGTATCCTACAACGTACATTGGATTGAGTGATGAACTTATGTGGTGGCTCATGTTCTTGAGAATTCTTAACCATATGTATGATAGGTTGGCAGGTACAACTGTGGACCTGGGAGGACCCACCCTACTCAGGTTATAACTGTTGACTGTAACACTACTTCCTTCTGGGGGAACAAAGTCTCATGCTTCATCAGAATCTCAGAGGCAATGAAAAACTGTCTCATGACAGCCTCCTACAGGAGACACGGAAGGGAGTGAGGGATGACCTTGTAAAGCTCCTCTTATCCTCTTGTGTTCTGGAGGATCACGAGACAACATGCTAAGACTTAGAATAGTTACTGTTCATGCCTTTGCCTGTGTGGCCTATGTAGATATATGCAAGATTGCCAGGGTACCATGGCAGAGTCATTCCCCTACAACTCTACCTCCCAACCTATCACACATATGGTTAAGAATTCTCAGGAGCATAAGCTGCCACATAAGTTCATCAGATACTCTAATTAATTGTACTGATAAAGGCTTAGACTGGATCCATTCCATTTCTCTTAGGCAACATTAAATCAGAGTAACTAAGATTACAAGTCCCTGTAGTTTAATCAGGCCCACTGGCTGGTAGACAGGTTCCCAATCCAGATCGAAGTCAGTTAATAGGGCTGAATGCAGGTGAGGCAAGAGGTGTTGGTAATGGCACATATCATGCCTGAGCTAACCAGCAGGAAATCCAAAACAATACAATTGTCCACTGTCAGTCATGCTAGAGAATTTAGAACAATAGGTGGTCTGCAAAAAATGTACAAAACAGTCCAGTGATAACAGAATGACGCTAAAGGAAATAATATAAATTTTCAGAAAGTTAACTTTGTTATGTTGTATCTTAGTGAGGCTTTGGGAAGATTCTGAAAGTTTTAAAATTAAGATTGTTTGTTGTCCAGTGGTCAAGTTGATAGTGATAGCAGAAGTCTAGGTTAAATCGGCCAGATATCCTGCAGATAGTAGCTAAGATAAATTAATGGGCCTTCCTTCTGAAACCACCTTTGCAAAAATTATAACTGAGAAAATTATGACAGTGGAAGAGATCTGAACTAACCGACTCCCTCTTGCTTTTAACCTCCAAGCTGTCATTGTTCATTCCTGGGCAGAGGCCAAACTAACTTTGGGAGGAACTTAGTTTATAATTTAACTTTGAAACAAAGACGGTAACAGCCCTTTCCCAAAACAAATCCCCTTCCTGCCCGGAGAGGAGACTGCCCTTGCAGGACTAACGAATTAGCCACGAGATTAGAAATTATGGTTTAAGAGTCATGCAGCTGGAGGCTGGAGGATTCTGAACTTCCCTAAATTGCTCCTGGGGATAATATCACGCTTGTAAAACCTCAGATCAGTGCTTGAGATGTTTTGCAGACCCTGCACTCAGTGGATCAGCTGGCACCACCCAGATCAGTAAACTGGCTCATCTGGCATTGGGGCCTCCACCCAGGAACTGACTCAACACAAGAGGACAGCTTCAACTCCCTATGATTTCATCTCTGACCCGACCAATCAGGACGTTCCACTTTCCAACCCTCTACCCACCAAATAATCTTTTAAAACCCCAACCCCTGAGTTTTCAGGGAGACTGGTTTAAGTTGTAATAAAAACTCCAGTCTTCCATACACTGGCTCTGCATGAATTCTCTGCCCTTTCTGTATTACAGTTACCATGTCTTGACAAATCAGCTCTGTCTAGGCGGCAGGCAAGGCAAACCTGTTGGGCGGTTACATCTCTGCCCCTGACAACCCAGAGTCTAAGGTGTTCTCTTCTTACCAACCAGGGTTGTTGTTCCTCTCTTTCCACAGCTACGCGATCAATATGACTAGTCCCTGCAACAATCACTCCACCTATTTCCCAACTCTCCTGTGTCTTACCCACACCATACACTCAGATTCATCCCTAATTAGTTCAGTAGTTCCTTTCTTATATAACTCATAGCATCCCAGAATGTCTCCCAACCTCTGACATGTGGGCCATGCCAAGACCACCTTAGGAGTTGTCCTCTCATATTTATGATTTATGATCACTATAATCATTATCTGTAATTGCTCAAATCCAATTATCACAGCTGGGTGGCAACGCGCGCGCGCACACACACACACACACACACACACACACACACACACACACACGGTATCAGTCTCCCGCCCCTGGCTCTTATTTCCTACTGTCAAACTGCAACAGTTCAGTTTCCCAGGGTTAAGCAAAGGAGGGGGAAAAAATAGAGAAAAATTAATTATGTGGTTATGTCTCTTGTAGTCAGGGCCTTCTCCCACTCCTGGACTTTGCGAAAGTGTTACTGGCAGTGAGTCCGCAATAACTGGTGAATCCGCACTGATCCCAAACGTTGTCTTCTCAGAGGAGAGATTTCAACTGACACACTGAGGCAGGTTTTAAAGCAGAGGCAAAGGATTATTAAAAGAAGCAAAGCACACTTGGAAGAGGGCCAAATGGGGAACTTGTGAGATCAAGTGTCCCACTCAGCCCTTAGCTTGGACATTTTTTTTTTTTTTTTGAGACAGGGTTTTGCTCTTGTTGCCCAGGCTGGAGTGCAGTGGTGCAATCTCGGCTCCCTGCAACTTCTGCCTCCCGGGTTCAAGCGATTCTCCTGCCTCAACCTCCTGAGTAGCTGGGATCATCGGCACCTGCCACTATGCCCAGCTAATATTTGTATTTTTAGTAGAGATGGGTTTTCACCATGTTGGCCAGGCTGATCTTGAACACCTGATCTCAAGTAACCCACCCGCCTCAGCCTCCCAATGTGCTGAGACTCCAGGCATGAGCCACCATGCCTGGCCCAAGAGGAGGCTTCTATTGAAACATTTTTTTGGTGTGTGCCTATTGGCCATTCTAGGTTGCAGGTTTCCTCAGTGCTCCATCTGTGAGATATGAGAGGCAAAAAGAAAACCCAGAGAGCTCACTGCTATGTTGTTCCTCAAGTCCCAAAGTCCCTAGCCAGTCCACTTTCTTCTTTCAACATTTCAGAATTTTCTTATGTTTCTGTGTTGTATAATCTCCAGAGTTTCATAGTTGTAAGAAGAAAGACTAGCAAGAAGTAGGAATATGCCATCTTGTCTAGAGTCAGAAATTGGCACAAAACATTTTCCAAAAACCTTACAGGGTGGTGACATTAGTGAAAATGGCAGAATAAGGACCTCTAAAAGTTTTCTCTTCTAAAAAAAAGTGAGTAGAAAACTAGCAAAAAAGAATTGTCAGAATCAACTTTTTCAGGAGATTCTAGAAGTTAACCTCAGGCTTATAGCAACCTAGAGATCATTTATTCAAGAAAACAGCTGAATCTTGGTAGAAGCAACAAGTTTTGTGGTGTTTTAACTTGCCCTATTCCCATCCCCCGTCTCCAGTTTTGCAGTATCCTTGAACAGCAACAACCCACAATCATAGTGAAAATCAGCAACCTGGCAGCCACCAAAGGAGGAAGATGTGGTTGGAGTTCCTTCAAAACCTTATTCCTGGAGAACTGTCATTATTTGACCTGTCTAGTGGTTCCCTGGAAAACCCCACTTGCAAGGCTATCTTTATTTGACCCAACTTGGAGCTCACTCAGTGCAAAAGGCTTTTTCATGAGGGAGTCAGTCAAAAACGTTTAGGGTTAATTGTTCCATTTTGCAGCTGCCTAAGGTGATGGATAAAAATTGGAACAAATCACAGGCTAATGAAAGAGCTTAAAAGGAAAACCTGGAGAATGAGATGTACATAGAGGCTTTGAACGGCTCTGACATATTCCTAGTGTGGGAAGTAGAAAAGTTCCTTTTTAAAGTTTCCTATTTAAATAAATAAATAAATAAATCACAAATGTGCTAATAACTCTGTTAAGCCCTATCCTATGTAGCTGTTACATATGCCATGCATAAAGGCACATAATACATTCTGTATCCTTGTACTTTAACCAAATATCTTTGCTGGACATGCTCACAGGCATGTCCCAGCTCTCCATTGCTTTTACCTGTTTAGAAAAGTTTTAAGTTGTTAGCCAATCGGGTTTTAGTTCAGTGTGAGGTCTGGCTTCAGCCAACAGAGATCAAACACAGCAGTAAGGATGCCCCCAAATGCGTAAGGAATAAATTTGTGTGTTTTCCTCTATTCATTGTACTCTCGTGGCATGATGACTAGTGAGGGTACCCCTCCTGCAGTCCAGGAAGTAAAAATTGCATTGCTAAAAGATCCTTTGTTTCAGTGCTAATTTTTCTTTGTGGCACCAAGCATCTATTTCCAACATCTAGGAATATAGATGTCCACATATATGCATAGAGCTGTGCGTATGTCCAGGAAAGATATGAGAAAGCTTTAAGATCTCACCTCTGGCTGACCCTGAGGGTCTGTGCAAGCAGAAAGTGAACTCCAGGACAGAGTTGTCAAACACCTGGCTGAATGCTGAGGGTGTACCTAAACATGCATATATGGAAGTGGCACAAAGCTTTTTAAATTGAGAAAGAAAAGAGCTGTCAACCCAGATTTCTATGCCCAGTGAAAATATCCTTCTGGAACAAAGATGAAATCAAGATATTCTCAGATTGAGGTGATAACCTACAGATCACATTTGGCAGGCTTCCAAATTAAACACCTGGGGAAGGTCTTGTGATTCATGGCTAAATCCTGTTTCAGAGTAAACAATCTTGTGAATTCCCAAATTTTATTATTAGTTTCTCAAACTGTTGATGTACTGATTAATATGTAACCTGCTGACGTGGAAAAGGACAATGATTTTTTTTTTTTCCCCTAAACCAAGTCTTGCTCTGTCGCCCGGGCTGGAGTGCAGTGATGCAATCTCAGCTCACTGCAACCTCCGCCTCCCAGGTTCAAGCGATTCTTCTGCCTCAGCCTCCTAAGTAGCTGGGACTACAGGCATGGTTCACCATGCCCTGCTAATTTTTGTATTTTTAGTAGAGACAGGGTTTCACCATGTTAGTCAGGCTTGTCTCAAACTCCTGACTTTGTGATCCACCCACCTTGGCCTCCCAAAGTTCTGGGATTACAGGCATGAGCCACCGTGCCCAGCCAATGATTTGTTTTTGAATCATGAAGTTTTCCTGATTTGTTTCTAAATCATGAAGTTTTACTGATTGCCTTGCACATAAAACATTTTAGCCTGTATATTGTCATCTGTAGACAGTGATTGTAACCTCTATATTATACTCTCCAACAAAAAAGGACAATGCCTATTATGGGTAGTACCCTCAATAGGAAGGTAGGGTACCTATATAGCCTATTGACTCCTATGTAGGTCCAATATCCCAAACTGTTGCTCCAGAGTTCCCTTTATGACTCAATTGTGTGGCTGGCAGTTCAGTCCCGACCCATCACAAGCCCAAAATAGCAGAGCCACAGGAACAGAATAATTTCAAGGCTTTGTTCCTGACACTCCCATTTGGCTGCCCCAGCTATGGCACAAGCAGGCCCAGGTACTGCTTGTCCTGCTCCTCCGGAAGTCGCAGAAGGAGAGCCATGGCAGCAGCATGGAGCTAACTCTCCAAATGCGCAGAGTGCAAAAGCTATGGGGGCATAGCTAGATCATTAAATTTTAAATGCCCCAGATAGCCTCAGGGCCCAGGCAGAGGTGTGCCATAGGGGCAGGGCCACCACAGAGAGCCCCCACTAGGGGAGTGCCCAGTGAATATGGGATCAGGGCTGCCCCCAATATCCTAGACTGGTTGAGCCCCAGCATGCAACTATATCTAGAAACACCACAGTCAGAAGACTCTAACCCATGAGAGCTACTTTGTGAGCTGCATTCAGCAAAGCTCTGGAGCAAGGCTGCCTGGAGCCTTGGGGACCCATTCCCCACCCTAATGTGTCCAGAAGTGGGGACATAGAGTCAAAGAAGATTATTCTCCAGTCTTAAGATTTAATGTTGTTTTCCCTGTTGGGTTTTGGACTTACTTGGGGCCTGTTATCCTTTCCTTCTTTCCTACTTCTCCCTTTCAGAATGGGGCTATTTATCCTATGCTTGTCCCACCATTGTATTGTAAACTAAAAATAAAATTCAATGGCCCACAACTGACCGAATGGACCATCTCTTGGCCAAGAGAATCACAGAGTAACCTTGAAAACTGAGTTCTTGGCCATAATCAGTCTCACCTCATTATACCCATTCCCTTGCTAATCACAATTAGGCTTTCTTCCCTAAAAGTAAACAGAAACCAGACCTTTCAAAATCTTCCACCACTGATATCAACCAATGCCATTACTCCTTTTTTGACTGATAAAAAACCACCAACCATGGAGTGGTTCAGGCCATTCTATGGAAAATGCATAGTAAGGGTGAAGCACATCCTCTGCTTCACATTTTGACATCAGAGAACCAAAAACTTCACCTTCAGATCATGTTAATGCTGCCATTTTTGAATATGGGTCCCATGGAGAAGCATGAAGCTCAATTGTGCATGCGCACATGCCTCCTCAAAACTACTCATCACACTTTCTATAGCTTATTGAATATGTATATTTGACTATCTTGCTCAGCATAAATTCCTATTCCCTTTCCCCTCCCTCAAAGTATCTGTTTCTGGCTTCTGGGTGGAGGCTATGCCTCCCAGCCAGTCAGAATGGCCACCTTGTAAGCTGCAATCCTTTATGAGAAATAAAGGTTTCCTTTCCAAATGTATGAACTTCATCATTCTTCAGTTGACAGTATTTTAAAAGCACATAACTTGTTCAATTTCACAGGCTTACAGCTGGAGGAAATTTTGCCTCAGGATGAATCACACCTTGCAATCTCACTCATATTGGATTTAGATGAGAGTCTGGACTCTAGACTTTTGAGTTGGTGCAGAGGCCAAGGCAGGAGGACCACTTGAAGCCAGGAGTTCAAGACCAGCCTGGGCAATATAGTGGGACCCTGTCTCTATAAAAAAAATTTTTTTAATGAAAAAAAAAAAAAAACTTATGGAGCTATTGGAATGGAATGAATGTATTTTGCCTGTGAGATGGATGTGAATGTTGTGGGGCCAGGGGCAGATTTCTACGGTCTGACTCTGTCCTTCCAAAATTCATGTTGAAACTTAATCTTTTTTTTTTTTTTGAGACAAAGTCTCACTCTGGTGCCCATGCTGGAGTATAGTGGTGCAACTTTGGCTCACTGCAACCTCTGCCTCCTGGGCTCAAGCGATTCTCCTGCCTCAGTCTCCCTAATAGCTGAGATTACAGGCACACAGCACCAGGCCCGGCTATATTTTGTATTTTTGGTAGAGACAGGGTTTCACCATGTTGGCCAGGCTGTTCTCAAACTCCTGGTCCCAAGTGATTCACCCAGCTCAGCCTCCCTATGATTTCTGCTGTTTTGGAGTGGAGTGTTTTATATTTATCTGTTAAGTAATTGGCTATTGCATTGTTCAAATTCTCTATTTTCTTACTTATATCCTCTGTCCAAATGATCTATCCATTATTGGAAATGAGGTAAATAAGTTTCCAACTATTATCATAAAAATGTATTTATCCCATCAATTCTGTCAATTTTTGCTTTATGTATTTTGAGAGTCTATTATTAGGTGTGTAATGTTTATAGTTGTTTATGTCTGGTAGAGGACTTTTGGCCCCGTTCCCCAGCCATGTGGAAAGGGCCTAATTCCCGAAAAGGAAGGCCCTTCCTCCCCCACAGGAAGGGTCCCTTATCTCACTCTATCCTGGCCCGGCCCAAGACCAGCAACCTAGCCAATTACTACCTGCCAGGTCAGCTCTCCTACCGCCCCAGGCCCTCTGTCCCTATAAAGTCAACCGAACAAAGAAAGCGCGCGCGATTCATCCCCGTCCGCCTGAGTCGCCCGGAGATCCCAATAAAGTCGGTACCGGCCACCACGCGTCCTGCCTCATGTCTACTGGGGGCCTGCCTCCGTGGGTTGGGGTCCCACAACCAGGGGTCGCACAGTTTAACTTGTCTGCTGTATGGAACATTTTATTAATAGATTAAAACTGCCATGGCAAAATTATAACTGATACAGTGAAACAGATCTGACCTAACCAACTCCATCTTCGTTCTAACCTTGCTCTTGTTCATTCCTGAGCATGGGCTGAACTAACTTTGGAAGAAACTTAGTTTATAGTTTAAAACAAAGATAATAAAGCCCTTTCCCAAAACAAACCTCCTTCTTGCCTGGGGACTAGACTGCCTTCATAGGACTATCGAATTAGCCACAAGATTAGAAATTATGGTTTAGGGCCAGGCGCAGTGGCTCATGGCTGTAATCCTAGCACTTTGAGAGGCTGAGGCAGGCAAATCACCTGAAGTCAGGATTTCAAGACCAGCCTGGCCAACATGGTGAAACCCCATCTCTACTAAAAATACAAAAATTAGCCAAGCATGGTAGCAGGTGCCTGTAATCCCAGCTATTTGAGAGGCTGAAGCAGGAGAATTGCTTGAACCCGAGCAGCAGAGGTTGCAATGAGCCGAGATTGCACCACTGCACTCCAGCCTGGGTGACAAGAGTGGGATTCCGTCTCAAAAAAACAAAAAAAGAATGAAAGAAGGAAGGAAGGAAGGAAGGAAGGAAGGAAGGAAGGAAGGAAGGAAGGAAGGGAGGAAGGAAGGAAGGAGGGAAGGAAGAAAGAAAGAAAAGAAAAGAAATTATGGTTTAGGAGTCACAAAGCTGGAGGCTACAAGATTCTGACCCTCCCCAAATTGCTCCTGAGAATAAAATCATTGTTGTAAAACCTAAGACCAGTGCTTCAGATATTTTGCAGACCTTGCACTTGATGAATCAGCTGGCATCACCCAGATCGATAAACTGGCTCAGCTTTGACTGATAAAAAACCGCCAACCTGGGTGTTGTGGCCGCCAACCAGGAACTGACTCAGCGCAAGGATTCAAATAGATCCCAGAGTTACAAAATAGTCACTTTAGACAGTTCTGCCAGTACAACGCTCCCTAAGTGGTTGAGATGGATTCTTGGTGCTTCCTCTTCCACCAACTTCTCTGCTCAGAAGTCCTCAGTAGTTCTCCACTGCCTGTCAAATGAGATCCATGCCTCAGATGAATTCAAGACACCCAGATAGGCACCAAGCCATCTTCCAGCTATTTGCCAGATCCTATTGCACAACTGTCACAAGGATGATAGTGATCGACAGGAAGGTGACATCATACACGGGCAAAGGATACTACTCCAGTCTCTTCATGGAAAGTCAAGCTTTCCTGGCCCTCAAATTCCCCGTGAAGGTGCATTATTGCTGAAGATACTGCTTGATTGCAGTGGAATGCAGAGGAAGTTCAACCAAGTATTTTACAAAGTTCTCCTTGCCTTGGGTTGCAGGGCGTGGGGGAACTTACACTATCCAAGCTACTCTAGAAACCATGGCATTAAGATCACATCGTTCACACTTGCAAATGCATTGGTCCCCTCTTATCTGCAATTTCACTTTCTGTGGTTTCAGTTATCCACAGTCAGTCATGGTCTGAAAATATTAAATGGAAAATTCCAAAAATAATTCATAAGTTTTAAATTGCATACCGTTTTGAGTAGTGTTATGAAATCTCACACCATCCTGCTTCATCCCACTGTAAACCAAAAGTATCTGAGAAAGGACTTAATCAATTCTGAAGTTTATTTTGCCAAGGTTAAGGACACACCCAGAAGACAGGTCTGTGTCTTTTTCCAAAGGTGATGTTGAAGTGTTCAATATTTAAAGGGGAAAAGCAGGCTGCAGGGGAAAGAGAGGTCATTACTGAATCCACATGTTACGAGAGAAAAGAAGTAGATAGGGGAATATTTAATTATGTATTCATCTCACTCTAAGTAAATCTGCAGCTTACATAAGATAAGGTGAACATGCAGTAGCTACCTGTGGAGATTTTTACCTTTTATTTGTAGCTATCCCCTTAGGAACAAAAGGAAAGGCAGCTTCTTGCATGACTCAGCTTTTCGCTTGACTTTTTCCTTTCGGCATAGTGAATTGGGTCCCAAGTTGTTATTTTCCTTTCACATCACCCAGCTCGTGGATTATTCCTTTGTCTAGCATATCCATGCGGTATATACTACCTGACCATTAGTCACTTGATACCTGTCACAGTCATCATATTGACAGATCACAAGAAGGGTGAGTACAGTACAATAAAGTAGTTTTAGAGACAGACCACATTCACCACATGACTTGTATTACAGCATATTGTTAAAATAGTTCTATTTTATTATGAATTATTTTTGTAAATCTCTTACTGTGCCTAATTTATAAGTTAAGCTTTATCATGGGTATGGGTGTGTGTGTGTGTGTGTGTGTGTGTGTGTGTGTGTAGGAAAATGTATAGTATATATAGAGTTCATTACTATCCATGGTTTTAGGCATCCACTGGGGATCTTGGAAAGTATCCCCTGCAGACAAGGTGGGACTACTGTAACTATTAACAACCCTAATATTTTCTTGAGGGTTTGGTGTGCACGTGGATTGAAGGTCAGTTTCCTGGATATCATGTTCATTGGAGTTCTAGGCTTCAGGCCAGCCTAAGTTGTACCTCCACTGATATATCAGATGAACTGGGCTTTCTTCTTTAAGCATATCTCACCAGCTCTTTAGATGCCTTTCTCTATAGAGTTGATAGAAATGAGACAGCCAAATGCTGCTCAGGTCATTGTGTACAGGGGGTTGCCTAAACATGCCCACGGTGAAAAATTCTGTCCCTTAATGCATGTGCAGTAAGAGAAATAAATCAATGTAGAGTGGCTCAGACTAAGGGCCTACCTGTGCACTGGGAGAATGGGGTGTAGCCACCAGGAATTCACACCTTATGCAGTGGGGAGAAGCCTGGCCTCCTCAGCTGTTGTGTGGGGGGCCTGGTATTCAATCTGTGAGGTGGAAGCCTGTTGGCAAGACCCCCTTTTTTTTTTGCTGAGAGTTTCCTTTCAATAAACTCTACTCTCCTCACCTTTCAATGTGTCCATGTGCCTAATTTTTCCTGGTCATGAGACAAAAACTCAGATTTTAGCTGAACTAAGAAGCGAAAAATCCTCATCAGTATTTGCCTGAAATACCTTACCTTTCCATTCACAACCTGATCCTATATATCCTTACTAGCCCAACTCAAATGGCTTATTTTTTATAAACCCCTTTCTGACCCTGTTCCCTTTCCCCAACAAAATGCAACACTGCTCTCAGAATCCACTGGCATTTGGCTCATACTGCTTTAGTTTGTACATTTGATATTAAGCAGTTATCCCATTTAATCAATGAGATCCTTGAAGGATGATTTAAAACTCCAATCGATCTTTATCTCCCTAAGACTAAGATACTACCTTGCATATGCTAAGCCTGCATCAAATTACTTATTGATATGAACTATGGAACTGCATATGGACAACTTGTTTCTCTAGTTCAAATTTCTCCCATTTTAGGTTTCTCTGACCCACTTAGCAGTAAAGCTGGCACAAACAAACTGGCTGTATTAAATATTTGGCTCTACCACTTAATAAATGTGTGCCCAAGGGAGAGTTCCTCTCACCTCTGAGCCCCAGTGTTCTCAACTCAAAAATAAGACTGAATGCCTGAAACAGTAATCAGAGATGGAATTGGAGAATTATTTGTCCATTCAACAAACATTTATAGAGCATTTACTATGTGCCAGGCAATGTGCTAAGTCTTGAGGATACAGCAATGGACAAGACATAGTCCTTGATTTTAAAGAGTTTACTGTGGTGCCACCACACACTGACTCAGGAAAGCTGATTGTCACAGATAGCAACTGTCTGGGGCTGGTGGTGTAGGTGGTAAAGGAATTTACCAAGACAGCTGTAGGTAAAGCTGAGGCAGCCTCCTGTGTAGCTGGGATTACAGGTGTGCACCACCACAACCAGCTAATTTTTGTATTTTCAGTAGAGATGAGGTTCACCATGTTGGCCAGGCTGGTCTCAAGCTCCTGACTTCAGATGATCCACCCACCTCAGCCTCCCAAAGTGCTAAGATTATAGGTGCAAGCCACTATGCCCAGACGAAAATTGACTTTACAGAGAATAAACAAAGACACTAGATCATTTCACATAATGATATATGTTTTGATGAAACTAAAATAGGGTAATGATACAAAGTAACTTTAAAAGAGACTACTTTACATACAGCAGTTAGGGATGGCCTTTTTATAAGTTGAAATCTGAGTTGAGACATGAATAATTTAAAGAAACCAAGCAAGACATATGGCACATGCCTGCAGTCCCACCTACTTGGGAGGCTGAGATAGGCAGATTGCCTGAGGCCAAGAGTTGGAGGCCAGCCTGGACAACGTAGTGAGATCTTATCTCTAAAGAAATGAATAAATTAAAAAAAAACAGTTGTACTAGTCTGTTTTCACAGTGCTTCTAAAGACATACCCGAGACTGGGTAATTTACAAAGAAAAAAGAGTTTAATGGACTCACAGTTTCACGCAGCTAGGGAGGCCTCACAATCATGGTAGAAGGCAAAAGGCACATCTTACATGGTGGCAGATGAGAGAATAAGAACAAAGCAAAAGGGGTTTCCCCTTACAAAGCCATCAGATCTCGTGAGAATTACTACCATGAGAACAGTAGGGGGGAACTTCCCCATGATTCAATGATCTCCCACTGGGTTCCTCCCACAACATGTGGGAATTATGGGAGTACAATTCAAGATGAGATTTGGATGGGGACACAGCCAAACCACACCAGTCATGCAAAAAGTTAAGGAAAGAACATTTCAGGCAGAAAGAACAAGGAAAAAGGACTTAAGGAAGGCCCTAGACTGGCACTATGGCAGTGGATGAAGAGCTCAAGTTCTGAGGTAAACAGACTGATTAGACTCCTGGCTGTATCACTTGCTAGTGGTGCAACTCTAGACAAGTTACTAGCCCTTGAAATCTCAATTTTCTCCTCTATTAAATGAGGGCATTATTGCTTCATATGGTTGCTGCATAAAATCACTAACATAGCAAATCTGAGACCAAAAAAAGGCCTGCTTGCAAGGTAGGCCCCTGGCTAGTATCTGGGAACTTCACTTTCAAAGTGCATCCAGTCAACATTTAATCAATGAGAGTAGTTCATTATACCTTGACTATTTGTAAAAACATGATTTATAATGAACTTCTGGTTTCCTTCTAGGAGTCTGGAATTTTGGTACATGCTAGGCAGAAGGTGTCTCCATGACCAGTCCCCCAATAAAAACCCTGGGCACTGACTAATTGCTGTGGTTCCCTGGGTAGAAACATGGCCCATATGTTGCTGCATTTTCATTGCTGGGAGGAGTAGGCTTTGTGTGATCTCTCATGGCAGGGAGAAAGAACTCGGAAACCTGCACATAAGATTCCTCCAGACTCCACCTATGTCTTTTTCCCTTATGATCTGGTTATGTATCCCACCAAATGGACAGGCAGAGAATACTGGCTCTTCCTCAGGCAGAGGCTGGCTTGCTCCTGGGAATTCAGCCCATGTGGGTGCCCTCCCCACCATCCCAAGGGGCTGGGGACCAGCAATCCAGCTGTAATCAATCTTAGTCATGATTACAACTGTATTCTGAGTCCCTTGAGTTCTTCTACAGAATCTCTGAGTGTGGGAATGGTCTTAGGGAGAACCCACAAGGATTGATATAAGCATTAAACAGCAAAATATGTGAATTTAGTGTAATACTTAGCTCAAGGTAAGTCCTCAAAATAAGAATGGTGATGGTCTTGGTGGCGATGAGAATGATCAGCATAGAGCCATTCACTGGCTAGAAGCTCAACGCCAATCATTCCAATTCCCACCCTATCCCTCCACCCTCTCACACTATATTCCCTCATATCATCTCTTGGCAAATTAGTGAATGCACAACCCAATACCTTTATAACAGCTTCTCACTGCTGGCAAGTACCTCGAATTCAGTATCTCCTGTTTTGGCACATCAGAATAAAGGCCCAGAAGGGTAAAACAAAATGTTCTGGGTCATGCCATGAATTGGCAGAGTTGGGACAAGAACCCAGGTTTGCCTTTTATGTCCTACACTGGCTTTACTGCAACCTGGCATGTGTGATGCAGGCTAGGAGTTAGCATAGTGAACTTTGAACCAGGCTGTCAAGAACCCAGGCTGCCATGGAGAGGGTTCCTTCCCCTCCGGGAAAACAGAAGGAACCTGGAAAGCTAGAAAGAAAAAGGAAACATAAATAAGCCCTAAGTGAAACGATTATTACCTGCTTTAAAGGCAGAGTGAAATAGTTTCTCCCCTGTATTTCCATTTCGATGGTACTGCTTACTGCTGGGGGTGAGGCAGTGAACAAGAGGTGACACATACTTAGGGAACAGCCAGTACCATCCAGAGTTAGAAAAGTGGGCAAACAAGACTTAGGGGAGGTCTGATGCATCCGGACTGGAGAACCCCAGTAAAGGAACCACAGCAGATAAACAGAATCCTCAAGTCAGCGTCCAGTTGCTCAAAATTCTGGGCCATCTATTGAATCAGAAGTCATGACATCGTACGGGAACACAGACCCACTAGGGCCCAGTGTGAAAAACTCAGTTCGCTGTCCTGCCCACCATGGAAGGTGCGAATAAGATTAGCAATAAAGGAGTACCCCAAAACGCTGCAGGACAACCAAAACGATGCTCTTGCAGGGCTTACGCCGTGAAAACTCCCAGGGGCGTGAGCAGAGTGGTGGTGATGGGCTCAGCACGCGAGTGGGAAACAGCTGCGATGGGGAAAGAAGAAACAGCGCTCTTGGCGCGTCCTCCCCGCGGCCCGGACCCTCGCCCTTACTGATGGCTCTACCGCCGAACTGACACACACCGCGCCCGGACGTAAACAGGACGCGAAGTCCCGCAGGGCGACCGCCAGAGGTCAGCAACGCGCAGCCCGCGCTGCGCCTCCCGGAGGTCGCCGAGGCTGCGGGACCGGAAGTGCATCCGCGCCTTTCCCGAGGGCCTCTCTGGCCGGCTGAAGGCCGCCTCCGTGTGTCGTTGGTCCTATCTGGCCCCCTCGCCCACCATCGTGACCTCGCCCCAGCCCCCTGACAGATCCCAGAACTGAGGGGCGAAGAGGGGGCGTGCCGCCCGCTTCTGAGTTGGCTCTGAGTTGCTGGGTTGCTGGTTTGCAGGTCTCCAGCCCCTGGGGAGGGAGAGGAGGGCAGTCGCTTGGGCCGACTCCCCAGGGACAAGCCAGCCTCCGCCCGAGGAAGTGCCCGTATTCCCTGCCTGTCCATCCGGCAGCCCTGCGTGGCCCCCGTGGGCTGGCCCTGGACACAAGCGTGGCTGGGCCGGCTGGCATCAGAGGGGTTCAGTGCCAGCGGATGTGTCAAAATCCGAGCGTGCACAGAGCCCGCCAGCTCTGCACCCTGTGAAGACTTCTCCGCTTCTGCAACTCCGCAGGCTCATTGGCCCCAGGGTGGGCATGCTCTCGGTACCTTGGGACCACCCTGCTGCAACCCCTGACAGCACCCGCTCTTCTGCTGCTAGCACCTCCACCACACACAACACACTGACTGGGTCTTGTGGTCCTCCAGGCCTCCGCTGAATAAGTGTGGCCTTCCCGACCCACACATCCCTTCATGCTCTGCTCTTCCTTGCAGCATTGTCACAATTACAGCCATACCGCGAAAATATTGCGGGTTGAGTTTCAGACCTCCCCAGTAAAGTCAGTGGCACGAACTTTGTTTCCCAGGAAATATAAAAGTTATGTTGAGACTATACACAATTAAGTGTGCAAAAGCATTATATCTAAAATATATATATATACACCTTAATTTTTAAAAAAATCTTTATTGCTAAAAAATGCTAATAATCATTTGAACCTTCAGCGATTCCTATCGTCACCCTGGACTGATGAGGTTGGTGGTTGCTGAGGGCTGGGGTGGCTATGGCAATTTCTTAAAATAAGACAGTCAAGGTTGCCACACCAGTTGACTTCCTTTTAGGAAAGATTTCTCTCTGTAGCATGCAATGCTGTTTGATAGCATTTTGCAGACAGTAGAACTTTTTTTGAAAATTGGAATCCGTCCTCTCAAACTCTACTGCTGCTTTATTAACTAAGTTTATGTAATATTCTAAATTCTTTGTTATCGTTTCAACAGTGTTCCCAGCATCTTCACCAGGAGTAGTTTCCATCTCAAGAAACCACTTTCTTAGCTCATCCATAAGAAGCTAGTCCTCATCCATTTAAGTTCAATCAGGAGAATGGAGCAATTCAGTCACATCTTCCACCTCTACTTCTAATTCGAATTCTGTGCTTCCACCCATCTGCAGTGACTTCCTCCACTGAAGGTTTGAACCCCTCAAAGTCATCCATGAGAGTTGGAATCAACCTCTTTCAAACTCTTGTTCATGTTGATATGTTAACTCCCTCTCAGGAATCACAAATGTTCTTAGTTGCTCTAAAATGGTGAATCCTTTCCATAAGGTTTTCAACTTACTTTGCCCAGATCCATTAGAGGAATCACCGTCTATCACAGCTATAGCTTTATGAAATGTATTTCTGAAATAGTAAGACTGAAAAGTTGAAATTACTCCTTGATCCATGGGTTGCAGAATGGATATTGTGCTAGCAGGCATGAAAACAACATTTATCTCCTTGAACATCTTCATCAGAGGTCTTGGGTGACCAGCTGCTTTGTTAATGAATAGTAATACATTGAAAGGGATCTTTTGGCTGGGCACAGTGGCTCACACCTGTAATCCCAGCACTTTGGGAAGCCGAGGCAGGCAGATCACGAGGTCAGGAGTTCGAGAGCAGCCTGACCAACATGGTGAAAGCCGGTCTCTACTAAAAATGCAAAAAAATTAGCTGGGCATGGTGGCACACGCCTATAATCCCAGCTACTTGGGAGGCTGAGGCAGGGAAATTGCTTGAACTAGGGAGGTGGAGGTTGCAGTGAGCTGAGCTCACACCACTGCACTCCAGCCTGGGTGACAGAGCAAGACTCCGTCTCAAAAAGCAAAAAAATGAAAATAAAAGGAATCTTTTTTTCTGAACAGTGGGTCTCGGCAATGGGCCTAAAATATTAAGTAAACCATGCTGCAAACAGATGTGCTGCCATCCAGGCTTTGTTTTGTTTGTTTGTTTGTTTGTTTGTTTGTTTGTTTGTTTGTTTTGAAAGAGGGTCTCATTATGTTGCCCAGGCTAGAGTGCAGTGACATGATCTTAGCTCACTGCAGCCTCAACCTCCCAGGCTCAGGTGATCCTCCCATACCAGAGTCCCAAGTAGCTGGGACCACAGGCATGTACTGCCATACCCAGCTAATTTTTGTAATTTTTGTAGAGACAGGGTTTCACCACATTACCCAGGCTGGGCTCCAACCCATGGGCTCAAGCTATCCACCTGCTTTAGCCTTCTAAACTGCTGGGATTACAGGCATGAGCCACCACAACTTGCCTTGTTATTTGTAGAGTAGAGGCAGAGTAGATTTAGCATAATTCTGAAGGGCCCTAGGATTTTCAGAATGATCATGAGCATTGGCTTCAACTGAAAGTTACCAGCTACATTAGCCCCTAACAAGAGAGTCATCCTACCCTTTGAGGCTTTGAAGCCAGGCATTGGCTTTGCTCTAGAGAAGTCCTTAGATAATCTCTTCTTCAAATGTAAGGCTGTTTGAGCTACATTAAAAATCTGTTGTTTGGTGTAGCCACCTCCATCAATTATCTTAGCTACCTCTTTTGGATTACGTCTGCGGCTTCTTCATCAACACTTGCTGCTCCATCTTGCACTTCTATGTTACAGAGATGGCTTCCTTCCTTAAACCTCATGAACCAACCTCTGCTACCTTCAAGCTTTTCTCCAGCTGCTTCCTCATCACTTCCAGCCTTCATAGAAGTGAGGAGAGTTAAGACCTTGCTCTGGGTTAGGCTTTGGCTAAGGGAATGTTGTAGCTGGTTTGATCTATGTAGGCCACTAAAACTTTCTTCACATCAGCAATAAAGCTGTTTTTCTTGTATTTATGTTTTCACTAGAGCAACACTTTTAATTTCCTTCAAGAACTTTTCTTTTACATTTACAACTTGGATAACTGCATAGTGCAACGAACTTAGATTTCAGCCTATCTTGGCCTTCCTCACTAAGCTTAATCATTTCTAGCTTGTGACGTAAAGTAAAATTTAAAGTGATTTAAGGTACAGATCTTCCTTTCACTTGAACACTTAGATGCCATTGTAGGGTTATTAATTGGCCTAATTTCAACATTGCAGTGTCTCAAGAAATAGGAAAGCCCAAGGAGCAATAGACAGAGGGGAGAACAGCTGGTCAGTGGAACAGTCAGAAAACACACAACATTTACCAATTAAGTTTACATTGTATATGGGCCCAGTTCATGGTGCCCCAAAACAATTACAATACTAACAGATCACCATAACAGCTATAATGATAATAATGAAAAAAATTGAAATATTGTGAGAATGACGAAATGTGACACAGAGACACAAAGTGAGCACATACTGCTGGAAAAATGGCACCAACAGACTTGCTCGATGCAGGGTTGCCACAAACCCTCAATTTGTCAAAAACACAGTATCTGTGAGGTGCAATAAAGCAAAGCACAGTAAAATGAGAAATACGTGTATAACTACCTTGGAGACCACAAACTGCAAGAGGGCAGGGACTGTGTCTATCTCATTCATGATTGTAATCCCAGATCTTAGCAATATTTCTGCCAGTTAGTGCCCAATAAATATGTAGTGAATGGATAGATGGGGCATCTCCAAGGAAGGAGGGAATGAATGGATGAGCATGGGTTAATGAATGAGGTAAGAATGAATATGAAATAAGGATTCATCCATTAAAAACTAGGGGACAAGTTTCAGTTCATTGGATTTGGCCCACAGACAGTTTTGTGACTGAATTCTAAGGATGAGGAGAGTTGAGGATACCAAGTACTTTGGTTTCCCTGAGCAATGAAAGAGTGATTCTGGGAAGCAGAGTGTGGACAGTTCCAACTCCCTGCCAAGGGGAAGCTCATAGGTAAGGAAGCTCACCCCAGAGAGGATATGGAGGTTCCATACCATTTTGTCTGAAGAGCCTAAGTCACTGTTTTCAGGTCGTTAGGAAGTTAAAGAGTAATTTGGAGATTATCAGAACTGACTGAATTGAGTTTGAACCTCGCCTATTGCAACAGTGGGCCAGGCTGCTTGCCTAACACCTTGGCATCAATGGTACAGCTTTCTCTTTCTTGAGCTGCTGGCAGGAACCTGGCCTTACAGGTCTCAGAAAGCCCTTAGTCAATGACCCTGATCTTATCTCAGGGTCCCAAGCCAGGGCAGCTGTCAGAGAGGGTCCCCACTGCATTCTGCACCTAGATCCTCATTGTGAAATGAAGTGATTGGGGGAGGTCCCTATTGTCTCTGACGTTTTACAATTCCAGGATTCTGTCTTCTTGTCAGAGAAGTGTATAGGCAAAGCAGTCGGGCAGGTGAGATGTCTCCACGTGAGAGGCTCGGAGATTGAGGGCTAAGCCTCTGCTTGAAGACTCCTCATCTAGGAAGCTCTATGGGCCCCCTGAGATGAATTCATTCACGCTAATACTAAAGAAGAAAATCAAATAATAACAATAATAGTCAAAAAAAAACCTCGTAATTTGTAGTTGCTATAAAGTAAATTTTGCTGTGTTATATGTTGTAATATCTCCCCAGCTCTGTTTAAGGTAGAATATTAAACTGCCTTCCTGCAAATCATTTAACCTATATCTATCCTCCCCACATACTCAGCAAAGTTCCCAGGCATCTAGAAATTCCTGTTTTTCTTTCTGACCAGCTGCAAAGTCACAGGGCGGATAGAAACTGCAGAATGTTGTAACTGGGGCATGGGAACAGGTTGCAGGGGCGTCCCAAAGGGCGCTCACTGTTCCCTGATCAGATGTGTTTTTCCCAGGTCCTTGGGCTCTCACTCACGCAAGAATGGGTAGGAGACCCTGGCGGCATAGTGATATTGTTAAAATAGATATCGGACACAAAGGGCTTTGCAGAAAAGTGATTTATTATGCAGAGAGAGAGAAAGAGAAATATATATACAGAGAGAGGGCTCCCACGCCGCGTGGGAGGGGATCCTAGAGAGGGAAATCCATATAGGTAAGGGAGTAGAGGGGATTTTAACCCCGGAGTTACTCCTGCCCCATTCAAGTTCTCGTCCAGTGAGAGGAGCTTTTCCAAACTTCCTCTGAAGTTATTGACCTTTAACTCTGATGCTGGATTGGCTGCCTGACTTGCAATAGAGCCCCTCTTTCCAAGGATTTTGGCAGGCTTTCTAAACAAAGGAAGCTCACCTGGGCAGTCTACCTAGGCTGCATGTGCAAAAGTTAGACAAAGAACTCTAGGCTCCTGGAGAGGGAGGTGGATGGAGGTATGGCACCGGGAAGTTCTTGCCTTTGAAACCACGCCCCTTGTGGACTTGGGAAGAGAAGTTAACACAGTCCCTCAATGCGGTTATCAAAATGCTAGTTTTCAAATGTAAAGTACATCACAAGACATGTCACAAGCTAATTAACCCTTATTTGTTCTGGTGTCTGTACCTGCTGTGTCATCCTAGGTGCATAAAAAATGCCCCATTTTCTTTGTCCTTTGCTCAGAATTAGGAAGCAATTCTGCTGAGCCCATGATCACTTTAAATAAAATCCTCCTTCAACCCCATCAGATTCTCCAGATCTCTCATTTCCCACTACAATATACCCCCAGATGGAGTCAACACCCTCTCCACCAGCTCAGCCTTCTCAGCATCTAAAGCTTCAGCATTGATGCCCCTTTTCTTTGGGTTAAGAGTCAGAGCTCTTGTGGAAGGGCATATATTCATTCTTTACTTGCCTTTGACTGTGTACTCTACACATGGAGATAGGAGCAGACATGACTTCAATAAGGCCATGCCCCCTTGGCAAGCATCTTTGAGACCAGAGAGGAAGACAGACTTGGAAAAGGATGAGGAGATAAGCATGGGGCTGCTATGGGGCCCAGGGAAGCAGGCAGAGGTAAAAGAGAAGGTTCAGGATACTAACTGACATGCATGGACCACTAACATGAACCAGGGACTATTCTAAGTGCTTTTCAGGTTTTATCACTTTTTGCCTCACAACAGCACCTATGAGGCACTATAATTATACCCACTTAACAGGATTCACAGATGAAGGAATGGAGGCACAGTGAAGTCACGTAACTTGACCAAGGGGGCCAACTAGGAATGGCGTTTGTTGAGTCTTTCAAGAATGAGGAAAGAGTGGATGTGAAATTTTGTGTTTGATGCATTTCTACTGAATGAACTGGCAAATAAATAAACGCATGAGTAAATGAGGGTATAACTAGTCAACCACAGGGGTGGGAGTGGGCTCAAGGCAGGCTGAGAGAGAAGGTGCCAGAGCTGAGTCTGAAAAGGTCAGAGCAAAGCAGGAAGCTAGTGAGCAGCTGTGATAGCTGGAGGCCTGTCTGAGCTTTCTCGTAGTTACCTCCTCCTCCCCCATGTGACCAGAGTCAGCCAATTATTACGTACAGGGAACATTTTGCTTCCAAATACTGTCTCGCTACGGTTATTTACCATAACTCGCAGCCACAGGGCAAGGTCCAGGTCCTCAGACCTTTACATCCTGGACTTTCCAAGTCCTCCCAAAGCTCTCTGGCACGTAGGGAACAGTGTGTGTCAAGAGCTTCATCTGCAGCAGCATAGCCATGGTGCTCTGGGGTCCAGTGCTGGGAGCTCTGCTGGTGGTCTTTGTAGGATACCTTTGCCTGCCAGGGATACTTCGACAACGCAGGCCCTGGGAACCCCCTCTGGACAAGGGCACCATGCCCTGGCTTGGCCATGCCATGGCTTTCCGGAAGAATATGTTTGAATTTCTGAAGCGCATGAGGACCAAGCATGGAGATGTGTTCACAGTGCAGCTAGGGGGCCAGTACTTCACCTTCGTCATGGACCCCCTCTCTTTTGGTCACATCCTCAAGGATGCACGGAGAAAACTAGATTTTGTTGAATATGCAAAAAAACTGGTGCTGAAGGTATTTGGATACCGTTCAGTGCAAGGGGACAACGAGATGATACACTCAGCCAGTACCAAGCATCTGATGGGGGATGGCTTGAAGGATCTTAATGAGGTCATGCTGGACAGCCTGTCCTTTGTAATACTGAAGTCCAAAGGCCGGAGTCTGGATGCCAGTTGCTGGCATGAGGACAGCCTCTTTGACTTCTGCTATTACATCTTGTTCACAGCTGGCTACCTGAGCTTGTTCGGCTACACGAAGGACAAGGAGCAGGACCTGCTACAGGCAGGAAAGTTATTCAAGGAGTTCCGAAAGTTTGACCTTCTTTTCCCCAGGTTTGTCTACTCCCTGCTGTGGCCTCGGGAGTGGCTAGAAGTGGGCCGACTCCAGCGTCTCTTTCACAAGATGCTCTCTGTGAGACACAGCCAGGAGAAGGATGGCATCAGCAACTGGCTGTGCAACATGCTTCAGTTTCTGAGGGAGCAGGGAGTCCCCTCAGCTATGCAGGACAAGTTCAACTTCATGATGCTCTGGGCCTCCCAGGGAAACACGGGGCCTGCCTCTTTCTGGACCCTCTTGTTCCTCCTGAAACACCCAGAAGCCATTCGGGCTGTGAGGGAGGAAGCCACCCGGGTCCTGGGCGAGGCCAGGCTGGAGACCAAGCAGCCCTTTGCCTTCAAACTCAGCGCCCTGCAACACACCCCAGTCCTGGACAGTGTGGTGGAGGAGACACTGCGGCTGAGGGCTGCACCCACCCTCCTCAGGATGGTTCATGAAGACTATACCCTGAAGATGGCCAGTGGGCAGGAATATCTGATCCGCCATGGAGACATCCTGGCCCTCTTTCCCTACCTCTCCGTGCACTTGGACGCTGACATCCACCCTGAGCCCACTGTCTTCAAGTACGATCGCTTCCTCAACCCTGATGGCAGCCGGAAAGTGGACTTCTTCAAGGCAGGCAAGAAGACCCACCACTACACCATGCCCTGGGGTTCGGGTGTTTCCATCTGCCCTGGGAGGTTCTTTGCACTCAGTGAGGTGAAGCTCTTTATCCTGCTTATGGTCACACACTTTGACTTAGAGTTGGTGGACCCTGATGCACCAGTGCCCCACGTGGACCCGAAACGCTGGGGCTTTGGCATGATGCAGCCCATCCACGACGTGCGCTTCCGCCACCGCCTGCATCCAACAGCGTGAGCTCGGCCAAGCCAGCTGCAAAACTGGCCAGAGGGATTCTATTGGGTCTCTCACCACTTCTCACCCCTCTGCAGCCCCAAGCCCCCACTGACCACCCCTCCCTCTAGTTCTGCGTCACTCCTACCTCTGTTCTCCCTGTCCTCGCTCTCTCCCTGCCTAGTCATCTGACAGGCTTATCAGTCCCTCTTTAAAATACCATCTCTCAGAGTGGGTTCTGCTGACCCATCCTCTCACAGGAAGTCCAGTGGAAGGGGGGGTGCCTGTGGGCAGCTTGGCTTGGGAGATGATGCCTGCCTTGGGAAGTCCTGTAGGACAGAAGCTGGTTCCTCCCAGACAGGAGTAACATGGCATCTTGCAAACGTCAGCCTCCACCCTCCCAACCTTGCTTTATTTTTTTCAGCAACACTTATTCTACATCCTATGGAATTCAGGTTCTAGAACAGTGCTATCCAATAGAAATATGACACAAGCTACATGTATAGTGGGTTCTTTGGGGTGTCTGTTTGTTTTGAGACAGAGTCTCACCCTGTGCCTCAGACTGGAGTGCAGTGGTGCTGCTCCCTGCAACCTCCACCTCCCGGGTTCAAGCGATTCTCCTGCCTCAGCCTCCCGAGTAACTGGGATGTCAGGTACATGCCACCTCACCCAGCTAATTTAGTTTCCTAGCAAACACACTTTTTAAAAGTAAAATGAAACAATTCATTTTTATAATATACTCTACTTAATCCAATATATCCAAAATATTAGCATTTCAACATGATCACGATTGAAGATTGTAACAAAATAGTTTTGACATTCCCTTTCCACCCGGTCTTCAACATCTAGTATGTAGTGTCCTCTTGCAGCTCTTCTCAGCCCAGACTAGCCACATTCCAAGTGCTCAAGGGCCATGTGTGCCCTATTGGATAGCACAGGTCTAGAGAAATGATGCCTTTTGTTTTGTTTTGGTTTGGTTTGGTTTTTTTTGAGACAGAGTCTCGCTCTGTTGCTCAGGCTGCAGTGCAGTGGTGTGATCTTGGCTCACTGCAACCTCTGCCTCCTGGGTTCAGATAATTCTCCTGCCTCAGCCTCCTGAGTAGCTGGGACTACAGGTGTGCACCACCACACCTGGCTAGTTTCTGTATTTTTAGTAGAGATGAGGTTTCACCATGTGGACCAGGCTAGTCTTGACCTCCTGACCTAAGGTGATCCACCCTCCTCAGCCTCCCAAAGCTCCGGGATTACAGGCATGAGCCATTGCACCCAGCCAGGATGTCTTTAACATAGGAATTATTCAAGATCCCTCCTCAGTGCCCATGTCTCCCCCACCCCAGGGTGATCTGAACCCTCCCTTGGTTTCCATGATCATTGCTGAACTCAAAGCTTTCCCCTGCCCCCAGACATCCAGACCCCCATGGGAGTCTCCTAGCACCTCTGACTCAGCTTGGCCAATGCAGAACTTGGCATCTGAGCCCCTGACGCTTCCCTGAATCACTCCTCCTCCTGATTTCCCTGCTCTCTCTGCTCAGAACCCTACCATTCACCCCATCTCCCAAAGCAGATACCAGAGACGCCCTCACTCCCTCCTCCTCTTTCACCCTCATACAAGCAGGCGCCCATGCTGTCAGCACAACCCCATGTGATGCCTCTGAAATGTGTCCCCTCTTCCCTTCTCCTACTGTCATTCTTATACCTGCGACCTCTGCATTTCTCTTCTACACTGCTGTCAGAGACCTTTTGCCAAAAGCACTCCTGATTGTCTCTCTTTCGCTCTTCTGGTTCCCCTCTGACTTCACATGCTTGACATTAAAATTTTGTCAGTTGGTCCCGCTTGCCTTCACCTACCTGATGTTTAAATTTTGTCACGGTTGGCCTCCAAACTTCTCAATCCGGTGCAATTCAACTTTGTCAACTTTCTCCAATGAAACCATCCCTAAAGCAGAGGCATTGCTTTTCCTGCTCATCCCAGTACCAGCTACTCCTTCCTGGAACCCTTCCTGGATTTCACTCATCCCATCCTCTGGCCAGAAATGGCCTCTGAACCCTGGAGCTCCCGCAGCACCATTTGCATCACAGCATATCTGTTATGTGTCGTTGCTTTCTGTGTCTTGGTTTCCTCCTGCTGCCCACGTCCCCAGACTGAAGCCTACTGGGACATGGTATTTTATTCATTTCTGACCTCCAATTCCCTAAGTGGAGATTAAATGTTAGAAACTTGACTTCCAGTCTCGGCAAGTTTGCTTCCTGTCCTCAAATCATTTCCTGGCGTCAGCCCTCCAGCCTATGAAATGAAGATAATCCCCCTTCCCAGTGTGCTTACCAGTGCTGCAAGAGGGTGACGGGGTGGCTGCCATAGCTGCAGCTGGCTGATGGCAGGGCCTGGCGGGGCTGGGACAGGAGGAAGAATGACTGTGGGAGCTGGATAGAGGGTCTCAGAGGAGGTGGGCCCAGGCTGCATGGACCCCCCACCCAGCCACCAGCCAGTGGAGCTTCTCTCTGCTACTTCTATCTGACATCTCTGGAAGCCTCACATTTCTCCTAAGGCTGCCTGTTCTGCTCTGCCAGGAGAGTAGGCAGGGGCCTGAGCTGGGGTGGGTATCTGTCCCCAACTAGCTGTGTGACCCTGGGCTGGAGCCTGCCTTTCTCTGGGGTCAGCTGCCCCCAAATGCTGATGTTTACCTAGAGCTTGATAGAGCTCTGCCTGGTTAGGAGAAGCTGAGAAACTCCAGCCTATTCTACAAGGACCAGGAGCACAAGGAGAAGAGTTGAGTAGGGGGCACGGAAGGAGAAGGGGGCTGAAAGGTGTAAGACTGTCCATGGGAAATGTACCAATGGCATCTCTGCCCAACTAGGCCCTGTGCCCACACAGTGGGGCTGAGGTGGTGGGGAAGCAGGAAGAGAGACTTCACACACCTCCTAGGCCCTCCCTAGACCTTGGCTGTGTCCCCTTCTTTTTCCCACACCCAAGGGAATATGGACCAGGAGCGTGGCCTGTGGATTGGCTGGGGTGGGGCTGAGGGGCTGACTTCCCTGAGTCAGGACCAGAAGGTCTCAGCTGGGAGTGACCGTGTGCAGATAGGAACTTAATGGACCCTGTGGCCTACCTGAGAGCCCCCAAAGGGGATGCTTGGGACCGAGGGAAACCTTGATGGGTGAGGTGTGAGGTGAATGCAACTGTACCATCCCACAGTCAGGGATATCCAGCATAACAACAGGCCTCCCAGGAAGCAAGAGCACCCCAGGATTGGAGTGTGGGCAGACAGCCACAGGGCATGGGGCATTGGGCTCCCTGCACACACTCCAATCCCCGAGTGCTGGCAGGGGAGGGCCCCATGGCCCCTGTGGCTCTCTGCCCCCTGCATGAAGACAGCTGAAGGCAACCCTGGCAGAGGACTTGAGGCAAGAGGAGGACTGCGACCTCCAAGGATGCCTCTAGTTACCACACATCCTGACCCCGTCATTCTGCCCCAATTCCTCATTTCTATGCCAAATATTCTCTTCCTCTCATCCTTTTCCTCATCAGGACCTCAGAGGAAAGCCCACAAAATGTGCTATCTCTGAAGATAGTTTATAACAAAGCAAGATCAGGGATGGCCTTCCCATGGATTTCAGGCACCTGGGAAAGAAAAGAGATGCTTTTCTCATAGAGAATAACTGCAGTCAAAACATCACATTTCACGGCGTTGAGCGTGGGCAGCAGCCCTGCCCATAAGCAAAGCCATTTCTACACTTCTCCCTAGGTCAGCCCTAAGGAAGAGTCCACCTTTCCACAGAGCCTGAGGGTCAGAGGAATTCTTTCCTGAGACCCCTGGGAAAGGTTTGAGCAGTGCAGGCAGGGAGCCAGAGCTTGTCAGACCTCTGGGAAGACAGAGCAACAGGTGGGACCTAGGCCCAGGCCGGGAAGTCAAGCTAGGGTGGAGAGGGCTTTATCCTGGCCTGGGCAGTGAGAGCTGCTGAGCTGCTCTCACCTATATGGCACCTAAACCAGCGACGGAGAACAAGAGGTGCCTGCAGCTAGCCCTGGCCCTCTCCGTTGAACGCAGGCTTCAGAGCACTGCTTGTTACATGCCTGCCTTTTGCAGCAAGTACCCACTCACACATACACAGAGAAAGGCATGAAAAAACAAATAGGACCAGGCAGAGTGGCTCACACCTGTAATTCCAGCACTTTGGGAGGCCGAGGTGGGCAGATCGCTTGAGTTCAGAAGTTCGAGACCAACCTGGCCAATATGGAGAAATCCTGTCTCTACTAAAAATACAAAAATTAGCTCATGCCTGTAATCCCATCTACTCAGGAGGCTGAGGTGAAGGAATAGCTTGAACCTGGGAGGCAGAGGTTGCAGTGAACTGAGATTACGCCACTGCACTCCAGCAAGACTCTGTCATCTAAAAAAAAAACAAAACAAAACAAAACAAAAAAAAACAGGAAACTTGCAGGCACATAGCCAGACTCATTTAGACAGTGATACAGTTGCGTCACCTCCACATACACAACCATATACACTATGCACAGCCCACATAGCAGCACAGACACATGCACACATATTTCCCAGACAAACAGACACATGGACACACACAAATCCACGAATGCTAGTGTGACAAGCCCTGCTGGGTGTCCCTTGCCTGACATCCTATCTGTGCATCAAGGGCACAAAGTCAGGGCCTCTGAGCACCTAGACCCTATTGGTGCAGCTCAGGCTGCATCTCACCAGCCAGGCTGGCACACCAACAGAAGTTCCTCATGGGGCAAGATTTCCAGAGCTCTAAAATAGAATTTCGTCCTCTGTGTCTTCAAACAAATATCCACCTTCAGATCTAGAGCTTCATTTCCCAGGGGACCAGGAAACTCAGAGTCCTTCCTGATGGTGGGGAACGGGGGCCTTGAGGAGAGAGAACTAAAGGCAGAGCTGAGAGAGACTGCGCATGCGGAAGGCACAAGGGCAACTTGTGCAACATCAAAAGACTGTCAGATGGCAGGTGACACGTGTGCTATGACGAGGCCATCAAAAGTTCAGGGTGAGAAAAAACAGTGGCAGAACACTGCTTGCCTGCTCAATCCTCTATCAGCCATTCATTAAAAAAAAAAAATACTTTCCCATTCATTCCAAAAAAATCTACTACACTCTGAGCACAGGTTGAAGCACAGGGGATGCAGAGTTTATGCATGGCAAAGTCCCTGCTCTCATGGAGCTTACATTCACCCAGCCATCTGTTCTCCTCCCCCCCATTCCATCCACCTAAAAATTTCCCTTGCTGTGTGCCCAGTTCCATGTTCAATTGTGCAGGGCAGACGTGGTGGGACGTGGGCAGGTTGCACCAGGTGGTTCTATGAGGTGGGAAGAGCAATGAGTGCTTTAGAAGCTTTGGAAAGAAAGATGCCATTTGGACACGGAGCTCCCTGGGGAAAAGCTCCTCAGTGGATGTGTCAGGGGGCAGGGAGAATGCCAAGCGTTAGAGACCTGAAGAGAAAAGCACTTGGGCACAGTATATCAGTCAGGAATCTTTAGGTTGCAAGTAACAAAATGACATGACTTCACACTGAAAGGAATTTATTGGTTCATGTAACTGTTGAGTCCAAGATTGGGACGAGCTTCAGAGGTGCTTTGACTCTGAGGCTCAGACAGGCCCTCGGGATCTGCTCACTCACATGTGCTACCTCCTTCATCTTCCGAAGTTTGGGTGGATGAAGGAGTAGTTCCAGATCTCAAACCCTCTCAGCTTCAGTTTCATGCCTCTCTTCTCACATGTTCTAGCCATGTCGCACTTCACAGGCTCTGCATGGGTCATGTGCCCACCCCGAAAAAAATCACATGACCAGGGAAATGTGAAGGCAGTAACTGGCCCATGTCCCATGCTCCACCCAACCTCCACCCAAAGCACAGGGCAGAGTGACCAAGCAGTGGTGTCCCAGAGAAAGTGGGATTCAGTTATAAGACAAGGATGAGGGAATACCTGTCTGGAAATTATCCTAATTACATGAGGGAGCCCAGAAGAGCAAAGGCATAGAAGTGGGAATGTTCAGGAAATGAAAAGGGAATGGAGGAGGATGAGGCTGGAAGATGTGTGGAATCCTGATTGCAAAAGCCCTAGCCTTGATGTCAGACAAAGATTGTGGACTTTATTGTACATGTCCCTCCTGAGATGGGCCCCGGGCCAAGCATGTTCACTGCGTCCTTCTGCAGACTGCGCGTAGTCCTGGGATATTCCCTGGGCAGAGCACTTCTAAGACCTCCGGATTGCCAGGTGCTGGGGCCACCATCAAGGCTACAAGAATGGTCCTTTTAATAGTATTTCCCAACTGAACTACAGAGAATGTGAAAGCCTGGTGAGTAGAGGGCCTTAGGTTCTTTTTCCCCAGCTGTGCCGGAAGGAAAATGCTCCCTTCTCCACCCATGCATTTAACAGATACTTTCTGAAAACCTACACACCAGGCCCTGTGTTAGGGGCCTGGTTATGGCAATGAGCCTAACCAACATCCCCACCTTGTGGAATTCACCTGGAACAATGTGGGTGGGGACAGTAGCCATTGAACATCACAAATGGGAAAAACATATAGAACGTCTGAAAGAAATAAGTGCTACTGAAAAAATTTAAAATAGAGTATCAGGAAGATCAGGAACATCAGAGATGGGTACATTTGTGTTAAATAGGTTGGACAGGTAATTAAAGGTGAGATTTGAGCCAAGACCTGAGGAGGTGAGAGGGTGAGCCAAGCAGACAGCTGAGAGGAGAGCAGTCCAGGAAGAGGGGTCCCTGGGGGAGTGTGCCGGGCGTGTTTGAGAACAGTTGTGTCTGGAGCACTGGAGGCTGGTGGACATTGCCAAGATCAGCTCGGTCAAAGGGACCCCAACCCAGGCGGTGGTGAAGGAATTGAGAAACAGAAACAAAGATAGAATGTAAAAGTGGGATTGGAGTGGGACCATCAGGGAGCTGACAGCATTTCCCAGCTGGCAGCCCAGAGCAGACTCTGACCCATGTATTTATTCTTTGTGAACACCTGATTATTTTTAATAAGCAGATGCTCAGTGTTTCTTCATAGAATAAAGATAGACTAAACATGCAGATAGTGCCTGTTCACTGCTAAAATAGAAATAACCAGAAAGCACTCTTTGTGAGTCAGCAATGGGGACAAGGTCAAATATCCTGTGTTTTGGGAGCTGGTTTAACTAGTGCATGACCGGTACGTACTGCTTACTATTCTAGCAGTTTTCTGCCTGGGGATGGTTCAGTGTTCCTTGCCATCACCTCTCAGCAAACAACATATTCTCCATCACACATGTCAAGACCTCCTCCCAACATGTGTACCTGTTTTTTGTTTGTTTGTTTGTTTGTTTTTGCAAGGCTAGAGAAGCAAGCACAGCTTTATTTTGGTGAGCTATTTCTTGGAGGATTCAGAATCCGCACCTGTAGACTACACAAAGAGAAATAAGACAAATTAATAACACAATCATAACAGCAATCAGAGATCCTCCAAGTGTTTTTACTCAGGTCACTGGATTTGGGGCTGCTAATCCATCAGCAGCTCCCTCAAGCACTTCCGTTCCCAGAATTAAAGTTAAGTGTGCTTGAGAAGCCTGAAAAACTTGCTCTTTTAATTCAGCTATATCCAAAGATAAGTTTCCACCATGCCCTTCCAGGTGACGCTTGATTTTTTCCCAATTTTGCTCAGTTTCATTCTATGGATGAGGAGTAATACAATAATCAGAAGTATTCCAATCACACTGTAATTGAATTCTATATTCTAAACTAACTACTCTGTCCCCTAGCCAGAGGACTGCTTGCCTAAGATCGCTAATCTGGTTAGCTATATTCTGATCTATTTTTGTTTAAGAATTCCACAGTAAAGTGGCGTTTTCTTGCCACTTGTTGACAAACTTAGCGGTTTGTCTGGAGGAATGCAAGGTTTCTCTGGCCACAGCTGCTGTGGCCGTGACTGCAGTCAGTCATAATAACTAAATTTAATATTAATCAGCCGTAATAACTAAAATTAAAGTTGCAATAATAACTAAAATTAAAGTTATTAATCAGCCATAATAACTAAAATTAAAGTTGCAATAAATCTTCGAGTGTGTTTTAGAACCTTTGGTAAAATTTCAGTAAGAATACGCACTGAGGGAGATGCTTCCCAGCGATAAGACAGGTTTACAGGCAGCCAGATTCCCTCTCGAGCTCTGACTAATAGTATAGAGTTGTGAGAATTAAACATAGAAGCATTAACACAAGAAAATAGCTTACAATTTTGGCATGTTACTTTGGAGTTAATAAAATCAATCTGTAACTTTCCCACCACCAAAAGATAAGGGGGTTTAACACAACTCTGTATCCAAAGAGTTTTATTTTTTACAATTTTGAATGAATGATAATTACTGGAACAGGATCTAGTATAGTTTCTTTTCCAGACCTTTATTGGTTTTAGGGCCATACGTATTTTCCACAGTTCCTTCTGTTCAGTTCACACTGTTGGCCAAACCACTCTTGGCCTAGGTTTTGTTATGCCCCCAACTCTCCAAGCAATAGGGGTGTTTGTCTCAGTGCGCATTGACTCAGGAGTGTTACTATTTTTTACGTATCACCTAATTGACTCCGTGTCACAACAAGAGGGCTGAGTGATGCAATTAATGCTAGATATTCCCTAGGGGACCAATCAATAATAATTCCATGGGAATCACTGCACAGCACCTCAACCTCTGCCGCCACACAATCTTCCCAAATTAATATTTTTGACTTAGAGGACCATTCTTCATTTTGTCTACATTCAGGTCTAGGTGGGCAAAATATTGTTGTTTTATTTCCCAAATTATCATAAGAAATACCAAGGCCAGAAATCATATACAACTTAGCTCGAGTGTGTTTTTTTTTTCAGGTACTATGGCTAGCCATGCCTGAATTTTTTATTTTAAACATCCTTTAGCTGCTCTTAGGCATAGGGTAGATGTTCAAAACCAAGAGAAATATTCATCAAAGTACCTTCTTCTTGAGGATAAGACAGGCCATGATTATCCATCAGCTCCAGCATCCACAAGCTATCAGTAGTGTATACATCTGCCAAGGGGACGGAAAGGAATATATGCCCAAAAGTGAAATTTCCGTTTACTTCTGTAGTTAAGTGAAGCAGTGGGAGTGGAGAAGGAGCAAAGACATCTGTAACTGGTCGTGATCAATTAGTTGTAAACACCGCTGCTCTCGGATCAGCCATGCTTGATTTTTTTTCTACATTCTTTCTTTGTATGGCCTCTCCTTCCACAATTAATACAAACTTAAAGGAAAGGCATACATTCTTTGTTTATTTTTAAACCTGCTACAGCTTATGCATGTAAAGGAACCCATGCACCAATGCCTGTGAGCTGTTCCGTGGTAATATTAATTGGAGACAGAGTGTTGGCATTCATATTAGCTTGAACATTAGCCTCGTCAGCCCACCAGATCTTAAATTGTAGGAATTAAGAAAGAGATAGGCAAGCCGGAGTTAAAGTGTCCCAGTCAGCAGGAATTAATTTATGAGAGGTGGCCACATTTTTTAATAGTCCCATAACAAATGGAGATCCTACTTATCTTTGGATATAGCTAAATTAAATGAGAATTTAAACAATGGCTTGTTTAAATTTTTTTTTAAGTTTACGTGGAAAAAGCTCAAATGTTACCTGAAACTGTTCTGTTGATTTGGGGTTATATCACAACAGGAAACTGACAAGCCTCTAAATCCCTGTCTTTACTATGAGCCTGCTGAATTCCAGCCTGAACACACCCAGTTACTGCTGTGGAGGGTGTGTGTACAGCCACGGGAGCAACAAGTTTCACTTCGAAACAGCCTCCGATTCCTGTAATGTCAGGTGGATCTGGCCACTCCTCAGTGAAATGCTGAGGAGGGACTGACGGACAATCTCCTTCCTTTTCCTCATTTATTCTTTCTTTTTTCTTAACTGGGTTATCTTTAATTTCCTCATCCCAGTTATATTCTCCTTCTTCCCCTGAATCTTCCTTCTTATAATCAGTTTGAAATGGCTCTAATGCTGAATGCACCACTGCCCAAACTGACTGTACTGGGATTGGAATATCCTCAGCTCCTTCTTTATATGCCTTTTTAAAAGTAATACCCACTTTTTTCCATTCTTCTATGTCTAGAGTTCCCTGCTCAGGAAACCAAGGGCAATGTTTTTCAACTGCCTTAAAAAACTGTGTTATGCGGCTAGTACTAACTTTAATTCCTCCTCTTCTAAGCAAATAATGAAGCAAGCTAAGATAGCCTTCGTGTTTGCTTGAAGCTTGTCCCATTGTGTCCCTGACCTTCCAAGCTCCCC
The DNA here is from genome assembly GCF_001604975.1 of Cebus imitator. Lineage (NCBI taxonomy): Eukaryota > Metazoa > Chordata > Mammalia > Primates > Cebidae > Cebus > Cebus imitator. The sequence continues at coordinate 11,097,875 of NW_016107315.1, forward strand.
CAACTTACCCTGGGAGATTTTTTCAAGAGTTCTCAGGTATCCTTCAGCTTAAATTTATTTCTCCTTTTTCCTGTCACTCAGGCAACCCTTTGTCCCTGGTTTGAGTTCCACGCTTGGGCGCCACTTGCCGAGACCAACTCGGTGGAAGAGACCCCAACCCGTGCGGTTCTGAAGGAATTGAGAAGCAGAAACAAAGATACAGTGCAAAAGTGGGATCAGAGTGGGACCGTCAGGAGGCTGACAGCATTTCCAAGCTGACAGCCCAGAGCAGACTCTGACCCATGTATTTATTCTTTGTGAACAAGTGATTATTTTTAATAAGCAGATACTCAGTGTTTCTTCAATAGAATAAAGATTGACTAAACATGCAGATAGTGCCTGTTCACTGCTAAAATAGAAAGAAGCTAGAAAGCACTCTTTGTGAGTCAGCAATGGGGACAAGGCCAAATATCCTGTTTTGGGAGCTGGTTTAACTAGTGCATGACTGGTACAAGCTGCTTACTATTCTAGCAGTTTTCCGCCTGGGGATGGTTCAGTGTTCCTTGCCATCACCTCTCAGCAAACAACATATACTCCATCACACATGTCAAGACCTCCTCCCAACAGGACATAAGGGCAAAGAGTAGCAGGGGCTGCCTACCTACCCTCTTTGCCCTTCACATAGGCTTTAAAGGATTACTGTAGGGATTTGAGCTTGTTAAGTAAAAACTCTGGGAGGCCATTGTTTTGGACTAAGCTCCTGCACTAGGTCCCAATAGACTAGACTAAACCAAAATGGAGTCTGTCATAGTAAAGTTCCATGTCCTCAAACCTAAACTAAGTTGTTATCTGACCTTTGAGACTCCAGGAGAGAGAGTTAGCAGCCAAATTCCCCAACAGGCCAGTTTCAGTTGGCGTGATAATGCAGACAATAACCATGCTCATTAAAGTTCTCTGTGTTTGAATCAGTATAAAAAAGTAACCTGAAGAAACCTGATGTCAACCACCCTGTTCTGGCCTTATATGGAAACTAACTTAGAAATTACCACTCTGGCTGGGCACAGTGGCTCACGCCTATAATCCCAGCACTTTGGGAGCCAAGGTGGGTGGATCACAAGGTCAAGAGATTGAGACCATCCTGGTCAACATGGTGAAACCCCGTCTCTAACAAAAATACAAAAATTAGCTTGTCATGGTGGTGCATGCCTGTAGTCCCAGCTACTCGGTAGGCTGAGGCAGGAGAATTGCTTGAACCCAGGAGGTAGAGGTTGCATTGATCTGAGATTGCGCTATTGCACTCCAGCCTGGGTAAC
>NW_016107315.1:11100516-11118114 GCF_001604975.1 Cebus imitator
GGGAGGGAGGGAGAAAAAGGGAGGAAGGGAGAAAGGAAGGGAGGGAGGGAGGAAGGGAGGGAGGGAGGGAGAAAGGAAGGGAGGAAGGGAGGGAGGGAGAAAAAGGGAGGAAGGGAGAAAGGAAGGGAGGGAGGGAGGGAGGGAATATTACAGCAATTCAGAAAACAAAGTATGGTGTCGTGGAGGAAGAAGGCAGGGGTGAGCAAATGCTGCTGGTGGTTGAGAACTGAGAATTGACCACTGGGTTTAGCAACATGGTCACTGAGGCCCCTGGAGAGAGCACTTTCAGTGGATGCTCACATTAGCTGCTTCCCATCTGCTCCCACCAGACCGAGGTTTGGACACTCAGGCTGCTTTATTCCCCACATCCTCCTTGTTAGGGAAGTTCTCAATCTGCCTCTCCCCAAGGTCATTCATGCCAGTCATTTCTTCTTGGACAGTGAGACTGCTGCTCTCAGGACAGCTGGACAATGAGGCCTGGACAGTGCCAGGTGCCAGGTGCCGTCCAAGCACAGCAGTCAGGAAAGTCTTCAGGTACTGGCGGAAGCGGCGACTGGAGAAGGCGTACAGGATGGGGGAAAAGCAGCAATGAAGGAAGGCGATGCTCTCTGTCACCTGGAGTGCATAGTCTAGGTGCTGGCTGACCTTGCAGTCCCCGAATACTTGCAGGTCCAATAGTGTATGCAGAAATAAGGTGACATTGTATGGGAACCATAGCACAAAGAAGGCCACCACCAGGGCTACAGCTATTTTTAGAGCCCGGCCCTGGCCTGGGGGACTCAGCGTGACCAAGACACAACCAATACGGGAGTAGAAGAAGATCATGGCAAGGAGTGGAAGGAGAAACCCTAGGAGGTTCTGCTGGAGGCGGAGGAAGAGCTTCCAAATGGTCCCATGCCCGCTGAAATCTGCGTGGCAGTTCCACACACCCTTGGGATTTTCATGTGTCTGTACAAAGACCATATCAGGGATAGAGATGGCCAGGGACACAGCCCATACTATGGTAACAAGAAGTAGGCTCTTGGCCCGGGTCCTCAGCCTGTGGAAGGGCTGAGCATGGACGATCTCCAGGTACTTGTCCAGGCTCATGCAGCCAATGAAAAAGATGCCACTGTACAAGTTAATAGCATAAAGAGTGCTCACCATCTTGCACAAGAAACTCCCAAAGACCCAATGCCAGGCCACGGAGATGCCCCAGAAGGGCAGTGTCACCACAAACAGGAGATTTGAGATGGCCAGATTCAGCAGGTAGATCTCAGCCATCCGCCTGCGAGGCACATATCGGAGCAAAAGCATGAGAAGAAGGAGGTTCCCGCTCAGGCCCAACACAAAAATCAGGCTATAGAAGACTGGCAGGAAGATTTTGCCAAAGGACACCACCGCATCCTTCCTGCAGAGCATGAAGGCCACCTCATCCAGGTAGTCATAGTAATAGAAGCTGCTGTTCTCAGAGCCGGCATCCTTGGTGGTGAGTCGCTGCGGAGAGGCAGTGGCAGCCATGTTGGGAGGAAATGTCCAGTCCCGATGTCCTGTAGTGGTGTGGGGGGAACAATATGGTGAGACCTAGCATTCTCTACGTTTCTCTAAAACCACTTTTGCTGCTGCCCTGGGATGTCCAATAGACTCTTCAAATCTACATCAGCATCTGCAGTCCAACGGTAAGAGCACAAGCCTGGGGAGCCATCTGCACCACTTAATAGTTATGTCACCCAGATATCCCCTCACCTGTGTCTTTTTTCTTTCTTTCTTTTTTTTTTGAGACAGAGTTTTACTTTTGTTGTCCAGACTGGCGTGCAATGTCATGATCTCAGCTCACGACAACCTCTACCTCCTGGTTCAAGTAATTCTCCTGCCTCAGCCTCCCAAGTAGCTGGGATTACAGGCATGCACCACCATGCCCAGCTAATTTTGTATTTTTAGTAGAGACAGGGTTTCTCCATGTTGGTCAGGCTGGTCTCGAACTCTTGACCTCTGGTGATCCGCCCACCTAAGCCTTCCAAAGTGCTGGAATTACAGGTGTGAGCCACCATACCTGGCCACCTTTGTCTTATAACTAAATCCCACTTACTCTGGGACATTTACTGTTGGATAAGTGACTAACCTTTAGATGTTCTCATTTAATTATTTCCTTATGATTTTGTTTCTTCATTTTTCTCCTATATAATTTTTTTTTAAAAAAACTTACAGTGTCTTTCAAATCTTCTTTATTCTGTAGGGATATCAATTCACCTATTTAATGTGTCTCCTGACCCTTCCTCATGTGTGGCTTATTATTATTTTTTTAATGACAGCTTATCTTCAGTGGGGCTTGTTTTATCCATAAATGTCCAGTATATCCACCCTGGCTTTGAGTTTTCTTTACTCCTGTCACCTGAGGATTTCCCTTGCTTTTTGAGAGTTTTTAAGTATTTTATTTGTAAATAGCAAGTTTTATATCAATACTTTTAATGACAAATATTTAATATTTTAAATATTTTATCCAGTATTTCTGTTTGCGGCAAAGGGTGTGATCCGTCATGCTGATGGACTCAGCACCTACTAAACTTTTCCGCCTCTCAGTTTCCTCATCTTTAAAATGAAAATAATAACAGTGCCTATCTTGTGAGGTTCTTGTGATGCTTAAATGTGATAATACATGCAGAGCACTTTAAGCTGTACAAAAGTGACCGGAGCATAGCAGACATTCAATAAATGTGAGTTTAAATTATTGCTTTGCCCAGAACTGAGTTATTCATCTCCCCACCAGCCCCTTTCTTCTTTCCTAGGCCCATCTAACCGAATGATTCCACCAACTACTCAGCCACCTAAGGCTGAAACATGGGATACCTTGCAGATTCTTTCCTCATCACCCTCGCCCCCACCCTGTGAGTTTTTCCTTTTCAATCGGCCCACTTATCTCCAAGTCCCATAAAAATATGTACATGATACTCTTTTCATGAAAGTAAGACAAATGAAACAAAAAATACATACTTTAAAGGAGTACAAATAGATGACAGGAAGGCAGAGGAATGACAGCTACCAAATTCAAGATGGCAGGTGCCTGGGCAGGAGAAGCCAGTGGCATGGGATGGTGGTGGACCTATGAGATGGGACGAGTCACTGTCCACAGTCAAGTGTCCTCTGAGGCAGTGAGATCCCAGAATTTTATTAAATTATTTAAAATAATTTTTTGAAGAGAGCTTCACATAAACCAGTGATACAAGTATATGATGAATGAAGAAATATTTTCAAACCTGTAGCGTGTTCCGGAGAAGGGGAGGGAGAGAGGAGAGAGACTTCATGTTGAACAAAGAGCATTCACCAATGGGTAAGGGGGCTCGAGGAGGAGAGAGGAAGGAGATAAAAAGGAGTATGTGGCTCAAGCAGGCAATTATGAACAGCCACTGAAGAGGGGACTGTAGACTGTTGACAGTCACGGGCCACAGACTGAGAAATGCAAATCAGCTCTACCCCATACTTCTGGATTTTATTTTTTTTTATATTTGACTCCTGTGAACCTGAACTTTTTTTTTTTTCCGAGATGGAGTCTCGCTCTGTTGCCAGGCTGGACTGCAGTGGCACAACCCAGCTCACTGCAACCTCCACCTCCTGGGTTCAAGCAATTCTCCTGCCTCAGCTTCCAGAGTAGCTGGGACTACAGGTGCTCGCCACCATGCACAGCTAATTTTTGTATTTTTTAGTAGAGACGGGGTTTTACCATGTTGGCCAGGATGGTCTTGATCCCTTGACCTTGTGACCTGCCTGCCTCGGCCTCCCAAAGTGCTGGGATTATAGGCGTGAGCCACCATGCCTGGCTGAGCTTGAACTTTTTAATATGTTCAATGCCCCCTTGTATTTCTTCTATGAATTATTTATTGTTTTAATGGGTGGGTTGCTCATTTTATGAGGTCTTATAATAGTGAAGATGTTAGCTTTTTTCATATGTATTACAAATGTTTTCCTTAGCCCTTTCTGATAAAAGTGTTACCTTTTTTTTTTCAGGTAGACTTTGAAAGAAATGTTGACTCAGGTTCCCAGTTGACCCATGGTATCCGTTGTACTATGACCTCATGGCTGGTGGAAGCATTCAGTGCTGCTGGAGCAGAACATCTCTTGCAGGAGCCCTTGAGTCTTCCCACTCTGTGAGCCTCTGCCCCACCCTTGGGCTCCTATCCAATGGCAACTGGACCAGATCCTAGGGAAACCACACATGCCCTGTCCCCATCCCAGGGGCTCAGCCTGAGTGGCTTTTTCTGTTTCTGATCAACCTAAGGAACTTTACCCAGTGCCTTTTTTTACTGGTCTTCCTGTCCCCTTCTCTGCACCGGGGCCCTCCTGGCCTTCAGCTCCTCCTTCCTGGGCAGCAGTAAGGACACCCCTAGCATATGGCTCATGCTGGAAGCCTGTGAGCTGCTGCAGAAGGAGGATGTGAGGGGTGTACTCAGGTCTAATCAGGGCTTATTACTCAGGAGTTGACACTGGTTAAACACCAGCTCTTCTGAGCTGCTGACATGGACCTTGATCTTGACTTGATTTCTCAAAGTGCCTTGACTTTTGTTTTAGCAAACAACGAAGTCTGACAAATGTTTCAATCAAAGCCAGAGGTCAGAGTCAGCAGACCCTGCTAGTCCAGACCGCCTTTGTTCTCCCTCTACGTGGAACACTCTATCCGCTTCCAACTCGAGGCCTTTAGCCTGCTGATCTTTCACTCTGGGAATCTGTTCAGAACGTCATCTCCACCTCTGGAGCAACAATCCTCCTATCACTTTCATCAATAAGGCCAATGACATTTTTATTGCATTTTATCACAAAGTGGCAACAGCAATCAGGTCTTTACCCCTGATCTTTCACTCTGGGAATTTTTCTAGGTCTCCCTCATCTCTGGAACAGCCATCCCCTCCTATCTCTTTCATCAATAATACCAGCGACAATGACAACAGCAGTCAGCACCCTCATATGCACGTTACAGCTGGCCAGGCACCTTCGGATGCACTGCAGTAGCCTTGTAAGGCAAATCAGGAAGGAACTGTCAGCCCCATTTAACTCAGGAGCAAAGCGACTTTACCAGGGTCACACAGGAAGTCACTAGCCAAGTTGCATCTGAAATCCAGGTCTTCAGACTCTAGGCACATGGTGTCTTGTCCCTGGTCCCACCTCATCCTTGGCCTCTGTTCTGCCCTACCCAGCAGTTACAAAAAGGGTTCACTGAGAAAGGTATGATTGAAGGCCAGGCACGGTGGCTCATGCTTATAATTCCACCACTTTGGGAGGGTGGATCACCTGAGGTCAGGAGTTCAAGACCAGCCTGTTCAACATGGTGAAACCCATCTCTACTAAAAATACAAAAATTAGCCAGGCATGGTGGCGCACACCTATAATCCAGCTAGTTGGGAGGCTGAGGCAGGAGAATCACTTGAACCCAGGAGTTGGAGGTTGCAGTGAACTGAGACTGCACCATTGCACTCCAGCCTGGGCAACAAGAGTGAAATTTGGTGTCAAAAAAAAAGAAAGATGTGATTGAGTCTTGGTTGGTTGCCCAGGATCTTCCCCTCATTGGGAGATATGCAGGGCTCACCTCCCTTAGGTCTTTCAGGGAAGTCACAGTTGAGGCAACGAGAGGAAGGATATTGTGATGAGGAGGCAGCCATGTTAGTTGGGTTCCTTCTACGAGTTGAATGCTCACATGTAATTTTCTCACCTTATCTTCACCATAGTCCTGGGAAGCAAAGCGATTATAATCTTCACTTTCCAGATGAAGAAACAGGTGTGGAGAGGTGAAGCCCAATTGTTTACAGCCTCGGATTAGCAAATGGTGGGCCGGGCATTGGATGGCCCTCACAACATGAGGTGGAAATGGTGACCCCTTCCCCCACACACTCCCTTTCAAAATGGACCAAACTTGAATTTGAAGGCTGAGGCTCCAACAGTGGGAATTCTGGCCTCAGCAACTGGTGGCAGGAAGGTTCAAAGCCAGTGGTAGGCTGAGGGCCAATCATATGGCATCTGGGAGGCATAAAACAAATGGTCATGGAATTAACCAACTCTGCGTTCAGTGATGTTAAGTTGGTAGCTTGAAATTGAGAATATTTACATCATGGCAAATGCTATAAATCAAGGCTTTCCTCTCTCTCCTCTGCCATCCTGCCTCTCCTGTGCCTCCAGCCAAGAACGTTGTCAAACTTTCACCAGCACTCCCCTGATTAGGCCCCCACAGAGCTTGACTGGACCCTGCCTGACTCACTGAACCCTCTTTTGTGTCTCCCAGCATCTCCCCTCTTCCACCCTAAACATCAATTTCACGACCACCTTCCCCGCAGCCAAGAACCCTATGGGCAGGGTCACCTGTAGTTCCCCCCGGTGCTGAAATCACACCCATGCTGAGTGCGAGTGTACTGTTCACAGTGCAGCTAATTCCACTTGCAAGCTGATCAAATAAACAAGACTAAATGTGACCTCCAGAGGCCACACCAGCTTTTGAAATATAAAATCAAGAACATCATTTGAGATCACTTCTAGTGAAAAATACTTTTGCTGGCTTCCTTTGAATGTGGAAAACATACCCTCCTTTAAAATACAATCTAAATCCTCCCCTCCTAGAACCCTGCCTGGGCTGGTGGCCTGGGGAAACCCCTGCCCCAGCCCCTGCAAGCACTCACAGAAGGTCACTCCTCAGCCACAGTGTCCATCACCTGGAAGCAAGACTGCCTTTTGAAGATCACCTGCTTCCCCTGCTAAACTGAGGGTGCCGAGGATCTGCAGCTGTGTTCCCAGGACTCACCAGCACAGGGCTGGCATCGGAGAGGCGTTCAATACCCAGTGGTGGAATTCATTAGCACAGCCTCCTCTCCCCCGCCCTTCTGTCTCCTGACTGTTCCCTTTTCTGATTTCCCACTTCCCTACCGCAGGAGCCTGGACACAGCTGAGCCAAGACTCTCCTTCTCTGAGTGGATTCTCCAGCCTGGGCCAGCTCTGCCTTAGCAGCCTTGGGAGCCTGTGATCACGGAACATTACCAGCCCTAAGCCCCCGCTGTTTCCACTTGAACCGTGTTCAAGTGCCGCCTCCAGCTGGTGCAGCCTCCCCGGCCTGTGTCACGGGAAGTGGCCCCATGTCTACCCCCAATCCTCCCTCGGGACTCCTTTTGCTCCTCTGATTGCTTTTGGGAAGATTGGGGTGGAAATGGGGTCCCAAGGCCTGAATTCCATCCTCACTCAGCATGGGATGGTCCCCCTCTGGTCCTCTGCCCTTCACTCTGGGACTCCAATCCCATATTCCTGGCCCAACTGTGGCTGGAAAAGTTGAGGCAGGAGTCATGAAGTGATTCATACTCTGACCACAGTGTCTGGCTGTGGAACACCCTCTGGCCCCGGAAGAGGTGCATAACAGAGGATGGGCACACTGGCAGGAGACCTGCCTTTGGGGGATCTGGTACCAGTGTTGAGATCTCTCTACTTGCGTCTTCTTGGGCTTGGGAAAACACCAGCTACTGAACTGTAATTTCATCTATAAAAATAATAACAACACTCAGCATTTTTACAGCGCTTACTATGGGTTCTCATGCATTAATTAATTTCATTCTTTCAGTAACACTATGAGGCTGGTAGTATTCCTATCTCTTTCTTACATATGAGGTGACTAAGACACAGAGGGGCTAAGGAACCTGCCCAAGGTCACACAGCTATTAAATACCTGAGTTGGCTGTCTGGGCAGGAAGATATAAAAAAATAAAATAAAAATTAAAAATATGTGATCTGGGCTTTGAACCCAAGCTCAGAGACCAGGCTGGCTCATTAGAAGATGCAGCAAGGGCCAGCAAGTGCTGGGATGATGGCTCACACCTATAATCCCAGCACTTTGGGAGGCTGAGGCAGATGGACCATCTGAGGTCAGGAGTTCAAGACCAGCCTGACCAACATGGTGAAATCCCATCTCTACTAAAAATACAAAAATTAACCAGGTGTGGTGATGCATCCCTGTAATCGCAACTACTAGGGAGGCTGAGGCAGGAGAATTGCTTGAACCCAGAAGGCAGAGGTTGCAGTGAGTCAAGATCACACCACTGCACTCCAGCCTGGGTGACAGAGTGAGACTCCATCTCAAAAGAAAAAGAAAGAAAATGGAGCAAAGAATGGCACTAGAGATGGAGAAATAACAGGAGATCAGGATGCTATTGCTTAAGACACCTGAATGGAAAGCTGCTCAGAAGGCCGATGGTGCATGCATGGAAACGGAAGTGAGAGCCACACGTGGAGGATGTGAGGAAAACGGTCTATACGCTCGGAAATGGCATGCTAGGGAGAGAAACCCGTGGATGATCAGCTCAGAGGTAGAACTGCACCTCCTACTTCACTGGTCAGTTTGGGGTGCCCTTGAGCTTAAACCTCCAGGCTCTGCTGGCCCCAAGACAAAAGCAAGGCTTCCATCCAAAGGCCTTGACTTCCATGTGTCAGTTTTCTCATCTATAATATACACAATACAATGAAGAACTTTGTGAGGATTCAACCTGATGTCATCATTATAACAGCACCATGGAGTCCTGACCTTTCTGCTGGGCCTGGGGTAAGGGCTTTAAATGTATTAACTTATTTACTCCTCACATTTACCTGATAGAAGTAAAGACTATCATTAGCCTTGTTTTAGAGCTGAGGATTCTAAGACACAGGGAAGTTAGAGAACTGGCCCAAGATCACAGAGCAATTGACTAATAGAGCCAGGCTTTGAAACCGGGTGTCCATGCTCTTAAATGCTAGGTTACAATACAACTCAAAGAAAATAGTAAGCACAGCCAGGGGCAGTGGCAGGCATCTCTAGTTCCAGCTACTTGGGAGGCTGAAATTGAAGGATTCCTTGAACCCAGGAGTTTGAGACCAGCATGGACAACATAGTGAGACCATATCTCAAAAATAATAATAATAATAACGACAAGGTTGTGGATCCCCTCCCCTGAGCTTTTTATGTAATAATGCACTGACGGCTCACCATAACCTTTTAAGATGGGCCCCATTCTACTGATGAGGAACTGAGACTCAGAGAGGGAGAGTAATGTACCCAAGCACACACAGCAAGTATATGGCAGGACTGGAAACCGAGTTCCTGCAGCTGGCTCCAGAGCTGGAGCCCCAAATCACACATTGGGAGTTCAGCCTGTGAGCGCCCCTTCCTCGGGCTTGCAGAATGAACAGGGGCCTTCTGGATGGTCTACGTGGGAAGTATATTTGGATTGTGATTTATAAAACGCCATGAAGACAATAGGAACCAGTCCTGACACTTACACAGGGCTTTGTGTCTCCCGAGACCCTTTTTTAGCCCCAGTCATTGCTGTGTCTTCCTGGCTCCCTCGTGAAGGGGTGGACAGGTATGCATCCCCTCTCTGGTTTCCCAGGAAATTCAGGGCTGCACTGCAAGCCAGGCATAGCTGGCCAGAGGAATCAGCTGGCCCTGGATTCCAGATCACTGCACACTCTCTCTCCTTACTTTTTTAACAGATTATTTTTCCTGATTATCATAATAATATATAGTCAATGTAAAATATGAAAATACAGCAGAAAAATAGAAAGGAGGCCAAAAAACAAAAACAAAACTCCCCTGTTATGCTACCATTGCAAAAATAACCCTCAGGAACATCTTAGTGTATCCTGTTTGTCTGTTTTCATGCCCAGAGCCACATCTGCTACACTAACACTCATGGATTTGTGTAATCAAAAAGTCTGGCTGGAAGGGAGTGGCCTCGTCCAGTCCTCAGCAGGGCGGGCGGCTCCTTGCAGCCTCCAGCTAGACATAGCCATCTCCTGCTCATGAGATATATGAGGCCCTCCTGCTCCCCACGCTCCCTGGGACCCCACATTACTCAACGTTTCCTGGCCCTTGTCAGGAGATAGGGATGTTTGTGACATGTATAAAATCACAAGAGTAACCCTCCTCCCAAAGCTCATTTCAGCTAACAAAAATGTAAGCACTTTTAGAGCCTGACCCTTCAAGGAGCTGCTGTAGAAGGTGAGACTTTCGTGTTTTTCCCGGAATGTTTTTTGATGTTTTGTTTTTTGCCTCTCTCCATGTGGCCTGAAATGTTCCCATGAGAACTTCTTGCATGTGTATTTCAACATGATGCTGGGCTCAAAATGAAACACCCCACCACCCCCAGGAAGGGCGGCACACTTAGCATGGTAGAATAGACAGAATACAGCTGAACTCACTTCTTAATGGCTGTGCAACCCCAGGCTCATCATTTAACCTGTCTGAGCCTTAGTTTTCTTACCTATAGCATGCCTCCTTTGCAAGGTTACTATGGCAAACTGAGGGCCTGGCATATGCTATTAGTTCTCTTTCAGCCCCTAAAAGGAATACACTCACTGATTAAATGACACTTGGCTCAGGCTGGGATGCATGGGAGGGGATCCAAGGACAGTTTGAATCTGGAACAGTTTTGGGCAGAAAGAAGGGGGTCAAGAATTTGGAAAAGGAGGAGGATGGGGAGAGGGTGGGCATGTACAAAAGAAGAGACCACAGAGCTGCGAAACTTTGGCCCTGGGTGAGAGGCCCTTAAAGACTATCTCATCTGCCCCATTCTCTTACAGCTGGGAACACTGAGGTCCAGAGAAGGAAAGGAATGCTTGAGCTCCCCTAGCCAACCAGGTTGGAGAACCAACTCTCAGGGATTTTAGGAATCTGCAAAGCAGATTCTCAGAGCCAGAGTCAAGTAGGGGAAGAAGTCAGAAGACCCCTCACTCTCCAGGTGCTGGAGGCAATTGCTGGAGAGAAAGCTCTACACTGACTTCGCACCTCCCTGTTCCCAGCACCTGTGCCCACTCCCCAAGCCACTGGGTTCAGTCTGTCCCTGTGGTCCCTGGGCATTCCCACCCCCACCCCAACCCCACCTCCTGAGTGTGGCTATAACCTACCAGAGCCAGAATGACTTGCTTGGGAATGTCCACACAAGCCTGGGAGCAGAGCAGCAGCGCCCGGGTGCCTCTTCCTCAGGAAGTGCAGAGGGAGTATGATTCTTCTCTGAAGGCTCGTCCCCTCTCTGGACAGCAGCTTGTGTATATATCCTGCTTTCAGACTGGAAAAAAAATTCCCTTTGCCCTTGCCCCAACCCTCATCCTGCACAGCCATGAGCTGTTTCTCTCATTGACAAGAGTCAAGCTCAGATGACCTCCCACCTCATGAGGAGCATCCCCCAAGGATAGTGTTTGGAAAGCATGTGTCCCCTCTCTGGAATGATTCCCTGGTAACTGGATCAAGGCCACTAACAGTCCATTCCAGATGTGCAGGCCTTTGCTTACTCTGTGTCTCTGAAGGACCTTCCCAACATCACCTTCAGAGATCCTGCCTCCAGCTTCTTCATCCTGGATACCTTCCCAGCAAGATCTCACCGCCGCCCCTGCCAATCTGCCCCAAACCTAAACTCTTCCCAATCTCTTTCTCTGGCCATAACTTCCACTGAGCAGGGTTGTGTCTGCTACACCCACTGTCACCAATAGTTTCATCTCCCAGACTTTCCAAATCAAATTCCTTCTTTCCTTCCCTTCTCCCCCACTCCCCTTCATGGCATCTCTGTATGGTTACCTGCCTGTTTAACTGTCTGTTCCCCTGCTGGGTCAGGAGCTCTCAGGGGAAGGACCATATCTGACCCACTAGCCAGAGCCCAGGGACAGGCAACAGCAGAGAATGAATGAATGAGTGAATGAATGATGTTGGATATATGATGCACTGCCTGCCACATGCTTAGCAGTATGAGGGTCTGCCTTCCCAGCACAGCACCTGTGGTCCAGGATCAGTATCTCAGCTGCCCTCACCTCCAGTCCCACTGCCGCCCTTGACACACCGCAAGTGCTTGGTGAATGCCTGTTGCCTCCACTTGAACTGAGCAATAATAGAGCAGTAATGTCAGGTGGTTAAAGGTGCTGGCATTGGAGTCACGCTTAGCTGGGCTTGGATCTGGCTCTGCATTTACTGGCTGTGTGACCTAGAGTTGGTGGCTTCACCTCTCTGGCCCTTGGTTTTTTGCATCTTTACTGGGGTTGGGGACAGTCTCTCAGACAGACATCAGAGAACAGAATGTTCCAAGAAGATGGCCATGGACTTAGACATTTGCCCTTCTCTGAGGTCCACAGGCTACCAAGAATGGACTTTAAGACTGTGATGTGTTTTCACTCAGGCAGAGGGAAGCAGGGGTCCTTTCAAGTAGGGCCTCCAAGTTGCTACTTTCTAATAGGGAGAATAAAAGCCAAGAAGCTGCCCAACAACAGCCACAGAGTCCTGGGTCCCTCCCACAGAATCGCTAAGTTCTAGGACCTGGGTTCCTTCTTTATTCCCCCCCACCTCACCCCTTTTGTGTATCCTTAGTTTAAAATAATTTTTAGACTCGCAAAATAAAGCATAAGATTCAAAGATGCCTGTCTGCCAGCTTCCCTAATATTAACACCAGTTAAATTAAGCTTAGCCTAAGGCTGAACTTACATATTTTAATATATAAAACATATGTTTTATACATTTAATATATAAAACTTACATATTTTAAGTTTGGCCTAAAGGCTTCTCCGCACATAATGAACTGTAACCAGACTGAATGTGTAAACAGGCTATAACCTATTCTTGCGCCAACTACAGAGTTTCAGCCAATTGCATTTGACCAACCATTCAAACTGTGTTCAAATCAGGCAAATGCCAAGCTGTAACCAATCCAGCTGTTTGTCCTTCACTTCCATTTTCTGTCCATCACTTTCCTTTTCTGCCCATAAGTCTTCTTCCACCACTCCGCATCACCCAAGTTTCTCTGAACCTAATCTAGTTTGGGAGGTTGCCAGATTCTCAAACTGTTCTTTGTTCGATTAAACTCTGTTTAATTTGCCTAAGGTTTTATTATTATTATTATTATTATTATTATTATTGAGACAGAGTCTCACTCTGTTTCCCAGGCTGGAGTGTAGATGTGTGATTTCGGCTCACTACAACCTCTGCCTCCCAGGTTCAAGGGATTCTTCTGCCTCAGCCTCCTGAGTAGCTGGGATTACAGGTGCCCGCCACCACACCCAGCTAAACTTTGTATTTTTAGTAGAGGTGAGGTTTCACCATGTTGGCCAGAATGGTCTCGAACTCCTGAGCTCAAACGATCTGCCTGCCTCAGCCTCCAAAGGTACTGGCGTGAGCCACCGTGGCTGGCCTCTAAGGAGTTCACTTTTAACACATCTACATAATCACAGTACTGAATCTAAACAAGAAAATTAACATTGACACAACACTGTTGAGTAATCTACATACTTTATTGAAATTTCAACAGGTGTCCCACTAATGTCCTTCTCTGGCCCAGGATCTAAACCAGAATACACTTGATTCTTGTGTCTCCTTTGTCTCTTCATTCTGAGGCAGATCCTCAGTCTTGCTTTGTCTTTCATCACCTTGACAGTTTTGAAGAGTGCTGGCCAGTTCATTTGTAGAATGCTCCTAAATTTCAGTTTGGTTTTTCTTCAGGGTTAGATTAAGGTTATGTATTTTGGGCAGGAACACCACAGAAGTGACCTTATGTCCTCAGTACCCATATCAGAGGGGCATAGTTTCGAGATGTCTCTTTTCTGGTAATGTTAACTTTGATCACTTGAAAAATGTGGTATCTGATAAGTTTTTCCATTGTGAAATCACTATTTATGCTCCTGCTACATTGAGACTATGCAAATATCCTATTTCTCATCACGCTTTTGTCCACTAATTTTTGCATCCATTTATGCTTTCCAACAATAATTATTACTGTGTGGTGATGTTATGTTTCCATCATTCTTTCTACATGTACTGATTCTAATTTTATTATGAGAGAGCTGGACACAGCATCTCGCAGCACTATGAGAAGCTGAGGCAGGTAGATGGCTTGAGCCTAGGAGTTTGAGACTAGCCTGGGCAACATGGCAAAACCCCATCTTTGCAAAAAATGCAAAAATTACCCAGGCATAGTGGCATGCACCTGTACTCTCAGCTACTTGGGAAGCTGAGGTGGGAGGATTGTTTGAGCCCGGGAGGTGGAGGCTACAGTGAGACAAGATCTTGCCATGCACTCCAATGTGGGCAACAGAGGGAGACCCCAACTCAGAAAAAAATCTTTTTTTAAGAGTTGGCCTTTCTCCATAATTATTCATATTAGTATGACCTCATGGGTATTTATTTTATTCTATTGCTCCCATTATTTGTCTTGCTGTTCAAATTGTCTCATCCTCTTTGAAAATATTTCAACCCATCTGTTTCCTGTTAAGCTGCTTTTCCTAACAAGATGTGGCCCATATAAGTCACTCTCTCAGTGTCACTCCCCAGCCATAGCATGTCAGCCACTCCCTGGTGTGCAGGGCAGGTGGTTGGGAGACCTCTGAGCCTTTGTGTGAGTGGCCACGTTTCCCTTGTCCCAGGAACTCACTGAAGCATCTTCCCAACAAGGGTTGGGCTTTTTCCTGGAATGGGCAGGTTGCAGTCAGAGAAGTCAGTCCTAGCTCCACAGACAAAGAGTTCTGGGAAGGGCTGAGCCTGCCAGGTAGCCCCAGATCCCCCACCCCTGCTCTCCATCAGGCACCCTCCCTCCAGCACCACCAATCTCATGCTCTGATTGCTCCTTCTTGAGCTTCCCTTCTGAGCCAGACTGCAGGGAGAGTTACAGAGACGCCCAGGCAGCAGATAGCTTGGCAGCATTTGCCCAGATTTGCAGAGGAAATGCTCTGTACCCAGGGGATGGTTACCAGCTGTTCTCCACTTGCCCCATGGGCAACCGAAATGAAGAGGGCAGTGCATTGCAGGGGGAGGGGGACTCTAGTCAAAGAGAAAGGAGACTTCCGGATGTTGAAGTGGGCTGAAGGGAGAGGCTGTGAACTCACATTCTTTGCTCTTTTTAAGGCATACAAGGATCCTGGGATGGGAATGCACCCAGTCACAGGGGCCGGACAGGCAGAAGCACAGGGCCTCTCCATAGGGTGCAATGCCACTTCTGAATTCAAAGTAGACATTAAAATCATGACTAGTTTGACGTACTTCCTAATGTACTTATATCTTTCACATGTTGGAAAAATCTACAATTACTATAAAAAGTGGCATCATATTTTCAAAACACCGGCTTCTCTCTTTAGCCAAGTACTGAGTGCATATCTGTGAACCTTTGACCTATAGCTGATACATCCTGTCCTCCACCACCCTGGAAGTCTTCAGGCTCACCTCCCACTGGAAGCCTTCCCAAGCCTCCCCAAGCCTCTCCAGACATCCCTGATCCTCTGTTCTGAGTCTCCTTCCCGAGTCTGTAGGGGAATTATTGTTCAGGGGCAAATCTGTCTCCCTACCAGACTGCAAATTCTTCATAGGAGCCTTATTCCTTTGCACAGAGTACCTGGTGCTGCCCCACACTGAGCAGGAATTCCACAGACAAGGGCTCCTGATTGCCAGCATGACCTAGCCAGCTCTTGACAGCCTGGTTTTTGATGGCAGAGCCCTGGGCTGGCCCTGCGTCATCCTCTGTCTCACTGTTTCTTTCTCCCTATTTCTCTGTCTTCCTTGGGCAAAGTTTGCCCCATTCTAGCTTAACTCATGAGGGAGTCAGTCCAGTCCTTCTCTAGGGCCTTAAAACTCTAGGCCACAAACTTGCCTCCAATTTAGAAGCCTGGATAGAGCCCACATTTACTCACTTTGATTTGCTGTTAACGCCAGAATCTCAGACTTCTTCCTATCATGCCCCATTGACAACAGGAAGGAAATGGTACTCCTCTCACCTCTTCCACTTCCTCTTTCTGTGCTGCCCCCTCCTGGTCCCCTCTGGCCACTCAGAATGTGTTGTCTCCTCTTTTGTACGTCTGCCCAAGTCACCCTTCAACCAAGCAGCAGGTATGTATAACCCATTGCCCAATTACTACTCCCTTGCCTTGCTACAAATTTTGTTTGAAATCAATATATTTATTCATTTATCAAAATACCTTCACGTATATATTTATTACACGTTAAAATTATGGAGTGGTTCCCCAGATATCTTCTCTGTGGGCTATCACATCCATTTAGTGATGGCCGAGGTTATCACATCCATTTTGCTGATGGAGTTGCCAAGACTCAGAGAGGGAAATTCACTTGCCCAGAAACACAGTTGATAGTAGCCACATGGACTTTCTGATTCCTACTCCAGTGCTCTTTTGCTCATTGTCTTTGCGAATATTCCGTGTAATTCTTCCTTCCTTCTCCCCAGCCCCTCCACCTTAGATCTGGTTAGCGATTCCAGGAAAGAAATTATTTCTTGCTCATCTGAACATCCCCCACTGCGTAGCCCAGCCAGCACCTGACACACAGTAGACACTCAGTAAACGTTTGTTGGGTAAATGCAAGCTTTGATGTAGAAAGCCTTCCTAGAATTACTTGCTCTTACCTAACAGCGATCTCAATGTTTCTTGTACAAAGACTCCACCACCTTAGGCTTCTCTGGGACTCAGTTTCCCTGCCTATGAAGTGACTATAGAGCGAGTTTATCCAACCCACAGGCCACATGCTGCCCAGGACAGCTTTGAATGTGGCCCAACACAAATTCTTAAACTTTCTTAAAACATGATAAGGTTTTTTTTTTTCTGTGTGATTTTTTTTTTTTTTTTTTTTTTTTTTAGCTCATCAGCTATCATTAGTGTTAGTGTATTTGATGTGACACAAGACACTTCTTCCAGTGTGGCCCAGGAAAGCCAAAAGATCGGACACCCCTGTATAGAGGGTTAGACTCAATGATGTCCATGCTCCCATCAGCAGTGACATGCTGTTGTTTCCTGTGGGACTTCCTCAATGAGGACTGCATGCACACATCTAGAAACTGAAATACCAAGCCAGCCCAAGCAGCAATATAAAAATAGCAGCTGCTGGGCACACCCTCGGGTTCCAGGCAAAGAAGATTGCATCCTGTAAGGCTTGGAAGTTGGTGTTTCCAGCGGACCCTGGGAGTGGGTGAGTGACATGGACAGGCTGAGCTGCCAGCTTTCTGGAGGCAGTTTTATTTCTTGGGAGCTATTTTCTTTTCAATATTGTCAGGGTCTCTGGAAACTGACAAAGCTGACAGCTAATCAACAGTTGAGAACTGGGGACCTTGCTCCACCACCCCTTCACTTTTTCACCCATCTATCCATCCAGGAAGACTTTCCCGAGTGCCTGTCGTTGGTTTCATTTCAGAGAGGGCACTAGGGGCAGAACAGTAAAGCCAGCTGATGCTTACATGGCACTTGGGCTGAACAGGACACTGTTTCAAGTGCATCACATATATTAATTTCTCTAATCCTCCCACCAACCCTGTGTTATAATGAGGAAAATCAGGCACAGAGAGATTAGCTAACTTTTCCAAATTGCAGAACTGGGATTTGGACCAGACTACCCCTGCCCCCACCCTCAGCCTCCACCCAGTTAGTTTACTACATTTTCCCTTCTGAATCAGATGTTTTCTTCTCTCACCAGATAAATTTTGTAGTTTTATGATGTTTTTTTCTTTTCTTTTTTCAGACAGAGTCTCGCTCTGTCACCCAGGCTGGAGTGCAGTGGTATGATCTCAGCTCACTGCAGCCTCTGCCTCCCAGGTTCATGCGATTCTCATGCCTCAGCCTCCTGAGTAGCTGAGATGACAGGCATGTGCCACTGTGCCTGGC
>NW_016107315.1:11118134-11128654 GCF_001604975.1 Cebus imitator
TTTAGTAGAGACAGAGTTTCACCGTGATGGCCAGGCTGGTCTCGAACTCCTGACCTCAGGTGATCTCCCTGCCGCACTTTCCCAAAGTGCTAGGATTATAGGCATGAACCACCGGGCCCCCTTATGATGTTCTTTATTATCTTGGTATTCAAACACATACCCCTGGAAATTCTGGAAGAGTATAATGCACTCCCGTCAGCCATAATCCAACTTCAGCAATGACCCGCTAGTGGCCGATCTTTTTCCTCTATACTCCCACCCACTCACCCCTTTTAATATTATTATTTTGAAGCCAACTCTAAATATCATATCATTTAATCCGCAAATGTTTGAGTATGTTCCTTTAAAATATAAGGACTTCAACCATTGTCTCACCTAAAGAAGCTAATGTTAATTAGCCAGTCACTCTTCATGTAAAAGTCATAATTTTCTCCTTTACAGTTGGTCTGAATCATGATCCAAACAAGAACCACACACTGTGAGTGGTTGACACTTTTCCCCATCTCTTTCAGTCTATAGGTTTCATCTCCATCTCCATCTTTTGCTTTTCTTTGTAACTCATTTATTGAAGAGGCTGGTTTTTCACACTGTGTGGAAAGTTTCCTAGAGTCTGGATTTTGCTGACTGCATTTTTATGTTATTGTTTAACATGCCACTCCATTCTCTGTATTTCCCATAAATGGAAAGGTGGAGGTTTGATCTGATTCGGGTTGAAAATGTTTGTGAGACTACCTCACAGTTGGTGCTGCTCCTCTCAGGAAGCACTTTCCCGCTGGTTGCTGCTGCTTGCGAAGTGAGCGGCCACTGACGTCAATCCCAGATCCATTCATTCTTTAGTGGTTGTACATTGGTGACCTGGCTTAGCTTCAACACCCTATAGCCTCCTCCTACAGACCCTTGCCCACCTCTGTCCCTGCTTCAGTCCCTTTCTGCTCAGTGGCTCCTTAGCTACCAGCATTCCTTGGTAGTTGTCTGCCAGATTCCCATCCAGGCCACAGTACCACATATGACCGGGCATAACAAGCAGGAGGCAAAGTCCAAACTCCACCTGAAACTTCCCAGTTAGGGGGCTGTCCTTCCAGGAGAGGAGGCTGGGAGGTCATCACAACACAAACCCTGACTCCTCTAACTAAAATAAGAAAATTCCCTACAGGTGAATTCAAGTGCAGCTCAGTGTCAGCTAAGATCACATCATCCTTTGAAAGGGAATGAAATGGCAGCTGGGCACGGTGGCTCACGCCTGTAATCCCAGCACTTTGGGAGGCCAAGGTGGACGGATCACGACATCAGGAGTTCAAGACCAGCCTGGCCAGCCAGCATGATGAAACCCTATCTCTACTAAAAATACAAAAAATTAGCCAAGCATGGTGGTGGGCGCCAGCTACTTGGGAGGCTGAGGCAGGAGAATTGCTTGAACCTGGCAGGCAGATGTTGTAGTGAGCTGAGATCATGCCATTGCTCTCTAGCCTGGGCAACAGAGTGAGACTCCGTCTCAAGGAAAAGAAGAAAAAGAAAGGGAATGAAATGGGATTGCCCCTGCTAAAATTCCCAGGTGATTATGTTGTCTCTGTCACTTGGAGCTCTGAGTCTACTTCCTCTAACTCTCCATCCCACTCACCACTCACCTCTCACACCTGTCCTCTTCTCCCTGCACATCCAGGTAAGGGACTCTGCCCCCTCACTGTGCTTTGCCTCCTAAAATCTCTCGCATGGCTCATTTGTGAGCATGGCAGATTTTTCTTAAGTTTGGGGCAATGGTTGGGTTTCAAGCTGCCATGTGGCCTCTCTTCTCTGGCCCCTCACTATCCTCTAGGTTCACAGAATCACTACCCCTCATTATAGTCCAGCTCAGCTCAATATGTCGCTGTGATGACAGAGACTACCTGGTTCTTGTCTCACTCCAACAGCACGGAAGCCCTGACAAGGCTTTGAAATTGCTGCCCTTCCCCACTCCCAGCTGGACTCTAGGAATTCTCTCTAGAAACAATGTAGAGGCAGACATTCCTCTCCCCTTGGAACTACATTTTCATACCAGTGGATCCCTTGGGCAGTCTGGCAAAGCCTTTGGACTCCTTCTCAGAATAATGTTTTTCAAAACACAAAATAAAATACATTAAAAACCAATGGTAGCTCAAAGCTGGAAATAATCCAGATGTCTTCCAGCGAGTAATGGTTCAGCAGACTAGGTCTACCGCAGAAGACCACTCAGCAATAAAAAGAAACAAGCTGTTGATCTGCACACACGTGGATGCATCTCAAGGGGATTATGCTGAATGAAAACAAGCCAATACTGTAACCTCCCAAGGGGTTTGGCTTGCCCACTGCCTAGGCAGAGCCAATTCATCAAGACAGGGGAATTGCAATTGAGAAAGGGTAATTCACACAGAGCCGGCTGTGTGGGAGACCAGAGTTTTATTACTACTCAAATCAGTCTCCCTGAGCATTTAGGGAACAGAGTTTTTAAGGAAAACTTGGTGGGTGTGGGGAAGCCAGTGAGTCAGAAGTGCTAATTGATCAAGGATGAAATCATAGGAGTTGAAGCTGTCTTCTTGCACTGAGTCAGTGCCTGAGTCAAATCTCCTTGCACAGGATTAGAAGAGCCAGTTTATCTATCTGGGTGGTGTCCGGTGAGGGTCTGCTTCCTGGTTCATAGATGGTGCCTTCTCACTGTGAACTCACATGATGGAAGGGACAAGAGAGCTTTCTGGGGTCTCTTTCATAAGGGCATTAATCTCATTCATAGGGGCTCCAACCTCATGACTTAGTCACCTCCAAAAGGCCCCACCTCCAAAAATCATCACATTGGAAATTAGGTTTCAACATATAAATTTGGAGGTAGTGAGAACAATTATTCTGTCTGTAATAGTGATGAGTATAAATTATGTTTCAAGATACCTGTGACAAGGTCCCAATAATATTACAAGCTGATATTACAGATCTATAATCCAAAACTCCAAAATGCTCCAAAATCCAAAACTTTTTGAGTGCTAACATGATGCCACAAGTGAAAAACTTCACACCTCACCTTATGCGATGGGTTGCAACCAAAATACGGTGAAAACTTTGTTTTATGCACAAAATTCTTTTAACTATTGTTTAAAATTACCTTTGGGTCATGTGTGTAAAGTGCATATGAAACATAAATGAGTTTCATGTTTTTGTGTCCCAGCCACAAAATATCTCATTATGCATATGCAGATATTCCAAAATCAGAAAAAATCCAAAATCCAAAACACTTCAGGTTCAAAACACTTTGAAGAGATATTCAACATGTTCTGTGTTTCATTGCCTTCATTCATAATTGAAAGAAAAGTTAATTTTATGAGAGGTTAATGAAAATAAAAGTGGAAAATTTTTCCCATCCAACTTCAAAAATTTCCTGAATTAGATCATGGACTTCAAATTAAGAACCCTTGCCTTGCTTAAAACAGCAACTGTCTCTCCTCCGTTACATGGCTACGATGGTCATAAAGCAAAAAGTAGCAGCAGAAGCATCTGTGGAAGGGGCTGTGGTCACATTGCCTTGTTAAGCGTGAGACCAGAGGTTCCCTAGGGGTTAAGGTAGAATTTCATATTTTAAAATGTCAATCAGAGGCCGAGGTGGGTGGATCATCTGAGGTGAGGAATTCAAGACCAGCTTGGCCAACATGCTGAAACCCCGTCTCTCACAAAAATATAAAAATATTAGCCAGGTATGGTGCCATGCGCCTGTAGTTCCATCTACCCAGGGGGCTGAGGAATTGCTTGAGCCCAGGAGGCAGAGGTTGCAGTGGGCAGAGATCACGCCACTGCACCAGCCTGGGCAACAGAATGAGACTCTGTCTCAATCAATCAATCAGTCAATCAATCAATGTTAATTGGTGTTTCCCCACCATTCACTTTTCTTCTACTCAAACAGCAAGACTCAGGGAGGGTCTTTGAATTTTTTCTTGGTTTTTGATTACAGGAGTTTGAGGCAATTAAGGTTCTGTTTCTATTCTATACCAAACTACACAAGTATTCCCCAGGCTAAGAAGGTGAGAGGCAGGAAGGAAGCAGGTCAGTCTAAACATTAGAGGGACCCTGTGCCCTGCCTTATGGCCACAGTCCTGGTGTTTGTGGGACCCAGAGGGGTACAGGGACATGGCACATGGGGAGTCCATGGTGAACAGGTCCACAGGTAGCCCCATCCCAATCCCTAGCCTGAAGCAACCAAAGGAAAGTGCTTAATGAGCGGCCGGGCCTGAAGGTGCTGGCGGACCACAGTGAGCGTGGACATACAGGCTGGTGTCCAGCAGGGAGGCAGCATGTGGATGTCTCAGTGGAGGCCTGTGTGGCACCATGCTCCCCTGCACCTGGGCACTAACCAGTTTCCTGGAACTGATGCAATTCAATTCGGAGTGACGGCAATTTAGTGTCCACATCCTGTAGAATGTGGTCTCAAAATAGAAAATAGCTTGTTCTAGAAAAATACAGTCATATTTTCTCATCTACTTGAGTCTGTGGCCAGAGGTGCTCACTGGAGGCACCTTCAGAATCCCCTGGCAGAGCTCCTGTAACAGGCACCATTGGTGGCCCTCGTCTACCAGAGCTTCCACCTACTGGGCACACGCTGGCTGACTCCTGCTGTCTGTACGCACACTGCTCTGTCTGTGGCCTTGCTCTAATAACAAAGCCTGCTGTGCCTCTGCCTGCCAGTGCAGCATGCCAGAAATTCCAGGACATAACGTTTTCTGCCCCCCACCAAGAACCCCCAACCAATGACTGAGGTCAGTTGGTGCCTAAATGCGCCACCTCGCTTGCCCTTGGGTGGAATAACTCCAAGGTGTGTGCACCCCGCTGTCTCCCTGAGTTTCTCCCAGGGGATTAAGTCCAGCCACCCACAGGGGAAGCTGGTTTGCTAACACACTGTTTACTGGCTGCCTTCCTTCCTCTGCCTCACCTCCCCACTCTCCTGCCCAAGTCCCCAACTCCCAGATAAACCATTAGTGGAACCATATGACGTTGCCAATAGTTGAGCTTTTTGACCTATAAAATTGGCAATTTCATATAGCTCAACCTAAAATTTACACTCAAATCTTTGTCTCAGAGTCTGCTCCAGGACTACTTCCCTTTCAACGCTTATGTACTGCTCTATCCAAAGCCTGTCCCCTCAAGTCACCCCCCAGCCACTCCTAGAAAGAGTCAACGGAAAGAAACTGCTGAACAAAATTCCAGGAGCTGAACCTGTGGGTTGACAGAGGGGCGTAGGCCTCCTCTTGTCTCACAGCGCAGCGGCCCGGAGAGGTGGGGGTGGGACAACACGGAGACGGCTCCAGGAATGAATGCGTGACCCATCCACATCATATATCATAGTGGGAAATGTGGCAACAAAATGAGGAAGTCGTGAGAGATAAGGAAACGCTGTAACTGGAAAAGTGATGGAATGTTTGGAAGCAGAAGCTCTGGGTGTGGGCTTGGAAGCTGGAAAAGGGAACGTGGGTGGCTAAGAAAAAGCCCAGAGGCCCGATCCTAGTCCCCTCTCCTAAAGAATTCAATTCCCTGTAAATGGAGAGTTCTGGGCATATAAATAGGTTCAGGAACACTTTGGCTAAATCAACATCTCAGGCATAAATACAGCACTTTACCATCTCAGTTAGGCACCCAACAAAAATTATTCTGTTTCTGTGGCTCACAAGAGTATGGAGACCATCCTGCTAGACAGCAGGGAAGGGGGAGAATTTGGATGAGAATCCAGTCCTGTTACCATCTAAGCAGATATTTTTGCCTGTATCCCACAATAGGAAATGCATTTTACTTGGCAGTCTATCGTACGCGTACACACGCATACATAAACCTGAAAAAATAGGCTAAACAAAATAATATTACCCTAACTACTACCAATTGTACTCAGATATTTTCTTTCTGTTTCATAATTTTTAAAAGCTGAACATGAGCCAAGCGTGGTGGCTCATGCCTGTAATCTCAGCATTTTGGGAGGCTGAAGTGGGTGGATCACTTGAGGTCAGGAGTTCAAGACCAGCCTGGCCAACATGGTGAAACCCATCTCTACTAAAAAATTAGCTGAGCATGGTGGCAGGCATCTGTAATCCCTGCTACTCGGGAAGCTGAGGCAGGAGAATCACTTGAGCCCGGGAGGTGAAGGTTGCAGTGAGCCGTGATTGTGCCACTGCACTCCAGCCTGGGTGACAGAGAAAGACTCCATCTCAAAAAATAATAAATAATAAATAAATAAATAAATAAATAAAAGCTGAACATGGCTCATTAACTGATTTTTTTTTCTTTTCTTTTTTTTTTTTTTTTGAGACAGAGTCTCACTCTGTCACCCAGGCTGGAGTGCAGTGGCACAATCATGGCTCACTGCAACCTTCTCCTCCCGGGCTCAAGTGATTCTCCTGCCTCAGCTTCCCGAGTAGCAGTGATCTCAGCTCACTGCAACCTTCACCTCCCAGGTTTGAGCAATTCTCATGCCTCAGCCTCCCAAATAGCTTGGATTATAGGCATGCTACCACCACACCTGGCTAATTTTTAGTAGAGATGGGGTCTCACCACGTTGGCCAAGCTGGCCTGGAACTCCTGATCTCAAATCATGCACCCACCTTGGCCTCCCAAAGTGCTGGGATTACAGGCGTGAGCCACCGTGTAATTAACTGATTTCATAACCTGCTTCTGGGTGGTAACCTGCAATTTCAAATATCGACCTTGAGTGTATTCAGAAATTAAGGGGTGTGGACAGAATTTCTGGGCTTTTCTCAAACACTGTGTATTTGCTATCAGCCTCTGTCCCATTCAGGGGTTCAGGAATTGCTGGGCTGAGCCAGAAAAACTTCTAAAATTTCATAAGGTGACGACGATTCTGATCTCCTAATCCAGTGCTTCAAATAAGGCATTGCTACCACCTTCACGTTATTTGCCACATCCGTCTACCACCTATACTATGTATGAGTGTATGAATATCTTCTCTAAATCAACTCACTGCTCTTTAAAACTTAAATACTTACTCTAGCCCTGTTTTATGGAATATTTTCAGTAAAAGCACACATTTAATGTTATGTCCCAAGGCAAAAAAATAAAAACATAACTCAAAAAAATAAAACACGCTTGTCCATTCCACCTTAACTCATCAGACCAATGGCTCTCCCTGCCCAATTCCTTTCACAGAAAACCATCCTGTCTGCTGTCCCTAATGCCTAGAAAGGCCTCAACTTCTGTCCACCTCTTCAGTGACAATCAGCCCCATCACTGTGGCCAGCAGCACTTAAACTCACCAACCCTATGAAGTGTTAGGGTCATTTCCATTTTACAAATGAGGAACTGAGGCACAGAGAGATCAGGGAGACCTACCCAAAATCCCACAGCTAGGAAGTGACGGGGCCAGGTTTTGAACCCAGGCTGTCTGATGACAGAGCCTGTGGGCCTAACTGCTAGGTGTTTCTGCCCCCTTCTGAAGCTGCCCATCCCAGTCCCAACCCTAGTATCGCCCCTTAGAGGACACCTTCCTGGACTACCCGGCCCATAAGATTACTCTTCATATGTTCCCAAAGCACTCACTTCTTGTCTGCTTAATTCATTTGGAGGTAAATCATAACCTATGGAGACATTGCCTCTACTAGACTGGGTGCTTCTTGAAGGCAAAGCGGCATCTTATTCCTGTGTATATTTCTGGGTCCAACAGCCCATCTGTGGCCTTTCGTGTTTGCTGGACACTGTGATCTGCCTTGTGGTTTAACACACACTCAGCACTCCTTGCTAGTTATCAGCTCACAGGCAGGTTTCCAGCAAAGCCCTGGGAATAGTCAGGGGTAAAGGGAGATGAGTCAGAAGCAACGATTAAAGGAGTCTTAATCTGAGGTCCATGGATCCCCAAAGACCCATACTTGGTATGCAAGAGATCTGAGCTTATATGAGAGCAAGATTACATCCTTATTTTCACTAACTTCTGATGGAGATTCAGCATTTCCTTTCATCAAAATGTGACCCATGACTTTGCCACCAGTAAAATCCCTGATAGTTCCATTTCACATCGCCATCAGAACAGACATCTAAAAATATTTGCACTCATTACTTCCTGGAAATTCTGGTTGTTTTCAGACCCACTGCTAGATCTTGTATTTAAGGCATTAATAATAATACACATAGATAGCACCCACTATACTATAATTTTTTTACAAACTTGGTAACTATTTCAATAAGATTGACATTCTTAGAAACTTCAGTAGAAATGATAATCATATGTATTTTATTTTATGCATTTTAAACCATGTTTTTGTTTTGTTTTGTTTTGTTTGAGGTGTTTCACTCTGTCACCCAGGCTGGAATTCAGTGGTGAAATCTTGGCTCGCTGCAACTCTGCCTCCTGGATTCAAGAGATTCTCCTGCCTCAGCCTCCCGAGTAGTCCCAGCTATGGAATATTATCAGTAAAAGCACACATTTAATGTTATTTCCCACAGCAATTTTTGTATTTTTAATAGAGTGATTTTTTGTATTTTTAATAGAGATGGGGGTTTCACCATGTTAACCAGGATGGTCTTGATCTCCTGATCTTGTGATCCACCTGCCTTGCCCTCCCTGTAATCCTGTGCTGGGATTTCAGGTGTGAACCACTTCGCCAGGCCTAAAAGATGATTCTGAGAGGGGCTCCATAGGCTTCACCAGACTGCTGGGGATGGAGGGGAGGGCTGTGGCACAAAAAAGGATAAGACACTCTCCATAGAGTATCATAATTTAGAAATGGGTTTTGGAGCCAGATGGACTGGAGTTCAAACCTTAGTTTTGCCACTTACAAGCCAAGCTGCCTGGGCCTCGGTTGTCTCACCTGAAAAATGGGGATTACTACCTACCTTATGAGATTAGCATTGAGCACCTGAGTAAAGGTGATTTCCTAACGCAGCTGGACTTCCTGGTGAGGCAGACAGTGCCTGATCCTCAGCTGGGATAGGGTCCACCTTTCTCTCTGCTTCCTATCCCTCCCACTAGAGAAGTCACATGTGTCTCTCAGCCTGGCAGAACCCAGCTCTCTGTAGCAGGACAGAAAGGCTGACCTCAGACTCTTCTTGGATACTCTATTTTATTTCTGAGCCCAAGATCTGCACCCGACACCCCAAATTAGCTGCCGCTATCTGAGGCTCCCAAGAGAGACCAGTCATCTTGCTATCACATGCAAGTAATGTGAAGCAGCCCCACCCAGTGGACAAATGTAGAAGTGCATGTAAAGAAGGCTTACATGCGCTTCTACATTTTTCCACTAGGTGGAGCTGGTTCCCATTCTAAATACCGCAGCCCAACAGGGCAGAACTAGAGAGCTGGAGCATATTCCATCTCCTCTCCTACCTCTCCCATCTCACTTAGATTTATCTTTTCAAATAGAGCCTGACATACAGAAAAGTTCTCATTTTGTGCGCCTTTCCAGTAAGCTACCACCGTAAGAATAGTAGTAACTCTCCGAACTTCAAACACGACAGGTTAGCTTCTAAAAATGCTAACCTGTCATACAGAATATAGTATTTTGTGTTTGGTTTCTTTTATTCAACATTATGTTGGCGATATTACTTGCAGTTGTAGTTCATTCATTCTCACTGCTTCCAAAGGCTCCACTGGGAAAATATGCAAAAAAATGTATTTGTATCCTCATCTGCTGCGTTGGTGAAACAATTGAGGATATAATCTACCAATTGTAGATTGGTGAAACAATCTACAATTGTTTCACATTCGCCTAAGTTCTCAGTATGGTCAGTTCTTGGTACGAATCTCGCTCAGGCTGGAGTTGGCTGGAGTGCCATGGCGCAATCTTGGCTCACTGTAACCTCCGCCTCCCGGGTTCAAGCGATTCTCCTGCCTCAGCCTCCCCAATAGCCAGGATTACAGGCGTTTGCCGCTAGCCCCGGCTAATTTTTTTACTTTCAGCCATTCTAATGAATATGAAGTGGTATCTGCTTGTGATTTCAGTTTGCATTTCCTCGTGAACTAATGACATTGAACGTATTTTCACATGCTTACTTGCCATCCATATGCCTTCTTTAATGAAGTGTTTTCTCACATATATTGTCAATTTTTTACAAAATTGGGCTGTGTATTTTCTTACTATTGAGTTCAGAGGATTACTTCCATAATATAGACTCATCAATCATGGGCCTAAATGTAAAACCTAAAATTATAAAATTTCTAGGAGAAAACATAGGAGAAAAAAACCTATATGACATTAGGGTAAACAGAGATTTCTTAGTTAAGACACCAAAAGCATAATCCATAAAAGAAAAAATCAATTACTTGGACTCCACCAAAATTAAGAAGGTGTGCTCTTCAAAAGACACTAAGAGAATAAAACAGAAGTCACAGACTAGTAGAAAATATTTGCAAATCATATATCTGATAAAGGACTTTTTATCAAGGATATGGAAGTAATCCTCTGAACTCAAGTAAGTAATTTTTTGTTTAATTAGCAGGGTGTTGTGGCATGTTCCTGTAGCCCCAGCGAGCCTTCTACTTGGGAGGCTGAGGCAGAAGGATTACTAGAGTCCAGGAGTTGGAGGTTGCAGTGAGC
>NW_016107315.1:11129835-11134902 GCF_001604975.1 Cebus imitator
TTTTAGTAGAGACAGGGTTTCACCATGTTGGCCAGGCTGGTTTCAAACTCCTGACCTCAGGTGATCCACCTGCCTGGGCCTCCGAGAGTGCTGGGATTATAGGCGTCAGCCACCATGCCCAGCTGAGTTATTGGTCTTTTTCTTAAAGAACTGGCAGATACTTTACATAAAGGAATTAGC
Source organism: Cebus imitator (assembly GCF_001604975.1). Taxonomy (NCBI): domain Eukaryota; kingdom Metazoa; phylum Chordata; class Mammalia; order Primates; family Cebidae; genus Cebus; species Cebus imitator. The sequence continues at coordinate 11,130,016 of NW_016107315.1, forward strand.
TCTTTGTGATGAGTTGCAACTATTTCTTCCCAAGCTTGCCACAGCTTCCAATTTCCCTTGATGGTAGTTTTTGTTATGTGGAACTTTTAATTTTTATGTAGCCAATTTTTACATACTTTTGAGTTGTGGTAAAATACACATAATAGTCCATTTTTATTTTTAATATTTTATTTTTCAGATTCCAGCCTCTGCACTGCCTTAGTACTCCCTGAGAAATTAAACGTTTTCATATCCCTTCCACAAAACTGAGAGGAAAAAGTAGCAGTACATTCCAATGACTAATACATTTATTAGTTTCTAACAAAAACAGGATACATGGTAAGAACAGCAGAAATACTAATAGAGAAATTAGTTTATCTTGAAACCAATTTTAGTCAGGAAGACTTCTTCACAGACAAATAGCTGAATATATAAATCCTAAATATACCACATGATGGGCTGTTTTTCCATTCTTTTTTGGTCACAGACTATTCCAGGCAGATTAAATAGCTTTTAATTTGAGGAATTCCAAGAATGTCCACTCTAAAACATGAAGTGAAACTGCTCTTAAGAGAAATACTGATTTGATGAGAAAACTGATCTTGGTCTGTTTTAGACACATTTGGTTAGTTTATTTTTACTTAACAATCAATGTGACAGTATAGTTGCAAACTGTACTTCATTTGACTACAATCGTTACTCAGAGAGCAATCACCTTAAGAGGTAAATTAAGTTTTAAATTAGCATAGAATTTATAATTAACCAATCAAAATGGATACAGATGCCATCAAGTATGCAAAGAGTAACAAAATTTCTATTACAAAACTTGGAGGAAAAAGTCTTAATGACATACAAAAATACTGGCAAATTTAAGCTAGAATTAGCTCTAGGACATTTTATCGTATTTTCCCATTAGAAGAACAGATGACTAGGTGTCAGCAGAGATGTTAAAGCTACCTGTTCGTTACTAATTAATGAAACAAAAGATCAACCGTCTCTGAGCTAAATTTCACAAAATGAAATCAGTGTCTTCTGATTTAACTTTCAGGAATAAGAAAGGGCAAAACCCAAGCATCCTATTTTCTATTTCTGTTCATAAACTCAAATAAGAGCAGCATCAAAACAAATGATAATAAAAGAAAATACATGGTAATGTTTCAGGTTCCATAACATAAGATACTGTGATATAACTCTCCTATAATCTCGTTTTTTTCTAGAATAGCAGATGAACAGAAATGCAGGTTTCCAAAAATCCACACAATTTAGTAACTAATTTTTATTTTGACACCTGATAGTATGGTGTGAAAAGCTACAAAACCCAAATGTCTCCTGTGTTGTTTCACAAAGGAAAGACAAGGGAGGAGGATGTTCTGCCAAACTGCACCTACTGCTTCACCCTGGACCAGTTTCTGACCACCCTTTCATTTGCAATGATCCCAGACCGTCAGTCATCCCATCCAGCCTCATCCCAGCTCTTAACTCCTTTTGCATAGTCTAGTTTCATTTCTGGCAACAAATTCTCAATTTCCTAGAAAGCCCTGATTGTCTGATTTAACACTGATTCTAATCCATTTTAAATGAAAGGAAATAGGCCAGGCATGGTGGCTCATGCCTGTAATCCCAGCATTCTGGGAGGCCGAAGCAGGTGGATCCCCTGAGGTCAGGAGTGCAAGAGAATCCCACCTCTACTGAAAATACCAAAAAATTTTAGCTGGGCATGGTGACGCACACCTGTGATCCCAGCTACTCGGGAGGCTGAGGCAGGTGAATTGCTTGAACCTGGGAGGCGGAGGTTGCGGTGAGCTGAGATTTCACCACTGCATTGCAGCCTGGACAACAGAGCAAAACTTGGTTTAAAAACAAAAAATCACCAAAGGAATCGCTACAATGCTGAAAATTTAATTAAATTGGAGATGGAAATTAGATCACTTCAGGAAAATACATTTTGAGTACTCTGTAAATGTGGGACAATAGCCAAGAAAATGTGGATTTTAAACCCTGCATGGGTTCCTTAATTACTTAGAATAGTATAATCTTGATTTGATTACCAGTCATGACAAAAAAGTGAGCAAAGGCCAAAAAACATGCATTTTTTGGAAAACGAATGACACCAAGACTTCTTGGAATTGGCCAAAGCATAAGGTATTGTCCTTACAACCACACAGACCTTTAATTAAGGACAATGAGTGTACCTAGAGAGCAGCATGAATGACACATGTATAAAGACTCTGTGATAGAAAAGAGCTTCACAATCCAGCTTTACTAGATTACAAAGCACTCCCTTTAAAGGCATGCATTACTTTGGACATCTGTGAAACATCTGAAAAATGCTTTTCTGTGAAATGTTTGGCTGTAGGGAATGAGCACTTCTGGTTACATTACAATGATCTCTAGCAGCATTTGGCGTCTTTCGTCCATTAACTGAATGCTTCAGCTGCATCCTAACAGACAGTTGCCTATTTTCGTCCCTTGAGCTTCTCTCAGGTTTGGGGTGCTCTGTATCAGTTTGCCTTTTGAAGTTCCTATCTTTGGAATTCTTCCTCTGTCCATTTCGCACTTGGTCTGGAGGTGAGGATGTAGCACGTAAGTGATATCCATCAGGGGATCCTTTTTGCCGGTTTGGCTTCATTTGTTCTTTGTCCACTTCCTTCTGTAGTTGTAATGCCAATAACCTGTCCTGTTCTTCTTGTTTATGTCTCTCTAACAGGAGATGCTCCAAGTCTATCAGTTTTTGGGTAAAGTTTGTTTCTGTTTCCTCTTGATCTGAGGAAGAGTTGGGGAACATCTTCCTTCTTTTTGCAGAAAAGCATGCATCCTTGACTGCTTCAAAGGAAGATTCTTGGTTTTTTCTTTTGGAAATATCCTTACTGATTGGTAGGCAAGACTCTTCGTTTTCCATCTCACCTGTGCTGTTTCCGTTTGTCTGTGTAATCCCTGATGTGGCGCACCCACTCTGTGTTCTGCCAATAGGCACAACCGCAGTTTCTTTAGAGTTGGGATCTCTGGTTTCAGGTCCCTTGGGAGTTAAGACAAACTCTTTATCATGATTGTGTGGTCCTGTTTTGACTTTTCTTTCGTGGTACAATTCAGCACCACAGGCACATAACCATGGCATGGGGGATTCTATTGAAGAATCTGCACCTTGTTCTCCAATTCCAAGGCATACCTGTGGAGAAAGTGTTGGCATATCTTCTATTTCTGTGTCTTGGCATGTTGGGCTTTTGATATCACTACTGTCAATGTCCTGTAGAAAACAGAAAAAGACTGAGTGAACTAGGGGAAAATATCGAATCATAAGATGCAAGTCTAATTACACTGATACTATAGCTGACCTGTTAGTATACATTATTCAGTATCATTAATAAGGTTTGTTTATTTATTTAGAGACAGAGTCTTGCTCTGTCACCCAGGCTGGAGTGCAGTGGTGCAATCTCAGCTCACTGCCATCTCCACCTCCCAGGTTTAAGCGATTCTCCCGCCTCAGCCTCCCAAGTAGGTGTTTGTTTGATTGTTTGTTTATTTAATTTTTTGAGACGGAGTCTCACTCTGTTGCCCAGGCTAGAGTGCAGTGATGTGATCTTGGCTCACTGTAACCTCCACTACCCGGGTTCAAGTGATTCTCCTGCCTCAGAATTGCTTGAACCCAGGTGGTGGAGACTACAGGTGTGTGTCACCACACCTGGCTAATTTATTTTTAGTAGAGATGGAGTTTCACCGTGTTGGCCAGGCTGGTCTCAAACTCCTAAACTCAGGTATCTGCCCACCTTGGCCACCCAAAGTGCTGGGATTACAGGTGTGAGCCACCACACCCACCCATATTTATTCTTAATAGTATTTTTATTTCACGGGCCAATTTAGATGAAGTCATATATTACTTCACTTTCACTCCCATGGAAAACTACAGATTAAAACCCACAGAGTAGATTCCAAATATGGCCAATAGCTGGTATCAGGACCTGACCTCTTTTCACCTTACAAAGGTTTGCCAGCACAGTGGTTTTTAACCGTTTTCTGTGCTGTGGACCTTCCTTTTGGTATTTAGGTGAAGCTAACAGACAACTTTTGAGAATAATGTTTTTAAGTAAAAAATTTAGATATATAGTGGCTTTACAAAAGGAACAATATTGCAACACAATTATTAAAAGATTTTTAAAATGTGATGTAATAATGTGCATCTATTAACACACTAAATAAGATCTACTAGCCAATCTAATAACTCATAATATCTAATTGTCTGTGTCATCCCTGATGTACTACACCCACTCTGTTTTGCCACAAGGTGTAACTGCAGTCTAATATCAAAGTAGAGAGAAGTATGAATTATATTTAAAGATATCTGTAACATGACTGGGTACGGTGGCCCATGCCTGTAATTCCAGCACTTTGGGAGGCCGACATGGGCAGATCACCTGAGATCAGGAGTTTGAGACCAGCCTGGTCAACATGGTGAAACTCCATCTCTACTAAAAGTACAAAAATTAGCTGGGCATGGGGGTGTAAGCCTGTAGTCCCAGCTACCAGGGAAGCTGAGGATCCATGGCACCCCAGCCTGGGCAACACAGATTCTCTCTCAAAAAACAGACAAAACAAAACAAGGAAAACAAAACAAACCAAAACCACCTAGTGTTTGGAAGACAAAGCTTGGGACTTCTTAAGTAACATAACTGTTGGCTGGGTGTGTTTCTTACCAAAACCCCTGGAAGCTACACCCATTGTTTGTTACAAGTAATAACTCACACTTACAGAGTATGCATCTTCAAAGTAGTTAATACACTCACTTGTGTGGTCTTATTTCCAGGGTATCACTTTGGAGCTCGGCTGTTGAGGACTCCTGCTGAACACACATGCCTGATGTTGCCTTACTGGCGCACTTTTCCCCTCATCCTGTAATATTCTTTTTTTTTTTTT
>NW_016107315.1:11135137-11137611 GCF_001604975.1 Cebus imitator
TCAGATGATCCACCCACCTCGGCCTCCCAAAGTGCTAGGATTACAGGCATTAGCCACTGTGCCCAGCTTCCCATCTTGTAATACTCTAAGTGAAGCTGGTGCCAGGTATAACCTATTCAGTTTTGTCAGTTTGGATTACATACATAGTTCAAGGATCAGTAATCTATGGTTCACGGACCAAATCCAGCCTCTGCCTGTTTTTGTATACGAAGTTTTACTGGAATACATACAAGCTAATTTGTGTACATATTATCTATAGACACTTTCACAGTATAAGACGTTGTGACACAGACCATACTAACCACAAAGGCTAAAATATTTACTCTCTAGCCCATTAGAGAAAAACTTTGCTTTTTAAGGTAGATTTGCTTTCTGTATTAAGTGTATTTTAAAAATTGTAAAGTTTCCTTTAGAGAAAAAGAAAAAGTGCTTTTTCTCTAGGTGAGCCTAAGATGACTAAGAGTGTTTTAATTAACTACAGTGGCTTTTTTTTTTTGGAGACGGAGTCTCACTCTGTCGCCAGGCTAGACTGGAGTGCAGTGGTGTGATCTTGGCTCACTGCAACCTTGGGATCACTGGGTTCAAGTGATCCCACTGCCTCAGCCTCCCGAGTAGCCGGGACTACAGGCACATGCCACCACACGCAGCTAATTTTTGTATTTTTAGTAGAGACGGGGTTTCACCATGTTGGCCAAAATGGTCTCAATCTCTTGACCTCGTGATCCGCCCGCCTCAGCCTCTGAAAGTGCTGGGATTACAGGCGTGAGCCAATGTGGCCAGCCAACAACAGTGGCTTTTTTTTAAAGTTAGAACACTACGGGTGTTAGTAATCTATAGCATTAATAAACCAGCAAAACTCAGAACATCTTCAGTATCAACATACCTTAGATATGGAGTTTTTCCTGACTTCTTGTACAACTTCAGAGTGTGAATCTGACCCAAACTGAGATTTAGGTGTCAAATACCTTAAAAAAGAGTTCACCAAAGTTTGAATGCTTTGAAAGACAGACAGTATGTACCAACATAATAAAGCCAAATTAACGATTTATACCAAAGGTTGTCTGGTTTGCTGCTTGACTGATTTATCAGAGTGTATTTCATTTTGGTGCTTCAGGTATTTTGGTCTAATTCCAGGACAAAACTCAAATGGTTGAGTATTGATATTTAAGTGAAAAACAGAAGAGGAAGAAGCCAAATCTAAATATTTCTTCTTTTCTTTTTTTTTTTGAGATGGAGTCTCACTCTGTTGTCCAGACTGAAGTGCAATGGCATGATCTTGGCTCATTGCAACCTTCACCTCCTGGGCTCAAATGATTCTCCTGCCTCAGCCTCCCAAGTAGCTGGAATTACAGGCGTGTGCCACCAGGCCCAGCTAATTTTTGTGTTTCTAGTAGAAATGGATTTTTATCATGTTGGTCAGACTAGCCTCAAACTCCTGACCTCATGATCCACCTGACTTGGCCTCCCAAAGTGCTGGGATTACAGGCATGAGCCATCGTGCCTGACCTAAATATTTCCTAATTCTTGAAAAAAGCTTTAAAAAGCAGATATCAGGGGCAGGGCACAGTGGCTCAAGCCTGTAAACCCAGCACTTTGGGAGGCCGAGGTGGGTAGATCACAAGGTCAGGAGCTTGAGACCAGCTGGCCAAATAGTGAAACCCCATCTCTACTAAAAATACAAAAAATTGGTCGGGCGTGGTGGTGGGTGCCTGTAATCCCAGCTACTTGGGAGGCTGAGGCAGACAAATGTCTTGAACCTGTGAGGCAGAGACTGCAGTGATCCAAGATCACGCCACTGCACTCCAGCCTGGGCAACAGTGTGAGACTCTGTCTCAAAATAATAAATAAATATGTTGAACGATGAGAACACAGGGACACAGGGAGGGGAACAACACACACTGTTGAACAATGAGAACAATATGTTGAACAATGAGAACACAGGGACAGCGGGGGAGTGGGCAGGTCAGGGAGGGATAACATGGGGAGAAATGCCAGATGTAGGTGACAGGGGATGGAGGCAGCAAACCACATTGCCATGTGTGTACCTATACAACAATCCTGCATGATCTGCACATATACTCCAGAACCTAAAGTACAATAAAAAAAAAAAACTTTTTTAAACTTCATATATAGTGCAAATAAATAAAATTTTTTGAATAAATAAATAATCAATAAGCAGACAGCATCAAAACAATGCAAGACTCTATAGTCTTCCCAAAAGTAATGAAAATGATGCTTTAAGCTAGGAGAAAGGATATGTTAGTTTCTTCTTTATGCCAGAAATGTTGGCTGTTCTCTACATTTTAAATCTCTACTATTGGGAAAAAGTCCATGATTACATTCTTTACTATCCCAGTACAAAGACGTTATTATATGTATTTTTATATCAACTCTCTTTTTTTTGTTTGAGACGGAGTCTTGCTCTGTCACCCAGGCTGGAGTGCAGTGGTGCAATCTCGGCTTACTGCAACCTC
>NW_016107315.1:11137896-11169500 GCF_001604975.1 Cebus imitator
CTCCCAAGTAGCTGGGACTACAGGTGCACACCACCATGCCCAGGTAATTTTTGTATTTTTAGTAGAGACGGGGTTTCACCATGTTGGCCACCAGGATGGTCTTGATCTCCTAACCTCGTGATCCACCTGCTTTGGCCTCCCAAAGTGTTGGGATTACAGGTGGTTGAGCCAATGAACCCGGCCAATTTTTGTATTTTTAGTAGGACAGGGTTTCACCATGTTGGCCAAGCTGGTCTCGAAGTACTGACCTCAGGTCATCTGCCTGCTTCAGCCTCCCAAAGTGCTGGGATTACAGGCATGAGCCACTGTGCCTGGCCCTCAACTCTCTTCCTAGAAATATACATATCTTTGCATTTCTAAGAATCTTTAATAGGCTGTTTGCCACTGAAAACATTAAGTTTTTAATGTAATGGAAAATGTTATTTAAAAAGGGGGAGAATAAAAAAGGCAGGGTACAAGATGATAGGTATAGTTTAAAAATTGTACTGCTTTGCTTTTTATACACTGAGATTTGAAAAAATATATAAATAAATAAAAATCACAAAATATCCAAAAACGTACAAATTTGTTTAAATTACTATGTTTAAAAGTGGCAGAAATCTCCCAAAATGTTAGTTGTCTCCAAATGGTGGTAACTTTCAGTGATTTTCAAAGAGCAGCAAGCTATTATTACATTTAGAATTAAAGGAAAAAAAAAAAAAAAAAAAAAAAGAAAAAAGTGACTACAAATAATACACAAATTCATAAGTTACACTGTGTCAAAAGCACCAACAAGTAGCATATGGAACAACAAAATCTAGACAGAGATCTCATATAAAGAACTACTGAATATTCCTTATGGACAAACAAGAGTATCTAAAGATATTTAGTTATACCAATCTATATATTTACTCTGTAAACTTTGAAGAACAAGAGCCAAATTTTCAGTTGAAAAGAAGCTGTCTCATTTAGTTTCTCAAGGCTGAAGAATTCCTTCTGCCAATGCCAATGCTGGACCACTAGTTACTAAGTTTATCAGTACCAAAGTATCATTGCTACAATTGTTTTTAAGTTCATAAGCAGAGAACAAAATGTTATGACTTATCCAACAGAATCAGTCAAGATTCATTAACTCTCTTGAATATTCCTCATTTATAATAACCAAGTAATGTATGAATACATGCTTCTTCTAAAAAATAAGCAGAACTGGCTATGGTGATTCATGCCTGTAATTCTAACACTTTAGGAGGCTGAGGTGGGAGGATCATTTGAGGCCAGGAGTTTGAGACCTGGACAACAAAGCAAGACCCATCTCTACAAAAAATTAGAAAAAAAAATTAGCTGGGCATAATGGTGTTGCCTATAGTCCTAGCTAATCTGGAGGCTGAGGTGGGAGGATCACTTGAGCCCAAGAGTTTGAGGCTGCAGTGAGCTATTCTCTTGCCACTATGGCCTAAGTGACAGTGAGACCCTGTCTCTTAAACAAAACAGAAATACAGGACATTTATGTCATCAACCCTTTCCCGACTCATATTTTAAGAATTTTCTTTTTCTTTTTACCTTGAGTCTGAATTTTTGGAATCCATTCCCATTTGCTTGCCATTCCTATTTCCTTTACGTGTTAAGTTTGGCCTAAAGCTGCCTCCTTACATATTTTAAGGTTTCTCTCTACATAGTGAACTATAGCCTAAAATGGAGGTGTAAACAGTCCGTACACTCACCAAGTTTTGGCCAAAGGGGGCCAACTTGAAATCATGTTCAAATAAGGTAAATGCCGAGCTGTAATAACCAACCACTCCGGCTGTTTCTGCACCTCACCTCTGCTTTCCGTTCAGCGCTTTCCCTTTTCTGTCCATAAATCTTCCAACATGTGGTTTTACTGCAGTCTCTCTAAGCCTACTCTGACTCGGGAGGCTACCCAATTTATGAATTGTCCTTTGCTTAATTAAACTCTGTTAATTTGTCTACAGTTTTCCTTCTAACATTTATAACCAATTTTAAAAAATATATATATGATTTCTATGTAACACACACTATCTTATTTATTTCATTTATTTATTTAGTTTGGAGACAGTCTCACTCTGTCGCCCAGACTGGAGTGCAATGGCACGATCTCTGATCCCTGCAACCTTCACCTCCTGGGTTTAAGCAACTCTCCTGTCTCAGTCTCCCAGTAGCTGGGATTACAGGTGTCTGTCACCACACCCAGCTAATTTTTGTATTTTTGGTAGAGACAGGGTTTCACCATGTTGGCCTGGCTGGTCTTGAACTCCTGACCTCAGGTGATTTGCCCCCACCTTGGCATCCCAAAGTGCTAGGATTACAGGCGTGAGCCACAACACCTGGCCATTATTTTATTTTTTGAGGCAGGGTCTCACTCTCTCACCAAGGCTGGAGTGCAGTAGCATCATCATGGCTCACTGCAGCTTTGACCTCCCAGGCTCAAGCAATCCTCCTACCTCAGCCTCCCAAATAGCTGCGACCACAGGCGCATGCCACCATCCCCCTGCTAATTTCTGTATTTTTTGTAGACAGTTGCCCAGGCTGGTCTCAAACTCCCGGGCTCGAGTAATCCACCTGCCCTGGCCTCCCAAATTGCTGGGATTGCAGGTATAAGCCACTGCACCTAGCCTCACACTTTTTTTTTTTTTCTCCTGAGATGTAGTCTCACTCTGTCGCCCAGGCTGGCATGCAGTGGCACGACCATGACTCACTGCAACAGACTCTGCCTCCCAGGTTCAAGCTATTCTCCTGCCTCAGCCTCCTGAATAGCTGGGACAACAGGTGCCTGCCACCATGCCCTGCTAATTTTTTCTATTTTTAGTAGAGACGAGGTTTCACCATCTTGGCCAAGCTGGTCTTGAACATCTGACTTTGTGATCCACCCACCACGGCCTCCCAAGTGCTGGGATTACAGGCCACGGTGCCCGGCCCTTTTCACATACTTATGAGCTTTCAGGTTTCATTTACCGTGAAGTCAGAGTTCTTTGCTCATTTTTCTATGGAGCATCTTTTTCTCATTAATAGGTGGCCATTCTTTAATAGTAACTTTTTGTCAGTTAAAGAAGTTAAAATATCTTCTTGAAGTCTGCAGCTTATCTTTTTATTCTCTATAGGTATTTTGATAGACATTCTTAAACTGTGGTGTGTTTCTAAGGTACCTATTCTGTTGCTTCAGTCCATTTGTCTGTTCACCCCAGTGTCCCTCATTACCTCTCTCTCTCTCTCTCTCTCTCTCTCTCTCTCTCTCTCCCTCCCTCCCTCCCTCCTGGACTCAAGCTCAAATGATTCACCACACCCAGCCACATTTTATTTTTCTTCAGGAGTATCTTTTCAATATGAATTTTATTAAAGTCAGTGTGTTGCATTAAAAAAAAAGTTGGGGCCGGGCGCGGTGGCTCAAGCCTGTAATCCCAGCACTTCGGGAGGCCGAGGCGGGTGGATCACGAGGTCAAGAGATCGAGACCATCCTGGTCAGCACGGTGAAACCTCGTCTCTACTAAAAATGCAAAAAATTAGCTGGGCATGGTGGCGCGTGCCTGTAATCCCAGCTACTCAGGAGGCTGAGGCAGGAGAATTGCCTGAACCCAGGAGTCGGAGGTTGCAGTGAGCCGAGATGGCGCCATTGCACTCCAGCCTGGGTAACAAGAGCGAAACTCCGTCCCCAAAAAAAAAAAAAAAAAAGTTGGAATTCTGACTCGACTTGCATTGACTCTATAGATCAATTTGAGGAGATCTGACCATTTTGTAGTTTTAGGCATCTTCTAACCCATGAATATTGTATATTTAATAGAATATAAATTTTCTCCATGGGTCTTACAGATTTTTCTTTTTTTAAGACATGGTCTTGCTCTGTTGCCCAGGCTAGAGTGCAGTGGTACAATCATAGCTCATTGCAGCCGCAACCTTCCAAGCTTAAGTGATCCTCCTGCCTCAGCCATCTGAGTAGCTGAGACTACAGGTGTGTGTCATCATGCCTGATTGATTTTTTAATTTTTTTAAGAGATGGAGTCTCCCTATGCTGCCCAGGCTGGTCTTGAACTCCTGGGCTCAAGCAATCCTCCCACCCCAGTCTCCCAAAGTGCTGGGATTATAGGCATGAGCCACCATGCTTGGCTCAGATTTTAATACATTTATTTCTAAGTATGTTTTATTTCCTGATACTACTATCGACAGAGTTATTTTCAAAGTTACATTTTACAACTGATTTTTTGGTACAGATTTTATACCTAGCAACCTTGCTAAACTCTTCATTCTAAAAATGCACCTCTGATTTCTTGGGTTTTCTACATAATTATTCCTCCTTTGAATAGTGATAGCTTCTTTCTCCTTCCTTTCCAGACTCACATGTTTTATTTCCTTTTATTATGTTACTGTGCAGACTAAAATCTCCAGTATAAGTCTGAATAGAGGTGGTGAGTAGCAGGCTAACCTTGTGTATTCCTGACTTTAGAAGGGGAATGGCTGGGCATGGTGGCTCACTCCTGCAATCCAAGCACTTCGGGAGGCCGCGGTGGCAGGATTGCTTGTACCCAGGAGTATGAGGTTGCAGTGGGCCATGACCGAACTCTAGCCTGGGTGACAGAGCAAGAAAGGCTCTGTCTCAAAAAAAAGAGAAAGAATTTCAATGTTCTACCATTAAGTATGATATGTGATATATGTTTTTAATAGGTATCTTTTAACAGGTTAAAAAAAGTTTCCTTCTGTTACCACCTTGTTAAGAATTATCATTTCATATATTTCATATTTATACAGCTAACACAAGAATTTTCATTGATTCATTTTCTAACAGTAAACCAGCAATGTATTCCTGGAACTGCTTTTTTAAATATATTTTCAGCCACTGCCTTTTTTTTTTTTTTTTTTTTTTTGAATCTTGCTCCATCACCCAGGCTGGAGTGCAGCGGCATTATCATAGCTCACTGCAGCGTTGACCTCCTGGCTCAAGCAATTCTCCCACCTCAGCCTCCCAAGTGGCTGGAGTTACAGGCATGTGCCACTGTGCTTGGCTAATTTTCTTATTTTGTGTAGAGAAGGGCTCTTACTATGTTGCCCAGGCTGGTCTTGACCTCCTAGCCTCAAGCAATCCTACCACCTCAGCCTCCCAAAGTGCTGGGATTATAGGCATGAGCCACTGTGTCTGAGGTTTATTTATTTTTTTTAAGAGACAGGATCTTGCTATATGGCCCAGGCTGGTCTCAAACTCCAACTCCTGGGTTTAAGCAATCCTCCTGCCTAAGCCTCCCACATAGCAGGTATTACAGGTACGTAACACAATGCCTGGCTGCACTTTCTTCTTTTCTGATATGGCATGTAAAGCCTTCTAAATACCACTTTAGCCACATACCAGTTTTCAGTACTGTATTTCCAACAAAATTTACTCTGTAATCAACAAGCTGTTTAGAAGTTTTCCTTAATTTTAAAATTATATAATCCTGTTATTCATTTTTAAATTTTTGAATTGAGGTGGAATTCACACAAAATGGAATGCCACATTTTGTTTATCCATTCGTTAATAGACATTTGGGCTGTTTCCATTTTTTGGTTATTTGAATAACGCTGACACAAATATTCATGTACAAGTATTTATTTGAATACCTGCTTTTAGTTCTTTTGGGTACATACCTAGGAGTAGAACTGCTGGGTCATATGCTAATTTGGTTTAACTTTTTGAGGAATCACCAACTGTTTTCTACAGCCACTACACCATTTTACATTCCTACCAGCAATGCAAAAGGATTCCAACTTCTCCACATCTTTGTCAACACTTACTATTTTCCCTTTTTTGTGGGTTACAGCCATCCTAATGCGTATGAAATGCTATCTCACTATGGTTTTGATATGCAGTTCCCTAATGACTAATGATGTGAGGCATCTTTTCATGTACTTAGTGGACATTTGTACATCATGGGGAAAACATCTACTTGAGTCCCTTTGTCCAGTTTTTAACTATCTGTCTTTTGTTGTTGAGTTTTAAGAGTTTTCACATATTCTAGAGAACAGACTTTGTTTTTAATATTGTTACAACTTTAATCCATCAGTTTATCAATTTTTGCTTTCCTTATTCTTATATTTCTGGTAAATTTTTAAAATATATTTCAAAATATATATTTAGATATATAAGGATTCATGAGTTCCAGCCTTAAGCAGAATATTATATCAATAAGAAATACTTCTGCATTTCAGTGGTTTTCTCTTCATTTTTACTTTGCATATCATGAGTATTAGCAACACTGATATTGTCACTTTTTTTTTTTGAGACAACGTCTCGCTCACTCTGTCGCCCAGGCTGGAGTTCAGTGGTGTGACCTCGGCTCATTGTAGCCTCTGCCTCCCGAGTTCAGGCAACTCTCCCGCCCCAGGCTCCAGATTAGCTAGGACTACAGGCACCCACCACCACACTCAGCTAACTTTTTGTATTTTTAGTAGAGAGGGGGTTTCACCGTGTTAGCCAGGATGATCTTGATCCCCTGACCTTGTGATCTGCCCACCTTGGCCTCCCAAAGTGCTGAGATTACAGGCGTGAGCCACACATTTTTTTTTTAATAGCACCTGCCTCATTTAACATACTCTTCTGCTGTTTCCTCCCACCTCAGATCCAAAATTTCAAAAAATCCTGGAAGGAGGTAAGTTATCTACACAATTTACTCAGCTGAACCAGAAGTCCTTACATATTTTTCAAATCTAAATTGTGGTTTTTAAACTTTCCAACTATGAATTACTATGGGAATGCTTATGTTCGCATAAGCCACCAACTCTGCCAAGTACCTGATCCCGGAGGGGTGTTATGGTAAAACACAATCACTCCACCTTTGACTACCTGGCTCATGCTTTTTTGTATAACAGAGAAGAAATCTGATGACAGATTGTAAACTCCTTAAATGAAGATAAGCCAATCTGGGACCGGTTTTTCTCATTTGAATTTAAACCAAGAGAAAAAGGAATCCAATGGTTCATTTTGAGAAAATGAGGGTAACTAGAAATCCTAAGTCAGTAAGATAAACTACAAATCTGCCACAGTAAGTGGCTGAGGGAAAAGCCTGCCAGATTTCACCTGTCTCTTCATGCTAGCCAAGAGGAAGTGTGTGAGTAGCTCTCTCTTCTTTGCACTGTACCTCAATCTCAGACTATTTTCATAGAAAGTTCATGGACCAAACTTTGAGAATCAGTTGTCTATATGAACAGAAAACACTGGCATATAGTAGGAAGTCAATAAATAATTCACAGTCATGTTCACTTACTTCTGAATATCTCCAGTGTTTCTTTGTTTGTTCTTACTTTTCTTTTCAGACTTGGCTCTAACTGGATCAGATTTTCTGGAATTCAAGGGAGAAGCCAAGATACTTCCCTCACAGAAATTGTTCTTCAACAAGAGAAAAAGCATAACAGACATTATGAGTGAGAACTTTATGATAAAATAAGCTATTAACTCGACTAATTCAGAAATCCACAGCGTTTTTCAGAAATTATAGTTACATTTAAATTTTATACATCCTTTGAGTAATATTGGCCATGCAAAAATCAGAATAAACTAAGTTCATCCAAGTTGGTCTAAATTAATTACATTTTTACTGTACATCATCAAGTACAAAAAAAGGCATAATGCTAATCTCACTGGCTGATAATTCCTGTTGATTCTTTTCTTTTTTCTTTTTTTTTAAAAGACAGGGTCTCAGTCTGTTGCCTAGGCTAGAATGCAGTGCAGCAATCATGGCTTATTGCAACCTTGACCTCCCCTCTTCACCTCCCAAGTAGCTTGAACTACAGGCATGGGCTGCCGTGCTAGGCTAGGTGTATTTTTTTTGTTTTGTTTTGAGACACAGTCTTGCTCTGTCATCCAGGCTGTAGTGCAGTGGACCGATCATAGCTCACTGCAGCCTCAACCTCCTGGGCTCAAGAAATCTTCCCACCTTAACTTCTTGAGTAGCTAGGACTATGGGCATGCGCCACTATGCCCAGCTATTTTAAAAATGTTTTGTAGAGATGAGGTCTCATTATGTTGCCCAGGCTGGTCTCCAACTGTTGGATTCAAATGATTCCCCCACCTCAACCTCCCAAAGTGTTGGGATTACAGGTCTGAGCCACTGCACCCAGCCTGATGATTTTTCTAATAAATACTTCTATATAATTACTTTTATCTACAGGGACATAGTCAAAGAGCTGTGGATATACTTCAAATAAGAGTTTCATGTAATAATAATTTTGTTCTGGACTTTAAGGGCATATCAATAAAAATCACAAATATTTACTTGCTGTACCAGTCTCATAAGTTTCTTACTACCCTCACGTAAAAGTTCATATATGGTAATGGTGAATATTTGGCCTTAAACCACCAAACTTTCATAAATAAATTAAAAAGTATTCTAGGCTGGGCACAGTAGTTCACGTTTGTAATCCCAGCACTTTGGGAGGCCAAGGTGGGTGGATCACATGAGGCCAGGGGTTCAAGGTTTGGCCAACATGGTGAAACCCTGTCTCTACTAAAAATACAAAAATTAACAGGATGTGGTGGCCTGCGCCTATAGTCCCAGATACTCTGGAGGCTGAGGCACAAGAATCGCTTGAACCTGGGAGCTGAGATCGTGCTACTGCACTCCAGCCTGGGTGACAGAGCAAGACTCTGTCTTAATAAAACAATAAGTTAAAAATAATTATTCTACAATATCAATTATAAGAGTAGATTTTACTCTTCTAATACCATGGGAAAACTAGACAAATTTCTTCCCTATTCCATTTATTATTCCATTGGTCAATGACTTTTATTTAGTTTCCTGATTATGTATCTTTCTAAAGCGATTCTACTCAAAAAAGACACATAAAAAGGGGCAAAAACCCCAAAACTTGGGTAGATTATGAATGGCAGCCCTCTCAAAAAAGAAAAACATTCCCAATTCTGAGTATACTCATTTTGCTAAGTGCATACACACACACACACACACACACACACACACACACACACACGATTCAATGGTAAGTATATTTAAAGATATTTGTTGTAGGCCAGGCGCAGTGGCTCAAGCCTGTAATCCCAGCACTTTGGGAGGCCAAGGCGGGTGGATCACGAGGTCAAGAGATTGAAACCATCCTGGTCAACATGGTGAAACCCCGTCTCTACTAAAAATACAAAAAAATTAGCTGGGCATGGTGGTGTGTGCCTGTAATCCCAGCTACTCAGGAGGCTGAGGCAGGAGAATTGCCTGAACCCAGGAGGCGGAGGTTGCGGTGAGCCGAGATGGCGCCATTGCACTCCAGCCTGGGTAACATGAGTGAAACTCCATCTCAAAAAAAAAAAAAAAAAAGATATTTGTTGTTTGAAAGTTGAAAAGTTGTTTTCAGAGGCTCTGAAACCTGAATATTTCAGACTTCCCTAGATGCCTCTGAAGATGGTATTCCCTAGGTCCCATCCCTAGAGACCCTGATTTAATATATTTGGAGTAAACATGAGAGTTTGTATTTTAAAAGAATTCCCAGGTTATTCTCCCAGGTTCTTTCAAACCACTGGGTCCCCCTGTATCCTCTGGTCTTAAAGTATGTGTTTTATCACATGTCCTTAAATTCATTTTCTTACAGGCAGCAATTTAACTACAGGAAGAATAAAATCCAAGTTTAATACATTATCTAAAAATTTAATGTGCCTTACTTTTCTTTTTCTTTGAGACAGTCTTATTCTCTCACCAGGCTGGAGGGCAGTAGCATGATCTCAGCTTACTGCACCCTCCACCTTCCGGGTTCAAGCAATTCCCCTGCCTCAGCCTCCCAAGCAGCTGGGACTACAGGTGTGGGCCACCAAGCCCAGCTAGTTTTTTGTATTTTAGTAGAGATGGGGTTTCACCATGTTGGCCAGGATGGTGTCGATCTCCTGACCTTGTGATCCGCCCGCCTCGGCCTCCTAAAGTGCTGGGATTACAGGCATAAGCCACCACACCTGGCCAATGTGCTTTACTTTCAAAAAGCGATTTACCTCCATAAAATGGAATATTATTCTACTCTTTAAGAGAATTAGATTGACTACATGTAGCAATATGAAAAATCTCTAAGATATATCAAGTGGCAAAAATGCAAGCAGTAAAAGGGTGACCGATTTATGTAATCCTTTTTAGGTGAATAAAGAAAAAAAGGCTTTTTTAGACAGTCTTCCAGGTTGAAGTACAGTGGTGAGATCAGCTCACTTGAACCTCAAATTCCTGGGCTCAAGGGATCCTCCTGCCTCAGCCTCCCCAGTAGGTGGAACTACAATCATGCACCACTACACTCGGCTCATTATTTAATTTCTCATTTTGTTGCCCAGGCTGGTCTCAAACTCCTGGGCTCAAGCAGTCCTCTCACCTCAGCTTCGGAAAGTACTGGCATTACAGGCATTAGCCACTGCACCTTGGCAAGAAAAAAGTTATAAGAAATGTTAATGGTGTTTACCTTTGGGGAAAGAGACTGATATAAATAGAAAAAGAATGGGAGTGGACAGGTGGAAGAAGGAAAAAGGAAGCTTTCATTCTTCACTGAATAGCTTTCCTACATATAAAAAAAGTTTTTAAACAACCTGCAGTGGCTCACACCACAATCCCAGCACTTTGGGAGGCCGAGACAGGTGGATGGCTTGAGCCCAGGAGCTCAACACCGGTTCAGGAAACATGGCAAAATCCTGTCTCCACAAAAAATTGGCCAGGCATGATGGCACAGGATTGTAGCCCCAGCTACTCGGGAGGTTGGGAGGATCACCTGAGGCCGGTGGTGGAGGCTGCAGTGAGCTGTGATTGTACCACTGCACTCCAACTTGTGTGACAAAGTTAAGACCTGTCTCAAGAAACAAAAAAATACCCCAAGAACCTGGATTAGAGCAAATATGAAACAATATGCAAAAAAATTTTTCATTAAGTAAAGCAAAAATGTCATCAATAGCTTCTAATTATGGCAATTGCTGTCTCTTCTGTTCTTCGAAAACCACAGTCAAAGCAATAAGAATGTTAATAGTTAGCTTTCCGTATCAGCAGGTACCAAACACTCAAATTCAACCAGCCTGGGTGGAAAAGACAGTATTTGTGGGATGCAGAACCTGAAAATACAAGGAGCTGACTTTTTGTATGAGCAGATTCTGCAACAAATACCAAGGGATGACCGTACCTCAATGTTCTCTCCTAAAACTTACAATATCAATGCTTAACTTTCTTGCCAGTTCTTCATCACTTTTCAGTTGTTCTTCCATCTCTCTTCGCCTTTTTTCTGCCTCTTCTGCCAATAACCTCTGTATGTATTCTTCACTGGCTTTGTTTTCTTCTTCCTCAGTGGCTCGTCGCTCTGCCTCCACCTTAAAAGGGATTAATAAAGAGCGATCCTTCTCTGAATGTTTTAGTATACTCGCAATATTCCATAATAAGAACAGGAAAAGTAGAAAAGGAACAAATCGGCAGAAATTTAAATGATCTCAAATGAGGTACAAATCTGGAGAAACAGATTCTGCAAGACAGCTGTCCTGTCTCAGCCTCCCAAAGCACTGAAATTATAGATGTGAGCCTCCACACCCAGCCTGAGATGTACTACAAGTGACAATCACAAAAAAAATTTTGAAGACTGACAAAAAAAAGAGAAAAATCTCTATGTATAACTTCATATGTAATTAAAACATAATACTTCACTGTAAACACCACTTTTTAGGTACTTTTCCTATTTAGGGACTTCACATTTAGCCCTTTAACCTTTCTTCATCTAAACCCATCATCTGCCACTCTTTTTCTTTCTTTTAAGCTCAAAACTTTAGGGAAATAAAAAAATGTCCTGGTATAGATTAAATTAGAAAAAAAGAATTTAAAAATTTCCTTCATACTTAAATGCTTAGGGATCATGATCACATAAGAGCATTAATTATGTATAAGTAAATTATAGCAAAAAACAAAGTCCTTATAAAATACATTAAAAGTATCTACACTTCAAGATATACTAGTTATATGAGCACATCAAACTAAATTAAAATCTGAAACTGAAAACACAACAGAGAAATTTTCCAAAAAAAGAGTAACTATTTAGCACCTACCTTGCTTATTTCCTCTTCGTATTCTCTTCTCAATTCCCCAGGTTTACTTAACAGACGAACTGGCTGATAGTCATCAGCTATTTCATATCAAAAAAGAAAATAACATTATAGGCAACACAATTTTATGGTAACTTTGGTCATCCACTACAACTTACTAATATGAAAAATTAAAGCATTCAGCTATTAACAACTATAGCAATATCTCCTTTTGGAGTTCCAGTTTTTAAATTTAATTTTTTTGAGACAGAGTCTCGCTCTGTTGCTCATTACAGGCATGCGCCAGCACACCTGGCTAATTTTTTATATTTTTGGTAGAAACGAGGTTTCACCATATTAGCCAGACTGGGCTCGAACTCCTGACCTCAAGTGATTCATCCGCCTCAGCTTCCCAAAGTGCTGGGATTACAGTCGTGAGCCACTGCACAAGGCCAGAGGTTTAGGGTTTCTGGTTTGAAACCTGCATATACTTAATCCTTCCTCTAAACTCGAGTAAAGGAATTTTTAAAAACTGTAATCCTACAACAGCGAGATTAGCAGAGGAGGTTAACCAAATTAATTAATTAATTATTTTTTTTTGGAGACAGAGTTTTGCTCTGTTGCCCAGGCTGGAGTGTGGTGACACAATCTCAGCTCACTGCAACCTCTGCCTCCCAGGTTAAAGCAACAGTCATGTTCAACCTCCCAAGTAGCTGGGATTACAGGCGTGCCCCCCCATGCCTCACAAAGATTTGTATTTTTATTAAAGACCGGGTTTCGCCACATTGGCCAGGTTGGTTTTGAACTGAAAACCTCAGGTGATCTGCCCGCCTGAGCCTCCCAAAGTGCTGGGACTACAAGCGTGAGCCACTGTGCCTGGCCCCAGTTAAAAAAATTTTAACAAATTTCTAGAAAATGTGAAGGCAATGAAACAGAGATGACTGCTACAGTAGAAATGAAGGAAAAGAAATCCTTGCAAGGAGAAGACTACAGCTAAGATAGAATTAGAAGGAGTCTGCCTCCTATTTGCCTACAGAGAGGCTCAATAGAATCCAGAGTGAGTAAGGGTAGCACCGAAAAACAGAACTCAAGGTTTATACATTAAATCAGAACCCCTGACTTATCAGCATTTCTCCCTGGATATGGGTGTAAGTGCACACATGCATATTTCTTTAAAGAAACTAATCTTGAGAGAGCCAGAGCAGCTAATGTAAGAGGTGATGACCCAGACCAAAGTCCTCTGCAATCTGGCAGTTAGGGTTGGCAAAGCACAAAGGCCAGATTTTCATCTGCTTGAACCCAAATAATGTCTGCCCATCACCAATATGCCCTTCCATGTACACAGAGCATTTGTCCAGGGCCTCATTCTCAAACCTGAAAACTAATCCAAGGATCATCAGACATTTGAAATACATCTGCAGGATTAGAGAAACAGTAAGCTATACAAAAAGAAAAAAACATCATCCTGGAGTTAAAAGATAATTCTAGGTCAGAAAATAACCTAAGTGCATGTATATGTCCTCAGCAAATCTGATGAGATTTTATTCTGTAAAACAAGACACTGTAAAAAAGGAACACCCAGAAAAAGAGAACGCATCTGCCTGTTTCAAGGGGCAGCTGCTACTCAATTCCAGCTGACTACGACTATCAGGAAACTCAGGCCTATCACTGCCATATTTTTGCTATCTCAAGAAAATCCAGAGGCGGCAGGGGTGGATGATGAGAGATGATGGAATGGGTACAATGTACATTATTTGGGTAATAGATACCCTAAAAAGCCCTGACTTTACCACTAGGCAATCTATACATATAACAAAATTACCCTTGCACCTGTAAATTTATCCAAGTAAAACGAAAAAAAAAGAAAATCCAGCAATCCAGATGTTAATACAAAATCTTCCAATTTAAATACTGGCATTGGATGGGTCACAAAAAACATGCACACAGGATTCCCACAGCCTGCAGGCCAGAAGTTTAAAATATCTGCAATAGAGAAACTAAAAAACAGTGATGTAACTCCATAACAATTAGGGATGCATTATGCTTAATTCTCATTTATTTTAGTCACTAAGGAGGATCTATTCAAGACAATACAATGGTTTATACAGGAGAGACATATATAAGCCTCCTTAAGAAGTAGGAGGGTATTCAGGGGCTAAAACTGAGATCTAAATCAGCAGGTCTCAAAGTAGAATCTATGAACTCCTAGAGGTATCCACAACTATTTTAAGGGAAAATGCAGTGTCAAACTATTTTCATTTAAAAAATTAAGGTAAGCTGAGTGCGGTGGCTCACACCTGTAATCCCAGCACTTTGGGAGACTGAGGTGGGTGGATTACCTGAGGTCAGGAGTTCGAGATCAGCCTGGCCAACATGGTGAAACCCCATCTCTACTAAAAATACAAAACTTAGCCAGGTATGGTAGCAGGCGTCTGTAATCCCAGCTATTTGGGAGGCTAAGGCAGGAGAATCGCTTGAAGCCAGGAGGTGGAGGTTGCAGTGAGCCGAGACTACACTCCATTGCACTCCAGGCTAGGTGACAAAAGTGAGACTCCACTGCCCCCATAAAAAACAAAGAAAGGAACCAAAAACAAATAAAACAACTGACAGTAGGCCGGACGCAGTGGCTCACGCTTGTAATTGCAGCACTTTGGGAGGCCAAGGCAGGTAGATCACTTGACGTCAGGAATTCGAGACCAGCCTGGCCAACATGGCAAAACCTCATCTTTGCCAAAAAATACAAAATTAGATGGGCACAGTGGCAGGCACCTGTAATCCCAGCTACTGGGGAGGATGAGGCATGAGAATCACTTGAACCTGGGAGGTGGAGGTTGCAATGAGCTGAGATCGTGCCACTGCAGTCCAGCCTGGTTGACAGTGAGACCCTGTCTGGAAAAAAAAAAAAAAAGTAGGAAGGGTTAAAAAAAAAAGCCCAGGTGGTTAAGAGGGACAGCACTTCTCTTACAGTGCTTCTAATGAAACATGAAGGGATATGCCGAGAACCAGAGAGAGGTGGTGTAATAGCACACGTGATAACTTAGGGATTTCTCTAAGGGGTCAGACAATACATATTTTCTCTTTTGTGGGCTATGTGGTCTCTGTCGAATTCAGTCAATTCTGCTATTGGAGCACAAAAGCACCCACAGACCTATAATGAATGTAGTGCCAATGTTCTAACAAAACTTCATTACAAATAAAAGTGTGGGCCAGTTTAAAAGCCCATGGCTCAAAACATCCCTGTTAAACTTCTCAAGTATGATTCTGTATCTGTGGAGAAATGAGGTGTGGGGTAAAATATTAAGTAATTACAGACACTCAGAAAAGAAAGATTTCAGGTTTGTTATTTTAAAAAGTTCATTTGATAAAGAAAAAGAATAAAAATAACCAAGACATCAAGAAAAGGAAAAATAACCCACAGAATGGGAGAAAATATTTGCAATCACATATCTAATAAGGGATTAATATCCAGAATATATTAAAAATTCCTACAACTTAGTGACAAAAAATAAAAACCCAATTTAAAAATGGGCTAAAGGGGCTGGGCGAGGTGGTTCATTGCCCGTAATTCCAGCAGTTTGGGAGGTGAAGGATCACTTGAGGCCAGGAATTCAACACTAGCCAGGGCAACAAAACAAGACCTTAGCTGTACAAAAGGTTTTTTAATTAGCTGAGCGTGGTGGTGCACACCTGTAGTCCTAGCTAATCTGGCGGCTGGGGCAGAGGATCACTTGAGCCCAGGAGTTCCAGGTTGCAGTGAGTTGTCATTGTGCCAGTGCATTCCAGCTTGGTCAGCAGAGCAAGACCCAGTCTCAAAAATTAAATAAATAAATAAATAAATAAAAGTGTAGGGGTGGGACAAAAGGCCAGGCATGGTGGCTTATGCCTATCAGCTCAGCACTCTGCAAAGTCAAGGCAGGAAAGTCACTTGAGCCCAGGAGTTTGAGGCTGCAGTGAGCTGTGATTGCATCAGTGCACTCCAGCCTTAGCAACATAGTGAGACCCTGTCTTTACAAAAGGCGGGGGGGAGGGGGCAGAGGGCCTAAACAGACATTTGAATTTGAGTACTGTATGAGGTGGGCATCTTAACTCCGCCTCCCCTTGACTGCCACTTAAATAGACATTTCTCCAAAGATTATATACAAATGACCAATAAGCACATGAAAAGATGTTCAACATCACTAGTCCTTAAGAAAATGCAAATCCTAACTACAGAGATACCACTTCATGGGATGGCCAACACTTAGTATTTTTTTTTTTTTTTGAGACAGAGTCTCACTCTGTTGCCCAGGCTGGAGTACAGTAGCACAATCTCGGCTCACTGCAACCTCTGCCTACTTGGTTCAAGCAATTCTCCTGCCTCAGCCTCCTGAGTAGCTGGGACTACAGGCATGCCCCACCACACCTGGCTAATTTTTGTATTTTTAGTAGACACAGGGTTTCACCATGTTGGCCAGGCTGGTCTCAAACTCCTGACCTTGTGATCTGCCTGCCTTGGCCTCCCAAAGTGCTGGGATTACAGGCATGAGCCACCGCACTCGGCCACATGTAGTTTTTTATAATAGTCATCCATTAGGATGTGTACACACCCACAGTGGAATATTCAGCCATAAAAGGAAATGGAATTCTGACACAGGCTAGA
This sequence comes from Cebus imitator, assembly GCF_001604975.1. Lineage (NCBI taxonomy): Eukaryota > Metazoa > Chordata > Mammalia > Primates > Cebidae > Cebus > Cebus imitator. The sequence continues at coordinate 11,154,516 of NW_016107315.1, forward strand.
ACACGGATGAACCTTCAAGACATTATAATAAGTGTAACAGCCAGACACAAAAGGACAAATACTATATAATTCCACTTGCATGAGATACCTAGAGTAATTAAATCCATAGAGACAGAAAGAATGGAGGTTGGCAGTGGCTAGGGAACAGGTGAATTGGGAATTATTATTTAATGGGCACAGTTTCAAGTGTGGAAGGTTCAGAGTTGAATGGTTCAGAGATAAATGGTGGTGACAGCTGCACAAAAATGTGAATGTACTTAATGTCATGGAACTATACATTTAAAAACGGTTAAGATGGTAGCTTTTATGTTACATGTTTTACAATAAAGCCAGAAAGAAAAGTCAGTCACTTTACACATTAGATATAATGAAATAGTAGTTAAGAGGATGGGGACAGTGGTTCATGCCTATAATCCCCCAGAACTTAGGAAGGCTGAGGCAGGAGGACCACCTGAGCTCAGGAAATCAAGACCAGCCTGGGCAACATAGCAAATGTTTTTTTAACATTTCTGTTAAAAAAAATATTTTCTAAGTAGCTAATTTAGGAAAACAATAATGAAGACAGATGTATTATACTAGAAAGCAAAATATATCATAAAGCAGAATTAAACTAAGCAAGTGTGGTACTGACACAGCTACTGATAAAGAGATAGTTAAAAAAATAAAAAGCATGAGCCAGGTGCCGTAGCTCATGCCTGTAATCGCAGCACTTTGGGAGGTCGAGGCAGGAGGATGACTTGAGGTCAGGAGTTCAAGATCAGTCTGGCCAAGAAGGCGAATAACCCCAACTCTATTAAAAATACGAAAATTAGCCAGGTGTGGTGGTGCACGCCTATAATCCCAGCTACTCAGGAGGCTGAGACAGAAGAATCACTTGAACCCGAGAGGCGGAGGTTGCCATGAGCCAAGATTGTGCCACTGCACTCCAGCCTGGGTGACAAAGCGAGACGCCATCTCAAAAAAATAAATTAAATAAATAAATAGCCCCAAATTGCTCTGGAAAATAAGCATGTGATTGTGAACTAGTACATAAAAACAATGTGGCTGGATCATCACCAAGTAGCACGGCTATAAGTGGCAATCAAGGGGAAGGGGGAGTTAAGATGCTTACCTCACACAATACTCAAAATTCAAGGTGGATTAAAAAAATTTTCATGGAAAAAACAAACTATAAATAACAAAGAAGAACATATAAGATAAACTCCAAAACGATTAAACTTCCATCTGATGAAACACATCACAAAGTTAAAAACAAACTAGGAGAAGTTATTTGCAAATACATAAGTCACTAGAGAATTAGTGTCCAGAATATAACCAGAACTTCCAGAGATCACAACAAAGGAAAGGCACATGCAATTTACAGCAGATACCCAACTACAGTAAACAGTGAACTGTACTTTTGTTAAACCATGGAATGACAGATTTTTTAAGTTTACTTATTTCTACATAAACTGAACCTAAATTAAGATCAGTAAGTTATTCAACTGTAGACACAAGTTAAAACTGTCTTCATTTGCCTTTGTCTTTTTTTAGAAACAAGATCTCATTCTTGCCCAGGCTGGAGTTCAGTGGCGTGATCATAGCTCACTGCAGCCTGCAACCCTTGAGCTGAAGCGATTCTCCTGCCCTAGCTTCCTGAAGTGCTGGCATAACAGGTGGGAGCCACTACACCCAGTCCATTTGCTATTTCTTTATCTTTTCTTTTTGACAGAGTTTTGCTCTTGTTGCCCAGGCTGGAGTGCAATGGCACGATCTTGGCTCACTGCAACCTCCAACTCCCAGGTTCAAGTGATTCTCCTGCCTCAGCTTCCCAAGGAGATGGGATTACAGGCATGTGCCATCATGCCCGCTCATGTTTTCTATTTTTAGTAAAGACGGGGTTTCACCATGTTGGCCATGCTGATCTCAAACTCCTGGCCTCAGGCAATCTACCCACACTGGCCTCCCAAAGTGCTGAGTTACAGGCATGAACCACTGCACCCAGCCTTCCATTTGCCATTTCTTTCTTTCTTCCTTTTCTTTGGGGGGAGGGGGGACAGAGTCTCACTCTGTTGCCCAGGCTGGTGTGCAGTGGCACAGTCTCAACTCACTGCAGCCTCCACCTCCTGGGCTCAAGCAATGCTACTGCCTGAGCCTCCTAAGTAGCTGGGACTACGGGTGCATGCCACCACACCTGGCTAATTTTTTGATTTTTTTGTCAAAAGGAGCTTGCCATATTGGCCAGGCTGGTCTCAAACACCCAGGCTCAAATGATTTGCCTACCTTGAATTCCCAAAGTTCTGGGATTATAGGTGTGAGCCCCTTCACCTGGCCTGTTTGCTATTTCTTAAACAATTCTAATTGTATGAGGAATTTGAAAATATCAGTTTTATAGACTCAAAGTGACTATACAATTTTTGCCAGCTGTTGGAAACAACTCTCAACACTGCTCAGTTCTGGTTAACTCTAAAATTTCTGTTGTACTTAAGTGTACATCTCATAAGAGACGCTATCCTTTTAACATCTCCTGATCTTGAAATACAATGATCAAGTTCAAGAAAACTAATATTGCTATATTACCTATCAATGATAAAAATTTCACCAATTATCCCCAAATGTCTTTAATAACAACCTTTGTCCTAATCCATGTTCTAATCCAGGATCACATGCTGCATTTAGCTGTCATTTTCTTTTAAGCTCCCTTTAAACTAGAACAATTCCTAAGACTTTGCCTTCATGACATTGACATTTTTGAGGTACTAACAACTATGTTTTGTTGAATTTCAATTTGGGTTTTTGTTTTCTCACAATTAGATTCAGGTTATGCTTTATACTCATCATATCAAGAGTTCCAAATTGTTTGTTCCATGGATAAAGTTAATTGTCATCACTTCCTTACAGTGATAAACAGAATTCACAACTGCATCCTTTACCCTTTGTCATTAATAAGCAATCTGTAAAATGATATTTTCACACTATATGAGTCGTCTGTTCTCCAACAAATTTTCAAGCATGGGTTTTGACATCCATTTGTCATTCTCACCTGCAACAATTTTGACAATGATAGCCATAAATGGAAAGGAAATTTAAACATTCCAAGGCTGATTCTTCCCTACTGTAGGATTCTTTTTTGAGAATTCCAAATGTAAAATGCATCTGTCTCCATCACATTAATTCACTTTCAAATACCTCATTTATTAAAGCTATCTCATATGTTTTCTTACAACCTTCCTTCTAAAAATTAAGAATAAAGTGAATGAGTAGATTCATTTTATGTGTTAACATTAACACATAAACACCAATTATATTTTTATAAATTACCAGTGAACAACTAAATAATGAAAATTTCAAAACTTTTACTTAAAACAGTCTCAAAAACTATAATATAATTAAGGATAAATATTAGTTTCTTAGGGCTGCCATATAAAAGTATTACAAATTGGGTGACTTGAAAATACAGAAATTTATTGTCTCACAGTTCTGGTGACTAGAAGTCCAAAATAAAGGTGTCAGCAGGGCCATGACACTTTTGAAACTTGTAGGGGGATCCTTCTTTGCCTCTTCCTTGCTTCTGATGGTGTGCTGATAACCTTAGACACTCCTTGGCTTGTAAATGAATCTCTCCAGTCCTCCAGCTTCACGTGGTGCTCTGTCTTTATATCATCTTCCTTCTTTGCATGTCTGTCTCTGTGTCCAAATTTCCCCTTTTTATAAGGAAACCAGTCATAATGGATTAGGGCCCACTCTAAGGACCTTATTTTAACTTCATTACTGAAAAAAATTTGAAGGTGACCTACACAGAGAAATATACTATTTTCATGGATACAAGGACACTATTGTTGTTTGGATGTCAATTCTCCCCAAATTGTTCTATAACTTCAACGCAACCCCAAACAAACTCCTAACAGGGTGTCAGTAGAAACCGGTAAGTTGATTGAAAATTTTAAATAGGCTGGGTGTGGTGCCTCAGGCCTGTAATTCCAGCACTTTAGGAGGCTGAGACAGGAGGACTGCTTGAGGCAAGCTGTTCAAGACCAGTCGAGGCAAGCTGTTCAAGACCAGCCTAGGCAACATAGCAAAACCCCGTCTCTACAAAGAATACATGGAGGATGGGCGTGGTGGCTCACACCTGTAATCCCAGCCCTTTGGGAGGCCGAGGCGGGCAGATCACCTGAGGTCAGGAGTTTGAGACCAGTCTTGCAAACATGGTGAAACCTGTCTACTAAAAATACAAAAATTAGCCAGGCATGGTGGTGCATGCCTATAATCCCAGCTACTCAGGAGGCTGAAGAAGGAGAATCACTTGAACCTGGGAGGCAGAGGTTGCAGTGAGCTGAGATCACGCCACTGTACTCCAGCCTAGGTGACAGAGCAACACTCTGTCTCAAAAAAAAAAAAAAAAAAGATTTACTCTAAAGTCACAGTAATCAAGACAGTATGGCACTAACATTAGAATCAACAGATCAATGAAACAGAATACACTCGCATTATTTTTTTTTTAAAAGTTTTTTCAGCAAAAGGTACAGGAATAACTGATACGCATATGGGAAAAAGTTAACCTCAACCTCTATCTTACACAATATTCAAAATAAATTTGAAATGGACCAAAGACCAAACATAAAACCTAAAACTGGCTGGGCACAGTGGCTCATGTCTGTAATCCCAGCACTTTGGGAGGCCAAGGCAGACGAATCACCTGATGTCAAGAGTTTGAGACCAGCCTAGCCAACATGGTGAAACCCCATCTCTACTAAAAATACAAAAATTAGCTGGGCATGGTGGTACGTGCCTGTAATCCCAGCTACTTGGGAGGCTGAGGCAGGAGAATCGCTTGAACCCAGGAGGTGGAGGTTGGGGTGAGCCAAGAGTACACCACTGCACTCTAGCCTAGGCTACAGAGTGAGAATCTGTCTCCAAAAAAAAAAAAAGAATACCTACAACTGAATAATATAAACAATTTAGGGGCAAAAGAATTCGACAATTTACACTGGAAGACAGAAAAACTGCCAATAAGCACATAAAAAGAAAAAAAAATTAGCTGGGCATGGTGGTGCATGTCTGTAATCCCAGCCACTTGGGAGGCTGAGGCAGGAGAAGTGCTTGAACCTGGGAGGTGGAGGTTGTAGTAAGCCAAGATCTCGCCACGGAATTTCAGCATTGAAACAGGGCAAGACTCTGTCTAAAAAAAAAAAAAAAAAAAAAAGATTTGTGCATTTCATGGCATGTAATTTTACATTAATCCCAGGACTTTGGGAGGCCAAGGTGGGAGGACTGCTTGAGCTCAGGGTTTGAGACCAGCCTGGCCAATATAGTGAGACTCCATCTCTATACAAAAAAATAAAAATTAAATATATACTTTTTGTTTGTTTTTTTGAGACAGTCTCACTCTGTTACCCGGGCTGGAGTGCAGTGGCATGATCTCAGCTCACTGCAGCCTCCGCCTCTTGGGTTCAAGGGATTCTCCTGCCTCAGCCTCCAAAGTGGCTGGGATTGCAGGTGCATGCCACCACACCCAGCTAATTTTCGTATTTTTAGTAGAGACAGGATTTTCCCATGTTGGCCAGCGTGGTATCAAACCCCTGATCTCAAGTGATCCACCCACCTCAGTATCCCAAAGTGCTGGGATTATGGGCATGAGCCACTGTGCCTGGCCTAAATATATACTTTTTTTTCTTACATTAAAGAAAAAATTTGTAAGCTCATATTGATTTCTATTTAATAATTTGTGTACTTATATATTTAGGGGGAAATGAGATAAATGAAAAAGATGGACAGAGAGATGAAATGATATGTAATACAGCAGAATGCTGTCCTATGTGTTTATATGCATGACTGTACACTATAAAATTCTTTCAACTTTTATATTGCTTTAAATTTTTCATAGTAAAATGTTGGGGAAAAAACTGGATAGACTGCCAAAAATTAAAAAAAAAAAAAAATGAGCATTGGCAAGGATGTAGTGTGACTGGAATTCTCATACACTGCTTAGAGGAGTATTTTTTGGTAAAACCACTTTGGAAAACTGTAATACTAACGAGTGGTCTCAGGCTCTCCTAAATATTCAAACTCAGAAAATGTCCACAGCCCACAGTTGGGATCAACCTCAACCTAACAAGCGTGAACGTAAGGCAGCCAAGATAGTCCTTGCTCCACAGAAGCCAACATCTCTTGTAACAAATAACTGTATAGGGTTGGGCACATTGGCTCCTGCCTGTAATCCCAGCACTTTGGGAGTCCAGGTGGGAGGATCACTTGCAGTCGAGACCAGCCTGGCCAACATGGTGAAACCCCATCTTTACTAAAATACAAAAATTAGCTGGACGAGGTGGTATGTGCCTGTAATCCCAGCTACTCAGGAGGCTGAGGCAGGAAAATCGCTTGAACCCGTGAGGCGGAAGTTGCAATGATCTGAGATCACGCCACTGAACTCCAGTTTGGACGACAGAGCAAGACTTCATCTCAAAAAAAAAAAAAAATTGTACAGACACAAGGAACGTGCCCCTTACCAGTCACTACACTCAGAGAAAAGCACAAAGCCTAGTATACCAATCAGTATTTATTAATATAATTCCTTTCAGTAGAGAAGCAATTTGTCAATCAAGGATCATTTTTACCGTAAGCGATATTGCCTAGTAACATCATTGACATTCTTATCCTCATTCAGTTTTTACAGGATCAAAGTTAGATTTTTAATCAAAGGTTAAATTCTCGTGTAGCACAGGAAAGGATCACACCCTCTGACTCCAAAATTCCACTCCTAGATATATGAACATATCAAACAGAAATGCATACATATATATATTCACCAAAATTCCTGTGTGAGAATGTTCACAGTAGCACTATTTATAATAGCAGAAACTGGATAAGAGCCCAATAATCAGTGGATGTGGAATTTTTCACTGCTTTCACTATTTAATATCCATACACTACAATACTATGCAGCAATGCAATCACAAATAACATGGCTCAATCTCATCAATATAATGGTGTGCTAAAGCCAGACACAACAGCACAAGACTTCCATTTTATAAAAGGTTCAAAAACAGGCAAAAGTAGTCTACGGCATCACAGGTCGGGATACTAGTTATAAGGGTGTGGGTGAATAGAAACTGGGAAGGGGCCACAGGAGGATTCAGGAGTTCTGGTCAAGTTCTGGGGCTTGACCGGAATGCTGGTTACATAGATCGAAGTGTAACACTGTCATATATGTGTCAAACTGCAAACACATTTCCAAGAAATACAATGTGAGGACTATCAACTTCTGAAACATCGGAGTTAAGAGATACAGATCTATTCTCCAATGAAACAACAAAAACTGGAGAAATGTATTAAAAAATCAGCCATAGGGCCGGGCACAGTGATGCACGCTTGTAATCCTAGCACTTTGGGAGGCTGAGGACGGCAGATCACGAGGTCAGGAGTTTGAGACCAGCCTGATCAACATAGTGAAACCCCATCTCTACTAAAAATATAAAAATTAGCTGGGCATGGTGGCGCACGCCTGTAATTCCAGCTACTCGGGAGGCTGAGGCAGGAAAATGGCTTGAACACAGGAGAGGTTGCAGTGAGCCAAGATCACACCACTGCACTCCAGCTTGGGTGACAATGCAAGACTCCGTCTCAAAAAGAAAAAAATCAGCCATAGTCTTTGGAAACTGTCCTAAGAGCATACAGCAAATAAAGAAATATTTCCAAAAATCTACTAAATCTCAGTAAGAAAAGTGAATCTGTGGCACGTGAGCCAACAATTTGCTTCCTCCCTTCTCACTCAGCTCAGTATGCCTGAAGCTCCACTCCACGTAGGTACGGTCAAGAAGACAGGACTCCCTGTCTCCTAGCTCCCAGTCTCGGATTACAGTTTCCATCTCCACCCCCAGCCCCAGGTGCAGACTGCTGGGACTTCTCACGCCCTCTAGCTTGGTTTGCAGAGGCTAAATTCCAGGTGAGTGGAGCCGAGATACCGAGATACCGAGGGTTCCCTTCCCCTACTCAGTTTCCACTTACAAGGTGGAGGCTTTAAGCAACTTGTTGCAGATAGAGAATACTGGAGACCCATCACCTTCCTCCCAGCTTACTCAGAGAGTGACAGTTCTAGAAGAGACAAGTCAAGAAGACCAGAGCTTACTGTGCCTGCCCAGTGCCCTTTTCTTAAAGAGAGAAGAAATAATCCATTGTATCCACCTCCAGCTCCAGAGAAATGGTTCTGAGATTTTTTCCAGCGGGAGAGGCAGGCCCTAATAGAGAGCTTCAGCAGATCTCCTCCCCAAAGGAAATGATGTCATGCAGAATAGTGTGGAGAAGTTCAAACATAAGGGCACTCTTGAAAACAATGGCAATTTTAGTTGTAAGTACTCAAGAGGTGGTTGGTGGAATTATGTCAGCAAAATGGTTGAGTAGGCAGCTCCAAGTTCTTATGCCGCCACAGAAACATTGAAAAACAAGCAGTAACCATGAGAACCAACACTGTCAGGACTCTGGAAAACAGCTTAAGGTTTACAGCAACCAAGAAAATGGTAAACCAAATAAAGGGGCAACTTCGAAATAGTGGGAAAGCTCTGTGGAGTTTATATTCACTCTACTCCAACCTTTCCTCCTTGGCAAGGTGGCAGTCTTGTAGAGGGAAACTCACGTTCCCAGACTGGGACATTTGGTCCCTGATTTTGGAGGGAGCAGGGCAGATCTTATTTATAAATTATTGTGTATGTCTCTTCTAACCTGTGTGAGCTACCTGACGGACTGACAGAAGGCACTCATCTGTTTCACCAAACTCAGAACTCAGGCCACATATGCAGAGGCACTGCTTGAAGAAAATATTGTAAGCCAAACTAACAACACTCAGAAGCCCATGGAAAATATTATGGTCTGCACATGTAATAGACTACCTAAGGCCCAGGAGCAAAAGCTGAGGAAATTCTTGGGAAAGGTCATTCAAGTGCACCCATTATATTACAGGCATCCCTAGGCTAAGTGTTGAAGGACAGCCTTGGCACAGTCAATCTATCAAGACTGAGGGAACTGCTTGTTTCTTTTTCAGCAAATGACATTCAAGGAAATTTCTGACAAAACACTAGCTGAACACAAGTTAAAGCAAAGAGACTTCTGTGACCATACACAACAAGGAATACAGTCTTTACAGAAACAGTTTGGGAATTATTTCAACTGTAACTGCAAATCAGGTAATTCTGATTTCTAGAATTACCATATTATAATATTCAAATTTCTAGTTGTCTACAAAAACACACATACACTTCCTGACATACAAAAAAAAAAAACGAATAAATTAACAGAAACTATCCCTGGGGAAGTCCAGGCATCAGACTCTCTAGACAAAGACTTTACAACTGTCTTATCAACAAACTGTGTTGGGAAAACTGGATATCCACATGCAAAACAATGAGGTCAGACCCTTGCCTTACACCATACACAAAACTTAACCTATAACAAATTAAAGACCTAAATTTTAAGACCTAAAACTATAAAACTCCTAGAAGAAAACACAGGGGGAAAGCTTCATGACACTGGATTGGCAATGATTTCTTTGATACAACAGCAAAAGCAAAGGCAACAAAAGCAAAAATAGACAAACGAGACTACATCAAACTTACAAACATCCATGCATCAAAGGACACAATCAGCAGAGTGAAAAGACAACCCGCAGAATGAAAGACAATTATTTGCAAATCATATCCAATAAGGGGCAGATATCCAGAATGTACAAAGAATGCCCACAACTCAAAAAAACAACCCGATTAAATGACAGGCAAAGTTGTGGCGTTTTCTAGGATTGGGGGAAAAAAATAGAAACAAACAAAAAAATGAATGAGCAAAGAATTTGAATAGATATTTCATATTTCTCCAAAGATGATATACAAATGGTCAATAAACGCATGCAAGGATGCTTGCCACCTTTAGTCACTGGGAGCATGCAAATAAAAAGTACAATGGTATACCACCTCACACCCATTAGGATGGCTACTATCAAAATCCAGAAAACAGCAAGTGTTGGCGAGGGTGCAGAGAAATTGGACATCTGTGCATTGTTAGTGGGAATGTAAAACGGTATAGTTGCTGTGGAAAACCATACGGTGAATTCCAAAAACAATTACACACAGAATTACCATATGATCTAGAAATTCCACTTCCAGGTATATACCCAAAAGAATAAAAAACAGGCCCCTTAACAGATATTTATTTGTACACCCATATTCACACCAGCAGTATTTCTAATAGCCAAGAGGCGGAAGCAACCCAAATGTCGACGGGCAGATGAATAGATTTCTTTTAATGTAGCATATACATGCAATGGAATATTATTCAGCCTCAAAAAAGGTGGGAATCCTGTCACGTGCGATAGGGATGAACCCTGAAAACATGATGCTAGGTAAAACAGGCCAGACACAAAGGGACAAACACCTACGAAAATTCCACTTACATGAGGTACCTAGAGCAGTTCAGCTCACAGAAACGGAAAGGAGAATGGTGGTTGCCAGGAGATGGGGAGAAACAGGGAGTTTAATGGGTATGGAAATTCAGTTTGGGAGGACTGAAATGTTCTGGAGATGGATGGTGGTGATGGATACATGACAGTGTAAATGCAGGTAATGCCACTGAACCATACAATTACAAACAGTTAACATTCTCCTTCCTTCTAGCCAAAAATAAAAACATTTTAAAATGGTTAAAATGGTAGTCTTGTTATATTTTACCACAATTTTATAAAATACAGAGTAAGATACCAGTTCACATGTACTAGGATGGCACAGAAAATAACAAGAGTTGGTGAGGAAGTGAAGAAATTGGAAACTTCACACTCTCCTAATTGAAATGTAAAATGGTACAGCCACTGCAGAAAACAAATTTGCCTCAAAAAGCTAAACATACAATTACCACGTGATCCAGCAATTCCGCTCTTAGATATATAAACAAAAGAACTAAAAACAGGTATTCAAACAAATATTTGTACATAAATGTTTGTATTAGCAGTAATCAAATAACGAAAAGGTGAAAAAAAACACTGTCCATCCAATGGATAAACAAAATGTAACAAGTATATCCATAAAACAATCATTATTCAGCCCGAAAAAATGAAGTCTTGATCCATGCCACACTGTGCATGAACCTCAGAAACATGCTAAGTGAAATAAGCTAGACACACAAGATCCCATATTGTATGAGTCCACTTGTATGAAATATCTAGAATTGCCAAATTCTTAGAGATAGAAAGTGGAACAGAAGGTGCCAGGGTCTAGGCGGAGAGGTGGGATGGCGAAGTCAGTGCTTCGTGGTTACAGTTTATCTGGGGTAATGAAAAAGTTTTGGAAACAGTGGTGATGGTTACATTGTGTATGTATTTAATGCCATTGAATTGTACTTAAAAATGGTTAAAATGTCAAAGTTTGTTATATATACTTTGGACAATATTTTAAAAATTAATAATGCAATATACCAAAAACCATTAAATTGCACACTTTAAAAAATTTTATGTTACCCAGACTGGTCTCAACTCCTGGGTTCAAGCGACCCTCCCACCTCCCAAAGCTCTGGGATTACAGCTATAAACCACTGCACCCGGCCAAATCGCACACTTTTAGTAGGTGAACTGTATGGTATGTATCTCAATAAAGCTGTTTGTTTGTTTTTTTTTTAACTATTATTTAAAAATGGTTAAAATGGCAATTTCTGCGGTTTTTTTCTTACCACAATAAATGTTTAAAAGGCATGTACACATATGACTGTGACAAAAATAAAATAAAAAAGTCTTGTACACGAGAGTGCACAGACACCATATTCTAAGCCCAGGCAGGAACCACTGCACGGCTTATTACTCATTGGTGGAGGCAAGCTGCTAGAGTCAAGTGTTCCAGTTTGAGGCTCCCGAGGCCACTGGGTGTAGTGATAAAAGGCGATTTTAGGCTAGTTGCATGATTAGGAGAATGAAGAGTTAAATGAATGGAGATGTACACATAAGTAAATCAGAGGCCGGGTGCAGTGGTTCATTCCTGTAATTCTAGCACTTTGGGAGGTCAGTGCGGGCGGATCACTTTGAGGTCAGGAGTCCGAGACCAGCTTGCCTAACATGGTGAAACTCTGACTCTACTAAAATACAAAAATTACCGGGGCGCGATGGTGCGCGCCTGTAATCCCAGCTACTCTGCAGGCAGAGGTTGCAGGGAGCAGAGATCACTTCACTGCACTCCAACGTGGGCGACAGAGCGAACAAAAAAAAAAAAAGGATCTAAACTGGCGATTCTTTAATTTTTAACACAACAAACACCAATCGAACACAACGTAGGCGTTGTGACAATGGACAAAATCTTGCCCTTGACTTTAATCCATCGACATTTGGGGGCCCATAAACCCCCAAACCTCTGGGAACTATTTAGACAAATACTAGTTGGGTTTTTTTGTGTTTTACTTTTTAAATGGAGGGGTGACGACTCACTTTTTCAAAGATTTGCGGTTTTTAGCCAATGAACACGCCGGGGTTTACTCACCGACTTCCTCTGATTCTTGTCCAGCGGCTCTAAGCTTGCACTCCTTTGGATAGTGTTTTTGAATTATCGTCCACAGTTCCATGTTGACAAGGGAATTTCTTCGGGTGTGGTACCGAGTCCAGGAAGATACGCGGCGACGACAGAAGGGACAGCATAAACTTGCCTTTTCGACAGTCGACTGGAAGCACGGTTTACAGAGCGTGTGGTTACACGGGAGGGTGACGGGCTCGAAGAGGATTTCCATGCAGATCCCGCATTGGCACTCAGACAGTGAAGGGACGGCGGCTTTGGGTACAGCCATTTTCATATATTAATAAAGTCTATTAAACAAAGACACCTGCAAGAAAAAGAATCCTATTTTCGGCCAACCACAGAGAGCAAATGCACAGTTTTGTGTTCAATATTATGCCCAACAGCGTATCACAATGCGGAGAACAGGAACATCAAACACGTCTTGAAGCAAAAAGGCGCTCTTTGGGTCCAGCAAACAGGAATCCCTGGAGGGCTGTGTCTTTGTCCATTTTTTTAAGGCAAACGTCCGGCGAGCAAATAAATCCAGGTTTTCGTCAGAGGAGCCTGGCTGCTCCGAGGCCTGAACACCTCCGGCTGCAGCTCTGGGTGCAGCGAGTGGAACGCGCCAAGTCCCCTCCTCCCCTCGCCCGGTGAGGATGCTCTGCTCAGCTAGGAGCAGCTCGGCCCCCAGACGCGGCTCCAGGAGGAACCCCGGGCTCCGGCTGCAGCAGGACTTCGCTTTACTGCAGCTGCGGGGGCGATGAGGGACTCCAGCGTTCAGCTTTCGGCCGCCTTGCGCACTTTCCCGGAGCTCCGCGCCCCTGTCCCTCTTACTCAGCCAAAGGCCCTATTCGATGCAGTAGAGCAGCAGCCACCGGACATGGGCTCGTGACGTCACAACCGCCCGCCAAAATAACACTTCGCACTCAGAGAAATGCCCGAGGTCAGACGCTCCGTGGGCGGGACTTCCGGGATCTGCGCCCCGCCCGCCCCGCCCGTCCTCCCAGGCCCGAGACGCTCCCGCCCTAGCGTTGCAGCTCCTCCTAGTGCAGCCGGGGTGGGGCCTGACCTTTCCCTGAGATTTCTGCTCCCAGAGGCTTCAGACACCCCTGGTTTCTTGGTTTCTGGGTAGAAAACGGGAAACCTCAAACCAAATTCAACAGCCAACGTGCATCACCTGAGGTCAGGAGTTCGAGACCAGCCTGACCAACATGACGAAACCCAGTCTCTATTAAAATACAAAAATTAGCCGGGCGTGATGGTGTGCACCTGTAGTTCCAGCTGTTTGGGAGGCTGAGGCACGAGAATCGCTTGAACACCTGGAGGCGAAGGTTGCAGCCAGCCGAGATCACGCCACTGTACTCCAGCCTGAGCGACAAGAGCAAGACTCCGTCTTAAAAAAAAAAAAAAAAACAAAAAAAACAAACTATTTTTCTCATTCTTCCCTCAGTACCCTTGTGAGTACCTTTTTGTTTCTATTGATTTGTAACGAAGCCCCTTAGGGCTCTTTCCAAAATTCTTTTTTTTCTTCTTCTTCTTTCTTTCTAAAGAAGAATCTTAACAAAATTCTTAAAGCAGCATCTCCAAGAAATATTGTCAGAGATTTCACAAACCTGGGACAATTTAAGAGACACTTATATTTCCTTCTGTATGGCCCAGCCACTTAAAGTCTGCAGCCCAGAGTAGGTTATTTCAGAATTGCCTTCTCGGCTGGGTGCTGTGGTGCACGCTCGTCATCTCAGCACTATGGGAGGCCAAGGCGGGCAGATTAGGAGGTCAAGAGATCGAGACCATCCTGGCCAACATGGTGAAACAACGTCTCTACTAAAAATACAAAGATTAACGGGGCGTGGTGGCTTGTGCCAGTAGTCCCAGCTACTCAGGAGGCTAAGGCAAGAGAATCGCTTGTATGGAGGTTGCAGTGACCTGAGATCGTGCCATTGCACTGTAGCCTGGGCAACAGAGAGAGACTCAGTCTCAAAAAAAAAAGAATTGCCTTCCCTTCTAAGGACCTCGGGCCGTTTGGCTTGAGCAACAAACATCAAAGCTGTCTCGGTCCTAGAGCTTAGATGTTATTCATGGGCATCATTTATGTAATATATAGTTTATTAAGTTTCACCAATCAAAATTCTACAAAGGTACAAGGGAGGTTGACAAGAATAGAATTTCACATTTTATGCATGTTGAAGTACGTTTTTATGCCTTGGCATTAACCTTTTGAATTGACAACTGATTCTACAGATTGAGTTCTAAGAAAAAAGCAGAATTTGGCCATGAAAATGAGGGGAAATACATAAGGAATGTGATCCCTAGTACTTAAGACCCTGGCCTAAGGTTTTCATGTTTTGTTTTAGAGTTGGGCTGCTGCGGCCTGAGGTTTTTTTTCCTTTTGTTTTAGAATTGGGGTCTCACATCATTTAAACCCAGGAGGTGGAGGTAGGAGTGAGCCAAGATCGCCCTGCTGCACTCCAGCCTGAGCAACAGTGGGAGACCTTGTGGC
>NW_016107315.1:11169600-11173605 GCF_001604975.1 Cebus imitator
AAAAAGGCCAGGCACGGTGGTTCACACCTACTGTAATCCCAGCACTTTGGGAGGCCGAGGCAGGCGATAGTTTGAAGTCAGGAGTTCAAGACCAGCCTAGCCAACATGGTGAAACCTCACTCCCCATCCCTACTAAAAATATAAAAATTAGCCAGGCATGGTGGCAAGCGCCTGCAATCCCAGCTACCCAGGAGGCTGAGGCAGGAGAATGGCTTAAACCTGGGAGGCAGAGGCTGCAGTGAGCCGAGATTGTGCCACTGTACTCCAGCCTGGGGGACAGAGCAAAACCTTCATCTCAAAAAATAAATAAATAAAAGAAATAGAGTCTTACTATTTTGTCCAAGCTGAGGGAGTCTTTCACCTCAGCGTCTGGAGTAGCTGGATCTAGAGGCTTGCAACACTGTACCCAGCTCCAGAACTGCATTTTTTTGAGGGAATATTAAATCAGTATGAAGAAAGAAAAGAAAATCACTGGACATGAAAACCGCCTTTAAGTTCTTCTGAGATTGCTGAGAGCATTCAGCTTGGGTTAGAGGAGTGGTTTCCAGGTTGAGAAAAACAAGGAGACATGGGTCCTTGGTAGAAATCTTTGGGAGCTTTTATTTCAATGTGGATTCAGAAGCCTGTTATTATCTGTGATAGCTCACACCTATAATTGCAGCACTTTGAGAGGCCAAGGCGGGAAGATCACTTGAGCCCAGGAGTTCGAGTCCAGCCTGTGCAACATATTGAGACCCTGCCTCTACAAAAAATAAAGAAAATTAACTGGGTGTGGTGGCCCACACTTGTACTCTCAGCTACTCTGGTGTGTGAGGTAGGAGGATCACTTGACCCCAGGAGGTCAAGCCTGCAGTGAGTGGTGATGGTGCCACTGCACTCCAGCCTGGGCAGCAGAGCAAGACCCTGTCTCAAAAAAAAAAGAAACCTGGGACTGTCATCCAGTTGTCTAAGTATCAATCCCTTAGCTTGGAATTTCAGGCTTGTTTTGTTTGTTTGTTTGAGACTGAGTCTCATTTTTGTCGCTCAGGCTGGAGTGCAGTGGTATGATCTCAGCTCACTGCAACCTCCACCTCCTGGGTTCACGCAATTTTCATGCCTCAGTCTCCTGAGTGGCTGCAATTACAGGCGCATGCCATGTAATACCACATGCTTTGTAATACCACGCCTGGCAAATTTTTGTATTTTTAATAGAGATGGGGTTTCACTATGTTTGCCATGCTGGTCTTAAACTCCTTACCTCAGGCGATCCACCCACCTTGGCCTCCCAAAGTGCTGGGAGTACAGGTGTAAGCCACTGCACCCAGACTTCAGGGTTCATAATATGCCCACAACCTGCTTTTCCCATGGAGTCTTCCATTTTTCTTTTCTTTTTTTTTTCTTTTTTTTTTTTTTTTTTTTTTCTTTTTTTTTTTTTTGAATTAGAGTTTCTCTCTTGTTGCCCAGGCTGGAGTGCAATGGTGCGATCTTGGCTTACCACAACCTCCGCCTCCTGGGTTCAAGCAATTCTCCTGCCTCAGCCTCCTGAGTAGCTAGGATTACAGGTATGTGCCACCACGCCTGACTAATTTTGTATTTTTAGTAGAGACAAGGTTTCTCCATGTTGGTCAGGCTGGTCTTGAACTCCCGACCTCAGGTGATCTGCCTGCCTCGGCCTCCCAAAGTGCTGGGATTATAGGCATGAGCCACCGCGCCCGGCCAGAATCTCCCATTATTCTTTTACACATGCAACTATGATTTGTTTTCTGTCATCCAAATGCTTGCTTTCATGACATTGCTTTCCCAGTTCATCCTAAATGGGTTGCTTTGTGGCTGTGCCTACTTCAAACATCAATTTAATGCACTTCCTCCAGAGAGTATTTGCCCCACCATCCAGTGATGCCCCTTTTCTAAATTCCCCTAATCATATATTGCCTAGTGATAATGATTTTTATTGCAGTTTTACTATTTAACTTCTATATTTTGATTTCAATCTTCAGGTGCTTATGTCTTGTGTAAGGGATATATTTCATGTACTTCCTCGGATTTCCTTGGCCTTATTTGCTTTCTGTACCCAAAATCACTTGCTCTGCATGGGGCTTACCAGTTGCATTTCTGGAGTCTCTGTCTTCTCCTGCCACTTAGGAACAATGCAGGAGCTAGCTTCTCAGTGCCTGCTGGGAGGGTCTGGATAATACATGCTGGAATTATGGGAAGGGTCACTCCCCATGGAGCAACTTGTGCCAATTGAAACCAGTAGACTGAGTGAGCACGATACTTAAATTCCCTTTTCTTCTTCCTTCCAAGGGTGGTTTCTCCAATGTGTCTGGAAATAGACAAGACTGAGCGAGGGTACCTGCTGAACAACTGATAGGTCTCTTGTGGCTCATTTTCAAGGAGAGGCCAGCAAGGTAACACATCACCATGTATTATTTCAAATCCTTCTCTACCTAACTTCCTTCCAGATTTCTTCACTCTGGCTGTCCTGAATTTGTACCTCCCACATAAAGCATTGGCACTTAATCCTTACCTTGAGGGCAGGATTCACACATTTTTAATGTTTCTGTTATCCACAGCACCTAGTACATGGCATTTAGTATTCAGTAAATATTATAAATAAATGATCAAGACGCAAGAATTCCCTTTCCAGTATAAATAACTATGGTACTTCATTAGAGAACAAATACACATCAACATATAATTTATAGTATCTCATGATGTATATTTTAGGTGTTTTTGTTTTAATTTATGAAAATAGAGACAAGGTCTCACTATTGTTACAGCTCTTTTACTCCCATAGTTCGATGAGTTCTGAGTTCTTGTCCCATGACTGAGAAGAATGAGGTACGTGGACACTGGAGAGTGAGTAAGGCAGAGTGGATTTTATTGAGTGACAGGAAGGCTCTTGACAGTGAGAGAGGATCTGAAGGTGGGTTGCTGGCCACGAGCCTGAGTCTATAGGTTTTTATGGGCTAGAAATGGGGAAGTGCATGCTGGTTGGTCTGTGGGTATGCTTGAAAAAGCACCATTCAGTAATAAGCACGATAGTGTAGAGGACCAATCGGGGAAGGGTAGTTATGTGTAAAATAGGTGAAGGATAAGGACCAATCAGGAGAGAGTGCCAAACAAGAATGGGAGCTCTCAGTTGGGTTCATGGATTTATCTGGAACTCATAGCTTGGTTTTTAGGCTTTAGACTGTCCTTGGCTTGAAGGTTGAGTTTCACAAGGGACCCATCCCTGTTTACCTAGGAATTTACCTGCCTCCTATTGCTATCACTATGTTGCCCAGGCTGGTCTCAAACTCCTGAGCTCAAGTGATCCTCCTACCTTGGCCTCCCAAGGTGCTTGGATTACAGGCTTGAGCCACCATGCCCAGCCTTGTTTATTTTTTAAATATGTAATATATTCACATGGTTCAAAATTGAAAATGTGCAAAATGGATTAACAGTGAAAAGACTTCCTCTTATCTTTGACCCCCTAGCCTCTTAGTTTTCTTTCCTGACAACTAATATTATCACTTTCTTGTCTATCTCTGCAGAAGAAGTTTATGGATATATAAACTCATATGCATTATACACACACACACACACACACACACATTTGGTTTTGCACCACTTAGCAATATATATTGGAAATAAATATTTGAAAAGAACACCGCATTTGGTGATAACTTCATATCATTACACAAAGAGCTTCTTCATTCTTTTATATGGCTACAAAGAAAGTATCTATTGTGTCAATTTGTCATAATTTATTTAACATCCTCTCTTTGCTATAAAAATAAGAATATAATAAATTGTGTATATTTTTGCCATTTGCAAGATAAATTACTAGAGGTGGAATTACTGGGTCATAGGATGATAGGTTAGTTTTTGACGGATGGTATCAACTCTTTGAGGGATGACTTTTGCTCTTCAGGGGTCTTAACTGCTTTCCCCTTCTCAATTACCTGCACAGCCCTCAGCAAACTGTCCTGCAGAGCCTGGTTCTTTACCATGTTGGTAATGAGAAACGTGATGTCTCTGATA
>NW_016107315.1:11174455-11177005 GCF_001604975.1 Cebus imitator
AAAAAAAAAAAAAAAAAAAAAAAAAAAAAAAAAAAAAAAAAAAAAAAAAAAAAGAATTAATGCAAATAAGGCTTTGGGAAGCAAGAGACTCTGTGAGGAGATAACTGCTACAGTGCCTGGCATATGAAGACGTGCTGAAACTAATCTTTTTAAAAAAACAAATGAACCTATGAAAATGTAATTGCTTTATAGTCTGCTGTTGGAAACATACTAAAAAATTCAATTTTGGAATGACCACTGGAAGCTCTTACAAAGTCACAGAATTCCACTGATTTCTCAACTGGGATTACAGGCGCCTGCCTCCATTTCTCAACTCACTTGAGTGCCAGAACTGCTGTCCACATCTCATCTTGAGCTGCTTGGCTTGCCAGAGTCTTCCTATGATGTTCAAATTTCTGCATCAGGTTATCCTTGGTGAAGTCTAGTTCTCTGAACTGTGCTTCTAACGCTTGGAGTTTGTGGTCTACTCTGTAAGATAACAGAATCAAAAGTTTAGGTTACAGGACAAAACTAAGATTTTGCTTTAAGCTAAGGCTCTAACATGTTATTTACAACCACTACCAAATTTGGATACCTTTTTTTCAACTTTTACTTTAAACTATGAAGGGAAAATGGGTAGCTATTTGAATTCGAAAGTTTCAACAAATGGTCCGATTTGCTGTTCACTCTAGCCATCATCCTTGTCCTTTCATTCCATATATTACAAACTTTTGAATTGTCTAATTACTTGAATTGCCTGCTATGTCTTGTATTATACCTTATACTTTATGTATGTATGTATGTATGTATTTCCTAATACAGAGTCTCACTCTGTCACCCAAACTGGAGTGCAGTGGCAAAATCACTACCTTCCAGGCTCAAGTGATCCTCCCACCTCAGCCTCCTGAGTAGCTAGGGCTACAGTTATGTGCCACCACACCTGGCTAATTTTAAAAAAATATTTTTTAGAGATTGGATATTACTATGTTTGGCTGGTCTCAAACACCTGGGCTCCAGCGATCCACCTGACTTGACCTCCCCAAAGTACTGGGATTACAGGCATGAGGCACCATCCCTGGGCTATTCTTTATACTTTTAAGAATATTTTATGTAAGCATTTCACAACAATCATAATAAGTAAAGCAGTCCTTTTTACTATTTTACTATTAAAGAAATTGAGTCTCAAGAAGACTGAGACCTAATGTCATAAAGTTAGCTAGTGCTGAGACCAGTATATAATAAGGTGACTTTTTCTACCCTATTCTAATTGTCCAACTCGTATCCTTTCTTCCAGGATCAGCTCAAATCCACTGCCTTTTTGAATCCCCATTTACCTTGAGATCTCCTTGCCTTCCTACTTCTCACTCACAAGGACTGCCTCTGTGAACCCATCTCCCCACCTCCTGCTTTACTATTAGGGTTAGCCTTTCATGAACTAAACTGTAAGTTATTGGAGGGAAGGAATCAGAGACTATTTATTTATTTATTTTTTTAATTTTTTCTGAGATGGAGTCTCGCTCTTGTTACCCAGGCTGCAGTGCAGTGACACAATCTCAGCTCACTGCAACCTCCACCTCCCAGGTTCAGGTGATTCTCCTGCCTCAGCCTCCCAAGTAGCTGGGATTACAGGCACGCGCCTCCACGTTCAGCTAATTTTTGTATTTTTGGTAGAGACCTGGTTTCACCATGTTGATCAGGCTGGTCTTGAACTCCCAACCTCAGGCGATCTGCCTGCCTTGGCCTCCCAAAGTGCTGGGGTTACAGGCATGAGCTGCCATGCCCAGTAGAGACTATTTCTTAGATACCTTTATGCCTGTCCCCCAATACCCAACAAAGGTCTTACACTGTAATAAAAGATTTCTTGTATGATTGACATCTTTGATGTGAATGAGATGCTGAATTCTGTAACCCAAAATGGGGATTCGAGTAGCTCTGAACAGCCGTGATCATCAGAGGGTGCTGTGGCACCAGAATTATGTCTAATTAACCACAAAGACTGGAGCAACACAGCTCACTTGCCTAAGCCACCTAGGTTGTCTTTATGAGGGCAGTGATGCGTAAACACACGTTAGTTCTCTGACTTTCCATGTCCCCAGTGACCTGAATACCTTTGCGGTTGCCCGGCATTCTATTCTTGATCATCTTTTATTCTTGGTCCTGAATTTCTCCCAAGGCTAATTCACCTTCAGGTATTAGGTTTCTTCTAAGCTTTAGACCTGTATTTTCTTTTTTCTTTTCTCTTCCTTTATTTTCTTTTAAGACAGAGTTTCACTGTATCTCTCAGGCTGGAGTGCAGTGGTACGATCTCAGTTCACTGCAACCTCCAACTCCTGGGTTCAAGAAATTCTCTTGCCTCAGTCTCCTGAGTACCTGGGATTACAGGTGCCAACCACCACACATGGCTGATTTTTGTATTTTTTTTTTTTTTTTTTGAGACGGAGTTTCACTCATGTTACCCAGGCTGGAGTGCAATGACGCCATCTCGGCTCACCGCAACCTCTGCCTCCTGGGTTCAGGCAATTCTCCTGCCTCAGCCTCCTGAGTAGCTGGGATTACAGGCACGCACCACCA
>NW_016107315.1:11177150-11194727 GCF_001604975.1 Cebus imitator
TTTTGTATTTTTGATAGAGATGGGATTTCTCCATGTTGGCCAGGCTTGTCTCAAACTCCTGATCTCAGGTGATCCGTCTGCGTTGGCCACCCAAAGTGCTGGGAGTACAGGTGTGAATCACAGCGCCTGGCCTAGACCTGTATTTTCAACTATGTTTTGTGCATCTCCAACAAGATGGAGCTACCAAACCTCATCTCTCCTAAGCTTAACCTACTAATACCACCCCCATCTTCAGAAATTACTGTGAAGGAATGTTGTCACTGCTTTACACATAGACAAGACTCACTATAAAATGTTCACTTTGTGGGAATATAAGCCTGTGTGACCTAATATGCCAGCTATTTCTGTCTACAAGTCAAACCTATGTTATTTGGGCTGGGTGCAGTGGCTTACACCTATAATCCTAGCATTTTGGGAGTCTGAAGTGGGTGAATCACTTTAGTCCAGGAGTTTGAGACCAGCTTGGGCAACATAGTGAGACCTCATCTCTACAAAAAATATAGAAATTAGCCTAGTGTGGTGGTATGTGCACTTGTGGTCCCAGCTACTGGGGAGGCTGAGGTAAGAGAATTACTTGAGCCCAGGAGGTCAAGGCTGCAGTGAGCTGTGATCATGCCACTGCATTCAGCTTGGGCAACACAGTGAGACCCTGTGTCAAAAAAAAAAAAAGTCAGCCATGTGCAGTGGCTCATGCCTGTAATCCCAGCACTTTGGGAGGCTGAGGTGGGTGGATCACAAGGTCAAGAGATGGAGACCATGCCGGCCAACATGGTGAAACCCTGTCTCTACTAAAAATACAAAAATTAGCTAGGCGTGGTAGCACGCGCCTGTAGTCCCAGCCACTCAGGCAGGAGAATCACTTGAACCTGGGATGCTGAGGTTGCAGTGAGCCGAGATCGTGCCACTGCACTCCAGCCAGCAAGACTCCATCTCAAAAAAAAAAAAAAAAAAAAGTCATTTGATATACCATTTGTATTAACTTTCAGACCTTTAAGAGTATATTGCTTATAGGTCATCTGTAGCTTGAACCTCAGAGATGAACTCTAGCTTGTCAATCAGTATAAAATTTTACAATTGCAGCAGTTCTTTGGAATCCTCTCACCAAAGGACAGTCCCTGGCCAGTCCAAATAAATCTAAACCAACATGCAACTCTGAATGCAGCCTGTTTTTTTGTTGTTGTTTGTTTGTTTGTTTTACTACTAGTTCCTTGGTTCCATTAATGACCTCACCATCTATCCAGCTGCTTGAACTAGAAATCTCAGAATAATTCTCAACTGTTTTTTCTTCCCCTTTTATGTCTCTCTAACCCATTCCCACCTCTCCATCTCCACTAAATGAGTTTCTCATCATCTTTCACTAGGACCTAAGATTGCAGAAGCCTAACTGGACCCCTGTTTTCAATTTCCAATCCATCCTCCAGACACATTCTTCTAAACCACAATTCTGATCCTGTAACTCAACTGCTTATAAATGGTTTATGCCATCCTGACTTGCCCAGTGATATACTTGGAGCCAAATTGGATCTCCTCAGCAGGAAACACAAGGGCCTTTACCCTTTGCTCCTGTCTTCTGCCAGTCCCTCGCCCATCCTAGTCATCAATTACATGAGACATCTAGTGGCTACCTGAGTACATTATGCAATTCCAAGCTTACGTATGGCTTATATGCACTGTTTCCTCAGCCTAGAATTCCTTCCCATATTTTTCTGCCTCATAAGCTCCTACTTGTACTTTAAGATCCAGCTTAAGCTGACTGTGGTGGCTCATGCCTGTAATCCCAGCTTTGGGAGGCCGAAGCAGGCAGATAACCTGAGGGTTTGAGACCAACCTGACTAACATGAAGAAACCCCATCTCTACTAAAAATACAAAAATTGGCCAGGTGGCGCATGCCTGTAATTCCAGCTACTCGGGAGAATCGATTGAACCTGGGAGGCGGAGGTTGCAGTGAGCCGAGATCACGCTATTGCATTCCAGCCTGGGCAACAAAAGCGAGACTCCATCTCAAAAAGAAAAAGATCCAGCTTAAATGACCCTATATGAAGAGTTCCTTTTTCTAGTGTCAAAGGCAAAATTGATTGATCCTCCCTTCATATTCCATAGTCCTTTAGGAGCATCACCATTGTAAGGTCAATGACATTCAATTGTAAATATCTTTGAAACTTTTCTCTTTCCTACAGGCTGTGAGCCCCTTGAGGGCAGAAACCCATGTTTACTTATGTTTGTAAATCTAAGATTTAGCACATGCTTACATTGAATGGAGTTACAGCACCTGGAAGCAGACTTTTCTTTATTATTAATTTACATAGATTTGGGCCTGGAAGACTTAAACCACTGTAATAGAGACATAATTCTTTTTTTTTTTTTTCTTTTGAGACGAGTTTCACTCTTGCTGCCAGGCTGGAATGCAATGGTGCAATTTTGGCTCACTGTAACCTCCGCCTCTCGGGTTCAAGTGATTCTCCTGCCTCGGCTTCCCAAGTAGCTGCGATTACAGGCATGCACCACCAAGCCTGGCTAATTTTGTATTTTAAGTAGAGATGGGGTTTCTCCATGTTGGTCAGGCTGGTCTCAAAGTCCTGACGTAAGGTGATCTGCCTACCCCGGCCTTTTTTTTTTTTTTTTAGACGGAGTCTTGCTCTGTCACCAGGCTAGAGTGCAGTGGCACGATCTTGGCCCACTGCAACCTCCACCTCCCGGGTTCAAGGAATTCTTCTGCCTCAGCCTCCCAAGTAGCTGGAACTACAGGCACCCACCACCATGCCCAGCTAATTTTTATATTTTCAGTAGAGACAGGGTTTTACCATGTTGGCCAGGATGGTCTCGATCTCTTGACCCTGTGATCTGCCCACCTCAGCCTCCCAAAGTGCTGGGATTACAAGCGTGAGCCACCGTGCCCAGCCATAGAGACAGAATTTCTGTAGTTCTTTGTTTATTTCTATTCTTCATTCTTCTCTTACCCATCTTCCCAGAATAGTAGACCCATGCTTGCTCCCTTACTATACCCCTCAGCAACCTTTTCATTGCCTCCTTCAAGGATATCAGGGTTGTGGTTTCACTGTTCATCTTCTTAAGGCAAAAGGAAATAAAACAAAGCAAAACAAAAACCAATAAATGTTTGAATCCAAATTTTCTGCTGTCTTCCACTCAGCAACAGGCAGCAGTAGTATGAGCATTCAATCTACATTCTGCCTGAAAGGTCACTCAGTTCAAGAAGCTTTTAATAGCTTGCACATCCAAATATAGTTTCAAAGAACTGATCCTGTGAACACAGGTGTCCTGGAATGCACTATAACATTTGCCTTTGAAAACTGAACCATAGTACATCAACATAGAGCAACAACCATGTATAATTATGATTCTGTGTATATGCTGGTAAATGTATATACAGATACATTAATGTAACATATACTAGGATTAAATTTGATGGAAATATTACTCTCATATTTTAACAGCTTCATTATTTAATTACAACCTAAATTAGGTTTAAAGAGTACCCCAGATCTTTTATGATCATGGTGACGATATCGAAGCAAAAAACCTAACCATGATTAGAAACTACTAAAAACTTGTTATGGCTGGGCATGGTGGCTCACTCCTGTAATCCCAGCACTTTGGGAAGCCAAGGTAAGAGGATTGCTTGAGCCTAGGAGTTGAAGACAAGCCTGGGCAACAGAGAGAGACTCTGTCTCCACAAAAATTAGCCAGGGGTGGTAGTGTATACCTGTAGTCCCATCTACTGAAGAGGTGGAAGTGGGAGGATTGCTTGAGCCCCGGAGTCTGAGGCTGCAGTGAGCTATGATCATGCCACTACACTCCAGTGTGTGTGTGTGTGTGTGTGTGTGTGTGTGTGTGTGTATACATATATGTATGTATTGGGGGAGACTGAGCTTCTAGTATTAGATTAGGAATTGAATATAAATATGGAAATAAAATAGGACTTCTGTTTTCTTTTTTAAATTTTTTTTGAGACAGAGTCTTGCTCTGTCACCAAGGCTGAAGTGCAATGGTGTGATCTCCGCTCACTCTATTTTTAGTAGAGACGGGGTTTCACCATGTTGGCCAGGCTGGTCTCGAACTCCTGACCTCATGATCCACCCATCTCAGCCTCCCAAAGTGCTGGGATTACAGGCGTGAGCCACCGCACCTGGCCTAGGACTTCTGTTTTCATAAGATTTAAAACCTAACTGGGAAGATAGAATATATCCTTAAATAGAAAATGTATATGGGATGTGTGCTAAGTAGATAGAGACCATAAAAATAATAGAAGATGAAAGACTAAGTCACTGAACTCTTGGGTCATTGGGGAAATACTCATACTGAAAATGATACTTGGCTTGGCCTCAAGATCAAGGTCTTTGATTATCAGAGACGAGTGTGAAAAGTATTACAAACTGGAGAAATTGTGTGAGCAAAATCACAGAGGTGGCAAAGTAAATGATGTGTTCTGGAAACAATGCGTGGGTATGTTTTGAGCAAAAGAAAACAACCACAACATTTAAACTCTAAGAGCCATGTCATATATTTGTTCATTCACTGAATAATTTATTCACTTATTCAATACTTATTGAACCTCACAAATATTAACTGAATGGATAAAATCTACGAGTGAATGAGCAGCACTATTCCAGGCACTGGCAATACAGTGATAAGTAAGGTGAAATCCTTGTCCTCAAGGAGCCTACTAGCAGGGACACAGCACACAAGAATTACAAGAGAGGAGATGCATCTAGCTAGCCTTGTAGGTGTTTTGACAGATGTGAACTGTTGGTTCTAGAAGATTAATCTAGGGCCAGGTGCAGTGGCTCACACCTGTAACTCCAGCACTTTGGGAGGCCAAGTCGGGCAGATCACTTGAGGTCACGAATTCGAGACCAGCCTGGCCAACATGGCAAAACTCCATCTCTACTAAAAATATAAAAATTAGCCAGGCATGGTGGCACACACCTGTAGTCCCAGCTACTTGGGAGGCTGAGGTAGGAGAATGGCTTGAACGCTACCTGTAACCCAGGAGGCCGAGGTTACAGTGAGTTTAGATTGCAAATGCTGAGTTTAGATTGCAACTGCACCACTGCACTTCAGCCTGGGTGACACAGCAAGACTCCACCTCAAAAAAAAAAAAAAATGATTACTCTAGCAGTGATATTGTAGTATAATGTGAAATATAATACTTTTCCCCATTTTAGTCAAAAAGCTCCGAAAACCCTTGGAATTTCCTGAGTGATAGGAGGGTCTTTTGTTATTCATAATGAGCCTCTTTTGATCACACCTGAGTTTATGCTAATGAAGTGATTTAGGGTGGTGCAACTAGAATAGTTTCCAGATGGGCTGATCACTATAGGTTGAAACTGTCAGCTCCACCCACCAACTTCTAGGAAATGGAATGAGTGAGCTAGAGATTAAGTTCCATAAAATCTCAGGCAGGGCACAGTGGCTCACACCTGTAATCCCAGCACTTTGGGAGGCCAAGACGGGCAGATCACAAGGTCAGGTGATCAAGACCATCTTGGCTAACATGGAGAAACCTTGTCTCTACTAAAAATACAAAAAATTAGCCAGGCGTGGTGCTGGGTGCCTGTAGTCCCAGCTACTCAAGAGGCTTCGGCAGGAGAATTGCTTGAACCAGGGAGGTGGAGGTTGCAGTGAGCTGAAATCACACCCCCGCACTCCAGCCTGGGCAACAGACACTCTGTCTCAAAACAAAACAAAAAACTCTTGGACAATGAGGTTTGATGAGCTTCTGGGTTGCTGAATACAAGGAAGTGCTGGTGCGGTGGTGCCACAGAGAGGATGTGGAAGCTCCACAGCACCCCACCTCCCCCTGCCCCCACCCCAGCATACCTTCCCCTATGCATCTCTAAAACTGGCTGTTGATCTATAGTCTCTCTTTTTTTTTTTTTTTTTGAGATGGACTCTCACTCTGTTGCCCAGGCTGGAGTGCCATGGGGCAATCTGGGCTCACTGAAACCTCTGCCTCCGGGGTTCAAGCAGTTCTGCCTCAGCGCACTCCCCCCTTCCCCAGTAGCTGGGATTACAGGTGCACACCACCACTATTACAGGAGTTATTAAAAACTTATTTTAGGCAGCTAGAAAGGGTAAAAGAGTCCTCAGTAATGCTTTTTCTTTTTTATAAAAAGCAGTTGCCCCAAACATTTCTTTTCTAACAGAAAATGGCCTGAAAAACCAGACCTGCAAGTATTGATATACAAGCCACAGGCTTGCATCTGAAAATGCTGGTGGCTAAGAGCCAGGTTCACCATATATGGCAGTTCCTGCTACTTTTTCTTTGTTACCATGTATGCAGATATCATGGCAGCCAGGTAGAAGCCACGTGTACAGGTATGATGACCAGCCAAGTAGCCACATATGGATATTAAAGGTTAGGGTGGGAGGGCCAGTTTGTGTGTGTGTGTGTGTGTGTGTGTGTGTGTGTGTGTGTGTGTGTGACAGCCTTGCTCTGTCACCCAGACTGGAATGCAGTGGCATGATCTCAGCCCACTGCAACCTCTACCTCCCAGTTTCAAGCAATTCTCCTGTCTCAACCTCTTGAGTAGCTGGGATTACAGGTGCGCACCACCACGCCTGGCTAATTTTTGTATTTTTAGTACAGACAGGGTTTCACCATGTTGGTCAGACTGGTCTCAAACTCCTGACCTCATGATCTGCCCACCTCGGCCTCCCAAAGTGCTGGGATTACAGGTGTGAACCACCATGCCCAGCCATGGAGGGCCAGTTTTTTTGTGGGCTACATGAATGACATGCCTGGTCAAACCAATCCCCTCATCCCTATGCAGATAAGACACCGCCTCCTCAAGCCTGCCAATATAACTGACTGCTTTCTGCTAAAGGAGTTTTTTCTGTTAGGCGCCCTCCTCCTTCTGTACAAGGAAGCAGTTCTCTTCCTTCTTGCCAATTAAAGTTTCCGCTCCTTAATCCACTCCACCTGTGTCTGTGTTGCTAATTTTCTCAACACAAGACAAAGGACCCTGGGTGTTTCCCCAGACAATGAAGCCATATCACCATGCTCAGCTGGTTTTTGTATTTTTAGTAGAAATGGGGTTTCACCATGTTAGCCAGGTTGGTCTCTCCTGAGCTCAAGTGATCCACCTGCCTTAGCCTCCCAAAGTGCTGGAGGCAAAGGACCCTGGCACGAGACAAAGGACACTGGGTGTTTTCCTAGACAATGGAGCCATATCATTTTTGGGGGCTCGTCCGGAATCCCAAGGTACCACATTCAATGGAACAGTGAGTAGAGCAGCAGACTCAAAATCTATCCTTTCATTCCAAGGCTCTTGCCCTCTATTTAAAAATCAAATCAAATCAATAACAAGCATCCATCAGCCAGTTAAAGACACAGTTAGTGTGGCTTTCATTCTTAAAGACTTGGATGTCAGGCTTACTAGGGAGACTATGGAGAGAGACTATGGAGAATCCCCCAATATCCATTGATAATTGGGCATGTTGGTCATGCTTCAAACCAGCTTCCTTTCATGAGGAAATCTAACCATCGACGAGGCCAGGAAAAGTTCTGAAGCAATTGAGAATTTCTGGCCAGTGTACCCCCTTGTGTTATTCAAAGCCTTCTAGACTGGACTGAGCCTCTGACAGCTTGCCCAGGTGTTGGTAAAGGATTCCCAGCTAGCCTGTCACAAAATTCCCCTTCTGTCTGTATCTGCAGTCACTATGTCTCTTATTCTCTCTGTGTGTCAAATGTGAGGGAATTTTTACAGCCCAGAGAAGTAATCGGGTTAGGCAAGATCAGGAATTGCTATAATAACTGTGCAGATAGCTCAGGAAACTGCTCTTGGGATCTTCTAGGAACAGAGGGTCTCCCCTTTCCCCCACAGTGAGGTCACTCACCACTATTCCATGAGCAAGCACATGGTATTTCTAAGCCAACAGCGCCACCTTGGGGAAAAAGAAATCATCTCCATAGACACATTGTTCATTGTTGGTCCACGGTAGCTTTCCTTTTTGCACCTTTTTTTTTTTTTTTTTTTGAGACAGAGTCTCACTCTGTCACCCGGGTTAGTGTGCAGTGGCACGATCTCAGCTCACTGCAGCCTCCGCCTCAGGGTTCAAATAATTCTCCTGCCTCAGCCTCCCAAGTAGCTGGGATTACAGGCACTCACTACCACACCCCACCAATTTTTATATTTTTAGTAGAGACAGGGTTTCACCATGTTGGCCAGGATGGTCTTGATCTCCTGACCTCATGATCCACCTGCATTGGCCTCCCAAAGTGCTGGGATTACAGGCGTGAGCCACCGTGTCTGGCCTTTTGCA
Source organism: Cebus imitator (assembly GCF_001604975.1). Taxonomy (NCBI): domain Eukaryota; kingdom Metazoa; phylum Chordata; class Mammalia; order Primates; family Cebidae; genus Cebus; species Cebus imitator. Next base: position 11,185,435 of record NW_016107315.1, read on the forward strand.
CCTTTCTTTATGATGCTTCTGTGAATGGGAAAATTCTACCTCCAATAATTAGAAGTAAAATGTCCTCTGCAGTCAAATTTTAGTCTTGATACTGTCTCATCAGCAGGAAAATCCTCATTAGGCACTTAGGTCCTTTTAAGGCACATATTCTGTCTCCAATTAAAACAGTACTTAATTAGTAAGAGGATTTTAAGTCCAGAAGTTAACCAGAACCATTTTCTAAGGGTAAATCCTTTAGCATGAGCCATAATAGCAGGCAATCTAGCACATTCCAACCATTAAAGGAGCCTTGCCTTTTACATAGTCTTACCCAAGTTCCATTTTTTCAGGGAGGCATATAGATCACACAAGTCTAGGAAATAAAAGGGGAATCACAAACAGAGAACTAGGACAGTGTGGTTATGCATGACTAATCCCATCCTCTAGTTTCTCTGGTTCCATGGCTTGGGGTCACACCTACAACCATGGGTGCCGCATTTAACAAGGTGCTGGGATCCAGGAACCAAGGAGGTATAACAGTCGTGGGGGACACTCCCACTGTCTTCTTCTCCACCCTGGGTCACAGACTGAAAGGAAGGAGACCAAAAGGATGCCTTTTTCTCACTTCTCTTTCTAGGTGGGTAACAGACCATGTTTGACCTGCAATTCTCTCAAGTGCATTCTATAGCACTGGGACTCCTTCAGCCTTGAGACTTTGAAGAAAAAGGGCCTCATATTCTATTGTACAAGGACATGGCCTTCTTACCATTTTAGGGACTGACAAACTTGCTGAAGGGAACCTTGATCTTCATATTATCCAACAATTAGATCTTTTCTACAGAGGGAAGGGCAAATGGTCTGGGGTCCCCTATGTACAGGTTTTCTTTACCCTTCGAGACAACCCAGACCTTTACAGGCTTTGTACAATGGACCCAGTTCTTTTAGCAGCCATGGTAGGCAAGCCTGCAGGGAATAATTCCCCAGAGCTAAAGCAGACTCCAGAGAAACAGCTATTGAATTTCCCAACCCTTACAATCCCCCTCATCCAGAGCCCCTTCCTGTTGGGGCGAAACCCCACAAGAGCCAAGGCAAGGGCCTGAAGGCTCAGCCTGTTCTCATATAAATATAGAGCAAGAAACAAATTAGAGATAGAGTTACATAGTTATTCCTATATATATAATCACATATAATCACATAGCTATTCATATGTAATCACAAACATATACATAATCTTTAATCTTACTAATAAGTCTCAGGTGAAGAAGCACGGGACTGAAGTGGCATTGGAAAAGAAGTGACCTTAAGGCAAGGTGCTGAGCCCTCTGTCATGCCCACATAAGGGCTGCTGGAGGGTGCCTCGGCTGTGCAACAGTGTCAGCACTGTGAAAGTGCCCGCTGTTTAGCCAGCTAGGGAAGGAGATGTCCAAGATGGCCGAGACGTCTCCTTCCTGGAGGAGTTAGGAGAAAACTCCGCTTCTCCAAGCTCTTGTGGTGGGCCTGACGGCTGTCAGGGAGGCCCACAGACATCCAGGGACTTAATTGTCTCTATGTGGTGCTGTGCTTCAGCGGTCACGTTCCATGGCTAATTTCAAGTTCTGCTTCTGCACCTGGTTCCTCTTTTTCTTATAAGAATTAGTAATAATAGCATAAATCTTAGTGACCTTGCTATTTCTCGACAAGTATGAAAAAAGTGCTGATGCTTCAGGTTTTCCCCTCGCCTCTGCTTTTTCAAAGTCTTGGGCCCCCTATATTCAAGACCCGTGATTTACCTGACCCTATCACTGACCACCATGACCTCATCCTACCTGCCCTTCCCCTGCTTTGTACTCAGTAAAAGTCAGAGTGTCCAGGCACTCGGGGCCGCTTCTGGTCTCCATGCTTTAGGAAGCAGTGGACCCCTGGGCCCAAACTCTCTTTTCTCTATCTTTGTGTCTTGTGTCTTTTATTTCCAGTTTCTCATCTCCACACCAGCAGGGAGGGACTCACTGGACCCTGAAGGGCTGGACCCTACACCTTCCAATTGTACCATCAGCTTCTCCAACTCCACCATCTTCAATATTACCTACTTTACCTGCTTCACTCTTACCTCTGCAGGAGATGCCTAATGGAAATGGTGCTATGAAGGTTCATGGTCCCTTCTCATTACAGGATCTTAAGCAAATAAAGGGAGACAGGCCAATTTTCTGATGACTCTGATAGGTATATAGAAAGTTTCCAAAGTTTAACTCAGATGTTTGACCTCACATGGAAGGATGTTATGTTGCTCCTAAGTCAGACTCTCACTGCAGCTGAAAATCAGGCAGTTCTTCAGGCAGCAGAAAAATATGGAGATGAGCAACATGTCTGCTATAGCAGACCAAAGAGAAAAAAAAGGAGATAGGGAAGGTGAAGAAAAAATGGAAACTGTGTTCCCACTAGGCAGAGAAGCAGTTCTCGTAGACAGCTCTCATTGGAACCCCAATAACTCAGTAGATGAACGCCAAAGAAAGCACTTTTTAATGTGCATATTAGCCTTCAAAAAACCAGGGCCAAAACTCTTAATTATTCTAAACTGTCCATGATGGACCAAAAACCATGTTGTCCAGGCTGGTCTTGAACTCCTGATCTCAGGTGATCCACCCACCTTGACCTCCCAAAGTGCTAGATTACAGACATGAGCCACCATGCCTGGCCAAATTTTATTGTTTAGAACAGTTTTAGGTTCACAGCGAAGTGAGTGGAAAATACAGAGAGTTCCCATATATCCCCTGCCCCTCAGAGACACAGCTTCCCTATTATCAACATCTCCCACCACAGTGGTACATTTGTTAGAATCCATGAACCAACATTGACACATTATCATCCAAACGCTATAGTTTATGTTCAGATTCACTCTTGATGTTGTATGTACTATGGATTTCGACAAATGTATAAGGACATGTATCCACCATTGAACTATCATACAGGATTATTTCACTGCCCTAAAAGTCCTCTGTACTCTGCCTATGCAGCTCTCCCTCTCTCTAAACTCTTGACAGCCATGGGTCTTTTTACTATCTCCATAGTTTTACCTTTTCCAAAATGTCATATAGTTGGCATCATATAGTATGTGCAACCTTTTCAGATTGGCTTCTTTTATTAAGCAATAAGCATTAAAGTTTCCTCCATGTTGGCCAGTTGCGGTGGCTCACGCCTGTAATCCTAGTACTTTGGGAGGCCGAGGCGGTATCATCTGAGGTCAGGAGTTCGAGACCAGCCTGGCCAACATGGTGAAACCCTGTCTCTACTAAAAAATACAAAAATTAGCCAGGCATAGTGGTGGGTACCTGTAATCCCAGCTACTTGGGAGGCTGAGGCAGGAGAATCACTTGAACCCAGAAAGCAGAGGTTACAGTAAGCCAAGATCATGCCATTGCACTCCAGCCTGGGTGACAAGAGTGAGACTCCATCTCAAACAAACAAACAAACAAAAAAACCCACAAAAGTTTTCTCCATGTCTTTTTGTGGCTTGAGAGCTCTTTTTAGCACTCAAAAATATTCCATTGTTTATTCTACTGTTTATTCACTTTATTTAATACTGCAGTGTATTCATTCACCCACTGAAGGAATCTTGTTTGCTTCCAAGTTTTTAGCAATAATGAATAAAGTTGCCGTAAACATCTGTCTGCAGTGTTTTTGTGTGTGCATATAGACTTTCATCTCCTTTGGGTAAATACCAAGGAGCATGATTGCTGGATCATATGGTAAGTGCATGTGTAGTTTGGCAAGACACTGCCCAGTTGTCTTCCAAACTCACTGTATCATTTTGTATTCCTGTGCTAACCTACCCTGTGTTAGCCAGACAGATTTCATTTTGCTGAGAGTCAGACAGACTCCGTCTTAACCTCCACCTTGCCCCTCCTGCCATTTCTCCTTTGAGTGTATATCTGGGTCATGTTCCTGCCCTACTGGAGGTTTCTTGCATACTCCAAGAATTGCTTCATCCATCTCTGGCCATTTCCACTGTGGGATAATGGAACCATGGATTGAGACTCCACACTCACCTTGTATCTAGGACACATCTCAGTCACACACACTCGATCTCTGAAAATACCCAGCCATGAAGGCAGTACTTATAGTTTGATTTCCCTGCCTTGGCTCATGTACAACGAGGTTGCCTCGTTGCCTCAGTGCCTGCTTTTCTCCCTGTGTCACCTCCGCTGCCTTCTGAATAACAGTCTTGGGTTTGTCTGTGGCCTCTGTGCAGAGCCAGGACGCCCAGACAGAGTGGCCACTTAAATCAGGTGGGATGTATCTCCCCTCTCAGCCAGAGTCCCACTCCACACAGGCACAGAGATCCTAGATGAGCCGCCAGGTTTGTGAGAAACACGCATTTACCCGTCTAAACCCAAAGAATGGACTCAGAGACACGAAGAACAGCAGAAGCAAGACTTAATGATAGTCTTGCAAGATTGGGTGTCTGGTAGACAGGCACACCTGGGGCAGCTATAGCAGGTAATTTATCTCCTAGCATACAAGTCCCTCCCACAGTTCCTCATTGGTCAAGTACTGTGGGGTTACAATCTTCCCGGACTTGTCTAACTTTCATTTTCCCCCTTATAAGGTTATATCCTGGTCCCTTTCCCACTTAAGTTTTGATTTCCCAATAACGAAACTTTCTTCCCTTTTATGAACTGACCCCTCCTCTACATTCTGTTCACTTCTCATGACCTTCAAGGTGCATAAGTCGTGCAGTTTGTTACAGCCACAGGCTGGCTGCCAGTGCTTAGATTTATCATGCCTTGAAAATGGACCATTAAAATTTTTTTATGCATACTAAGTGATGTGTTTTCAGATGTGCAGATGATATTATCAGATTATCTTTTAGGTATGATAGTGAGGCTGTGGTTTTATGAGAAATTACCCTCTTTTTAAAATGTTTCTGTAGAGGCCTTGGCTGTACAAAAGATCAAAAAAATTAGCTGTCAAGGTGGCACACGCCTGTGGTTCTAGCTACTCAAGAGGCTGAGGTGGGACAATTGCTTGATCCCAGGAGTCTCAGTATGTCACCCATGCTGGTCTCAAACTTCTGGGCTCAGTCGATTCTCCCTCCTCAGCTTTCCAATCTGTTGGGATTACAAGCATGAGCCACTGTGCCAGAACTGCTCTTGTTTTTAGAAAAACGTATGCTCAAGTACTTAGGGTTCAACTTTCATAATATTTATAGTTTATGTAGTTTATGTAGCCTACATTTAAATGGCTCAAAAGAGAGACTTAAAGCAAAAAATATTACCAGCTGGTAAACTGTACTTTCTTTTAACTTTTCTATAAATGTGAAATTATTCAAAATTTTGAAATGAGGAAAATGGCCACGTGCAGTGGCTCATGCCTGGAATCCCAGCACTTTGGGAGGTTGAGTTGGGTGGATCACCTGAGGTTGGGAGTTTGAGACCAGCCCGGCCAACATGGTGAAACCCTGTCTCTACTAAAAATACAAAAATTAGCCAGGCATAGTGGCGTGCACCTGTAATCGCAGGTACTTGGGAGGCTGAGTCACGAGAATTGCTTGAAGCCGGGAGGCAGAGGTTGCAATGAGCTGAGATTATGCCACTGCACTCCAGCCTAGGCAACAGAGTGGGATTCTGTCTCAAAAAAAATGAAATGAAAATTTAAAAAATAAATAAAATGAAGAAAGTGAAATAAATGTTCCTGAAGAGAGAGGTAAAACCTTTGGCCCCACATTTCTAGAAATTATTATTATACCTTTTTCAAATACCCTTCTCAGTAAGGTACTGAGGAAACATTAGTTATGTTAAAAATGCAAATACACATAGACCTTTAATATACTGATACAGGAAAAGTTCCCTTGTCCCCCTCGCAGGGCATGCGATGGGGGTGTGGCTTGCTTCTTCTGTGCCCTGCAGCTCGAACCTCAAGGAGTGCATACAGATGGGCAGGCTGTGGCGCTCCAACCCCACAGCAGTGTCTAAGGGTGAATGTTTACAGCTGAAGCCCCAGTGGGTGTGTGTTAGAGGGTGCTCTTTTAATTTAGTAGCTGTAGGCGGCTCGTGTTAGCTCAATTAGATCCCCTGCCTTATCACAAGGACAGAGAGCGTTCTGCATCCCAGGGTTCATTCCCTGATGTACAGGAAAAATTGGATCATACATGGGCTTCAAGAATGAGTGCAAGGTTTCATTGAGTGGAAATAGCTTTCAGCAGATGGGGGAGCCAGAAGGGAGATGGTTTTCCCTTGGAGTCAGGCTGCTTGGCAGCCCAGGCTCTACGCTGACTGCCCCAGACAAACTCTGCCTTGTTCTACAGGTCAATGGCCTGCAGCATGCCAGTGTCTGTCAGTGTGCTCTTCCGCCAGCGTGGTCCCCTGGACGACCTCTCCACGTGTGTGTCTGCCCACTAGGGTCTCAAGGGTTTTCATAGGCACAGGATGGGGGCATGGCAGACCAGGGTGGTCTTGGAAAATGCAACATTTGGGCATGAAGGCAGGAGTGCCTGTCCTTACCTAGATCCGTGGGCACAGGCCTGGGTGTGGAGCCCTAGCCAGGGACCACCCTCTTCCCTTCCCAGTACTTCTCTGCCCACCTTGGATATCAATATCCTGAAAATCCCAACATTTTGGCATTCAAACTAGAGCTTCCAGGCAACTTATCATATCTGAGAGGAGCACAGGAGTGACAGGCAGCCTGTCTCAGTTGTAGTTCTAGAACTGTGGTTGATGAAGGAACACAACTTTCACAGCCCAAGCCCCCTGATCTGTCACCCGCTACAGTCCCTCTGGAGGCCTAGCTGCAGGAGAATCACATGCCCTCCCCACCACCTCCACCCCTGCCGAGCTCACGAAGTCTTGGGGAAACCCCTGACCAAGAGGAGGTCAATCCTCTTATGCCCCTAGCATCCTATAGCAATCCTGAAGCAGAGATGAGGGAGAGAAGGAGGGAATTTGCAGCAGAAGTCAGGGCTGAGAGGCAGAAATAGAGAAGGCAGAGATGAATTCCTTAGGGGTCTTGTCTCCCGAGTAGCTGAGACTAAAGCCTGGGCCACACTGCCTGGCTAATTTTTTTATTTTAATTTTTTTTCAATTTTTAGTCAATGGGGTTTTGCCATGTTGGCAAGGCTGGTCTTGAACTCCTGGCCTCAAGCGATCCACCTGCCTCAGTTTCCCAAAGGGCTGGGATTATAGGTGTGAGCGACCACATTTTGGCCTATTTATTTATTTTCATGACAGGGGCTCACTGTGTCACCCAGGCTTGAGTGCACTTGGACAATCATGGCTTACTGCAGCCTCAACTTCCTGGGCTCAGGTGATCCTCCCACCTTAGCCTCCCAGGTAGCTGGAACTACAGGTGCATGTCACTAGACCCAGTTTTTTTTTTTTTTAGTAGACTCGAGGCCTCGCTATGTTGCCTAGGCTAGTTTCAAACTCCTGGCCTCAAGTGATCCTCCTGCCTCAGTCTCCCAAAGTGCTGGGATTACAAGCATGATCCACTGCACCCGGGCAGAATCAATCTATTGTAACTTAATCTATTGTCATAATCAGAGCCTGATAAATATCACTGAAGTAGAGAATTTCTTATCGGCACTTAGAATAGAAATTATTGTGAGTATGCTTAAAACCATCATGTTTGCAGTTCATGAAAAAAAAAAAAAACATTGGCNAAAAAAAAAAAAACATTGGCTGTGTGCAGTGGTTCATGCCTGTAATCTTAGAACTTTGAGAGGTTGAGATAGGAGGATTGCTTGAGGTCAGGAGTTCAAGACCAGCTAGGGCAATGTAGCAAGACTCCATCTTTAAAAAAAATAAAAAATAGCCAGGTGCGGTGACACATGACTGTAGTCCCAGCTACTCAGGGGGCTGAGATGGGAGGATCGCTTCAGCCCAGGAGTTCGAGGCTGCAGTGAACTATGATTGTGCCACTGCACTTCAGGCTGGGCGATTGGGTGAGACCATCTCTCTAAATAAATTAATAAATAATTTTAAATGGTTCTTTGAAAAAGCTATTGATATTGAAAAACTCCTGACAAGATTAATAAATAAGAGAAGCCACAGATAACCAAGAACAGGATTGAAGAAGGGGATACCATTATACATGTAAACAGATGATAAAAAGCTGATATTATAAACAAATTTATGGCAATAAATTCAAAAATCTATCTAAACATTCAGGTTGTTGCACACATCAATATGATTCTTTTAATTCTGAGTAGTATTCCATAGCATGGATGTACTACAATTTGTTTAACCATTTACCTGTGGAAGGAATCTGGGATGATTTCAGTTTTGAGCTATCCCAAATAAAGCTGCTATAAATATTTGTGTACAATATTTTTCTGGAATAAATGCCCAGGAGTGCAATTGCTGGGTAATGTGGGTAATACGGTAGTGGCATGGTTAGTTTTGTAAGAAACTGCCAAACTGTTCTCCAGAGTAGCTGTACCACTGGGCATTCCAACCACCAATGTAGGAGTGACCCAGTTTCTCTGCATACTCATCACCATTTAGTGTTGTCACTATTTTTTCTTTTTTGAGTCAGAGTCTCACTCTGTCACCCAGGCTGAAGGACAATGGCATGATCTTCAGCTCACTGCAACCTCCACCTTCCAGGCTCAAGCAATTCTCCTGCCTCAGCCTCCTAATTAGCTGGGATTACAGGTGCCCGCCACCATGACCAGCTAATTTTTGTATTTTTTTTTTAGTAGAGATGGGATTTTACCATATTGGCCAGGCTGGTCTCTTGGCCAGGCTGGTCTCAAACTCTTGACCTTGTGATCTGCGTGCCTCAGCCTCCCAAAGTGCTGGGATTACAGGTGTGAACCACCATGCCCAGCCTACTGTTTCTTATATTAACCATTTTGATAAATGCAATCCATTTTAAAAATACTTTATACATATTTTGTTAGTATTCTGGAAGGCTAAGTGGATCTGCAACATGCTAAACGATACTGTAACCTGTTAACTCATTCTGTAATTTGTATTTAATCAGTTTTTTGACAGATAGGATCCAGACATCTAGATAGTTTTTATTTTATTTTTTATTTTTAAATTAATTTTTTTTCTTGAGACACAATCTCTCTCTGTCTCCCAGGCCGAAGTACAATGGCACAACCTTGCCTCATTGCAACCTCCGCCTTCTGGGTTCAAGCGATTCTCCTCCCTCAGCCTCCTGAAGTAGCTGAGACTCCAGGCACATGCCAATACACCTGGCTGATTTTTGTGTTTTTAGTAGAGATGGGGTTTTGCCATGTTGGCCAGGCTGCTCTTGAACTCCTGACCTCAGATAATCCACCAGCCTCAGCCTCCCAAAGTGCTGGGATTACAGGCATATGCCACCAAGCCCAGCCA
>NW_016107315.1:11199447-11203274 GCF_001604975.1 Cebus imitator
AAACAGGATCTTGATTTGTTGCCCAGGCTGGAGTGCAGTGGTGTGACCTTGGCTCACTGCAACCTCCACTTCCCGGTTCAAGCGATTCTCCTGCCTCAGCCTCCTGAGTAGCTGAGAATACAAGCATCAGCCACCACAACTGGCTAATTTTTTAATTTTAGTAGAGACAATGGGGTTTCACCATGTTGGCCAGGCTGGTCTTAAACTTCTGGCCTCAAGTGATTCACCAGCCTTAGCCTCCCAAAGTGTTGGAATTACAGGCAGTAAGCCACCATGCCCAGCCTAGACAGTTTTCAAATCAACAAAGGTGAATCTGATTTGCAATCAAGGTTAGAACCACTGGTTTTAGAAGACATAAACTTTGAGGGAAGTGGCCACAGTCAATAATGGAAAGAGACAGTGGAAGTACATAGTGGGATACTAGAGATGAATGATGTTTCATAAACATAAACAAGGATGCTATGACCCTGGGAAATAACATTTTTTGGAAAATAATTTTTAAAACTTTTGAAAAAAAAATTTTTTTTTGAGACAGAGTCTTGCTCTGTCACCCAGGCTGGAGTGCCATGGTGTGATCTTGACTCACTGCAACCTCCGCCTCCCAGGTTCAAGCGATTCTCCTGCATCAGCCTCCCGAGCAGCTGGGCTTACAGGCATGAGCCACCATGCCTGGATAATTTTTGTATTTTTAGTAAGAGATGCGTTTTCACCATGTTGGCCAGGCTGGTCTCGAGCTCCTGGTCTCAAGTGATCCGCCCACCTCGGCCTCCCAAAGTGCTGGGATTACAGGCATGAGCCACCATGCTCCACCCTGGAAATTTAAAATAGACTAATTGTAAAGAAATCTACTTGGGCAAAAAAATTTTCAATTTGAATACCAAAATAATAATGGTTCCTTAGAGTCACAGAGGGCTTATTAACAAGAAATGTAGTTGATAAAAGATATGTATAATTGCTCAACTCACATAGAAAATTTAAAAATTGAAAAAGTTCAGGTAGTGACTAGTGAAGTTAATTGATTATTGAGGATATCAGAATCTCTGGGTCAGGCACAGTGGCTCACACCTGTAATCCCAGCATTTTGGGAGGCCAAAGTGGGTGGATCAATGGAGGTCAGGAGTTCAAGACCAGCTTGGTCAACATGGTGAAACCCCATCTCCACTAAAAACACAAAAATAAGCTGGGTGTGGTGGTGGATGCCCGTAATCCCAGCTACTGGGGAGGCTGAGGCAGGAAAATCGCTTGAACCCATGGGGGCAGAGGTTGCAGTGAACCAAGATCAAGCCACTGCACTCCAGCCTGGGCCACAGAGCGAGACTCCATCTCAAAAAAAAAAAAAAAAAAAAAAAAAAAAAAAAAAAAAAAAAAAAAAAAAAAAAAAAAAAAAAAAAAAAAAAAAAAAAAAAAAAAAAATTCTGGACACATCCACCGACTTCCTCTTTTTCCAGCTGGAACCATGGAGGGTGTAGAAGAGAAGAAGAAGTTTCCTGCTGTGACAGAAACCCTTATGAAGGAATTTTGTAGGGCTGAAGATCAAGCACCTGAGAAAGAAGTTTGCCCAAAAGATGCCTCAAAAGGCAAGGGAGAAGCTTATCTATGAAAAAACAAAGCACTATCACAAAGAATATAGGCAGAAGTACAGAACTGAAATTCGAATGGCGTGGTTGGCAAGAAAAGCGGGCAACCTATCTGTACCTGCAGAACCCAAATTGGCGTTTGTCATCAGGATCAGAGGTATCAATGGTGTGAGCTCAAAGGTCCAAAAGATGTTGTAGCTTCTTTGTCTTCGTCAAATCTTCAATAGAACCTTTGTGAAGTTCAATAAGGCTTCAGTTAACATGCTGAGAATTATAAAGCCATATATTGCCTGGGGGTGCCCAAATCTGAAGTCAGTAAGTGAACTAATTTACAAGGGTGGTTGTGGCAATATCAATAAGAATCGAATTGCTTTGACAGACAACGCTTTTGATCAATCTCTTGGTAAATATGGTATCATCTGCATGGAGGATCTGATTCATGAGATCTATACTGTTGGAAAACGCTTCAAAAAAAGCAAATAAATTCCTGTGGACTTTCAAATTATCTTCTCCACGAGGCGGAATGAAGAAAAAGACCACCCATTTTGTAGAAGGTGGAGATGCTGGCAACAGGGAGGAGATCAACAGGCTTATTAGAAGAAAGAACTAAGGTGTCTACCATGATCATTTTTCTAAGCTGCTCAGTTAAGAAACAGTACCTGCTCTCAAACTGAAATATGCCAAAAAATTTTTACAAATATGCGTTGATGGGGAGAGAAAAAAAGAAAAGAAAAAAAAAAAAAAAAAAAAAAAAAAAAAAAAAAAAAAAAAAAAAAAAAAAAATTCTGACGACCTAGGAAAATTGTGGATTGTGTCGCTAGGGGTCGCTGAACTTCTACAGAGCAATGCAGAAAGGGAAAATGTTTAAAATTCTCAGAACCGCACCCACACCTAAAACCTCTCTACAAAGGACAAGCAACATCAATTAGAAAATTAGAGTATGTTATTTTAAAAGGAGCAAGTCTATTAAGAGAAGGAGAAACAGAAGTTCTGCCCAGTGCCTCCTCTGCCTTACTCTGATAAGAGGAAGGCAAACAGCCTATTCCCAACAGCCCCTGCCTCTCCAGTGGGGTTCTGTCACATACAAACAAGAATCCTGACTAATACCGGAAGCTATGTGCTACTTGGAGAACTTAGTAATGACACCAGAATAGCTAGTCAGAGCCAGTCAGGGCAGATAAGGTCTGAGCAGTCAAACTTGTTCACCCTCTTATGCCCTCTACCTGGATTTATGGCATTGGGATCCACCCAGTCACTGAAGCCAGAAACCTGAGCTCCATTTTCCACTCCAATATCTCCTGTTGATAATTTCACTAGCTTTGTGACCTGGTTACCTTAGAATTTATATTAAAAAAATCCTTGTGCTTCATCAGAGTAACTGCTTCCACAGCAAACTGAGTTCTAACCTTGCTGCTTTCTCCACATTCCCCAGCATCACCATTGACCGAGTCCTGGTCCCACCTGGAAATGCTATAGGCCCCTCAAGAGAATTTTTAGGACACTATCTGCAAGTCTATGAACTCAAGCTTGAGTATTGTGTATACTTATTCTTCTTAAGAGACAAGGTCTCCTTATGTTGTCCAGGCTGGAATACAGTGGGACAATCATAGCTCACTGCAGCCTTGAACACCTGGGCTCAAGTGATCCTCTGGCCTCAGCCTCTCGGAGTGCTGGAATTACAGGTGTGAGACAATGTACTGGGCTGAGTTTTGTTTGTTTGTTTCTTTTCTTTCTTTTTTTCTATCTTTCTTTCTTTTTGACATGGTCTCATTCTGTCACCCAGGCTGGAGCACAGTGGTGCGATCTTGGCTCACTACAACCTCAACCTCCTGGACTCCAGGGATCCTCCCACCTTAGCCTCTTGAGTAGCTGAGATTACCACACCTAGCTAGTTTTTGTATTTTTGTAGAGATGGGGTTTTGCCATATTGTCCAGACTGGTCTCAAACTCCTGTAATGAAGTGATCTGCCTGCCTTTGTCTCCCAAAGTGCTAGGATTACAGGCGTAAGCCACCGCATCCAGCCTATCGGTACTGTATACTTCTAAGAGAAAAAATTATTACACTTTCAGGAATGATTACAAATTATTATACTTAAATTGTTTTTTAGCATAATGCTGATTAAATATGTCCAACCCAATATCAGGTGTAAATTTCTTTTTTTTTTTTTTTTTTTTTTCTGAGACGGAGTTTCACTCATGTTACCCAGGCTGGAGTGCAATGGCGCGATCTCGGCTCACCGCAACCTCCGC
>NW_016107315.1:11203334-11204835 GCF_001604975.1 Cebus imitator
GAGACGGGGTTTCACCATGTTGACCAGGATGGTCTCGATCTCTTGACCTCGTGATCCACCCGCCTCGGCCTCCCAAAGTGCTGGGATTACAGGCTTGAGCCACCGCGCCCGGCCCGGGTGTAAATTTCTTATGCTTATAGCTCTTGTGCAACTAGAACAGCAAAAGAAACCTACATATTAAATACAAAACAAATTACAAGTAATAAAATTAAATTGACAGCATTAACTTACTATGATGGCTGATGCTGTTTTGTTGAAACTAAGTCACCTCTCACATCATAGATTTCACAAACCTGCTTTACAGCAGGTTCTTTTGCATTGGGCAGAGAAATGACTCAATCATAAAACTTTTCTCTAATTGAATTGCACTCGTCACTTGGTTTATGCATTCTCAGTTTACAGATTTTAGATGAAAAAAATCTGAATATATATACCTGTCATTTATTTTAAAAACATGTTTAGATATTGTGTATTTTCAAACCCAAGATACTCTATGACATGATATGGAAGAGACATTCTTCCTGTCGCTTCCACTACTACCATGATGAATAGAGCACTGATGGTGGAACATTGGGGAAAGAGGTTATTGGCCCTTGTTTTGAGTGACTGTTAGCTCTTGAGGGGACTGTGTCTGCTGAAAAACCAGTCAGGGTGTTTCTGTTGAACACGCCCAGTTAAAACTCTGGCTGATCTCAAACTCCTGGGCTAAAGTCATCCTCCAGCCTCAGCCTCCTGAGTAGCTGTGCATCACCATGCCCGAATAATTTTTGTATTTTTAGTAAAGACAGGGTTTCACCATGTTACCATGTTGGCCAGGCTGGTCTCGAACCCCTGACCTAAGGTGATCCACCTGCCTAGTCCTCCAAAAGTGCTGGGTTTACATGCATGAGCCACCACCCCCACCCTGTATTTTCATTTCTTTCTTCCTTCCTTTCTTTCCTTTTCTCTCCTTCCTCCCTCCCTCCCTCCCTTCCTTCCTCCCTTCCTTCTTTTTTCATTTTTTTTTTGACAGAGTCTTGCTTTGTCACTAGGCTGGAGTACAGTGGCGCGATCTCAACTCACTGCAACCTACACCTCCCAGATTCAAGTAATTCCCCTGCCTCAGCCTCTGGAGTAGCTGGGACTACAGGCACATGCCACAATGCCCAGCCAATATTTTGTTGGATTTTAGTAGAGACAGGGTTTCACCATGTTGGCCAGGATGGTCTCACTCTCCTGACCTTGTGATCCACTGCCTTGGCCTCCCAAAATGCTGGGATTACCAGCGTGAGTCACCACGTCCAGCCTATTATTTCTAACTTCATAACTTCAAACAAGACCAAAAAAACGTGGAAAAAGTATTAATTTAAGTTGTGAAACCTCATTTTAAAAATCCTTATTTTAGGCTGGGCAGAGTGGCTCACATCTATAATCACAGCACTTTTGGAGACCAAGGTGGGTAAATCATTTGAGGTCAGAAGTTTGAGACCAGCCTGGTCAACATGGTGAGCCTCTGTCTCTA
>NW_016107315.1:11205828-11215490 GCF_001604975.1 Cebus imitator
GTGAGCCACCGCGCCCGGCCAATTCTAGCACTTTTGCAGGCTAAGGCCAGAGCATCTCTTGAGGCCAGGAATTTAAGGCCAGCCTGGGCAACACAGGAAGACCCCATCTCTAATTTTAAAAATAAAAGTAAATTAGTTTTGATATATAACTTACATACAATAAAATTCAATAATTTTTAAAGTACAGCTTGCTGAGCTCTGACAAATGTTTACAGTCATATAACTACCACCACAATCATGATAAAGATCACAGAATATCCCCCATCACTCTGAAAAATTCCCTTGTGCTTCTTTACAGCCAATCCTGTACCCCACTTCTGACCCGTGGTAATCTCTGAGCTGCTTTCTGTTTTGCCTTTTCTAGAATGTCATATAAATAGAATCATATAGTATCTGGATGTAAAATACTATTAGTATTTTCACTGTGAGGCATATACTTGCTTCTTTCACATACCATAATGCTTTTGAGATTTGTCCACGTTCTTGCCTGTCTCCACAGTCTGTTCCTTTTATTGCTCAATAGTATTCCATTACATGGAAGCACTATGAGTTGTTCAAACAGTTGAGGGACATTTGAGTTATTTCCAATGTGACTATTATGAATAAAGTAGCTGTAAACATTTGGGTTAAGATTTTTGTTTGAACATATTTTTTTATTTCTTGTTAAAATTTTTTTATTATTTTTCTTTTTAAAAAAATCCCAAATGTGATAGTATTTTACTTTTCTTGAGTACATACCTAAAAGTAGAATTGCTAGGTCATATTGTAAGCATATGTTAAGCTTTAAAAGTGGCCAAGCTGCTTTCCAAAGCAGCTGTACCATTTGCATTCATACTAATAATGTATGAGAGTTCCAGTTACTCTGCATTCTTGTCAACATTGTCAGTCTTTATAATTTTAGCCATTCTAGTGGGTGTATACAGGTATTACATTGTAGTTTTAATTTGCATTTACCTAATGACTATTCATGTCAGGCACTTTTTCATGTACTTATTGGCCATTTATATATCCATATTGGTGAGGTGTCCAAATCTTTTGCCCATTTTAAAATTGGGTTTTTGTCTTTTTAAGTTGTAAGAGTTCCACATGTATATATTCTGGATATACGCTCTTTAGTAGGTATACATTCTACAAATATATTCTCCCAGTCTGTAGTTTGCCTTTATGTTTTTTTGTTTTTTTTTTTTTTTTTTCTGAGACAGGGTTCTCACTCTGTCTCCTAGGCTGGAGTGCAGTGGCACAGTCTCAGCTCACTGCACCGTGTGTCTCCTGGGCTCAAGCAACTCTCCCACCTCAGCCTCCTGGCAGCTGGGACTACAGGCATGAGTCAATACACTCAGCTAATTTTTTATTTGTTGTAGAGACAGGGTTTTACCATGTTGCCCAGGCTGCTCTCAACCTACTGAAGTCAAGCTATCCACTGGCCTGAGCCTCCCAAAGTGCTAGGATTATAGGCATGAACCACCACGCCCAGCCAGTTTTTCGTTTCTTAATAGCTTTTTTTTTTGAAGAACAAAAGTTTTCCACTTTGATAAGGTCCAATTTGTCAATTTTTTCTTTTATGGTTCATGTTTTTTGTGTCTTAAGAAATCTGTGTTGAATGCAAGGTCACAAAGATCTTCTTTTATGTTTCCTACATTTTAGAGCATTAGCTCTTATTTTTAGTTTTATGACCCATTATTTGTGATGTAACAGTTGAGGTTCATTTTTTGGCATATGGCTTCCAATTGTTCCAGTAATACCTGTACTTGTTAGAAAGACTAAAATTTCCTGCATTGAATAACCTTGGCACCTGTGCTGAAGATTTGTTTGCCATAAATATGTAAGCCTGTAAGCCTATGAAGAAATGCTGAACATCATTAGTAATTAGGGAAATGCAAATTGAAACTTCAATAGCATTCCACTTCATACCCAGCCAGAAAGCTATAATTAAAAAAAGACAGATAATAACAAATAATGAGGATATGGAAAAATAGGAATCTCATACTTTGCTGCTGGGAATGTAAAATGGTGTAGTCACTTTGGAAAACCATCTGGCAGTTCCTCAAAATATGAACACATATTTACCATATGACCCATCAATTTCACTCCTACATATATACTTATTAATAGCAGCATTATTTGGAATAGCTCAAAAACAGAAACAATCCAACTACTCATCAGTTAATGAGAAGATAAATTGTGGTATAGTATATAAGCACAATGGAATATTATTCAGCCCTAAAAAGGAATGAAGTGTTGATACATGCTACAACATTATCTTGTAAACATAATACTGGCCAGGTGCAGTGGCTCATGCCTATAATCTCAGCACTTGGGAGGCTGAGGAGGGTGGATCACATGTCAAGAATTCAAGACCATCCTGGCCTACATGGTGAAACCCTGTCTCTACCAAAAGTACAAAAATTAGCCAGGTGTGGTGGCAGGCACCTGTAATCCCAGCTACTGGAGAGGCTGAGGCAGGAGAATTACTTGAACTGGGGAAGCAGAGGTTGCAGTCAGCTAAGATTGTGCCACTGCACTCCAGCTTGAGTGACAGAGCAAGACCCCATCTCAAAAACTAAAAAAATAAAAAGAGTCTGTGTACTCAGAAGGCATACAATTCTTATAAACACTTCACTGTATTATATTTATAATGTCACTTATTTGACAGTGCACTTTGTAGAAATTCTAAGTATTTAGTAGCTAAACTTAAAAAAAAAAATCTACTCAGCCAGGCGTTGTGGCTCAAGCTTGTAATCCCAGCACTTTGGGAGGCCAAGGCAGGCAGATCATTTGAAGTCAGGG
The DNA here is from genome assembly GCF_001604975.1 of Cebus imitator. Lineage (NCBI taxonomy): Eukaryota > Metazoa > Chordata > Mammalia > Primates > Cebidae > Cebus > Cebus imitator. The sequence goes on from NW_016107315.1 coordinate 11,208,616, forward strand.
GTTCGAAACCAGCCTGGCCAACATGGTGAAACACCGTCTCTACCAAAAATACAAAAATTAGCCAAGCGTGATGGCTGGTGCCTATAATCCCAGCTACTCAAAAGGCTGAGGCAGGAGAATTGCTTGAACCTAGGAGGCAGAGGTTACAGTGAGCTGAGATTGTGCCACTGCACTCCAGCCTGGGGGATACGGTAAGACTCTGTCTCAAAAAAAAAAAAAAAATCCACTCAATTTTTAGGTCACTACATACCTGTAATTGACAGGTTGTGTCAATATTTGTAAATCAATAGGATTTGTATTTACTTGATCACTGCACGTTCTGGATGCTTCTTTATTCACTGACTAGAATTACAGGAAAATCATGCCCCAGTAAACTTTGGGTTCAAGCATTTTTTATGGCTATGCAGAGGACTTGATGGAGGCTCTATTCAACCCCAGCCCAGACTGTTTCCTCACCAAGAGTAAGGGAATAGCAGGGGCTCTACTCAAGTACTGGGGAGGTGGTCTGTATTTTTCCTGCATGCTCTCCTGGACCTAGATTCAATCTTGCTTCTCTGGCTGGATATGACCCAGGTGCTAGTGGTGATGACAGCATATCTTGTTCACTCCAGCCAAGACTCTACACTATTCCATAATGTCCCTCTGGCCTAGGAACTTAGTCTCTACTTGAACTCTAGCTCAGTGAAAGAGACAATCTTCCCCTACTGGAAATATCCCACAGTAAGAGACTTGACTAGAAAGAAGGCCTGCCTCTGCCCAAACCCCAGACTGGGCTACAAGGTTTCTCTTGTCCACAGCCTCTCACCTCCATAAGCCCTACTCATGGCTGCTGGGGGGCCTGTCTTCTGACCAGTTCTGGCTGCTACCCTCTCCTGACATCAGGTATTTTGTGCAGTAAGGATGGTATGAGGCACAACTGCTAGTCAAGACCAAGAATGTGAGTTATTGCCAAGTTTCTCAGACATGATATCAGTATTATGGTTATACTAAAAAAATGTCCTTTTTTAGCAGATGCATGCTGAAGTTTTGAGATCAAGTGTGATATGGTTTTAGTGTCCCTACCAAAATTTCATCTTGAATTGTGTTGTGGGAGGGACCTGGTGGGGGTAATTGAATCATGGGGGCAAGTCTTTCCCATGCTATTCTCATGATAGTGAATGAGTCTCATGAGACCTGATGGTTCTATAAGGGGATTCTAAAATTAGATTGTGGTGATGCCAGGACCCTCTCAATTTATTAAAAACCATTGACTTGTATACTTTATTTTTTTGGTGAACTTTGTAGAGAAGTAGATTTGTATACTTTAAGTGGATAAATTGTATGGCATGTGAACTATACCTCAATAAGGCAGTTTTTAAAATCTGAAATTACATAATTGTTGAAAAGTTTGTTCTGGCTGGGCATGGTAGCTTATGCCTGTAACACTTGGAGAGCCTGATATGGGAGGATTACTGAGCCCAGGAGGTCAAGGCTGCAGTGAGCCATGATCATGCCATGCACCCCAGCCTGGGCAACAGTGAGACCCTGTCTCAAAATAAAAGTTTTGTTCCTAAAGTTATATTCTTGTTTCCACTAGTACTATAAGGGGGAACTTCCCTGCACAAGCTCTCTCTCTTTGTCTATTGCCAGCCATGTAAGACATGACTTGCCCCTCCTTGCCTTCTGCCACGATTGTGAGGCCTCCCCAGCCATGTGGAACTGTAAGTCCATTAAATCCTTTTTCCTGTATAAATTACCAAGTCTTGGGTATGTCTTTATCAGCAGTGTGAAAACGAACTAATACAGTAAATTGGTACCAGTAGAGTGGGGTGCTACTGAAAGGATGCCTGAAAATGTGGAAGTAACTTTGGAACTGGGTAACAGGCAAAGGTTGGAACAGTTTGGAGGACTCAGAAGATAGGAAAATATGGAAAAGTTTGGAACTTCCTAGAGACTTCCTGAATGACTTCGAGCAAAATGCTGATAATGATATGGACAATGAAATACAGGCTGAGGTGGTCTCAGATGAAGATGAGAAACTTGTTGGGAACTGGAGTAAAGGTGACTCTTGCTATGTTTTAGCAAAGAGACTGGCAGCATTTTGACCCTGCCTTAGAGCTTTGTGAAACTTTGAACTTGATTTAGGGTATCTGGCAGAAGAAATTTCTAAGCAGCAAAGCATTCAAGAGGTGACTTGGGTGCTGTTGAAGCCATTCAGTTTTAAAAGGGAAACAGAGCATAAAAGTTTGGTAAGTTTACAGCCTGACAATGCAATAGAAAATAAAATCCCGTTTTCTGAGGAGAAATTCAAGCCAGCTGCAGAAATTTGCATAAGTAACAAGGAGTCAAATGTTAATCCCCAAGACAAAGGGGAAAATGTCTACAAGGCATGTCAGAGGTCTTCATGGCGGCCCCTCCCATCACAGGCCCCAAGGCCTAGGAGAAAAAAACTGGTTTAGTGGGTTGCACTCAGGGTCCCCCATGCTGTGTGCAGCCTAGGTACTTGGTGCCCTGTGTCCCAGTCATTTCAGCTGTGGCTGAAAGGGGCCAACATAGAGCTTGGGCTGTGGCTTCAGAGGGTGCAAGCCCCAAGCCTTGGCAGCTTCCACATGGTGTTGAGCCTATGAGTGCACAAGCTACTTCTGTGGGGTTTGGGAACTTCTGCCTAAATTTCAGAAGATGTATGGGAACGCCTAAATGTTAAGGCAGAAGTCTGCTGTAGGGGCAGGGTTCTCACTGAGAACCTTTGAGAACCTCTGCTAGGGCAATGTGGAAGGAAATGTGGGGTCAGAGTCCCCACACAGAGTCCCTACTGGGGCACCCCAGAGTGGAGCTGTGAGAAGAGGGCCACCATCATCTAGACCCCAAAATGGTAGCTCCACTGACAGCTTGCATCATTCACCTGGAAAAGCTGCAGATACTCAACACCAGCCCATGAAAGTAGCTGGGCGGGAGGAAGACTGTACCCTGCAAAGACACAGGGGCAGAGCTGCCCAAGACCATGGGAACCCACCTCTTGCATCAGTGTGACCTGGATGTGAGACGTGAAGTCAGAAGAGATCATTTTGGAGCTTTAAGACTTGATTGCCCCGCTGTATTCTGGACTTAGCCCCTTTGTTTTGGCCCATTTCTCCCACTTGGAACGGCTGTATTTACCCAATGCCTGTACCCCCATTGTATCTAGGAAGTAACTAACTTGCTTTTGATTTTACAGGCTCATAAGTAGAAGGGACTTGCCTTGTCTCAGATGAGACTTTGGACTGTAGATTTTTGAGTTAATGCTGAACTGAGTTAAGACTTCAGGAGATTGTTGAGAAGGCATGATTGGGTTTGAAATATGAGGACATGAGATTTGGGAGGGGCTAGGGGTGGAATGATATGGTTTGGCTGTCTCTACCCAAATCTCATTTTGAATTCCCATGTGTTTTGGGAGGGACCCAATGGAAGGTAATTAAATCATAGGGGCAGGTCTTTCCTGTGCTGTTTTCAAGACAGTGAATACGTCTCACAAGATCTGATGGTTCTATAAGGGGTATTTTCCTGCAAAGCTCTCTCTTGTTACCTGCCACCATCCATGCAGGATGTGATTTGCTCCTCCTTGCCTTCTGCCATGATCGTGAGGCCTCCCTAGCCATGTGGAACTGTAAATTCCATTAAACCTTTTTTCCTGTATAAATTAACCAGACTCAGGTATGTCTTTATCAACAGCATGAAAACTCACTTTCAAATAGTTCAGCAAACCAAACACACACATACACACATAAAAAACATATGTGCAGTGCATTATTGTTTTTCACTAATTCATTGCTTGTAAATAGAATAACTGTGGTCAAGGGAGAGCTGATAATAGGCTGATGGCACCAGAACTACACGATTCTGCCAGAACGTGACTGATTAATCCTGAAAGTATTTTGGCTCTTGGGAAGGAGGGTGGTTGGGTGGCATTGTATCAGCCTCAGGTTTGTATATCCAGGACCACAAACTTATTGTAATTTGGAGAGGGCACATGAAATTTGAAATCATTTGGGAGGCCAAGGAGGGCAGATCACCTGAGGTCAGGTGTTCGAGACTAGCCTGGCCAACATGGTGAAACCCCCATCTCTACTAAAAATACAAAAAAATTTAGCTGGATGTGGTGGTGGGTGCCTGTAATTCCAGCTACTCAGGAGGCTGAGACATGAGAGCCACTTGAACCCAGGAGGTGGAGGTTACAGTGAGCCAAGATGTTGCCACTGCACTCCAGCCTGGGCAACAGAGTAAAACTGTCTTGGGGAAATAAAATTAGCCAGGTGTAGTGGCATACCCCTGTAATCCCAGCTACCTGGGAGGCCGAGGCACCAGTATCACTTGAACCGGGAGGCAGAGGTTGCAGTGAGCCAAGCTTATGCCATTGTACTCCAGCCTGGTGACAGTGAGACACTGTCTCAAAAAAAAAAAAGAAAAGAAAAAGAAAAAAATGTGAAATTCACACCTGTAATCCCATCCCTTTGGGAGGCCAAGGTGGGGATCACCTGAAGCCAGGAATTTGAGACCAGCCTGGGCAACATGGCAAAACCGAGTCTACTAAAAATACAATAATCAGCTGGGTGTGGTGGTTGGTGCCCATAATCCCAGCAATCAAAAGGCTGAGGCAGGAGAATTGCTTGAACCTAGGAGGCGGAGGTTGCAGTAAGCTAAGATCACACCACTGCATTCCAGCCTGGGTGATAGAGCAAGACTTCATCTATAAATAAAATAAAATAAAAATAACCTGAAGAACAAGCAAAGGGTTGGATCTGGTTCCCAGGCAATCCTGCCACTGGTTCCCTTCAGGCTTTTTTTTCTACCCACATTTTTTCATATTTTAACTTTCTGTGTCTCCTTTGATTCATTTAATATCTTATGAGTACTGTTTGTGTTGGTGGGGGAGCCTAGGACAAGCCATACTGTATGCTCTGAAGTGAAAGAGGGAATCTTTACCTTCAAGCATCTTATGCTGTAATAAAAATAGAAAAGCAAGTAGTTATCCCTCTGTACTTATGGGTTCCATGCTCTCTGGAGTTGACCAACTGTGGCTTAAATGTATTCAGGGAAGAAAAAAACAAGAGAAAACAACTACGCAATGATAAAAAATAATACAAATAAAAAACAGAGAATACCAACTATTTATATAGCATTTCCCATTGTATTAGGTATTATAAGTAATCTAGAGATGATTTAAAGTATATGGGAGGATGTGCATAGGTTATTTGCAAAATATCATTATTTTCTTTAACATAATCCTTTAAGATTCATAATCAGATCTGCAAAGATCCTTCTGCCACGTTTAATAATTTACTTATCACTATTAAATATATTAGTAAAAATATTAAATATCATATTTAATAATTACAAAGCAATCTCATATATAATATTCACAATATTTTAAATAATTAAAATTTATATTTAATAGTAATAATACAGGAGGTTCCAGTGATTAGAAGCTGTTATCTTTGGAGGACCTTTTTCAGCCTTCTACAGGTGGGGGACATTGAAAGCTTGCTTTTAAGGGGTGATCACTGAAGTTCCTATTTGTCACCTTGAGTGGCCAGTTGACTACTAGAACTAAGCTATATTCAAAATGATATCCTGGTTCTCTGTAAATTTAGGCTGGGGTGCTTTGCTTACTTGCCCTGCCAGCTTAGCCACCCCAGCAGTATGTATCTGACTATTCTTGGACTTCTCAGTTATGTGAGCCAATACATTCCTTTTAAATCTGTTAAGCCAATTTGAATTTAGTTTCTGTCACCTGCAACAGGAGTCCTAAAACTGAACTTACGAAAAAGAGATCCTCACAAAATTAATGACGGTAATCGATCAGATTATCTCTTCAAAGCCTTGAATATTGGCCAAGTATAGTGGCTAACACCTGTAATCCCAGCACTTTGGGAGGCTAAGGCAGGAGGGTCACTTGAGGCCAGGAGTTTGAGACCAGTCTGGCCAACATAGCAAGGCTCATCTCTATAAAAAAATTAAATTAAAATTTATCATACAAAGACTACACAGAAAAAATATAAATAAATTTAAAAACTTTAAAAAACTTTTGACTGTAAGAGTAGGAAGTATGAGTGAAAGCTGAAAGAACATGCAGAGAAGACAGCAATCCAGGCCTCAATGGAAAGGAACCTAACTTTTGACACGCTATCTAGGCCTCTATTCCCTTTCCTACCTATTAATAACTGCAATTTATTCTCGCTCCACCAGCATCATTGCCTGGATTGCTGCATAATATCCTAAACTGATTTGACCCTGGAACCCTTTTTTTTTTAAGAAACACAAAAAAAGGTAATTGCCAGCAAAGCAATTTGGGCTTTACACAGAACAAGAACAGGTTTCCTCTTCCAACTTGATAATACTCCTAAGGGCATCCTGGGGATCAGAAATAGCTAATGTTATTTATATATTTATTCATTTTGAGACGGAGTCTTGCTCTGTCACCCAGGCTGGAATGCAGTGGAGTGATGGTGGCTCACTGCAACCTCCAACTTCTGGGTTCAAGCGATTCTCCTGCCTTAGCCTCCCGAGTAGCTAAGATTACAGGTGTGCATTACCACACCTGGCTAATTTTTGTATTTTTAGTAGAGATAGGCTTTTGCCATATTGGCCAGGCTGGTCTCAAACTCCTGACCTTAGGTAATCTGCCTGGATCGGCCTCCCAAAGTGCTGCGATTACAGGTGTGTGCCACCGTGCCTGGCCAGAAATAACTAATGTTATAACAAAGGTGGTGACCAATTTGGACCAGGATGTGGTCTTCCCTAAGGCAGCTTGACAAAATAAGCAAGGTCCTTTGCAGACAAGTAATTAATTGTGCCTGCAATTTTCCTGGATCTTCAAGTTACTTAACATCTCTAAGTCTTTTTTTTTTTTTTTTTTTTTT
>NW_016107315.1:11218714-11223328 GCF_001604975.1 Cebus imitator
TTCAAGGTAACTTCCCTTATGATTATTCCCATTGGCCTATTTTCAAAAGCGGTGACATCTAGTAACACTTATATTCTGCTTCTCTTAGGAAAAGCACTGAAAATCTCTTTGGATTGGGTTTATAACATTATACTATGTGATTAACAATCACTATTTAGGTGAAGCTAAAGTACTAACAAATTGAAATAAGCTAAAGTAAAATAAGTAAGTATTAGAAAATATAACACAAAGGAGGGCTGAAACTTGATGTGAAAATAGTTTTTTTCTTTTTTTTGAAATAGGATCTCACTTTGTCATCCAGGCTGAAGTGCAGTGGCATGACCATGGCTCACTGCAGCCTTGATCTCTTCAGTTCAAGTGATCCTTCTACCTCAGCCTTGGGACTACAGGCGCATGCTACCACACCCAGCTAATTTTTTGTAGAGACAGGGTTTTTGCTATGTTGCCCAGGCTGGTCTCCAACTGCTGGGCTCAAGCGATCCACTCACCTTGGCCTCCCAAAGTGAGGGATCATAGCCATGAGCGACAGTGCCCAAAAATAGTTTCTATTAAAAAATCTAAACACGAGGAAAATGGATATTCTAGAATCTGCTAGCTTCACTGTATTGGCAGATAGCCCAGTTCTTTCTCACACAGTCCTTATGTATGGACTGTATTTTCTGTCCTCCTAAGACATTCAAACACGAACTGCACCCAAAGTGTTTTCAACAACTGAAACACTTTTGTATTTGACTTAAATCATCTAAATGTGTTACTAGCCATCCCAGAGTCTACCAATTCTAGAATCATTTTCATGTATTGAGGATTCCAGATTGTTCCTGTCTAGACATTCCCTTTACGCTTCTTTACTTTTCCAAACTGCCCAAGACTCCAACGTGTTTCACACTTAACTTCTCAACCAGCTGTTCAAGCAGTTATCATCCTAAGCAAGAGCGCTAGGGATATTGAAAGAAAAGAATGAAAGAGTTTGAGGCGTATGGTCCTGTAAAACATTGAAGGGAGAAAAAGTGGAGAACTAGCAAATGTTCAGAAGTGAATGTAATCATAGCAAAGTGACCTTTCAAGAAAAAGAAATTCCCCTTACAAAAAATTTTATTTCTACATAAAAGACTCATCTTCAAGATAAAGAGCCTTTTCAGGCCAGGTGCAGTGGCTCATGCCTATAATACCAGCACTTTGGGAGGCCAAAACAGAATGATTGCTTGAGCCCAGGAGTTTGACACCAGCCTAGGCAACATAGGGAACCCTCCTCTCTACCAAAAATAAAAAAATTAGCTGGGTGTGGTGGCTTGTGTCTGTGGTCCCAGCTACTCAGGAGGATGAGGTGGGAGGATCACTTGAGGGAGTGCAAGGCTGCAATGAGTTATAATTGTACCACTGCACTCCAGCCTGGATGACAAAGACCCTGTCTCAAAAACAAACAAATGAAAAGAGCCTTCTCCGCTATCCAGATCTGTAAGCGTTGGTATTTTGGTCTATTTTGGTCTTACAAAATCCAGAAAGAACAACAAACCTTTGAAACATTTGTTTTCAGATGCAGAAACAGGCAGGGAAAGTAAATCAACATGTATACTACAGAAATATGACAGTTTAAATTTTCTAAAAGTCTTCAAGAGAAAAAACTATAGTTGAGTAGTAGGTACACAGGTATTTATTTAATTTTTTTTCTTTCTTTTTATTTTTTTTGAGACAGGGTCTCACTGTTCCCAGGCTGGAGTCAGTGGCACGATCCTGACTCACTGCAACCTCAACCTCGCGGACTCAAGCAATCCTCCCATATCAGCCCCCTCCAAGTAGCTGGGACTACAGGCGCTCACCACACGCCTGGCTAATTTTTGTATTTTTTGTAGAAATGGGGTTTCACTATGTTGCCCAGGCTGGTCTCAAACTCCTGAGTTCAAGTGATCCACCTGCCATGGCCTCCCAATGTGCAAGGATTACAGGCATGAGCCACCGCGCCTGGCCTAATGTTATTCTTTATACCTCATCTATATAAATATTATTTTGTACCTATTAAATAAAAAATTAAGCAGTCTCAAGTGTCTTAATGAACCACACTTTGCTTTTAAGGTCCCTGCCTCTTTGAATGCACTTTGCCTATTTTATTTTTTTGAGACAGGGTCTCACTGTTATCCAGGCTAAAGTGCAGTGGCGAGATCATGGCTCACTACAGCCTCGACCTCCCTGGGCTCAGGTGATCCTCCCACCTCAAATTCTCAAGTAGCTGGGACTATAGGTGCATGCTAATTTTTGTAATTTTTTTTTTTTTTTTTGTAGAGATTGGGTTTTGCCACATTGCCCAGGTTGGTCTCGAATTCCTGGGCTGTCGATCTGCCTGCCTTGGCCTCCCAGAGTGCTGGGATCACAGGCATGAGACCTCAGGCACGTAAGCTACTATGCCTGACCCTAATTATTTTAACCTAAGTCAAAAGAAATACTTTTATAATTATTGTTACATAAGAACAAAGGTAGGTATATTGAACATGGCAATGATTCAACTCCTGCCTTGAGATAAAATGTTTTCTCAGAGAGAAGTAACTCAAGATAGTCAGAACTCTCTTTCACTATTATTATACCTATATTCTTGGGCTCCCCCATAAACTGGCTATCCTTAAAGTTTAGCATAATACTGGATGAACAGGTTTGAGGAAGAAAACAGTGGAAAAAATTAGAGTTTCAACTTCAGTTAAGGAAGTAATTTCTTAAAAACATGGTTGTAAGGCTGTTACATCACAACCCAGTGTAGAAACAAATCTATCAAGACCCTTTAGCAATTTTACCAAGCAGATCAAAATAAAAAATTACCTGAGCCTCCCTTTTTCAAAATACTTATTTCCTAGGCTGTTCACTAGCAAGTGCCTGCCACTAAAACGTCTTACCTGGAATTGGAGGCAAGACAGTACATTCTGAATGCCCATTCCTTACCTAATCTGAAAAGTACACATCACTTTTGCATACCTAATTGTCTATTGCCATGCCTAGTGGTTAATTAATGAGCCACTGATGGAAAACTGGTATAGCTGAAGGGTGACAGAATGACTACTCAAAGACACACTGTATAATCTGCCTACGTAAAACATATCCACTGGTTGTATAGGTGTTTCTTTATAACCACAAGGGCAGATTATCACCACTAGGGTGGAGAATGTAGGAGATTTATAAAGGGCTTGGTCAAAACCTAGGAATGGAAAAGGAATTTAGAGGTTGTAGGGTCACTATGCCCCATACATGTAGAGTGAATCTCAACTGAGGCACTATAGATGTTTTTTGGGGGACAATTCTTTATTGTTTGGAAACTGTCCTGGCACTGCAGGACACCCACTGATTCTGCCTACTGAATATCGGTAGCTTGCAGGAGAGGGGAACAGCATTGTAACAACAAAAACAGTCTCATCATTCTTCAATTATAAGGGGTATGCAGGGTTGAGGAGGGAGAGGTAAAGACCACTAGCCAAGAGGGTGGAATTCAAATGCTATTAAGAAGAACGTGGAATCTTAGAAGATACTGTATGTAACTGAGAACAGAGATTAAATAACTAAACAGTGCTGGACACATAGGTCATTAACAATGGTTCTCTTTCTAAAAGCCACCTGATCCCAAACTAAGAAACTTTTCTATCACATTACTGATGATACTCTGCTTGAATATCTGTCATCCTAGAGAAAAAATACAGACTTTGGAGCCAGAGAAATTGAGGTCTGAATCCCAGTCAGGAAGCTATGTAGAAACTTTATGTGAATTTCAGTTCCCTTATTTTTATATATTTATATATATATATATAAACTGGGATGGTGTGATTAGAATTAAAACTAATATATACAAAGCACGGACAAGAACTAAGTGCTTAGCAGACAGAAATCATGATGATTCTCACTCTAGTGATGAGATTTACCCTCTCAAGAGGAAGCACATCCTGCCATGGAAACGTTCAAGCTATTTGAAACCTTTTCATTAAGCCCAAATCTGCTTTCCCATGATTTCTCTTATGAAGACTAGCATATTCCACTTTTTCCCCCTCAAGAAAACTAAGAACTAAGCACCTCCAGTTCTCTACATAACGGGATTTCTAGATGTATCTACTCTCCTGATGGACTTCCTCTGGATTTGGACTAATTAGTGATGCTCCTTTCTTTTTCTTCTTTTTTTTGAGACAGAGTCTCACTCTGTCGCCCAAGCTGGAGTGCAGTGGCGTGATCTCAGCTCACTGCAACCTTTGCCTCGCAGGTTCAAGCGATTCTCCTGCCTCAGCCTCCCGAATAGCTAGGATAATAGGCGCCCACCACCACACCCAGCTAATTTTTGTATTTTTAGTAGAGACAGGTTTTCACCACATTGGCCAGGCTGGTCTCAAACTCCTGACCTTAGGTGATCCGCCCGCCTCAGCCCCCCAAAGTGCCAGGATTACAGGTATGAGCCACTGTGCCTGGCTGTGATGCTCCTTTCAAAACTCAGCATTACATACAGTGCTCTGATCCTGATCACTAATCCACAATATTTCAGTTAAAGTAACCTAGAACTTTAAAGTAAAAACAGACCCAGTCCCTCTAACTTTTTTTTTTTTTTTTTTTTTGAGACGGAGTTTCACTCATGTTACCCAGGGTAGAGTGCAATGG
>NW_016107315.1:11223699-11233742 GCF_001604975.1 Cebus imitator
CCTGGGTTCAGGCAATTCTCCTGCCTCAGCCTCCTGAGTAGCTGGAATTACAGGCACGCGCCACCATGCCCAGCTAATTTTTTGTATTTTTAGTAGAAACGGGGTTTCACCATGTTGACCAGGATGGTCTCGATCTCTTGACCTCGTGATCCACCCGCCTCGGCCTCCCGAAGTGCTGGGATTACAGGCTTGAGCCACCGTGCCCGGCCAACTTTTTGTTTAAACAGAGATTACAGAGAATGGGGGGACCAACTCTGCCTTTAGTACTTACCGTTGTTTGTTTAAACAGATGTTTACAATCAAATATGTGAATTTTCAGGTTTTAGGAATATCTTACAGTATAGAAAAAGGACGTCTAAAGAAGTAATGATTACTTTGTGAATAAAATCTACTAAGTTTTGTCAGTCTAGCATTAAATATAGAAATAAGGCTTATCGTTCATAAATGGATAACATGTTAGTAGAAAACAGAAAAAGCAGATATTTGGTGTGATCAATAATTTGATTATGTTAGAAAATCCCATTTAGAAATTACCCAAGTGCTCTCTGCAAAAGCATCACCTGCATATCCAGTCCACATGATACCAGGCTCTGAGGCCTCTGAGGTCGAAAAGCCACAGAGGAGCAGATATTGGAATGTCTCTTCAAGGATCTGCTAACTTTCTTGCTTTCCAAGTCTAGGATTTTGATTGCCCCAGAGTCATCAGCAGAAGCCAGCAGGTTTTCAGTTTGATTCAATGAAAGACAATTGATTTCTTCTTCATTCACATGAAAATGGTCCAAGGAACCTTTAAGGGACCTGACATCCAGTATACTAATGGTTTCTCCATGTGAGGCATAGAGCTTGGTGGGGCAGGAGGGAGAAAATAAGACACTGGTAACATCATCAGCCCCTGGGAATCGCATGTGTCCTAATGGAGTTCCATCTTCACCCCAAGCTGTGAGATCTCCACCCTCTGCTCCGGAAGCCACTAGCCCTTCTTTACTTGCATTCAGGCAGAGGATAGGAGAAGAATGTCCACCAGTCCACTTCACTGCCATAATGGTCCAGAAGACTCTGTGAAGTTGGGGAAAACAACTATAATCTCATGTTTTATACATCAACTTGATGGTAGGAGACAGATGTAATAAACAACAGTTCATTTAAATGTTTTAAATAGACATCGTAAAAAACCTCAGTTAATTTTAAAGGATACTTAAAGATCAAATCTCCAAAAGCCTAGTTGAACACAGGGTTGTATCCTGGCTGGCAAATGCTTTAGTGGGCTTCCTTTGCCATTGGGGATCCAGGTAAGGCAGGTCCCCCAGTCTTTGATATGGACCCACAGAAGAATAAACACTAAATATATTTATTTTAAATTTGGAAAAATTCTTTTAAAGAGCGCTGTACAATCATCAGGTTATACCTCTTATCTGAATAATGTTTTAGAAGGTGAGCTCTGTAGATAGGCTCTCCAGGTTTGTAGTAGCTAGGTGACTGGGCAAATTACTGAACATGTCACTCATTTTTCTTCTCTATAAAATGAGAACAGTAATAACACTCATTTCATAGGATCATGATAATATATGTAAGCTACACATAATAGTGCCTGGTACATAACGAATACTCAACAAGTATTCCTATTGTTACTTTTCTATTTTTATTAGGCTGGTCCAAAGTGGCATCATATATACTGCACTAGTACTCTCAAAGTGTGGTCCCCAGACTAGCACCATCAGCATCACCTAGGAACTTGTCAGAAATGCAAATTGTCACACCCAATCCTAGATCTACTGAATCTGAAACTCTAGGGGTGGGACCAAGCAATGTGTTTTAGTAAGTCCTCCAGGTAATCCTGATGTACAGTGGAATTGCAGAATCTATATTACTTGAATAACCATCTGGGGAACTGGTGAAAATGGCAGACCCTTGGGTCTCAACACCAGAGACTTATTCAGCAGGTTATTAATTTTATTCCCAAAACAACCCTTTTGATTGATATTATTCCATTTTAGGGATAATAAAACTGAGTCTCAGAAATGTTAAACAATTTTCCCAAGTTCACTGGACTCTTAGGATTGTAAGAGATCCCAAACGTTTTGTTTTGAGACAGGGCTTTGCTCTGTCACCCAGGCTGGAATGCAGCGGCACAATCATGGTTCACTGCAGCCTTGACCTCCCAGGCCTATGCAATCCTCCCACCTCAGTCTCCTGAGTAGCTCAGACCACTTGTGTGTACCATCATGCCTGGCTAATTTTATTTTATATTTTTTTGCAGAATTGGGGTCTCCCTATGTTACCCAGGCTCCAAATATTTAAATAACGAAGGTCCTTTCTAACAACTCCATCTGACAATAGTTTTACTTATTATTCTTTGCAGAAACAGAAAATGACCAAAAGTTACCAGTAAGTCATCAGTGCTTTAAAATGCACTAATGTATGTTTAATCATATTATCATCTATCTATACTTACATAACAGTGCAAAATTTAGATTTCTGATCCTCTAGGAATCTCAGATATACGCACACTGGAATTGCCTCATAATACCACCCTGCCTTACCTGCCTGCTGGTCAAGGCAAAAAGGAAATCAGGGGAATTTATACAACTCTAACATTGGTCAAGACAAAAGGAAGCAAACAAATGTATCTGGACAAATTTAATTTTTCATTTCATAAGCCAAGGGAGAATTTACCGAGTGCCAGGCTGCCAGAGTTGATGTACTTTCAGATAAGATACTTGAATTTAGCCCAATGGTAGAGATAAATTTCCTTATTTGGAAAAATCATTTAAAATAATCTGGCAATCTGCCTAAAGTTTCCATTCGCAACACGAAGCTGCTTTTTTTTTTTTTTTTTTGACTATTCTTTTTGTTATTGTTATTTGTTTCGTTGTTTGTTTGTTTTTTTTAATGAGATGGAGTCGTGCACTGTTGCCCAGGTTGGAGTACAATAGCACAATCTTAGCTCACTACAACCTCTGCTTTCTACGTTCAAACAACTCTACTGCCTCAGCCTCCCAAGTAGCTGAGATTACAGGTGCCCACCCCACGCCCAGCTAATTTTTGTATTTTTAATAGAGACAAGGTTTCAACATGTTGGCCAGGCTGGTTTGGAACTTCTGACCTTAAGTGATCCACCTGCCTCAGCCTTCCAAAGTGCTGGGATTACAGGCATGAGCCACTTCGCCCAGTGTCCTCCTACTTTTAACCACACATACAATCACTAATTAGACTGCAAAAAAATCACTGATCTATTAAGGTAACAGAAACGTAGTCACAAAATCAAATACAGAAATGTTCATGAAAATACAAAATGGAAAAAAGACAAAATTGAACTTTATTTTCAAGTAGAAGCACTCAATTAATATACAGAGGAAATGAATTAGAGACTGAAGCAATAATATTTAAAGGAGAAGATTGGAGAGGAAATGACTCAGAAGGAGGTAAAAATATGGAACCCTGGTGGTTTGACTTTTGCTGACAAGTACTGAAACAGCAGCAGGTAAATAATTTTCTGCCATAACAAAGACTGTTGCCAAAAGTTCCAGATAAACCATGATTTTTAAACAAAGGCACTGATATTATTTAGGCTTAGGAATTGTAATACTGACTTATGATAAAGATGCTATCCTGCAAATTTGAATTGAGTATTGAAAAGTCAATTTAAGTTATAAATAATTGTGTTTAACAATTTGTTTCTTTTTTTNTTTTTTTGAGACAGGGTCTTGCTCTGTCACTTAGGCCTTAACCTCCCCAGGCTCAAGAGATCCTCCTGCCTTAGCATCCTGAGTAGCTGGGATTACAGGCTCTCACCACCAAACCCAACTAATTTTTTTGTACTTTTTTTGTAGAGATGAGGTTTCCCCACATTGCCCAGGCTGCTCTTTAACTTGGCTCAAGCGATCCTCCCACCTCAGCCTCCCAAAGTCTGGGATCACAGGCATAAGCCACTGCAACAAGCCGATGCTTTCAAATCTTTAGAATGTTGATCACTTCTTTACCAAGTTAGAGTTTTAATTGTGCTATGATGAGTCAACTTTAAAGTCAGGAAGTCTATGCTGCAGAGCTTTAAGATTTGCTGATATTTGTGTGCAGACAGGTTTTGGATCCTAGCTGGGATTTCAGGTTTTCCCTAAAACAAGAATGAGGCAGGGTTTCTAGTGCTTCTATTTCTCCATTACAAATCTACACACAGGAGAGCCAAATAAATGTTGACTGACAGACAAGTTTTAGCAGGTTTTCTTCCTGATTTTTTTCTAGAAAAGATTAACTCAGTTTTCAAGGTTCATTTGGTTAAGTTTTACTCCAAAGTGTGAGAAGTTATTTTGTTCTTAAAGGGATTATTATAAAGAATATATTTCCTATCAATTTTTCCATAATGGAATCAATAGTAACTCTTGTTCTATTAGTCTCATAAGACCTAAGAACAGTTCTACCTTATTAAACTTTACGCACTAAACTCCTACTCTCTAAATCACATAGATAATATTTAATGGTCATCTATCTAGTCAGAAAAATAAAAATAAATATTACTGGAAATGTTAAAAAAAAAAAAAATGGGAAGGAGGCTTGGTGCAGTGGCTCATGCCTGTAATTCCAGCAGTTTGGGAGGCTGAGGTGGGCGGATCACTTGAAGTCAGGAGTTCAAGACCAGCTTGGCCAAGAGGGAGAAACCCAGTCTCTACTAAAAATACAAAAGTTGGCCGGGCGGGCATGGTAACAACTGTCTGTAATCCCAGCTACTTAGGAGGCTGAGGCAGGAGAATCACTTGAACCTGGGAGGTGGAGGTTGTAGTGGTGAGCCAAGATTGCACCACTGTACTCCAGCCTGGGCAAGAGTAAGGCTGTGTGTCACACACACACACACACACACACACACACACACACACATAAATGAGGGGGAAAATTTGGAAAGCCCCAGAAATCCATACTCTCTGTGACTATTAATTTTAGTCAATCAAGATTTATCATGCAAAGTATTGATCAGTGATTCAACTAGAGCATCCAAAATCGTTTACTTAGTCTATAAAATTAAAATGATTTGTTATTATTTGGAACACAACCAAAGACCACTATCAAAAAGTTAAACAATCAGATTTCTGTGATAGAAGGGTAACAGGGACTGGCACAGTGGCTCAAGCTTGTAATCCCAGCACCTTGGGAGACAGAGGGGGGCGGATGACAAGGTCAGGAGTTTAAGATCAGCCTGGCCAATATGGTGAAACCCCATCTCTACTAAAAATAAAAATAAATTAGCCAGGCAAGGTGGTAGGCACCTGTAATCCCAACTACTAGGGAGGCTGAGGCAGGAGAATCACTTGAACCGGGAGGCAGAGGTTGCAGTGAGCCAAGATAGCCCCAGCCGGGGCAACAGAACAAGACTCCGTCTCCAAAAAAAAAAAAAAAAAATGGTAGTGGGAAAAGATGTAATTAAAGTTGGGTTAAATCAAAACAATTACTGCCACGTGTGTACCTATACAACAATCTTGCATGTTCTTCACATGTACCCCAAAACCTAAAATGCAATAAAATAAATTTAAAAAAAAATAAATTTTTCAGAAATGAGTTGACAAGCAACTGTTTGTTTTTCTGACTGCAACTGGAAAGCCTGACAGAAATAGGTTAAGTGTCACCATCCCCTCATTGATCTATCAAGTCAACAAGCTTCTCTTTTCCTATGTAGTTGCCTAAAGCCTCAAGCACAGCAATTAATCATATCCTACTGTAAATTACTTTAATTAGATAATAGAGTCCTTCCTTCTAATACCTAATGAAATCATAGAGTGGATGAGGGAAAGGTGATTTTTATTTTATTTTATTTGACAGGGTCTCCCTCTGCTACCCATACCGGAATGCAGTGGCCCAATCTCTGCTCACTGCAACCTCCACCTTCTCGACTCAAGTTATCCTCCCACCTCAGTCTCCCAAGTAGCTGGGATTACAGGCATGCACCACCGCCACACCCAGCTAATTATTGTATTTTTTGTAGAGGCAGGATTTCACCATGTTGCCCAAGCTGGTCTCCAACTCCTGAGCTCAAGCAATCCACCCACTTCAGGCTCCCAAAGTACTGGAATTACAAGCGTGAGCTACCATGCCCCACCAGGTGAGTTATTTTGAGAGCTTTTTTTTTTTGAGACGGAGTTTCGCTCTTGTCCCCATCTCCGCTCACTGCAACCTCCGCCTCCTGGGTTCAAACAATTTTCATGCCTCAGCCTCCTGAATAGCTGGATTACAGGTGCGTGCAACCATGCCCAGATAATTTTTGTATTTTTAGTAGAGACGGGGTTTCACCACGTTAGCCAGGCTGGTCTCAACCTCCTGACCTCAGGTGATCCACCTGCCTCGGCCTCCCAAAGTGTTGGGATTACAGGCATGAGCCCTGTGCCCAGCTGAGGGCATTTTTAAAAGAGTGAAGTGCCACAGTTGGCAGTTCTCATCCGCCAGAGGACAGAATGAGAGTGCTAAACATGGGGATGGGGCTTGGTGGGGTGTGTGATGAGCAGGTGAAAGATTTGTAAAAAAGAAAAAGAGGAGTTAAGAAGGGTAATCTTTTACTTTGAAATTCTACCTGGGCCACTTAGGAGACGGTCTTCCATTGAAAGTCACCTTAGGGACTTGACTAGATTAGCACCAGAGTAACAACATAGGATCCTTGAAAGGCTCTACCTGGGCTGTACTGTGGCAGACAAGGCCAAAGTCTTCAAAAACGGAATGATATCTACTTTAAACACTCTGCACCAGTCATACCACCACTGTCCCTTTCAACTGTCTGTGCCTTTAAGGCTGTTCATTCTGTCTAGTTCGTTATCCCTTTCTCAGGCCGATCAACCCTGACTATCCTTGAGGACCCACAAGAAATTAGTGAGGCCGGCGCAGTAGCTCATGCCTGTAATCCCAGCACTTTGGGAGGCTGAGGAAGGCAAATCACAATGTCAGGAGATCGAGACCATCCTGGCTAACACCGTGAAACCCTGTCTTTCTAAAACTACAAAAAATTAGCCGTGTGTGGTGGCGCGCACATGTAGTCCCAGCTACTTGGGAGACTGAGGTAGGAGAATCACTTGAACCCGGGAGGCAGAGGTTGCAGTGTGCCGAGATCGTGCCACTACACTCCAGCCTGGGCAACAGAGCGAAATTCCTCCGTCTCATGAAAGAAGAAAGAAGAAAAGAAAAGAAAGAAAGGAGAAAGAAAGAAAAAGAAAGAAAGAGAGAGAAATAAATAAATTAGTGAGAGACAGTCATCATCATCATAGTCAGCACAGGTCAACTTTTCTTTACAGGTTTGGAGTTTCTAAAGTTGGTCTTGATGTGGAGAAGCTGGATAGCAACCAAAATGATTGAAGGGCTGCGGCACTGGCATTAGCAAGAATGAAAAGAATTAGGGTTACTGGACTTGGTGAAAAAGACATTATGAGGAGAAGGGACGGGAAAGTAATAATCAAACACCATGTATCTGAGAGTAGGGAAGGTAGCTGACGTTCCCTTGCTTTTACTAGAGACCAAGAAATGAACTATACATAGCAAGAAGCTTCAAAAAAGATTTATGAAGGTTCCAAGACAGTGGAATTGACTAAGGGAGTCTGTGAACCCTATTATTATAATTACTTACCTCATGGAGTTGTCTTAAGAATTACATATAAAAAAATCTGCATAAATGACCTAGTACAGTGCCTGGTTCACACTGTGGCTCAAATGATGGTTATTATTATTCTCTTACTAAGCATTCTTTAAAGGCTGTCGGAAAACTTTTGGGGCCACCTAGGAAATCGTAGTATAATCAAATACTAAAATTCGTGTGTGTGTGTGTCTGTGTGTGTGTGTGTGTGTGAGAGAGAGAGAGAGAGAGAGAGAGGGGGATTGGGAGGGAGGGAGAGGTGGGGAGAGAGAGAGAGAGAGACAGACGCTCACTCTGTCGCCCAGGCTGGAGCAAAGCGGTGCGATTATGTTTCACTGCAGCATCGACCTCCCGGGCTGAGCCTCCCAAGTAGCTGGGACTAAAGGCGCACGCCACTACCCTCGGCTAATTTTTCTATTTTTTGTAGCGACACGGTCTCGCTATGTTACATGCTGGGATGCTGAAATTTTTTCCCTTCCAAGAATCCATCTATAATTATAGCCTCCACGTCATTCTCCCTATTGGAATGTTTAATTGACTAAAACCACATTGCCTCAATCTGCTTACTAAGCGGTGGATCTAGTAAAGACCACATCTTGTCCAAAAGACGGCAGGGCTTAATTAGCACTCAAATGGCAGTTGAAGGTTTGGGTGCAGGGGTGTTCAGATGCAGCCACTTTACTTTCCGAAGGCACACTGGAATAGACGTTCGGCTAAGTACTGATACTTAGGGACAACAAGAGCGCCTGACCAGGTAAAGACGGCCTCAGCTGCCCAAGCTACACAAAAAGGTGAGGGAGCTAGGAAGGGGCTAGCAAGGAAAAAGTTTCATGCGTTGAGTTGGGGGTCTGAAGCAAGCACCTAACTGACACAGAGAAACGTCA
This sequence comes from Cebus imitator, assembly GCF_001604975.1. Classification (NCBI taxonomy): domain Eukaryota; kingdom Metazoa; phylum Chordata; class Mammalia; order Primates; family Cebidae; genus Cebus; species Cebus imitator. The sequence continues at coordinate 11,232,181 of NW_016107315.1, forward strand.
CAGGAAAGGGGGTCCAGGAGAGCAGACGCGGAGCCACCAGACCAAAAAGGAAAACGCACTAGAAAACAGCATCGAAGCCACCGGCGCCAGCCTCATACCTGCGCTTCCCGCTCCCCTCCTCAGCGCCCAGTGATGACCTCACCCCCCGGCGCCCAATCCCGTCGAGCGTAGAGCGTGAGGCGCTGCAGCCAAACAGTCACATCCGGGGCTGAGAGGAACCGCGAACGAGCTGGGCGTGCGCCCTTGCTTCGTGCCCTCAACCCGCATGGCGGAGCCGCGGGCGCGTCGTGGAGAGGCCGGGCTGGTCGGGCGGTTTCGGCGCCCGCGCTGAGCCGCGGGGGAGGGGCGGAGGACGCCCGTGCAGCCGGTGCGTTTGCCCTCAGTGAGGCGGGGCGCGCGGCGATCGCCCCCGGGCAGGGGCGGGAGTGGTGAAGGCGCCGGCGGTTGGCACTGAAAGGGGCGGTGAGCGAGCCGCTCCGGTCTCCAGGAGCGGCTTGGCCTTCTGAGCAGAGACGGCGGGAAGCGGCGGCGGCGGCGGCCCTCGGGCCGGCTAGTGAGGCGATGGCGGCGCCGGCCCCGGGGGCTGGAGCAGCCTCGGGCGGCGCTGGCTGTAGCGGCGGCAGTGGCAGCGGCGCGGGCGCGGGCGCGGGCGCCGGCTCGGGCTCGGGCTCGGGGGTCGGGGGCCGGCTGCCCAGCCGGGTGCTGGAGTTGGTGTTCTCTTACCTGGAGCTGTCCGAGCTGCGTAGCTGCGCCCTGGTGTGCAAGCACTGGTACCGCTGCCTGCACGGCGATGAGAACAGCGAGGTGTGGCGGAGCCTGTGCGCCCGCAGCCTGGCAGAAGAGGCTCTGCGCACGGACATTCTCTGCAACCTGCCCAGCTACAAGGCCAAGGTGAGAGAGCCCCGGGCCACACCGCTGCCCCCAGTTCCGCTCCTCGGCGCTGTTCTCGGTGTTTTTCATCTAAGAGTCTGACTCAGACGCCTCGCCTCACCAGCTCGCCTTTCCGCGGGTCGGGTCAATACCTTCCTCACCTCCCCCCGACAGAAAGATTCTCTTTTCTTTGGATCGAAGTTCTGCTCTTTAACCCACCCCACTATCGTGATCCACTTTTCAAATTTCTAGGTAGTTTCCGTCACTCATTCAACTTTTGACAGTTTTCCCCATTAAAGGCAGACCACCACTCTTGTACCTTTTAATGCTCTCATCCTAATTTTCTCCCTGGCCTACAAATAGACTTCATTATATTAAATAATGAGGTACTAAGCCCATGTTAAGGTAGCATGGCTTAGTATCCTTGACATGGTCTTAGTTTCTAGTTTGCTTTCACTCCACATTTATCTTTTTTCCAACCTCTAATTTTTAATCATTTTTTGATTGTTTTCCCCAAGTTCTCTTTAGTTCCCTCCACTATATTTGAGGCTTACAAGTGAGTGTGCTCCTAGTAATCCTGCTAACTTACAAGATACCGGCTTTTGTAAACATCCGTGGATACTACTAAACATACTGCTTTGTCCTACTATTATTGGCTATTTCCTTGCTGACTTTTTAATAGTTCCACATTG
>NW_016107315.1:11233908-11240326 GCF_001604975.1 Cebus imitator
AAGGATTCTCGGGCCATATAAACAAAGGGTCTTGGTCTTGGGTTCAGTTGAATGGTTAAGAGGTATTCAGTATAGCATTCAACCAAGATCATATATAAGAGAAGATAAAATCTGATTGCAATGTAGTAAACATAATAAATACATTAGTAACTAAAGCAAAGGATAACATCTTTTTTTTTTCTTTTTTTTTTTTTTTTTGAGACGGCGTTTTGCTGTTGTTGTCCAGGCTAGAGTACATTGGCACGATCTTGGCTTACTGCAACCTCCGCCTCCCAGGTTCAAGTGATTCTCCTGCCTCAGCCTCCCTAGTAGCTGGGATTACAGGCATGTGCTACCACGCCTGGCTAATTTTGTATTTTTAATAGAGATGGGGTTTCTCCTTGTTGGTCAGGCTGGTCTCGAACTCCCGACCTCTTATGATCCTCCCGCCTTGGCCTCCCAACGGGTTGGGATTACAGGCGTGAGCCACTGCTCTGGGCCAACATCCCTTTTTAATGCTAGCTTGCCAACAGGGGTCAGAGTAAGAAGTAAATTTTTTTTTTCATGTGAAGCATGTTATAGTAATACCAGTTTTCGTTATAAAAGATAAGGGACATTGCCAACTATAAAGTTTTTCTATTAAGCAAGATAACAATAATAGGACTATTTGCGCATGGTAGCTATTCAGTGGATACTGGTTTTAATTTATATAGGTGAGTGCAGAAGATTGGAATTTTGTCCTACTTTGAGAAATGTGTAGGTTTTATAAATTTTATTTAGATTTTATTTTTCCATAAAGTTTATTGTTTTTACTTGGTTTAAACTAGGAGTTTTTGTTGTTGTTTTTAAAACAGGGTCTCACTCTGTCGCCCAGGCTGGAGTGTAGTGGCACAATCGTAGTGTACTGCAGCCTCGATCTCCTGAGCTCAAGTGATCCTTGTTAGCTTATCCTCCCGAGTAGCTGGAACTACAGGCACGTGTCACCACACCAGCTAAGTCTTTATTTTTTACAGATAAGGGGTCTCACCTTGTTGCCCAGGCTGGTCTCAAACTCCTGGGCTCAGGCGATCTTCCCGCCTCAGCCTCCCAAAGTGCTGGGGTTACAGGCAGAAGCCGCTGCACTCAGTCTAAACTAGGAGTTGTTATTGTTTTGTTAATTGACTTGTAATAGAAATGTTCACATGATTCAAGATTTATGTTGTGTAATAAATACATCATGTGTCCATGTGAGTCAAGCTTCCATAGAAGCAAAATGATATCCAGCAAAATGTTTTCCTTTCATCCTTGTCTCCCAGCTACCCAATTCCTCTCCATGTATGCAGTCTGTCTTACTATTTATTTCTTTTGTATCCTTCCAGAGATATTTTAGGTTTCTAAAGTTTTTAATACTTGGCCTTTCTACTATGTGCATCATAGGCCTTGTAGACTTGTACTAATCACATGTTCATTCAGACATTGTAGGACTTTTCTTGAATGTTTTGAGGGTAAAAGATTAATTCAAAAGGAGTCAAATAGGCTAGTAGGAAAGTCTTTAATCTAGTAGGGGAGAAAAAATTATGGAAATAACTATTAATGTATGGTAGAAATTGCTTCTTACTGTTACAGACATTTTTTAAAAGTATACTTACTAGAAGTTGGCTGGATATAGTGGCTCATGCCTGTAATCCCAGCACTTTGGGAGTCCAAGGTGGGCGGATCATGAGGTCAAGAGTTCAATACCAGCCTGGCCAACATAGTGAAACCCCGTCTCTACTAAAAATACAGAAATTAACTGGGTGTGGTGGCATGCGCCTGTAGTCCCAGCTACTTGGGAGGCTGAGGCATGATAATCACTTGAACCCAGGAGGCGGAGATTGCAGTGAGCCGAGACGATGCCATAGCACTCCAGCCTGGGTCAGAGAGTGAGAGAGACTCCGTCTCAAAAAAAAAATATATATATATACTAGAAGTTCAGTGAAAGGAGAAATTTACAAATTGAGTGGAGGATTGGAGAAGATTTGAGGTTGAGGTTATATTTGAGCTGAATTTTAAAGATGAGGAGGAGTTGAATATTTTAGGAAGAGGAAGTACTCTGAACAGAAGCAAGACAAGAGGAAAGTAAAGGGTTTGTACAACATACATTTTTATTTTAAAACAATGAGTACCAGGCACTATGCTCAGTTTTGCAGTTGCAATGGCAAATAAAACGGACACAGTCTCTTTTTATGAGACAGAGTTTCTCTCTGTCACCCAGACTGGAGTGCGGTGGTGCGATCTCAGCTTACTGCAACCTCTGCTCCCGAGTTCAAGTGATTCTCCTGCCGCAGCCACCCGAGTAGGCTGGTCTCAAACTCCTGACCTCAGATGATCCGCCCACCTCAGCCTCCCAAAGTGTTGGGATTACAGGTGTGAGCCACTGCACCTGGCAGACACAGACTCTTATGGATGCCTTGCCTTATGGAGCTTACTGTCTAGTGGGGAAATGGATTTTTATTTTTTTGAGCTGGAGCCTAGCTCTGTCGCCCAAGCTGGAGTGCAGTGGTGTGATCTCGGCTCACCGCAACCTCCACCTCCTGCTTCAGCCTCCGGAGTAGCTGGGATTACAGGCGCTCACCACCACACCCAGCTCATTTTTGTATTTGTAGTAGAGACAGGGTTTCAGTCTGTTGACCAGGCTGGTCTTGAACTCCTGACCTCATGATCCTCCTACTTGGGCCTCACAAAGTGCTGGATTACAAGCGTGAGCCACCACGCCTGGCCAAGAAATATATATTAATCAAAAAATTACACAGATGTAAAACCACATCTGGTAAGTAGTATGAGCGTCCAGTCTACTGGGGAAATGGATATTAATCAAATAGTCACACAGATGTAAAGCCACATCTGGTAAGTAGTATGAGGGAAAGATACCTAGTGCTCTGATTGTCAGTAGTGGAGGATTTGATCTAGGTAGAGAGGTCAGGGTAGGCTTTCTCAGAGGAAGTGATCCATGTACTGAGACATGAAGGATGATAAATAGGCCAAGGGGAGAGAGAACGGCCTTCCAGGAGGGAACCTGATGAGTATGAGGGACAGAAAATACGTCAGTGTGGCTGGAGCACAGAGAACAAAAGTGATGCTGGTTTAAGATAAGATGAGGTAGTGGGCTGGGGCCAAAACATAGGGAAAACATTTTGAGTTGTAAGCAAAAAGTATTTAAGGTGTGGGGATTGGTTATATAATTATTTTGCATTTTAAGAGATTATTCCTGACTTTAGTATGGAGAACAGGTTGGAAGGAGACCTTAGAAGTATGGTAGATCCATTAGGAAATAGGTAGTGGAGGAGATAGAAATGGACAGATTTAGTAAGTACAATCTGCAGAACTTGGCAATAGATTTGAAATAGGGATGAGGAACAGGGTGGTAAGGATGACATCTAGTATTTGGCTCACATAATGCAGAGATCATTTGATCTAGATTTTTTTTCCTTTTTTTTTTTTGGAGACGAGGTCTTTTTCTGTTGCCCTAGCTGTAGTGCAGTGGACTGATCATAGCTCACTGTGGCCTTGAACTCCTAGGCTCAAGCAATCCTCCCGCTTCAGCTTCCTGTGTAGCTGGAACTACAGGCATGTGGCACCATGCCCAGCTAATTTTTAATTTTTTTTTTATAGAGATGTGGTCTCACTGTGTTGCTCAGGCTAATAGGGTAGGGTTTGAAGGAATGGCAGAGTTCAGTTTTGGGAGAGTGGCATTTACAGTATTTTTGAGACAGAGATTTCAAATAGGCAGCTGTTGCAGGTTGGAGCTTAGAGGAGAGATCCGGGCTAAAGATATAAAATATTATAGTTAGATTGAATGAAAGGAAATAGTGGGAAATATTGTAAAGATATATCATGGGACTAGATATATCATGGAGGGCCTTGAAATGTAGCCTTTCGTCTATAGTTTGGGTTTTGTTCTACAGTTGGAAACCATAGAAATTTTAATAGGAGAGGGACAAAATAAAGGCTGTACTTTAAAAAGACTAGACTAGATTAGTTGGAGAGGGCGGGGGTTAGTGCCTATACTAGAGATACTTAGGACCTGAACAGGTATGTAGAGGAGAGAAGGGGATGACTGGAGAGCTGTTGTAGAAAACTATGCATAGGTAGACAGGTGACTGGGTGAATGAGATGAGGAAGATGGAGGCATCAAATGGAACTTCCCAGGAGCCTGGGTAACAGAGAGGGACAGGGGGCAGGTTTAGGACAGCACAAAACAGGAAAGTGGAGTTTGTTAATCTGTTTAGTGTTTTTCTTAAGTTCGTGTTTTACATGTCACCACATAGCATTAATTATTTCAGTCATACTTGGCATCTGATGAGAATCCTCTAAAGTTCAGACTTAAATTTTAAGCTAGATCAAAAAAAAAAAAAAAAAAAAAATTTAAGCTAGATCTTAATGCTGTTTGCTATAACAAAATCCAGGTTGTGCATGGGGCTGTGAGGCTATGGATTGTTTTTTTTTGTTTGTTTGTTTGTTTTTTTGTTTTTTTTTGAGACAGAGTTTTGCTCTTGTTACCCAGGCTGGAGTGCAATGGCGCGATCTCGGCTCACCACAACCTCCGCCTCCTGGGTTCAGGCAACTCTCCTGCCTCAGCCTCCTGAGTAGCTGGGATTACAGGCACGCGCCACCATGCCTAGCTAATTTTTTGTATTTTTAGTAGAGACGGGGTTTCACCATGTTGACCAGGATGGTCTCGATCTCTTGACCTCGTGATCCACCCGCCTCGGCCTCCCGAAGTGCTGGGATTACAGGCGTGAGCCACCGCACCCGGCCGGATTGTTTTTATTTATTAATTTGGTCTTTATTTTCCTTTTGTTTTAGGCAGTCTCACTCTGTCACTCAGGCTAGAGTGCAGTGGTGCAATCTCGGCTCACTGTAATTCCGCCTCCCAGGTTCAAGCGATTCTTTCGCCTCAGCCTCCAAGTAGCTGGGACTACAGGCATGCACTAGTACGCCCAGCTAATTTTTGTATTTTTTAGTAGAGACAGGGTTTCACCGTATTGGCCAAGCTGGTCTCGAATTCCTGACCTCATGATCCACCCGCCTCAGGCTCCCAGAGTGCTGGGATTACAGGCATGAGCCACTGTGTCCTGTCCCCATTTCTTTCTTTCTTTTGAGACTCAGTCTCACTCTGTCTCAGGCTGGAGTGCAGTGACGATCTCGGCTCACTACAACCTCTGCCTCCTGGCTTCAAGCAGTACTCCTGCCTCAGCCTCCTGAGTAGCTGGGACTACAGGCATGCACCATCATGCCCAGCTAATTTTTGTATTTTTAGTAGAGACAAGGTTTCACCATCTTGACCATGATGGTCTTGATATCTTGACCTCGTGATCTGCCTGCCTTGGCCTCCAAAAGTGCTGAGGTTATAGGCGTGAGCCACCGCACATAGCCTATTTTCCCATTTTATATGAAGTTTCCAGTATCTGTTTCTGTTTCTCAAAAATAGAGACACTTAACATAATCACAATATTGTTATCACATCTAAAAATAAATTTACATAAAATTCCTTAATATCAGAAATGCAGCATTCAAATTGCCACTTGTCTCATAAATGTTAAATGTTCATTTTAAACTTATATTTTATATAATCAAGATCTGTTTAAGGTTCCCATGGCAAAGGTTGATATGTAGACTATTTTAGTCTACATATTCACTCACCATCTCCCCTACCTCCCGTCTTCTTTGTTTAGGAAACCAGGTTGTTTACTCTCAGCCTGGATTTTGCTGATTTCATTCCCATGGTGTTGCTTGACATGTTCTTCTGTCCTCTATTTCCTATAGAGGTTTGATCAATTTAGATTAGATTTTTTTTTGCAAATTATTTTTTACTAGAATCAATGATTAAAGATTTGTTAGAAAATAAGAGCTACTAAGTAGTTATGTGGTACATAAAGTGGTGGATAGGCACTCAGGAGAGAGAGAAACAAAGGGAATTGGGTGGCCCTGGCTAAGAATAGCTTAATAGAGGTGGTCTTAGAGGATATGTGGAAGAAGAAAGCACATATAATACTATAAGCAAGAAGAACAACATCAAGGTAGAAAGAGAAATAGGAAGAATCAGATTTGGAGGGCTTTGAAAGCCAGACAGAAGAATTTACAATTGATAATGGTACTAAGTATAGAACTACCAAATGTTGTAGAACTGGGATGAGATGTACTAAAGGTGCTGTTTTAGAAAGACAGGTCTGGAAATAATTCAGATAGAGAGATGAGAACTGAGTTTGGAGAATTTGGTGGGGACAGAGGAAGGGTAGTCACCAAAAAAAAGAAAACAATAGAGGATCAGTCCCAGGAAGATGTCATAGAAGCTTGAGGAAGAGAGGCCGGGTGTGGTGGCTCACACCTGTAATCTCAGCACTTGGGGAAGCCGAGGTGGGCAGATCACCTGATGCCAGGAGTTTGAAACCAGCCTGGCCAATATGGTGAAACCCTGTCT
>NW_016107315.1:11240537-11257620 GCF_001604975.1 Cebus imitator
CAGGGTCTTGCTCTGTCACCCAAGCTGCTGGAATGTAGTGGTGTGATCTCAGCTCACTGCAACCTCTGCCTCCTGGGCTCAAGCACTCCTCCTGCTTCATCCTCCCAGGTAGCTGGGATTACAAGTGTGCACCACCACGCCCAGCTAGTTTTTTGTATTTTAACTAGAGTTAGGATTTCGCCATGTTGCCCAGGCTGGTTTTGAACTCCTGAGTTCAAGTGATCTGCCCACTTTGCTTTCCCGAGTGCTGGGATTGCAGGGGTGAGCCACCGCACCCAGCCCCTGCATTGAATCTTATGTTTTGTTTTTATAAGTGTTTTTATAAGTACACTTTATACGTATAAAGCAGATAGGAAAGAAATTGGGAATGCTTCTGTTTTATAGCCTCCTTTTAAATACATAGAATACCTGAAACAAATAGTTCTTTTTTTTTTTTTAAATCTGTGCTCTGCAGTACAACAAAACAGTAAAGTACTGGTGAATGGTACATGAACAGGTGATGAGAGCAATGGATACCTGACTTCTCTTCGGGCTTCTTGCACTGACTAGCAGTTGAAATCCCTGAGAAGGACTAGGTGACCTTTAAGGATCTTTCTAAATGCTGACATTCTGTGACTCTGGAATTGATTTCTCAGGTTAACTGAAGCAGTAGCTCCCAGCCTTCCACTGCTTTTGGGTAATTTGACTACAGTAAAGAAGTGATTTTTTTAAAAAACATACAAACCAGGCAGGCCTAGGGACTTCAACCTGTAACCCCAACTACTCGGGAGGCTGAGATGGGAGTATCACTTGAGCCCAGGAATTCAAGGCTGCAATGCACTATTGTGCCACTGCACTCCAGTCTGGGTGACAGAGTGAGACCTTGTCTAAAAAAAAAAATTTTAAACATGCAGACTGAAAGTTTAAAATTGTTTATGAGAAATTGTTATTATTTGTATAGAGTTATTTTCATACCCTCTTTATTTCAGAAGTGTAAACCTTTGTATTTACTGAAGAGTCAACTAGCTTGTCTTATTGATAACTTCTCTTTATAAATTCTAGTAGTTGAACTTAGATGCTATCTAGGGGATTATTTGATTTGGTGAAATGAGATGGGTGATTTTTTATTGTATGAGTCATATTCAGCAAGTAGGCTGAGGATCTAAAGTGGTTTGTGTTTGCTAAAATTTTTCATAAACTTTAGAGCTGCTATGATTCAAGTTTCTGTTTTATGTAAAATATAATTCTTACTGATGACAGCATTGCCCCTATGAAAACTGTACTTCTCAACTTTTTGATATAAAAATATCAAATATAAACAAAAGTAGAGAAAATAGTGTCATGAATTTCCTTATACCCACCACCAAGCTTTACCAGTGATTAATTTATGGCCAGTCTAGTTTCATGTTTATATCACACACACTCCAACTCCATCTCTAGATATTTCAAAGCAATTCCCAGATATCATTATTTTATTCATAAACAGTATTATCTCTAAGATACAAGAATTCTCTTTTTTTTTTTTTTTTTTTTGAGAAATCTGTTTGAGGAAATACTGCAATTTTGGTCAGTGATGAAACGGTTGGCAGTTATTTTTAATGTTATCCAATTTATTCTGTTAGTATACCATCCTGAAACTTTAGCCATTATTTTAAATACTTGTGTTATTTAAAAATATATAACTTGGTTATTTAAAAACATGTAGCCTGAAGTTTGGGTACATTTTAATATTTAAGAAAAAAAAAATTTTAATTTCTTTGGTCTGTTTCTCATTTTTTTAGATACGTGCTTTCCAACATGCCTTCAGCACTAATGACTGCTCCAGGAATGTCTACATTAAGAAGAATGGCTTTACTTTACATCGAAACCCCATCGCTCAGAGCACTGATGGTGCAAGGACCAAGATTGGTTTCAGTGAGGGCCGCCATGCATGGGAAGTGTGGTGGGAGGGCCCTCTGGGCACTGTGGCAGTGATTGGAATCGCCACAAAACGGGCCCCCATGCAGTGCCAAGGTTATGTGGCATTGCTAGGCAGTGATGACCAGAGCTGGGGCTGGAATCTAGTGGACAATAATCTACTACATAATGGCGAAGTCAATGGCAGTTTTCCACAGTGCAACAATGCACCAAAATACCAGGTGAGAAACAGGGGGTTTTCTTAAGTATGAGCCTTCGTCAAATCACACCTTAATTTGTTTTAAATTTGCAGATTTTTATGTAGCAGTTTTGTTTGTCTTTTTGGTAACTTTTTATTATTTTTATTATTTTTCCAAATACCCAAACTTCAAGGAGATGTTTTGACAATTTTTAAATAAATGTATAAATGATCTATCTCATTATTTGTTTCCTAATACAATTTTAATCAGCCTCTCTTTGCTCCAGATCAGGGTTGGCAAACCTTGTCTGTAAGGGCCAGGTAGCAAACATTTTAAGCTTTGCAGTCCATATGGTCTCTGTCACAACTTTTTTTTTAAATGTCATTTTCAGGGTAAGGATCTGTCACAACTTTCAACTCTATAGCACAAAAGCAGTCATAGATAATATGTAAATGAATGAACATGGCTGTATTCCATAGACCTTATTTATGGGCAGCAGGACAGCTGTAGTCTAGGGACCATAGTTTGCCAGTTCATGCTCTATATCAAGCTTTGCACAGCCTGCATGGAGCCCACGATGGCTTTGAATTCGACCCAATGCAAATTCATAAATTTTCTTAAAACATTATGATATTTTTTTTGCCGTTTTTTTTTTTTTTTTTTTTTTTTTTTCTTTTTTTTTTTTTTTTTTTTTTTTTTTTTTTTTTTTTTTTTTTTTTTTTTTTTTGAGACCGAGTCTCACTCTGTTCTGTTGCTGAGACTGGAGTGCAGTGGTACAATCTTGGCTCACCACAGCCTCCACCTCCTGGGTTCAAGCAATTCTCCTCCCTCAGCCTCTTGAATAGCTGCAACTACAGGCATGTGCCACCATGCCCGACTAGTTTTTGTATTTTTAGTAGAGTTGGGTTTCACTGTGTTGGCCAGGCTGGTGTCAAACTCCTCACCCCGTGATCTGCCTGCCTCGGCCTCCCAAAGTGCTGGGATTACAGGCGTAAGCTACCATGCCCGGCTGAATTTTTTTTTTTTTTTAAAGCTCATCAGGTATTTTTAGTGTGTATTTTATGTGTGACGCAAAACAATTCTTCCATTGTAGCGCAGGGACGCCAAAAAATTGAATACCCCTACTCTAGATGGCCATCTTTCCTATATCATGGCACATCCAAGTCTTTTTCTAAGCTCCTTACCCCAATAAATACATCTCTATGTATGCACATGCACACATACCTGCTGTTTGTGGATTCAAAGCCCCTGGAGGCATCAGTGATTTCTGTAGAGACAGGCAAATTCAGGCAAACTGCTATAGTTTTTATTCTTTTCATCTTAGGCTTAAGGCTTACTCATTTGATTCTAGAGTTAAAATCATATTTCCTATTTGTAAAAGCCATATTTATTACTATACACTCAGCAGGGTGTAATATACAATAATCTGATAAGAAATTGGAAGTCTTTAAAGAATTAGAGATTGCATATTTCAGAGCCACATGTGACATGAAAGCTCCAGCCTCAAGAAGAATAGAAAGAAAAGTAAAAATAAATTTAATAAAAAGAAGAAGAAAAAAAAAAAAAGCTCCAGCCTCAGTAATGATCTCAAGTCAAGCATACTAAAACAGAAGAACCAAAAATACATCCCACTTTCTGAGGTATAAAAGCTGGAAGGATTTTTTTTTCATAGAATGTTTCCTCGCTATCCTTTTAGGCTCTGCAGATACTATAGTGAGAAGTGTGTCTAGACTTTATCAATAAAAAGAAAGTTCTGTAACTACCCTTGTAATGATTTTGTAAGTGAAAGCCCTTAAGTCATTGTTTTTCAGAGAACATGCTCTATGGCTTCAGTCCTTTTAAATTTATTGAGATTAGTTTTATTCCAATATGTGGTCTGTTTTGATGAGTGCCCCATGTGTTCTTGAAAAAATGTATATTCTTTTGTTGAATGGAATATTCTGTAAATAAGAATTACGTGAAGTCAATTGATAATGTTCAAGTCTTTATAGTGTTACTGATTTTGTGTCCTACCTCTTCTATCACTTACTGAGAGGAGTATTGAAATCTCCGTCTATGATTGCTGATTTGTCTTTTTCTTCTCTTAGTTCTGTCACTGTTTGCTTCATGTATTTTGGAGCTCTGTTACTACTGGTGCATATACATTTCTAATTGTTGTATCTCCCTGCCTGATTTATTTTTCTGTTATGAAATGACCTCTTTTGACTCTAGAAATACTCTGTCTTTATGTCCATTTTTTTCTGATTTGAATACAGCCACTTCAGCTTCCTCATGCTTATAGTTGCAAAGTACCTTCTTCTTGTATCCTTTTATTTTTAATCTGTCTTTGTATTAAAATGGATCTCCTACACAGAGACTATCTAATCCAGTCTCAGTCTCTGACTTTTAAGTGTTTCAGTCATTTACCTTTAATGTAAGTGTTGGACTGCTTGATAATTGTCCTTATCTCTGTGCCTCTCAAGCTGTGTTCTTGTTTTCTCCCCAACCTTGTTTAGATAATTTACTTTTCTTTTTTTTCTTTTCTTTTTTTTTTTTTGAGATAGGGTTTCACTGTGACACCCCGGCTGAAGTGGTGCCGTGGCGTGATGATCTTGGCTCACTGAAACCTCTGCCTCCTGGGCTCAAGTGATCCTCCTGCCTCAGCCTCCAGAGTAGCTGGGACTATAGGTGCTCCCCACCAGTGCCCGGCTAATATTTGTATTTTTTGTAGAGACAGGTTTTCACCATTTTGCCCAGGCCGGTCTCGAACTGCTGAGCTCAAGCAAACTGCCTGCCTTGGCCTCCAAAGTGCTGGGATTACAGGCATGAACCACCGTGCCCCACCTAAGTTAGATAATTTCTGTTGTTCTGTCTTCAAGTTTATAGATTTTTCTTTTGCCATCTCAACTCTGCTGTTGAGCTGGGCTAGTAAATTTTGTTTATTGTACACTTCAGCTTTACAATTTTCATTTGGTTCTTTTTTATAGTAAATTTCCTTTTCTCTATTGAGTTTCCTTATTTATTTACTTATACTATATTTTTAAAAAATTCTTTGGATATATTTATAATAGCTGCTTTGAAGTCTTTGCCAAATCCAACATTTAGGCCCACTTGGGTTCAGCTTCTATTGATTGCCCTTTTTCCCCCAAATATGAATCATACTTTCCTATTTCTTTTCGTATCTAGTAATTTTTTTACTGAAACCTAGACATGTAGATAATATGTAGTAGTAACTCCTGAATGTTTTGTTTATAGAAACAGCTTTATTCTTCTGAAAAGTATAGGTTTTCTTGTTTTAGTAGGCAGTTAACTTGCCTATACTCAAACTATAAGCTCTGTCTCTTGTGATGTGTAGCAGCTAACATCTGCTCAGTTTTTTCAGCTTTGCTGCTTTTTCAGCATGGTTTCCTGGGGATTTACCCTGTGCGTTTGTATTATAGTGGTCACTCAGGGATTTGGGCAGTTAATTCTCAAATTTTGGGGTTCATCCTTTCTGTGGTTCTGTTGCTTCTGGAGTTCCACCTCCAAGTTTCCAGTTGCTCTGCCATCTCCCAAGTGTTACCCTCTGGCACCTAAAGATGGTAAGACTTCTGCTTTCTCCCCCTTGTGCTTTGGGCATGCTGTATGCTCAAAGGTGAAGCAAATTTGCAAATTTCACCAAGAGTAATAGTTGCTTAGCTTCAACTTCTGTAAAAAAGGGATAATTCCTAGGATTGGTGTGAGGATTAAATGGGATAATACAAATAAAACACAAAGACTCAACAAAATTAGCTTTTCATTTCTAGTTTGTTAATATTTTGTTGGTAGGGGTAGTGCTGGTGGTGGTGATCTGGAGGTTTTTAGATCCATAAAATGGGGTGTGGGTTAATCTGTGAGGTAGGCAAAGGGAGGAAAAAAGCAGATGTTGGCAGTTACTGTTAACAGGAAATACAGTGAAGGAAAGTAAATGACAATAGCAGGGGTTATCCTAGTCAGGAATAATTAAATTTTGATTGCACACATAAGGACTTTCTGCTTCCAATTTTGTAGATGCAACATCCTTTTATAAATGCAAACTATAAAGATGAAGCATTCCTTTTTTTTTTTTTTTTTTTTTTTTTTTTTTTTTTATTTTTTTTTTTTTTTTTTTTTTTTTTTTTTTATTTTTTTTTTTTTTTTGCTTGCTTTTCCAAATGGGAAAAATGGATATATTGTGCTTCCAGTTTCGTTTAATAATCAGATGTTTCAGAGTTGTGAACCACAAATTGACTATTTAATAAGCCTATTCTATATTCTACCTTAGAATTTAGAGCCAGATTTGATTATTCATGATTCCACACATGTGTAACTGCTTTGTAAAAACTTTAAAAGCTATGTTTCTTACTGTGATTTTTAAAATTGTGATGAAACATACATATTTATTATTTTAACCATTTATAAGTATACCATTTGGTGGCATTATATACATTCACAATGTTTTGTAACCGTCACCTCTTTCTATACCCAAAACTTTTTCCTCACCCCAATATAATCTCTAATATGTTCATTCCCTATTTCCTTCATTCCCCACCCCTGGTAACCTCTAATTCTACTGACTATATGTATTTAGTATATGTGTTTAGTATTTACTATATGTGTTCTAGATACTTTATATAAATGGAATCATACCATTTAGCCTTTTGTGTCTGGCTCATTTCACTTAGCATAATATTTTCATGGTTCATCTATGCTGTGGCATGTATTAAAATTTTATTTCAGTTTATGGCTGAATAATATTCCATTGTATGTATAATGTAGTAATTTAAGAAGCTGATTTAGATTGCTCTTTTCGGTAAAATATGCCAAGTTACAGATTTTAGTGTTAACCTCAAGAAAAACCTTTAAACATGGCTGGGTGCAGTGGCTTATGCCTGTAATCCCAGCACCTTGGGAGGCTGAGGCGGGCGGATCACCTGAGGTCAGGAGTTCGAGACCAGCCTGGCCAACATGGTGAAACCCACATGTCTACTAAAAATACAAAAATTAGCCAGATGTGGTGGCATGTGCCTGTAATCCCAGCTACTTGGGAGGCTGAGGCAAGAGAATTGCTTGAACCCAAGAGGTAGAGGTTGCAGCCAGCTTCATTCACACCACTGTACTCCAGCCTGGGCGATAGAGCGAGACTTCGTCTGAAAAAATAAAAAAGAAAGAAAAACTTTTAAACAAAGAGTAAATAAAATCAATCTAGGCAGTGTTCAGGTGGAACATTTAAATTGTTAGTAATTAAATGTAGATTCCATGTAAGTCCTTAAAAACAAAACTATCAAAGTAAGTATTTGTGATGAGATTGGTGTGCATTACCCAGGCTGGAGTGCAGCGAGCAGTGGTGCAATATGGACTTTGTACCACCACACCCAGCTAATTTTTCTATTTTTAGTAGAGATAGGTTTTCACCATGTTCACCATGTTGCTCAGGCTGGTCTTGAACTCCTGGGCTCAAGCAATCCGCCCACCTCAGCTTCCCAAAGTGCTAAGATTACAGGCGTGAGCCACCATACCTGGCTAGATGTATGTCCTTTTTTTATAGATGTTTCCTCCTGACTAGAAAGCTTCCCTTCTGATTTTTCTTTTCTTCTTTTTTTTTTTTTTTTGAGATGAAATTCGGCTCTGTAGCCCAGGCAGGAGTGCAGTGGTGTCATGTCAGCTCATTGCAACCTCTGCCTTCCGGGTCCCGGTTCAAGCAGTTCTCATACCTCAGCCTCCCAAGCAGCTGGGATCACAGGCATGAGTCACCATGCCCAGCTAATTTTTGTATTTTTTTAGTAGAGACATGGTTTCACCATGTTGGCCAGTCTGGTCTTGAACTCCTGACCTCGTGATCCACTCGCCTTGGCCTCCCAAAGTGCTGGGACTACGGGCGTGAGCCACCGCGCCTGGCCCTCTTCTGATTTTCCTAGATAGCTTTCAGGATATATGTTCTTAATATTTGCAACTTCTTGATTTGTATCGTGTTTCTTCTAGCTATGCCTTTGGCAGATTTTTTTCTAACCTTTTCATGTCTGTTTGCAGATAGGAGAAAGGATTCGAGTCATCTTGGACATGGAAGATAAGACTTTAGCTTTTGAACGTGGATATGAGTTCCTGGGGGTTGCATTTAGAGGACTTCCAAAGGTCTGCTTATATCCAGCAGTTTCTGCTGTATATGGCAACACAGAAGTGACTTTGGTTTACCTTGGAAAACCTTTGGATGGATGACGGTGGCTTTCTTGTGATGAAAGATAGAATGGAGGAGAGATCTGCTTATGGGAAGTAGAACCATGAAGTGACAGTGTCATATGTGCATGTCCAAGAAACATCCTGAAAAACACATGAAGTTGAAAACTGGAGAAGCAACTCTACACCAGAGATTATCTTCGTGTTTCCTCTTTCTACTGGGCCAGAAAAATCCTCAGGGTTGCAGTTGGTTGAGTGGGCAGTTGACATATGCATGTTGCAACAGATGTTGTCTCTAAGTTAGCAATGTGTTATTTGCAACTTTAAAGGTGAGATTGTAAAGATGCTGTCAAAGGGATAAGATAAGGAAATAGCAAGATTTTTAAGTAGTGTGTTTGTGAAGACTGATCCCATCTTACAACTGCCTGTTCTTTCTCCAGTCCCTTTTTTTCCAGCCAGCTTGACTATTAGAAAATTATGAAACTGGTTGAGTTTTATTTAATATTTTTAATATAGTGAGAAGCATGGTCTGCCTGGACTGCACTTCTCTAAAAGTGAGATATAAAATTGTGCAGCTATTTTAAAAGTTGTATATACAATATGTGTGTTTAAAAAAAAAAACTGTAAAAAAAAAAAAAAGGACAAACAGTTTGCTTTGTTCTAGTTCTAATTTCTTAAAAACCACTACATGGTTACAAAATTGGAATAACATTTGGAGACAGTTTGGTTAACTACAAAGAAGAGGATTTTAAGAGAAGATGTGTTTTATTGACTCATTTTGTATTATTTTTGGCTTATAGTTCCCATGGCTGTTAGAGTCTGGTTTTTTTTTGTTTTTACTATCAAAATTGTAGTAAAGATCTCTCAATCTCCTGGCTAAAGATTGAGGGAAGACAAATCTATTTCTAATTATACATATATCAGTAAGGATGTTCTCAACATCATCATAATGTGCATCTTTTGGTATCCGGTTTTATTTTTGGCCTTCTAAGAAAGTGTCTCCTAACCAGAACGTTGCCATTTGCTCTTATAGGCCTCAAATATTAAAACTATTAGTCAGAGAGCTTAGGAAAAAAAGAATTGATTCATGGTTTTTTTATTTTGTAACCTTATAATGCTGTAGATATTATCAAAACAACTTAATTTCATATTGTTTACATCGTGCAACTAATGTAAGCCTCAGACTCGTTATTGGGGCTATAAAGAAAATGTTTACTTACCCACCTGAAACAGGTTAAGAATATTCTTAACCTCATTATAGGTAATTGCCCCCATGGGACTTGAAATATAACACCTTGTGCTGAAAACTTCAGGTTGGCAATATTTGAAGGTTTCATTGTAGAAGAGTTTAACATTAACTCCTGTTTTGACTTATAAATCTTATTTCTCATCACTAAAAATGCTTTTGAATTAATAATCCAACACACATGAGCTGAGAGTTTTTCTTTTGTTAGAAAAGAAACTAACATCATCTTTCTGTATGAAAGTATAAATTGTATGGTTTTAGGTACATAAGAATTGACAAAGGAAAGCGAAATCTTTGTACTTCTGAGTTATTGCTGTATTTATATTTTGTTTTAAATCTAATAAGGGACAGCAAGCTGCTGGCTGGGATTCTTGGGTTGCTCCTTGAGAGTTAAGATTGTCAATACTCCTATGAAGCAAGGGATTTCAGCCATAGAACAAAGGTTTATTGTTGCCACCTGAAAGGTTTACAAGTATTTATTGTGTATTTGATACATTGCTTGAAAAGATGAAATCTATTAAAGATTCTTTTTCATGTCCATGTTAAGAAGAAACCTCCTTGTATAGAGTGAAATTATATGTTAAATGTATTAGAGAATATAGAAATTGATTTTTCTTGGTGTAGAACAACTCAATTCAGCAAAGTTTAAAATTTTATTAAACAAGAGAAGTGATTCAGGATGAAGATTCACTTGTTAGAAAGTGATCAAGTCCTTTAAGTACTTGTTTCTTTTTCAGGTTGTGATAAGGGCATTCCAAGAGGTTTTGTTGAGAATTTTGTTTACAATTGTCTCTTTTGTTAGTAAACATTCATTTGCAGCAGTTTTGAAGGTGCTGAGTGGAAAACAGAAACACATGGTTATTGCAATTGGACCTAGAATGAAATAATTGCCTAAATATTTAACAAGCCATTCTTAAAGATTTAAGTTCCTGAATATCTCATTTGCAAATTATATGCGATGGGGGTTAATAGCATGACCATCTGGGTAACGAAGAATCTTCATTTATAAGCTGATAGGTAAATTCGTCACTAGAAACCAGTAGTAGCTCTACAGAATATTAAAACAAACTGCTACAATGTTCAAAGAAATGGAATATCTTTTTCATTGGTGCTGAGAAGAGCATTTAGGTAGAAGACAGTTGCACCTGAAGATTGAGCATAAATCATCCAAACCAATGGTTCTTAACATTGGCTGTACTTTGCAGTCACTTTGGAGTGTTCTAAGAAGCATTGATCCTTGGGTTCCATATGCTAAGATTCTGATGTTGGTCTGTAATGTGACCCAGTCATAAAGATTTTTTAAAACTTTCTGGGGCATTTCAACATGTTGCCAAGGTTGAGAACCATTGATCTAAAATTCACCTTGAGTTTTCTCATCTGCAAAATAGAAAAGAAAAAAAAAAAAATCCTTGCTCCCTCCCTTCACTACCTCACAAGGATATTGAGGGTAAAGGAGAAAATATGGGAAAGTGCTTATGCTGTGGATAAAAAGTGCTATTAAAAGCAAAGTGTAGTGTTCTATTTCAATTCATAGTATGATCAGGAAAAGTGTAACTGACTATACTTTGTTGACTTGGGAAACCTGGAGCACTTCCTTTGGTTCTTTAACGAAGCATACAGTTGTGGAAGCAGACATTACTATTCTTATTCCTACTATGGTCTTCTGTCACACTTGAGATAGACTGTTTTAATTACCTGGTTTTACATAGGAAAGAAGAATATTAAGGCTTAAATTATGTAATGGTCAATGACTCATAATTCATTAAATCTTTTCATACAAGGAATTTGTGGTTAATGTCATTTCATAGTTGCCATTATTTTTTCATTATTTGACGTGAATGTTAAACCATTTATTTCATCTCCCTCATTCACATTAAGTGTAGATACAGATTCGATAAGACACCTAAAGCCGGTAGGATTTACACAGTTGAATATTTGAAACCATTGTTCAACGACTAGGCATTTTCTGCCTTTTAGAATGATTTGAGTAGAGAAAGAGTTTCAAAAATAACAGAGCCCTAAACCATAAAGAAGCTATTATATAATGAACTTTTATTTGTTTTTGGAGACAGGGTCTCACTCTGTTGCCTAGGCTGGTCTTGAACTCCTGGGCTCAAGCAATCTTCCTGCCTCAGCCTCCCAGGCAGCTGGGATTACCTGGTATACATTACAGTGTATGCCACCATACCCAGCTTTAACTTTAAGTCGACAAACTATATAGACTGTCATATTAGTTTTTCTTGTTCTTTTGAAGAAGCAAGCAGTTTGAAGAGATAAACTTAGGGAGTGTGTGTGTGTGTGTGTGTGTGTGTGTGTGTGTGTGTTTTGAAGACAGAGTTGCTCAGGCTGTAGTGCACAATCTTGGCTCACTGAAACCTTTGCCTGCCAGATTCAAGTGATTCTCATGCCTCAGTCTCCCAAGTAGTTGAGATTACTGGCATGTGCCACCACGCCTGGCTAATTTTTGTATTTTAGTTGGGTGGTGGGGGTTGCCATGTTGGCCAGGCTGGTGTCGAACTCCTGGCCTCAAGCAATCTGCCTGCCTCGTCTCCTGAAGTGCTGGGATTACAGGTGTGAGCTACCGTGCCCTCAAAAACTTGAGTTTTAAAGATTAGTGTTGAAAAGATTACTTTCCAGAAATTAAGACCACCATAGTTCTACAATTGGGACTGTAGTAGATAATCAGGACCACTTAGAAGCCTTTATTAGGAACAGTCCGTACCTAGCCCAAATGTCCTCATAAAAACATTCCTCAGTTTCTCTAGCTGAATGTAATCTTTCCTCGAAACTTCCCTGGTTTTATATATCTATAGTTGACTAGTACTGTATTTATTACTTTATACCTTGTTTAAAATTATTTATTGGTGTCGTATCTCCCCTAAACTGGGACAAGATCTCTTACAGACTCATCTTTTGCTCATGACATGTAAGCACAGTAGGCAGGTGCTCACGTATTTGCTGAAGTAACAGAGCTATTTAGAAAGACAAAAGTTTCTCTGGATTTACAGACTATAGAAGCAAAAATTATAATAGCAAATATGGATGAGAAATTCTATGTTCTAGTCCAAGAGAAGCAGGAAGGAAAGGGATGCAGATCTGAGGTTAGGAAGAAGAAATGATTACTGTGAATGCATTTAGCCATTCCCCTCTATTCGAAAATACTGGTAAACTCTGATTTTTATATTTGTTTAGAATTTAAATTAGAATTCTGTATCTTTATTTTTTGGAATTCTGTTTTGCCTTAGTTTCTTAATAAAAAGTTAAAACGAACATTAATCACCTGTGATTGCTTACATTTAAAGAAAATTTTTACACATTGGTCAGAAAGAAAAATTGGGGTGCCTTAGCAGCCAAAGGTGGTGATGGAATTTACCTATAAATTCCATGGCTTTAATAATAGAATCCACATTCTCCATGTTTAGAATGGCAAGTGGACAGGGAACAGTAATTCACTAGGGTTTTATTCCCTAATTGCCTCTACTACCTTCCCACCGCCCTGCTGACATGTGTTCAATAATGCAGTTGTTTGGCAAGAATTATAAGAGGCACGCTATTCCTGAACTGGTGAATAAACGGCTCCTATGATCCAAAAGCTTAAAAGAGAATCAGTCAGTTGATTATGTTGCTAAAAGTTGCCTAATATATTAAAGTTCATACAAAGCATTTTAATTTTCTTTTTTTCTGAGACAGTCTTGCTTTGTCACCCAGGCTGGAGTGCAGTGACCCAATCTTGGCTCACTGCAACCTCCGCCTTCTGGATTCAAGTGATTCTCATGCCTGAGCCTCCCAAGTAGTTTCTACTACAGGCCCCTGCAACCATGCCCGGCTAATTTTTGTATTTTTAGTAGAGATGGGGGTTCACTATGTTGGCCAGGCTGGTCTTGAACTTCTGACCTCAGGTGATCCGCCTGCCTCAGCCTTCCAGAGTGCTGGGATTATAGGCGTGAACCACCGTGCCCAGCCCAAAGCATTTAAATTTTCTTGGTGGTTTTTTTTTATTATTATTTTTTATTTTTTTGAGACAGTTTCACGTTTCACTCTTGTTCCCCAGGTTGGAGTGCAATGGCAAGATCTTGGCTCACTACAACCTCCGCTTCCCAGGTTCAAGTGATTCTCCTGTCTCAGCCTCCCAAGTAGCTGGGATTACAGGTGCCTGCCACCATGCCCGGCTAATTTTTTGTATTTTTAGTAGAGATGGGGGTTTCACTACATTGGTCAGGCTAGTCTTGAACTCCTGACCCCAGGCAATCCACTCGCCTCGGCCTCCCAAAGTGCTAGGATTACAGGTGTGAGCCACTGCACCCAGCCAATTTCTATTTCTTCTAAGGCAGGAAAACGTTAAAAAAAAAAATTAGGGAAGTCAAATCCTGTCTATTCTATGGTATGATGCTTGTATACCATATTATATTTCTCCTCTCTTTCCTCTGTAAATAAAATGGGGAAAAAATACTGGTTTTGAGGTCATAGCTCCCTTGAGAAAGTCTCCCTGAAATAATTTATGAAAATTCTAGTGTCTCAAGTTAGATTCATTAGAGGCATAGTGTAGTGGGAATGGACCAGATATCTTTGTTGATTCTAATGTAGCTAACTTGTTCACTATTCCTAACTGATGTTTAAAGGGCATATTATTGATCTGGGCCCCTTTGTTGGTCATCGTCACCTTTGAAGGAAAGGAGGCTTAAGGTTGGAATGAGAGTTGTCAATGACATCTCTAATCCTTCAATAGGCCAAAAAGTGATATAGTTCATGATTAAATTGCCCAGAACAGAGGGCTACTTGCTAAAAGACTTTTTTTTTTTTTTAATGGAATCTCGCTCTGTCGCCCTGGCTGGAGCACAGTGGTAGGATCTCAGCTTACTGCAACCTCCGCCTCCTGGGTTCAAGCAATTCTCCTGCCTCAGTCTCCTGAGTATCTGGGATTACAGGTGCCTGCCACCACTCCCAGCTAATTTTTGTACTTTTAGTAGAGACAGGGTTTCACCATGTTAGTCAGGCTGGTCTTGAACTCCTGACCTCGTGATCCACCTGCCTCGGCCTCCCAAAGTGCTGGGATTACAGGTATAAGCCATCACACCTGGCCCTAAAAGACGTGTTGGTAGCAAAGATGCTGCTCTGAGCAGAGACTGGTAGCAAAGCCAATGCAATCCACCCTTCTAGGCACAACCTACAAGAACTTCAGTGCCTATGGATTGTGGAGCTGATAGTGACTCCACAGGCGACTCTGGGTTTTATGTGGCCATAGTTGAGCTTCTGAAATTGTGAAGGATCTCCCTGCCCACCCAGCTACTAGTCATCCACTCGGTAATTTAGAAAGAATGAGAAAAGCAAAAAAGATAATTCATCAAATATTTTCTAATATCCATTATATATCAGGCTTTTACCAGGGACTAGGGATGTAAAGATGAGAAGAAAGAAACAAAGTTGCTGACAAGCTACTGTGAAAGCAAAAGTGGAAATGGACTACCATGAAACTGGGATAATTGCTTCAACGGAATTACAGATGAGGTCCAGTGTGGCATAGGAGAGGGAATATTTAACTTAGCCTGGGGTGATGTTTCAGCTGAGCTTAGAACATAGCAGGTGGGAGCTACTAAAGAGAAATGCACTGTTTCAGGCAAGTGGGATAGGATGTGCTATGATACAGAGGCACAAATAGGTCCGCTATGTCTGGAACCATGGGACAAGTGGTGGGAGAGGGTATGGGACAAGGAAATTGGGTCTGGGTTATAACTACCATACTAAAGAGTTTGAGTTGTGTCTATTTTTTCATGGGAAAGCTATTCAAAGGTTTTCAGCAGGAGCATGACTAACTACAAAAAGCGGTATCTGAAAGGTGGGAGTCAGGAGACCTAGGCAGAAAATGATGAGGACCTAAACTAAGGTGAGTAAAGATGGAGGAGGGATGTATTTAAGAGATATTCAGGAAGATATGTGGACACTATTTGTATGTCAAGAGTGAGACACTTTTTGGTGCAGACATTTGAGAGAACAATGGTACTCTTTATTAAGAAAGGGTATTGAAAAGGAGGAATAGATTGGGGGGTGAGGGGCCGGGCATGGTGGCTCATGTCTATAATCCCAGCACTTTGAGAGGCTGCGGTGGGTGGATCACCTGAGGTCAGGAGTTCGAGACCAGCCTGGCCAGCATGATGAAATCCCATCTCTACTAAAAATACAAAAATTAGCCAGGCGTGGTGGCAGGTGCCTATAATCCCAGTTACTTGTGAGGCAGAGGCAGGAGGATCATGTAATCCCGAGAGGCAGATGTTGCAGTGAGCTGAGATCGAGCCACTCCACTCCAGCCTGGGCGAGAGAGCAAGACTCCATACCAAGAAAAAAAAGAAAAAAAAGATTGGGGGGTGAGGGTAATGAGTTCAGTTTTGAACATGTTGAAATGGAGGCAGAAGAAATACTGAAAAGGCAGTTGGAACTAGTGAGCTTGGAGTTAAGGAGATAGGCAGCAAACTGAACAAGAGAGCTGCTGGTGTGCTGGTTTCCTCACTGGCTCTGCAGGCTCCACAATCCAGCAGGTAGAGTGAGGGGAGGCAGGACTGGAATGCCCTGAAAGGACAACCAACTGCTTTCTAAATCAGACTCTAGCAACTAAAGGCTGGTGGGGTGTTTGTTTTGTTGTTTTAGGATTTTTGTTTTCTTTTCTTTTTTTCTCCTCACGTACCCCACACCTCTAAATAATAATGCTAGCAGTTTAATTTTTTTTTTTTTTTTTTTTGGAGATGGAGTCTTGCTCTGTTGCCCAGGCTGGAGTGCAATGGTGCAACCTTGGCTCACTGCAACTTCCGCCTCTCAGATTCCAGTGATTCTCCTTCCTCAGCCTCCTGAGTAGCTGGGATTACAGGTATCAGACACCAGTCCAGCTAATTTTTGTATTTTTAGTAGAGACAGGGTTTCACCATGTTAGCCAGGCTGGTCTCAAACTCCTGACCTCAGGCGATCCACCCCCTTCAACCTCCCAAAGTGCTGGGATTACAGATGTGAACCACCTTGCCCAGCTGCAGTTCAATTTTTTTTTTAAAGTGCCTCTTTTTAATTTTTGGAGAAACTCAGCAATGTTCTATAATTTTGGTCTGAAGGCAAGACCACTGGGTCAGTAGCACAGGACTTACAGGTTCTAAGTCCTGGCGGGGCTGCTGGCCATGACACGATTCCTGAGCAGATGTCTTCCTTTCTGGGGCTGTTCCTGAGGTTGACCTACCGCAATGATTCTCATATTGGGATGCCCACTAGAATCACCTGGGGAGCTTTTAATTTTTTAAAAAATAAGCTTTATTGAGATAACAACTGACATCCAATAAGCTATATATATTTACAGTGCACAATTTGATAAGCTCTGATGTATGCACATATCCATCACAATCAAGATAACCTATATCTGGGAAGCTTTTAAAAGATAAGATTCGGCCAGGGGCAGTGGCTCTTGCCTATAATTCCAGCACTTTGGGAGGCCGTGGCAGGTGGATCACTTGAGGTCAGGAGTTAGAGACCAGCTTGGCCAATATGGTAAAATCCCATCTCTACTACAAATACAAAAATTTACAAAAATTAGCTGGACATGGTGGCGAGTGCCTGTAATCCCAGCTACTCCGGAGGCTGA
>NW_016107315.1:11258395-11264396 GCF_001604975.1 Cebus imitator
AAAGAAAAAAAAAAGAAAAAGAAGTGAGTGTCCTTATCAGGATTCTTTCTAGGATTAGTGATTTGGTCCTTCCTAAATCAGAGTGGCAGTGAAATTTGGGTGAAACTGAAATCCTAACGTCCAGTACCTCAGAATGTGACCTTATTTGGAAGTGGGGTCATTGCAGATGTAAGTAATTAAGATAAGGTCATGCCAGAAAAGACTGGACCCCTAATTCAAGATAATTGATATCTTTATAAAAAGAGATTTAGATGCAGACATGCACACAGGGAGAATTCCATGTGAAGATGAAGGCAGAGATCAGGGCAGTCCAGCAGAAGCCAAGAAGTGCTAAAGAATGCCAGCAAAACCAACAGAAGCCGGGGAGTGGCATGGAACAGATCCTTCCCTACCCCCCTCAAAGGGAATCAGTCCTGCCGACACCTGCGTCTCAGACTTCTAGCTTCCAGGACTGTGGGACAATACCTGTTTGTTTGTTTGTTTGTTTGTTTGTTTGTTTGTTTGGAGTCTTATTCTGTTGCCCAGGCTGGAGCGCAGTGGCGTGATCTCGGCTCACTGTAACCTCCGCCTCCTGGGTTCAAGCAATTCTGTCTCAGCCTGCTGAGTAGCTGGGATTACAGGTGCCTGCCACCATGCCCAGGTAATTTTTGTGTTTTTAGTGGAGATGGGGGGTTCACCATGTTGGCCAGGCTGATCTTGAACTCCTGACCTCAGGTGAGCCACCTGCGTAGGCCTCCCAAAGTGCTGGGATTACAGGCATGAGCCACCGTGTCCAGCAAGTGATGTTACATTTTTGTTTTTGAAGCCACCCAGTTTGTAGTACTTTGCTGTGGCAACCCTAGGAAACACACCTTTTAATTTTTCTCTCTACCAATTCTATTTCTTTCTGGAGGCAACTTTGATGCTGTGTTTGGTTGTTCACTGGAACCATGGGAAAGCCCAGGAACAATTTTAGGGTGTTACAGAGTTGTTGGACGGTCTTTGACAGATTGCATTCGTAACCCAGTATTTGTAAAGTACTTAGTGGAGTGGTTAGGGGCATGGATTCTAGAGTCATGAATTCAAACCCCTGTTCCACCACTTACTATTCTGTAACCCTGGGTGGGACATTTGATCCCTCCATGCCTCAGTTCCCTTATCTGTAAAATAGGGGACAGGGGGAATTGTGCTACTTAATTTAAAAGGTGATGCAAGCAATACATGAAATGCACAGTGAGCCACTTAGAACAGTGCCAGCATTCACCACATTTCTCATTATTATTACTGAGCTGTTCAATAACAGGTAAATATCATTAGAAGCCAACCATAAAAGAAAAGCAATTTTAGTTACCGAAAAAAAAAATTTTTTGGTAAAATATAAAATGTTCCATTCATCTGGTTCTAAAATTAAGAATAGAAAACATTTTAAAATAGGAAATGTTTTAAAATATAGGAAACATTTAAAACTATTCAAAGCAACAGAACTTGAGATAGTTTAAGTGAAATAAGTCTATTTCAGAGATAGGTCTGGCTCACAGAGATCAATATCAGGAATGCCTTGGTTTTCATGAGGAAGTTGGACAAACCAATGGAAAGCCATCAGGAGCCAGGGAATACTACCTCTTCCTTATTCCTGAGACATTTCTTCATTCTTTCCCCAAACTTTCTCTTCTACATAGTCCACATTGTGAAAAGTGGCCACCCACACTTCTCCCCTCCATTCAAGAGATCATCTCAGGGTCCCAATAGAGACTGCAATTCCTACTTACTAGTCCAATCAGCTATGGCCATGGGATGAGGAGTGGGCTCACACAGTACCTAGGATGCTACCGGAGTCTCAGCCCTATGACTCTGTGGCTGGAGGATGAGGTGGGGGACAGTCATAAGGAGAGAGAATGGGTACTGCACGAAAACCCTAACAAACATGCTTCCTCCCATCCCAAAGTTTGGCCATATGAAGCATAGCACATTTGAGGACTCCAGAAGAGAGAAGATAAAGGGGGCTGAAAGAAGTGAAGAGGAAAAAAAGATACAGAGAGGGAGAGCAAGGCAACCCCCTAAAGTACTGCAGATTCACAGCAAGACAGCCATCTAGAGGGAGCGTGCAGGGTCTCAGTGTAAGACTCGGGTTGGTGCCTTGCCCAGCCTCTGCCCTGAGAGGCAATAGACGCTGCTTGAGCTGTCAGGGTCTGTGTCTGAGCAGGATCTGGTTTGCTAAGTCAAGGGCAAGAATAGAAAGCTCAGGTCTTTTGAATCTTGAAGAAAGAAACTATACTTCTTACCTCGTCCTTCTGTTCTCTGTTTTAAGGGAGAGACCATAGAATGGTGAGGTTTGAAACTCAGAGGAAAGTCAGTTTGGTGATCTCCTTTTTGTTTGGCTGCTACTAAATCATTCATACTCAGCAGCTCACTGGCTGCTTATTTTGAGCATGAAAAACGAGGGTAATTGCATTGTTAATCAGTTTCTCCCTCTCTTGTGGGAATTATGTTCACATCTTTCACTGGATTCCTTACCTATAGACCCAAGGGCTTAATTTTGGTTGCTTTTGGAATACTAAAATGAACTGAGGGTCCTAGCCTGGAGGGGAGCTTGGTGATGAGGTGAAATGAAGACATATTTTAGTGAAAGGATGGCAAAGGAATTCAAATCCTCTGCTCTGACAACCAAGTGAAATGTTCTGCTTCTCACAGAGTGACACTTAGAGCTCTGGGTTTTGAGATAGAAAAGAATCTTTTTTTTTTTTTTTTTTTTTTTTTTTTTTGAAAAGTTTTTTTTTTTTTTTTTTTTTTTTTTGTAGAATTTTTTTTTTTTTTTTTTTTTTTTTTTTGAGACGTAGTTTCGCTTGTTGCCCAGGCTGGAGTGCAATGGAGCGATCTCAGCTCACCGCAACCTCTGCCCCCCAGTTCAAGCGATTCTCCTGTCTCAGCCTCCTGAGTAGCTGGGATTACAAGCATGCCCCACCATGCCCAGCTAATTTTTGTATTATTAGTAGACACAGGGTTTCTCCATGTTGGCCAGGCTGGTCTCAAACTCCCAACCTCAGGTGATCTGCCTACCTAGGCCTCCCAAAGTGCTGAGATTGTAGGCATGAACCACCACGCCTGGACGAAAAGGATCTCTTGTAGGCAGATGGAACCCAGAGGGGCTGAAGAGGACCTACTGCACCTGCAGGCCTCCTCTCCCTGCATGAAACTGTCCCTGATATCATGATCAGTTGTAATGAAATCACACCCAAGTCCCTGACTTAGGAACTCCCATGAGGAGTTGACTTGTCCCTGGCCAGGCGTGGTGGCTCATGCCTGTAATCCCAGTATTTGAGAGGCGGAGGAAGGTGGATCACCTGAGGTCAGAAGCTCTAAACCAGCCTGGCCAACATGGCAAAACCCCGTCTCTACTAAAGATATAAAAAAATCAGCTGGGTGTGGTGGCATGTGCCTGTTATCCCAGCTACTGGGGAGGCTGAGGCAGGAGAATCTCTTGAACCTGGGAGGCGGAGGTTGCAATGAGCCATTCTATGTGTTGGAGGTGAGGGCATTCTATATTTTTATTTGCCAAAGGTAGCAACCCTAAAACTCAGTCAGATCAGAGGCCTCTTGCCTGGCCCTAATGTCACATCTAGCCCATCTAACCCTTGTCTTTTCTGTGTCACACCCTGGCCTGGACTCCTGGTCCTCTGGTCCTCATTTGCTGCACGTGACTCAGCATGAGACTGTGTCTGGGCTGCTGTAGAGAAAGCTCTCGCTATCTCTTCTTGCGTTGCTTTCTCTGAGAGCACCTCCCTGGCACCACATTCACAGGTTGGCACCATAGGCTGAGCCTGAATATAGAAACTGGCAGAACTTCAACTCAAAGGAAATGGCCCAAGAGGAGAAAATGTTGAAACAGCAAAAGTTTGTGGCCTCATTTCAGAGCACTCACAGTTATACATATACAAAGTTAGACACTTAGCAGGCTGGAAGAAGCTGACTTTTTAGTTATTTGATCCTTTTCTCGGTTAGGGTTCCAGATTCCTTCTTCTTTCCCTTTTCCAGATACTAAGGACCTGCCATGAGCACCACACTGACAGGCAGGCATAGACAAGCAAAACTCTGCCCTCAAGGATCTAGGCCCACTGAGGAAGCCAAGACCTTTCTAAATAGTCGTAACATATAGAAAATGAGAACAGCTGAAGGAAGTACAGGAGGAATGCAACGTGAGGGCATTTGTAGGTGAGGAAGGGTTGCAGTCCAAGGAACTTTGTGGAGGAGGTGTCATCTGAGCAGAACCTTAAAGGATAAATCGGATTTAAGCATGTATCAATTTGCCAAATAAAATTGTTAACAAGCATTTATATTGATTGATGATTGATTTTTTTTAGATGAAGTCTCACTGTGTCATGTAGGCTGGAACTAGATCTCGGACTGCAACCGCCACTTCCCAGGTTCAAGCGATTCTCCTGCCTCAGCCTTCCACGTAGCTGGGATTACAGGTGAACGCCACCACGCCCGGCTAATTTTTGTATTTTTAGTAGAGATGGGGTTTCACCATCTTGGCCAGGCTGGTCTTGAACTCCCGACCTCAGGTGATCCGCCCACCTCAGCCTCCCAAAGTGCTGGGATTATAGGCATGAGCCACCGAGTCTCGCTGCACAAATTTATTAATAGCAATTTATCAATGTTACTCGCTAAAACTTTATTACTTTTAAGGATGTGTAGCATTTGTAGCAATTTACGTTTTTGTAAATTGCTGGGCATGGTGGCTCACACCTGTAGTCCCAGAACTTTAGGAGGCTGAAGCAGGCAGAACACGAGGTCAAGAGATCAAGACCATCCTGGCCAACATGATGAAACCCTGTCTCTACTAAAAATACAAAAAAAAATTAGCTGGGCGTGGTGGCTCATGCCCATAGTCTCAACTACTTAGGAGGCTGAGACGGAAGAATCGCTTGAACCCAGGAGGTGGAGGTTGAAGTGCGCCAAGACTGTGCCGCTGTACTCCAGCCTAGTGACAGAGCAAGACTCCGTCTCAAAAACAAAACAAAACAACATAAAACAAAAAGAAAAAAACACAAGAAGTGGAGAACAAAGCCATCCACAATTACAAGCAGTTTACAGCTTGCTGTGTCCTTCTACTTCCTGTTTATGTACAGACACAACATCCAATGGATTGTGTTTTTCACGCATCATTCTGCCCAATTTTAAATCTCTTTTGCTGCCTCCTTGGAATTCTGCGACTCTAATGGCTTGGTTCCCACAGGTATCTCCCTTTGCAAACCTATGCTTGAAGTTTTCTCTGCCATGCCAAGTCAGTGACTATTCTTTTTCAATTTTGACATCTTTGAAATATTCAAAAGAGTAAAGGGAATAACAACAAACACCCATTTGCCCCATGTTCCGCTTTAGTTTCTGTTCATGACTGTTGGTCTTAACGTGTAGTCATATTTGCTTCAGATATTTTTTCTCATAAACAAAATATTACAGATAAAATTGAACCCTCTTATACCCCCATGCCTGTGATTTGACTCCTTTCCCTCCCTCTCCAGAACTTGACACTTGTCCTTGCTGTTTGTTTTTGTGCTTTTCTGTAGTGTGACAGATCCCCAGCTAAGTTACTAAAGAGTGTCTGTCTGCTGCCTGAACCCCAAAGGCCAGGCCGTGAGCCAAGGCCACAGTGCCCAGCGGAGGAGCAGGTATCCCTCGGAACCAAACATCCCAGAGGGTATCTAAGAAACCATCAAGAAAAAGTCCATCACACACACACAGTGGGCAAAGAGCCAGGAAATTAGCTTAAAAGCAGCTGAAGAGTGGGAGGCAGTACAGGTCTGTAAAGCTGTCCTGCTGCTGCCCTGGAGGTCTTGCGTGTAGGTCCAAATAAGCTCGTCCCCTCGCCAAGCTGGACTTGTCTCAGCCATTCTTTGGTCCCTCACCTCCTCCTAGCTTGGGAAAAGGTTTTGTGTTTGTAGATTTTTTAAAATACAATTCCAGGTTTTTCTTTCTTTTTTTTTTTTTTTTTTTTTTTTTTTTTTTTTTTTTTTTTTTTTTT
>NW_016107315.1:11264413-11274949 GCF_001604975.1 Cebus imitator
TTTTTATTTATTTATTTTATTTTTTTTTTTGAGACGGAGTTTCACTCTTGTCACCCAGGCTGGAGTGCGGTGGCACGATCTCGGCTCACTGCAACCTCCGCCTCGGGGGTTCAAGTGATTCTCCTGCCTCTGCCTCCCGAGTACTGATTACAGGTGCTGCACCACCACGCCCAGCTAATTTTTTAATTTTTGGTAGAGACGGGGTTTCACCATGTTGGTCAGGCTGGTCTCGAACTCCTGACTTCAGGTGATCCGCCCACCTTGGCCTCCCAAAGTGCTGGGATCACAGGCGTGAGCCATCGTACCTAGCCATTTCAGGTTTTCTTTGTTATGTTTCTATATATGCATGATCTATAAAGAAGGCTTAGCATTTTTTGCGTCTTTCTAAACCATATACAGGATATGTGTATGTGCATGTGTGCCATATACTGTTGATGTCCTTCAGTAACTTTACATTCTTGTGACTTATCCATTCTTAAACATAGAGCTGTTAATTCTTTTTTAATTGCTGTACAGCAGGGATCCCCCAACCCCAGCACAGGTCCATGGCCTGTTAGGAACTGGGTCATACAGCAGGAGGTGAGCAGCAGATGGGTGAGCAAGTGAAGCTTCATCTGTATTTACAGCCACTTCCCAACACTCACATTCCTGCCTGAGCTCTGCCTCCTGTTAGATCAGTGGCAGCATTAGATTCTCATAGCAAAGCGAACTGTGCTATGACCTGAGCATGCAAGGGATCTAGGCTGCATGCTCCTTATGAGAATCTAATGCCCGATGATCTGTCACTGCCTCCCATTACTCCCATATGGAACGATCTAGTTGCAGGAAAACAAGCTCAGGGCTCCACTGATTCTACCCTATGGTGAGTTGTATAATTATTTCATTATATATTACAATGCAATAATAATAAAGTGCACAATAAATGTAATGAGCTTGAATCATTCCCAGACCATCCCCTACAACCCCCAATCCATGAAAAAATGGTCTTCTACAAAACTGATCCCTGATGCCAAAAAGGTTGGGGAGCATTGCTGTTCAGGGTTCCATTTCAACAGTATACTACAGTCTATTGATTCTTCTGTTCATGACCACGTAGGTTGTTTCCAATTTGTGATCACAAAGCTGGTAGGAATTCTGTATCTATGTGCTATACTCTCTAGAACACATTATGAGAAGTGGCATCTCGGGTTCTAGCTTATGCTCATCTCCACCTTTGTTAGATATTGCCTAATTGTTTATTACGACATTTGGACCAATTTGCATTCACCATCAATATTTCTGTTTATCAAGCAAGGAACAAGGGCAAGCACCAAAAATAATACATGGTACAGGTATGTTTCAACCTGCAAGTGTAAGGGGGTGCATGCAGCGCCCAAGATTCTCAGCATGTCATGGGGAAGAGTGCTTAGGCTAGGCATAGCTGGGCACAGCTTGTGTTCTGTACAAGGAGAGGGAATATAAAATTCTTTGTTGCCTCACACATTTATACAAAATTATGGAGGGGCTGAGCTCAATGGCTCACGCCTGTAATCTCAGCACTTTAGGAGGCTGAGGTGGGTGGGTCATCTGAAGTCAGGAGTTCAAGATCAGCCTGGCCAACATGGTGAAACCCCGTCTCTACTAAAAATACAAAATTAGCTGGGCGTGGTGGAGTGTGCCTGTAAACCTAGTCACTCGTGAGGCTGGGGCAGGAAAATTGCTTGAACCCAGGCGGTGGAGGTTGCAGTGAGCGGAGATTGCACCATCACACTCCAGCCTGGGCAACAAGAGCAAAACTCTGTCTAAAAAAAAAAAAAAAAAATAGAATTATGGAGGAATCAGAGATCATCTGAGCAAGCTGGCTTTGCAATTAAGGTTTAAGGTTTCAACCTTTCTGGCATGAGAAATAATGTTAGAAACAATCAAGTAATCCAGAGAGTTTATACATTAGGGGATCTGTAGGCCTCCCTGAAGAGCCAGTTCATTGCTAGTTTACCTGAAAAAAGACTCACAAGAGTCATCACTTAAACTTGTTTATCCTTCTACATTACGCCTCTGGCCCTGGCGATGTATTAAACAGACTTTCCAACCTAGCGCTTGTATTAGTTGACAACATTGTGACAAGTTTGCATCATGGGCCGTGAAAGGCATAAAAGGTATTTTGAGGCTTTTGTCCATATCTGTAATACAAAAGGAGAAATGGTCTTTAGAACATTTTTAATAGGTTTTTAATCTATCTAGAATATATTTTTGTTATGGAGAAAGAAGAAATATTGTTATTAAAGATATATGGTTAGGCCGGGTGCAGTGGCTCACTCCTGTAATCCCAGCACTTTGGGAGGCCAAGGTGGGCAGATCACGAAGTCAGGATATCGAGGCCATCCTGGCCAACATGGTGAAACCCCGTCTCTACTAAAATACAAAAAATTAGCTGGACATGGTGGCGGGTGCCTGTAGTCCCAGCTACTCAGGAGGCTGAGGCAGGGGAACTGCTTGAACCCAGGCGGCGGAGATTGCAATGAGCTGAGATCATGCCACTGCATTCCAGCTGGGCGACAGAGCAAAACTCTGTCTCAAAAAAAAAATTATATATATATATATAGTTAACATTTTATCCTGGTCCTGTTTATTGAATAGTTTATCCTTTCACTGATTTGCAGTGCCTCCTGTGTTACTTATCAAGTTTCCACATATACGTATACATGGGCCAGCTTCTGGGCTGTCTGATTCTTTTATAGATAGGTTAATACCATACACTCTTCGTTGTTCTCATTTTATAATCAATCGTTGGGTTTTGTTTTGTTTTAGAGTCAGAGTCTTGCTCTGTCACCGAGGCTGGAGTACAGTGGCATGATCATAACTCACTGTAATCTTGAACTCTTGGGCTCAAGAGATCCTCCTATCTCAGTCTCCTGAGTAGCTGGGACTTCAGGTGTGCACTGTCACACCTGGTCAATCTTTTTTATAGCTCTTTTATAATTTTAAAAATAATCTTTTTCTAGAGCTGGAGTCTCACCATGTTGCTAAAGTTGGTCTCATATTCCAGGTCTCAAGGGATCTTCCTCAGCCTCCCCAAGAGTTGGAATTACAGGCATGAGCCCCGTGATCACGGCTCATTGCAGCTTCTATCTCCTGGGCTCAACTCCTGATCTTGAACTCCTGGGCTCAAGTGATCCGCCCACCTCAGCCTCCCAAACAGCTAGAATTACAGGCACACACCACTTTGCTGGCTATTTTTTTGTAGAGATGGTTTCATCTTGTTGCCCAGGCTGGTCTCAAACTCCTGGGCTTAAGCAATTTGCCTGCCTTGGCCTCCCAAAGGACTGGGTTTACAGGAATAAACCAGGATGCCCAGCCCCAGTCTTCATTTTGAAAGAGAAATTCCCTCAAACTTTTGATTTTAAAAAAATGTTTTGGTTATTCTTGGCCCTTTGCTCTTCTATATAGATTTGTTTTATTTTATTTTTGTGATGGAGTCTCACTCTGTCGCCAGTCTGGAGTGCAGCGGCGCGATCTTGGCTCACTGCAACCTCTGCCTCCTGGGTTCAAGCGATTCTCCTGTCTCAGCAGGCACACACCACCATGCCAGGCTAATTTTTGTATTTTTAGTAGAGATGGAGTTTCACCATGTTGGCCAGGATGGTCTCAATCTCTTGACTTCATGATTCACCCTCCTCGACCTTCCAAAGTGCTGGGATTGGAGGCGTGAGCCACTGCGCCTGGCCTTATATAGATTTTAGAATGTCCCTTGTCAAGTTACCTGGAAATTCTGTTGGGATTTTTATTGAAAATTGAAAATATAAATCAGTATGCATGGTGAATCAATAGACGGGAAGAATTAATACCTTTATGATGAAATGCGTTCTCATCCATGGCTATGGTATATCTCACTATCTTTTGTGTCATTCAATATTGTCTTTTAGGACTCAATAAAAAGATAGGGTTCCTGTGGGGTTTGGCCCCTATAGAGGCCAAAATATAATCTTTATTGCTGATAGTGACCAGGTTAGTGGATGTAGCTTTAGGTCTGTTAGGCAAGTGTTTAGTAGATCAAGGCAACAAATATACAAACAATTTAACAAATATATCTGTATACAAAACACTGCCAAAAAGAAAAGCAGAACTAGCATATCCAGATTATTCTTCCTAAATTTACTATTTAACATTACTCTGCCCTCCAAGGAACCGAATGAGTAAAGAGGCAAAGAGACTGAGACTATCACACAACAGAGGTCCTTGAAATGGATGGAAATCTTAGGAGTAGGAACTAAGTATGCTTTCCTCACAGGCATTTAAGTTGTTTGTGTACAGAACCTCTGCCCATTTTAAAAATGGGTAATTTGGCTGGGCGTGGTGGCTCATGCCTGTAATCCTAGCACTTTGGGAGATCAAGGCGAGCAGATTGCCTGACCCTAGAAGTTCAAGACCAGCCTGGGCAACATGACAAAACCCTGTCTCTACTAAAAATACAAAAACAATTAGCTAAGCATGGTAGTGTGCACCTGTAATCCCAGCTACCTGGGAGGCTAAGGCATGAGAATTGCTTAAACCCAGGAGGCAGAGGTTGCAGTGAGCTGAGATTGCACCACTGCTCTCCAGCCTGTGAGATATAGTGAGACTCTGTCTCAGTAAATACATACATACATACATACGTACAATAAAAATAAAGGCTGGGCTTGGGGGCTCATGCCTGTAATCTCAGCACTTTGGGAGGCCCAGGCAGGTGGATCACCTGACATCAGGAGTTTGAAACCAGCCTGGCTAACATGGTAAAACCACGTTTCTACTAAAAATACAAAAAATTAGCTGGGTGTGGTGGTGCATGCCTGTAATCCCAACTACTCGGGAGGCTGGGGCAGAAGAATCGCTTGAACCTGGGTGGTGGAGGTTGCAGTGAGCCGAGATCACATCATTACACTCCAGCTTGGGCAACAATAGTGAAACTCTATCTCAAAAAAATAAAACAAAATGTGCAATTTGTCTTTTTACTGTTGAGTTGCAAGTCCAACTTATTTATTTCTTTTGTCAGTTGGGCTTTTAGTATCATAGCTAAGAAATCATTTTCTAATTCAACGTCACAAAAATTTACTCCTTTTCTTCAAAGGCTTTTATAGTTTGATCTCTTACATGTAGGTCTATGAGAAGTTACAATTATTTTTTGTTTATGTTGCGTGGTAGGGATTCAACTTCTTCTCTTACATGTGGATATTCATGTGAACTTTTTTTTTTTTTTTTTTTTTGAGACAGAGTTTCACTCTTGTTGCCCAGGATGGAGTGCAATGGCACGATCTGGGCTCACTGCAACCTCTGCCTCCCAGATTCAAGCAATTCTCCTGCCTCAGCCTCCTGAGTAGCTGGGATTACAGGCACCATGCCCAGCTAATTTTTTGTATTTTTAGTAGAGAAGGAGTTTCATGTGTTGGCCAGGATGATCTTGAACTCCTGACCTCAGGTGATTTGCCTGCCTTGGGCTCCCAAAGTGCTGGGATTACAGGTGTCAGCCACTGCACCCAGCCCTCACATGAACTATTATCTGTTCAATAAATTCTTCTTTAGCATTATTTTTTCTGAGGCTTTTAAAAGAGGATAGAGACCCAATGTACTGTCTCCATTGCTTAGCTGCTGTCACATATTTTTTACTTGAAAAAAATTTCATTGCCATGTTTACTCCTCTGTCATGTCTTAATTCATAAATTTTCTCTTTGTGTTCAGTCTGGAGTTTATTCTGTCTATTGGATTTTTAAAATCATTAAATATATATTATGTTCCTAAGATTTGTAACCCCATATTTTCTGATTTAAAAATAAACTATTTCTGAGGCAGACGAATCACTAGGTCAGGAGTTCAAGACCAGCCTGGCCAACATGGTGAAACCCCATCTCTACTAAAAAAAAAAAAAAAAAAAAAAAAACCTAGCTGGGCATAGTGGTGAGCACATGAAATCCCAGCCATGCAAGAGGCTGAGGCAGGAGGACTGCTTGAACCTGGGAGGTGGAGGTTGCAGTGAGCCAAGATTGTACCACTTCACTCCAGCCTGGGTAACAGAGTGAGACGCTGTCTCAAAAAATAAAATTAAATTTAAAAAAACTAATGAATTTGTTATTTTTGAATCTAAAGCATAGGCACATGGTACAAAATTCAAAGGATAAAAAATACACTGATGAGGTTATTGGCTTTAAAAATATTTGCCTGTTCTTGTTTCATTTTTGTCGGTTCTTGTTTCATAACTTTGTATATAATGTGTGTTATTTATAGAGATATAACTGTGTGTGGAGGTGGATGGGGTGTTGGTAGGAGACAACATAGGTGAATAGCCTGTGCAAGGAAGAACTGCGGTAGGCAAGGCTAAAGAGGTAGGTTGGGGTCAGTTTGTGGACTTTGGAATAAAAGAGAAGAAAACAGTTTTTGAAGAGTTTGAACCTTATTATCTTAGCTATGTAGTCTTTGAAGAATTTTTTTTAACCGCATAATAAGCATTGTTATTTAAGAAGGCTAAAATGCTTCAGATACGTCAAAGGGTGGAGATGGGTAATCTAGGCCTCATTAAAAGGCTTGCATCTCAGGTGGGTACCCAACCACCTTATACTTCCTTGACCTCTTTTTACAGGTCTGTATGCTCATTATAAGCCAGATGTTTCAGACATTTTGTGCAAAGATTTTCATGTCTAGCTATATTTAAATGTTCTGTTTTATAACCTACCCTTCAAAGTCCCCTCCTCTCCTGCCCCAGATGTGGCCACTCTGAAAAGGAGTCCCTCTCCCTGGGATCCAACAGCGTTCTCCCAGCAGGGGGCAGCAGCGGCACACGTCAGGTGTTTAGGGTAGGGTGGGGTCCTGCGGGGTGCCGTGTGGGGAGGAACTTGCAGGAGGGAACACAGAAAGTGGAAAAAGTAAACTAGTTCCTCGGTCCCACTTAGCGTCAAACCCACACCTGTGGTGAGCTGAGCCATAAATATATTTTCTCTAAAGCTGGCAGCCTTTTATTTTGGAAGGAGGAAGATGCTCTCAATACTATTGAGGACCTGGCTTTTGTTCTTTGCTTTTTCCTAATTCCTTGTCGTCTGCTTTGGCCATAAATGTTCAATTTCTCTCACTCTTCTCTTTCCTTTCCTTCATGTCCAACATTTTCCTATTTTTTCCCCACTCTCAGGAGTATAGACCTGGCCAAATAATCACCCTTTAGTCACTCTGGAAATAAGAAACACAGCACAAGAGAAGGGAAAATCTGGCTGGCTTTCCCAGTCTCTCCCCTACCCCAGGGACATTACATTTATCTTCAAGACTATCATCACTTGGAAGGCAAAGGCGTCTCTCAATTCCTTACACATCTCCGTGTTCCCCATTCACTTGCTGGACTGTTTGAGAACATAGACACCCACCTGCGATCTGGCCTATAGCTCTGTCCAAATCTGCATGGCATGTGGAGAAGGAATGCCTGGGGGTGGGACTTGGGGGGCTGGGGATCAAAACACTGTGATGAGGGATAGTTTTGCAGAAATCCCCAAAAATGTGATCCTAGGACCTTCTCACTGCTTCTTCCTGAAATCCACCATTACAATACCCTTACACTATCTCTGTACCCTGGTACGCCACACTAGAGGCAGTGTGGTAACTATGTGACCTCTAAACTAGTCCCGCCATGGCCAAGGTGATACACATGTACATGGGAGTTTATCATCTTGGGCATGGTGGGACTAGGATAGAGGTCACATAGTTAATTTCAGGCAAGTAACTTGCCTTCTCTGGGCCTCACTTTTCTTATCTGTAAATGGGTATTAATAATGCCTTTCATAAATACCTCACAGAGGCCAGAGCAGTGGCTCATGCCTATAATCCCCACACTTTGGGAGTCCAAGATTGAAGAATTGCTTGAGGCCAGGAATTCGAAACCAGCCCGGGCAACATAATAAGACTCCATGTCCACAAAAAATAAAAATTAGCTGGCCAAGTTGGTGCATACCTGTAATCCAAGGCACTTGGGAGGCTGAGGCAAGAGGATCACTTGACCCCAGAAGATGGAGGCTGCAGTGAGCTATGACTGTGCCACTGCACTCTAGCATGGGTAACAGAGTGAGACCTTATCTCTAAAACATAGTTTTGAAAAAAACCTCACAGAATTGAGATACTCAAGTAAGATCATAATGTGACAATGCTGCATTTATGGTAGTGTTTTTAAACACTGTTTATCATTACCCGTTCTTTTTCAAGAGCACTTTGGCCCTTGTCTCATGGGCGTGTTGCTTGAGTTTAAGCCCAAGAATTTGGTGTTGGGAAAAATTGGCTTTAAAAACATCTTTTAAATTTTATTTTAATTTATTTTTAGAGATATGGTCTAAGTTGCCCAGGCTGGTCTCAAATTCCTGGCCTCAAGCCAACCGCCTTGCCTCGACTTCCCAAAGTCCTGGAATTACAGACATGAGCCACCAGGTCAGGCCAAAAATATTTTATTTTTAATTATTGTGGATACATAATAGTTGTACATCTTTTTTGTTTGTTTATTTTTGAGACAGAGTCTTGCTCTGTCGCCCAGGCTGGAGTGTAGTGGCGCTATCTCGGCTCACAGCAACCTCCACCTCCTGGGTTCAAGCAATTCTCTGCCTCAGCCTCCCGAGTAGCTGGGATTGCAGGCACCAGCCACCACGCCCAGTTAATTTTTTTGTGTTTTTAGTAGAAACGGAGTTTCACCATGCTGGCCAGGCTGGTCTTGAACTCCTGACCTCGTGATCCACCTGCCTCAGCCTCCCACAGTGCTGGGATTACAGGTGTCAGCCACCATACCGGCCTACTTGTACATCTTTCAAATTGATCTCCTGAGGACTCTAGGGCCATTGAGAGGAAGGACAGCACAGAACCAGGCCGATTTATTTCTAGGGATTTGGCTCCTAGCCCCTTGTCAGGAAAGGTGGCTTCTTTCTTTCTCTGGGGCCAAGAGATGTATCTCTAGAATCCTGGGTCTGAATGAGATCACCAAAGGGTTATTGGTTTTAGGATTTTTTTTTTTTTTTTTTTTTTTGCCTCTCACATAAGGCTACATCTAAACTACTCTAGAGGGATAAGAAAGAATATGAGATACAGTCTGTCTGTTAAATGTTTCCAAGGAGATTCCATATTCTTTCCTGGTAATTCAGGACTAAATATGTGTCACTTCTTTTTAGCATTTTGGCTGCAATGGAGGATTGCAAATGAGGGTAGAGTCTATTCATCTTTATATCCTGTGCAAACCCAGCACAGAGTGGCCCTAGGGTCCTGTCTATCAACCTGAACTGCATTGTTCTCTTCTCCCGGGAGCTAGGAAATACGCTGGTCACTGTTTTTTGTTGGCTTTAAATACAGTATTTGCAAAGTTTAAAACAAACCTTCTGATCGGTTGGCTTGCAGCTTCTCTCCTAATCTCCCTCCTTTTAGAATGGTCAGGACGACAGTAGGAAGTGTCAAGACTGAGCTTCTGTTTCTGTTCAGACAGTCCCTGCAATGGCTTGGGTTGAGCTGCCCTCCCTCTTCTTATCAGATGAAATCAGCCACCACAGGAAATTGGCTTCTCCAGATTGTAGGCGACAGGAAGCAGCGCCACAAAGCAGGGTCCAGGAAGGGAAGCCAGAGATGAGAGAAACAGCTCAAGTCCCAGCTCTGTCAGTGCCTGGCCCCGGCCTCCCTTTCTGCCTCTCTGTCTCGTTCTTTCCGTCTCTGGCCTCACCTACCCTTCTCCTGGGTCCTGGCGTCTGAGGCTGAAAGGCCCCATTGAAGTGGTCAGTGCCAGCCTCCCTCCGGCTCAGTCACTCCCAACAAGCCTTCCAGCCTGTGCTTGACACTTCCAGGGATGGAAATTTTACTGCTTCCCCTAAGAAACCAGCTCCATTTTGCCTTTTATCCATCTGAAACCTCCCTCCTCCAGTGTTTTCCATAGGTCCACATGGGGCTCGCTTTTCCTTGGGACAGCCCTTTCCATGCCTGAGTCTCAGTTTCTGAATTTCTGGATTTCTCAGAAACTCAACCAGAGGGAGTCAGGAAGGGGCCTAGGCAGGAAGGAAAAGGCGAGAACAATGGCACTGGTGGGCCCTTTACTTGCCAAGAAGTTCCGTGCGGCGGCTTTAACTCCATGTCGGTGCAGCCTCGTTGTTTTCATCTCCTGCGTGCCTAGTGTCTTATGGGAGCAGTGTCTTCCCTTTTAGCTCACTTCATCAATGTTTTAATGAGTATTTAAATACATATATAAAAGTATCATGACACTCCACTCCTACATACTTCAGTATGTATCTTTAAAACATAAGAATATTTTTCGTCCTGATGAGGTGGCTCACGCCTGTAATCCCAGTACTTTGGGAGGCTGAGGTGGGTGAATCACCTGAGGTCAGGAGCTCCAGACCAACCTGGCCAAGATGGTGAAACCCTGTATCTACTAAAAATACAAAAATGAGGCGGGCATGGTGACGGACGCCTGTAATCCCAGCTACTCGGGAGACTGAGGCAGGAGAATCGCTTGAACCTGGGAGGTGGAGTGAGCCGAGATGGCACCATTGCACTCCAGCCTGGGCAACAAGAGCAAAACTCCATCTCAAA